>NC_133520.1:4172045-4816136 GCF_049354715.1 Callithrix jacchus
ATATTTAACTTCTCAAGTCAATCAGAGAAGTACTCCATAATATAAAGTGAAGGGGCTAAATAAATGCCACACAAGACCATCAGCTCCATTATATTACAGTGGCAACCTGTGTATTACATAACCTAGGCCTCAGATGACTTAAAGTTGGGCAAACAAGAAAATGAAACGGGAAATTATCCATGCAAGTATTTAGCATAGCATATGCCTGGTACATGGTGTGGGTCTGAAGAGCTTGAGCGATCAGTATTATTATGATTGTTATTGAGAATGTAAGATTACTGGCAGAAGCATGAGAACAATATTGAGAAACACACCAGTGTTTTCACTGTTTGCACTGCCACTATCCATCTTCCTTTCAGCTTTTGTAGGGGCAAAGGAGGCATGGCAAGTGAGCCAGTGCTGGAGGCTGGCTCCAGGGACAGCAGCCTGGGATAGGAATCCATTCTTAGTGATCCAGGAGCAGAGTCAGAGGGGGAAAACCAAGCTGAGATCTGAGGAAGTGCCAAGAGAGTCTGAGCCAGGGAAGCCAGGACCAAAAGCCAAATACTGTTGGTGAGCAGGAAAGGAAGCCAGGAGCCAGGAGCCAGATAGAACCCAGAGGAGAAAAGAAGCCAATCTGGAGCAACTCAAGGAGGATCCAAAATGGTGCTGGAACCGTGGCCACAGTTCACCTTTGTAGGTCACTGGGCATGGTCACTTTTAACCATCAGAAAGCTGAAGGGCCAGGGCCCGCCCACAGTACTACAGGACAGTGGTTCTCAAAGAGAGGTCCTTAAGTCCAGTGGCATCACCACAACCTGGGAACTTGTTTGAAATGCAAATTCTCAGGCCCGCCCCAAACCTGCTGAATATCTACGTCTTAGGGTGGGCCCAGCCTCTGCAATACGGAACTGCAGTCAGGTAAACTCTACGAATCAGCATTTCCCTACTTTAGCTGTACAATAAAAAACACATGGGCAAATTAACGAATAGCCATGCTTATGATCCACTCTACATCAATTAAATCAAAATCTTTGAGTGGAGCTGCGGAGGCATTTGGCATTTTTTTTTAACTCCTTGGATGATTCTAATGGTTGAAAACACTAGCTCTAAACATCTTCCTAAGGAGATATACTTTAAGTTATTACTAGGTCATCATTGTTACCCATGCTGGAAACAGTGGAAAGACCATGTGTTCCAATTTTATCAGCCCTTTTCTTCAGGTTCCATGTAGCCTTAAATGAGACAGCTTATTGGAAGGACTTTTAACAACGTATTATTCTTCGAGTGTCAGAGTGGAAACTATAATCCTTTGAAGTGAGTAAGGACAAGTGCTCCAGAAACCTGGGATCAACACAACCCAAATGAAGGCAACTGTGTGCGTCATCTCCAGATAGCTGGTAAAGACCAAGTGCTTTTCCAACTGAGATGAAAATTAATTCAGAAGTCAATACAGGTTCATTGTATTCATTGTGATGGAAGATCCACTCACTAATTTCATTTGGGGATTAAATCTTTATTGTCTACTCTGAATTTCAATCTGTTTTCTTTGCTTCTCTACTGAATTTCAATCAGCAGAAGAAAGGATGCTGTTACGCCCTGTTTCTTCATTTTTTTCTCTTGCACCCTTGTTCAATTTCTCCTGCTCTTCCCCTCCTCCTCCTCCCAACCCCCTGGGTCTGAAATGCCCTGTACATTTGATGTGAATTATACATCCTTGAGACTGTGACTTGCTTGTGTTAAAACCACTTGGGGCTACCTCCAGCCATAATTGCAATTATAATTGGATGCAATTATTTGCTAAGTGTGCTTACAAATTTACCAGAGAGGCTGGATTAAGTGTGGTTCATAATATCTTAAAGCCTCCCATCATGTTAAGATGCCACTTAATTCCTTCCTTCTTCTAAACTAATTAATCCACAAGCAACATGCACTTCGTCTCTGAATAATTACCAAGCTGGTCCAGTCTTTGCTAAGGTCAGCCCAAGTGGGCAGTCTTGCGGGGTCCCTGGGGGCTACGGCACCCACCCGGATCCCTCTAAGTAGAGCTGACTTTTCTACTGTCTTCCTCTCACTGCCTCATTTTCAGCAGGTAAATCAAGTCCCTCTCCTCAAAGTAATGTTTCTGGAAGTTTCTCTGTTCTTTCTTCAATGATAAGGGACATGGAAGCAGAAATAACTTCTGCTGCTGCAAAAACCACCCTTTTAATGCCTAAACTCAACTTCTCAATTAGCTGCAGGGGGTGATGGAAGGAGGGGCTGGAGGCAGGGAACTGTCATGCAGGCTGCATTAAATCCTGTGCTGTGTACAAATTTCTGGAAAGGACACCTGCCCCTTCTTTGCACAGCCTGCTTTAGCTCTGCAGATTACTCTGCTTCCTCAGCTCTCCTCCCACTAGCACCCTCTTGCCTCCCCCAGCCTTGCACTTCACAGCCGTTGCCAGCCAGCATCCCCACACAGTAAGAAAAGCATGCGTTTTGGTTCACAAGGAAGCTTTCCATCTCATTTTTACCGGGGAACAATTCGGTGACTCGACATCATAGGAGGTGTCTTCTTCACTTTACAAAGAGCAGAAATGAGGCTCTGAGAATTGTAGCAACCAAGGCTCAAGCTTCCTGACTGCACACACGCAGGCACTTGGTGGACCACTCAGCCTTTTGGGGTACTTGAAAGGCTTCTGGAAAAAAAACCCTGAGATCTGGTGCACCCCGACCCACCAGCCCCAATGTTGAAAATTCCAGATCAGAGATCTTTCATTTGGTTAGGGCATTGGGTCTGAGTTAAAATGCACTGCCCTTGGAAGAGGTGGCATGTTAGGCTTCCTCTGGACACAGAATATCTTGATTAGCCTCCATGCTCAGAATGCCCCTTACAAAGTGGAGATGGTGGGCCTAGGAAAAGAAGTCCATTTTCTTGAGGAACAGGAAGGAAAAGGTGGAGTGGGGCAGGAAGCCCCGTGGCAACTGGGATGGGTGAATGACATGAAAGTGATCAGAGAAAGGGGAGGCAGGCAACATCAATTCCAGACCTCATTAGCTTCAGGACAGCGCTTATTCCGTAGACTGTACAGGTGCCACCTGACTTGAAATCCCCTCTCTGCTCAGGTCTGAAAGGCCAGGGACATAACCTGCTCCCAAAGAGGGGCAGGTGAGAGAATCAAGCAGGAGCTCCACCACCCCCCACCCAGCTTGCCCTGGCCTCAGGTCCTGCCTCTGGTTTTGCCCAACACTGCACAGTGGGGACACTGATCCCTTCCCCATGCATTGACCTAACACAGCAGAAACCTTGAGAGAAGTGAAGTCACAAGCAATCTCATTGTCATTAAGCTCCTGCAGAAGAACTTGGAATCCCAGAAGACTGGAATTCAGTCTTAGCTTCTACATCCTATTATGTCTTATTCCCCCAATTCAAGCATTAACTTGCTTGGAGGAAAGACTGTTTCTCTTTCATCCTTTTCTTACCCCTTCCCTAGCCAGCACAGATTCCCCTCAAAGCTAACAAAGTCTGCCTTATGTGCTTAGAAAATTAAAGAAAAAAAACATAGTTAAATATATGAAAGAAATGAACACACTGAAACTGTCTTCCCTAACTCTACACTTTGGTAGCATCGTACAAAGAGCGGGAACAGAGTTTTGTCCTCTCTGCATCAAAAGTACTGGCTGGATGCCTGGCGCACGTTACATGCTTGCCGAACATCCACTTCATGTTGCTGCTCCATTGTCCCTTATTTGGTCTTCACGATTTTTCAGGCTCTCTGTAGATGTCTCATGTTCTTCTGGGGCTGAGGTTCCTGCTTTCCACAATGAGGAGGCCAACACCCCTGTGCTACTGTGTACCTGCTTACTGCCGGCTTAATCTCATGTGTCTCTGCTTCTACTTCTTCCCATATCATGTCTGTTCTTACAGCTCCCCACGTCTAACCTCTTCCCCTTCGACGTTTTCTCCAGGTAGCTCCTCCCTGTCCTACTCCCACGTGCCGTATCCCCTTCACCAGCCCAGCTTATCTACTAACCCCTTCCCTGAACACTCAGGTCCCACTAAAGTGGCGGCTCCGTTTCTAAATTCTTAGTGTGTTTCCAGTCTGAGCCGCATGGTTTAGCCCCTTCACTGGCGGTGTGCTGCATTATCTTTGGTGATCTGTGCTCCATGAAAGCACGGTGAGCCTGCCTATCCTCACACTGTGCTCCTCCAACCCATTTGCCTCTCCCTCCAGCAGTGGGAACAGAAAAGATGCCCAATTGTTAGGTAGCATTTATTCGTTTTCATGCCCTGGGCTTACATGTGAGAAGAAAGTATAGCAACATGAAGTATTTCTCAAAGGTTGGGAGTCAAGTCACTTAAATCATATTCTGGAAGGTGGGTAAATAAGAACCTGTTAAAAATTCAGATTCCTGAAGAAATTGGAATGCTTTTACACCCTTGGTGGGAATGTAAATTAGTTCAACCATTGTGAAAGACAGGGTGGTGATTCCTCAAAGACCTAGAACCAGAAATCCCATTTGATCCAGCAATCCCATGACTGGGCATAGACCCGAATGAATATAAATCATTCTGTTATAAAGATGCATACATTCGTATGTTCACTGCAGCACTGTTCATGATAGCAAAGACATGGAATCAACCCAAATGCCCATCAATGACAGATTGGATAATGAAAATGTGGTATATATACACCATGGAATACTATGCAGCTATAAAAAAGGAATGAGATCATATCCTTTGCAGGGACATGAATGGAGCTGGAAGCCATTATCCTCAGCAAACCAACACAGGAACAGAAAACCAAACACCACATGTTCTCACGTATAAGTGGGAGCTGAACAATGAGAACACAAGGACACAGGAAGGGGAACAACACACACTGGGGCCTGTGGTAGGGAGTGCAGGGAGAGGGAGAGCATCAGGATAAATAGCTAATGCATGCAGTACTTAATACCTAGGTGGTGGGTTGACAGGTGCAGCAAACCACTGTGGCACATGTTTACCTATGTAACAAACCTTCACATCCTGCACATGTATCCCAGAACTTAACATTAAATTAAATTTTTAAAAAATTCAGATTCCTGGGCCTTGCCTCAAGCCCATCAGAATCTTTGAGGGTGGGTTCAGGATCTGAGTTGTCACATACTACCCCAGGTGAGCTGGAAGCAAACGAGCCAAAGAGCTACTACATTAGTGGTTTGGAGCCTGGGCCATGGGGCCTGACTGGGTCCAATGCGCAGCCAATCTCTTTACTTCCCTGTACTTTATCATCAATAAACTGAAGGCAAAAACAGTCTCCACCTCAAAGGGCTGTTGTGAAGATAACTGAAGAAAAGTACTGAGCAGGGAGCCTGGCAAAGAGTAACTGCTCAGTAAGCAGCACTTTTGAAGTTTCTGAAGAAGGAACATTCTTCACAATTCTTGCTGTTTCCTTCCAAGTGGAGGGAGCCCCGTTAGCACCACACTGTCAGCATCTCTCCACCACTGCACTCACTCTGCCACAGGGAAAGCGGCGTGATACCTCATCCATTAACTTGGGAAGAGCAAATTGGACATGCGTGGCTCAGTTGCTCACTTTTCCTCTTAAGAATAGAACTGTCAGCCAGGTATGGTGGCTCTCACCTATAATCCCTGCACTTTGGGAGGCTGAGGCAGGCGAATCACCTGAGATCGGGAGTTCAAGACCAGCCTGACCAACGTGGAGAAACCCTGTCTCTACTAAAAATACAAAATTAGCCAGGCATGGTGGCGCATGCCTGTAGTCCCAGCTACTCGGGAGGCTAAGGCAGGAGAATTGCTTGAGCCCAGGAGGCGGAGGTTGCAGCGAGCCGAGATCATGCCACTGCACTGCAGCCTGGGCAACAAGAGCAAAACTCTGTCTCAAAAAGAAATAGAACTGTCCCCAAAGAATACACATCCTCCAGGAGCCAACTCTATCCTTCTTTGGGAATAGGGTCAGGGGTAAGGGGTAAGGGAGGAGGAGGAAGCTGATGCAACTCTAATCCACCCTGCTTCTCCTTTCCCAGGCCCAACTGGTTGTGATTGGATGAGTTACCAAACCTAATTCCAGGGTTCAGGAGTAGCAAACTAGAGTGGCATGACCCCATTTACTGTCACTGCTTGTAACCCACTGGGGGCTTTGTCCTTCCCATTCCTTCTCTTCTGGGCTTTTCAGGTTTAGAGGTCCAGGTTCTACAGGGGGAACATTCCCACCAAAGGATGTAACACATGCTGCCAGGACACTTGGGGCCTGTGCCAAGGAATCTCACAAGAAGTGGAGTCTCCATCTTGGCAGAGGAAATTGACCCTGACCAGAAAGACGAGAGAGAGCTGCTGTGCTCAGTAGGGACACGAAGACATCTGGCACCCGGGTGATCCACTGTACATCTCTTGACACTTCCTCTGACCAATTTTAATGATCACTGGACAAGTTCATCAACCAGAGCCTGAGGAAGGCCTAGTGTCCAGGGACTGGAGTCATTAGAGATGAGGGTCTACGTCATAGCAACTGGCAAGAGGTGTGACAACCAGCAGAGGCGTTTTCTGAGGATGAGACAATGAATATCAGTTGCAATGGAAGCTGTAGTTTGTCCCACTGACCTTTATTTTATAATCCCCTGCCAGGAAACAAGGCTGTGAGAATGCTGGAGATGCTGCTTCCAGAAATGCATGAAATATAGGTCCATGCAGTGAATGCTCTCATGAGCCTCCAGGATCCATCCTGGGGACTAAAGCTCTTTTCCTCTTGTAGGGAGCGTGCTGCTGGCTGACAGCCCTCAGCAAATAGCTCTCTGAGAATTGCCTTTGGCCAAAGATTGCTGCCTCCCCAGGTCACACCCCCTTTTCAGAAGCAGCCTGAACCCAATGACCAGCCCATATAGAGGTATAAAGATTCAAGAGAACTATTGTATGACATGGTGACTATCATTAACAATCTATTGGAGTCTTGAAAATTGCTGAGAGAAGATTTTAAGTGTTCTTACCACAAAAAAATGGTAAGTACGTGAGGTGATTCATATGTTAAATAGCTTGATTTAGCCATTCCACAAAGTACATATTTTAAAATATATTGTACATAAGAACTGTATAAAATTGTATTTGGCCATGAAAAAAGTAACACATAAAACTGTGAGTGCTGCAAATAAAGGGGTATAAGTAACTTAGGGGGGCGTCAGAGACCCCTCTTCCAAAGTGAAATATGAACACATACTAGTTCAAACTAAAATATTCATAGATACAAGTATCAGCATTTTTTTAGTTAATAATTTTTTTAAAGCCAGAAGGGTTGTAAGTCACTGCCTCATAGTAGCTGGCAATTGTTACAGTGGCCACAGCAGGACGTGCTGTTTGTAGTAGCCCCAGGATAACAATTGGAAGTTTATCATCATGGATAACTTCAGTAAAAATGAAGATTAGATTAAAACAAAAAAAAAAACTATAAAGACCCAACATGCTCCATGGAGTCAGCTGAGACCTTTGATAAGACCAGCACTGCTGAATTTTCCCTCTACCAATCCTGCTTCCATTTCTTCCTTCCCATGGATATAGATCCCAAAAGAACTCCTAATAAACGTCTGCAAGCCAATTTTGATCTTGGATTTTGTTTCCCAATCCCCTGCAACAGAAATTCAATTTGTTTCTGCAGTAAACAACATTCTCCAATCTAACCCTTATTTAAAACTAAGATGAGGCTGGGCGCGGTGGCTCACACCTGTAATCCCAGCACTTTGGGAGGCCGAGGCGGGTGGATCACAAGGTGAAGAGATCGAGACCATCCTGGTCAACAGGGTGAAACCCCATCTCTACTAAAAATACAAAAAATTAGCTGGGCATGGTGGCGCGTGCCTGTAATCCCAGCTACTCAGGAGGCTGAGGCAGGAGAATTGTCTGAACCCAGGAGGCGGAGGTTGCGGTGAGCCGAGATCGCGCCATTGCACTCCAGCCTGGGTAACAAGAGTGAAACTCCGTCTCAAAAAAAAAAACAACTAAGATGAGACTTGGCCTACAGCTTCCTTACTCTTTGCCTTATTTCTGATTCAGAATCTGGACAGGGAATACAGGCACTATTTATCAGACTGTTTCAAAATCCCAATGGACATTCTCATTAGGAAATCCAGGAAAGGCCAGTGCATAGAGGCAGGCAGAGTACCAGAGTGTCACTACCACGTAGTTCACCATTTAGGGTAAAGGAGCCCCGCCAAGGGGCTGAGATCCAGGGAAGCCAGGGATGGAAGTGACCACAGTTAAGAGGGAATTTAATTTCCAGCTTTATTCTTCATATAAACAGAACACCTTTCAGCCAAGGATCAGACCAAGAGTCATTTGATAATAAAAGACCAGGTCTCTAAATGTGCCTGATAACCTCATCCTGGCCAGTCCCTAGCAGTGAGGTCCAGTGAGAAGAACTTTGGGCTTTGTCCCAAGAGTGACCAATGTTTGATTGCCAATTTCACTATCGCTATCTTCACGACTCTGAGCAAACTTAACTTAATTTTGCTGAGCCTACGTTCCTTATCTGTAAAATAGAATAAAAAGAACCTTGCAGAGTTGGTGGGAGGATTAAATAAGATAATGTATGTAAAGCTCCTAACACGCAGCCTGGCTTTCAGCAACTCATAGCATTAGTATTTTTTCACATAAAGAGTTTTTAAGCTTCTCAATATGATGAGTTATGACTGGTTTCTCCTAGCCAATCCATTTACCTCCCTCTGTGCCATTTCTAAATAGGGAGACTATTTACACTTGGGCAGAACAAGATGTAGGTTTTGGGCAGCTATATAGGGCAGGGAGCCATCTAATGAGCATGGCTTATTTTTACCCACCACTTTTGCCTTTTAGACATGGCTGTTTGGATATAGGTCAGCCCTCCCGGTAACATACTGTTCCTGCTCACCTGCAGTGGGTGATATATGACTATGCTTGGCCTTAAAGGACAGAAAAACAATTCACTCCAAGTGGAGAGATGTGTCATGGCACAACTCAAGGCTGTGTGAGAATGAAAGACCAGAAGGTCATGGCTGGAAACCGACAGAGGTGGTGACATGGCTAGGACCAGGACCTTCACTGGGACAGTGCCACCCCAGAAATGAGGTCTTCTTGGTTCAGTTGCAACTCTTAAGTCACTGGCCAATACCCTAGAGCCCACTGCAGGAAAGCAATGCAAGTGATTTAGGGAAATGTTTTACCCCAAGAGGGGGAAATGCTGGAAGAAAATGTCAAAGAAATTAGATAAATCAATGCTTAAGGCTGCCATCAGGGAAAATCCACACCATTGCCCAGCCCTTTGGTATCATATCTTTCAGGCTTCTGTGGGCAACAGAATCTTTGGCTGAAGGAGCCACTATCTGACCAGTCTGTCCCCATATTGCTGGAATCCAGCTTTGGAAAAACTAGGAAATGGGCCCAGCCAAGGGATGGAGCAAGACAAGCAAAGAAATATCCCAAGGAGCCCAGACTCCCAGCTCCCACTGAGCTGGCTGCTTGCTCAGGTGGTGGGGTCCTAGGATGAGACCTGACCAGTAGCCAGGAGCACAAGTGCACCCAGGCCACCCAAGGAGTGACCCTGCCAGTTTCCCTATCTGTTTTCCTTCTAAGTGAACCACCACCAAGCAAGTACCTGGACAAGTCCAGGAGAATTTTGATTCTGTGTCCCCAACTTTCTTTCTCCTCATTCTTTATCTGTCTTTCCACCTTCTACCATGACCCGTGTGGTAATAACATTACCCGTTTGTGCAGAAACTACTTTGAGGAAGAAAAGCCTTGAGCAGATTTATCCTCTGAAACTGACTTCTTCTGGATGGCTTCATGGTTAATGCTCATGGGATCACAAAATGGAAGGCTTCGTCTTATGTCAACAGAATTCTAATATCAAGAAGGATAAAGAAGGGGCGCAGGGGCTCCAGAGGAATCTGGTGACCCTGACTCTCCTGAAATCACAGCCCTGGCTGAGCTCCTGCCCAGCAGCCATCACATGGTGAAACCATCCCTATAAACTTTATAAAGTTAATCAGGGAAGAAGAAGGGGAGAGAAATGAAAATAAAGGCAGCTTGCAACACACTCAGCATTCATTGTGAGGCCAGCCTGCTCTTTAATCCACTTCCTCAGAGCTGTTTGATGCCTATTGCCTCAG
The DNA here is from genome assembly GCF_049354715.1 of Callithrix jacchus. Taxonomy (NCBI): domain Eukaryota; kingdom Metazoa; phylum Chordata; class Mammalia; order Primates; family Cebidae; genus Callithrix; species Callithrix jacchus. Next base: position 4,182,138 of record NC_133520.1, read on the forward strand.
AATCACATGGACCCTACATTAGAGTTCCCCCTATGGATAACAACTTGAACATTATGAAATGTTAATTTTTCTATTTGAGATATTCTTTCAGGTCCTACACACCAGTGACACTACTGACATCAGCTGGTCTGAAGGACCCCATGAGAAACTGATTTTGCAAAGACTGCAGTTTCTACATCCTGATAATTTCATCCTCCTTACCCCCAACCAATCTACAACCCCAGTTTTCCAGCCCCTTGCCTTTCACAATTCCCTTGTAAACTCCAGCCCAAAACTATTCCAGAAGATGAATTTAACAGTCTAATTCCATCTCCTTTCTTTGCTGCCTTGAAATTGGTTGAACTCTTTCTCTGCTGCAAACCCTGCTGTCTCAGTGTATTGGTGGTCTATTAGTGCACAGGGAGCACATGAACCTGTTAGTCCTATAACAATGGGACTATTAGACAAACCTATAACAACAATAGCAACAACATCCATTGAGCACTGTGAAGCTAAGAGCTTCACATACATTAGTCATCACAATACCTCCATGAAAACTGGTATTATCGTCTTCCTATATTATAGATCAGAAAACTAAGACTTGGAGAGGATAAGTAGCTCACCTAAGACACATAGCTAATGACTGGCAGAGCCAAGATTCAGCCTCAGTTCCAGCTGACTTCAGGGTCCAAGTTCTTCACTCTTCTTAACTCTGGGTAACTACAGATGCTCCAAGATGGGCCAAGTACATATTTCAGCTCAGGCACCCCTTCCTCCAAAATACTCTCCCTAATCCCAAGCCTTCTCACCTCTGAGCTTGTTTACCTTCTCACCTTCTCACCCATCTGTTCCCCTAGACCCAGGCCAGATCTTGGTCAGAGCTGCATTGTTTCATTTATTTACATGTATGCTCCCTGCAGAGGAGAGAGGTTCTTGTATGGTTCTTGGAAGCAGGGACTATGTCTTATTTGGTTTTATATCCTTGTCCCTTGTGTAGGACCTGGCACATAGTCATTCCAAATTTTAAAACCTTAGGCTTTCCCAGAGACTAGACTATTTTAGACAATCCAGTTAATCTTTTCACTAGGATGTAACCTGAAGTATCTGGTTTGGCTCAAACCACTTAAAATTTTTCAAACTAAAGGCCTGCACAGGCCAACTTCCTTCTCCTGCATCCTGTCTGAGAGCTTGAAGTCTAAGAATGGAGGATGTGGCTGTGAGTTTCCTGTAGTGAGCACTCAGGTCCCAAATCACTCTCTCATCTCCTCTGACAGCTTAAGGATGGTTCCTTTCAATTATATGCATGAGAAATAGCATTTAAACTAGTAAACTCTCATCCACAGTGTAGTCTTAAATTATTCAAAATCACAGTAATGATCCTTTAAATAGAATCATAGCTTTGCCTCTCTTTGCCACCATGCCCTTGCCTTTAAAAATGAGAATCAATGGCTGGGCGTGGTGGCTCACACCTGTAATCCCAGCACTTTGGAGGCCAAGGCAGGTGGATCACTTGAGGTCAGGAGTCCAAGACCAGCCTGGCCAACATGGTGCAACCTCATCTCTACTAAAAAAAAAAAATACAAAAAAATTAGCCAGGCATGGTGGCACACACCTGTAATCCTAGCTACTCATGAGGCTAAGGCCAGAGAATTTCTTGAACCCAGGAGGCAGAGGTTGCAGTGACCTGAGATCGCACCACTGTACTCCAGTCTGGGCAACAGAGTGAGACTCTGCCTCCTGGGGAAAAAAAAAAGAGAATCAACACGATCACCAACAGAGACTATTTTTAGGATTGTTGATAGTTTCTAATAAAATTAGCTAAATACAATTGTTATTAGTTATTAACTTGATTACCAAAGCAAACTAGAAACAGAGAGTATCTCCTGACCAGAAAAGTAAAATACAGAATCTTTAAAACTCATTTCAGACAACAGGTTAACCCAGGCCCACTGCACAGTTCAAAACATGGGCTCTGAAGCCAGACTCACTGGCTGATCCCTAGCTTGCCAGCCTTGTGATCTCTTCCCTGAACTCAGTTTCCTCATCTGCAAATACATGGAATATGTTGGTACTTTCCCTATAGTATTATTGTGAAGGCTTAGTAAAATAATCCAAATGAGATACTTAGCATACTGTCAAGCATTTAGAAACACTTAAGTGTAATTAAAATTAATTTTTTAAAAATCAGGCCGGGTGCAGTGGCTCATACCTGTAATCCCAGCACTTTGGGAGGCCAAGGCAGGTGACTCACCTGAGTTCGGGAGATTGAGACCAGCCTGGCCAATATGGCGAAAACCATATCAACAAAATATGAAAATTAGCTGGATGTGGTGGCAGATGCCTATAATCTCAGCTACCCCAGAGGATGAGGCAGGAGAATTGCTTGAACCCCAGGAGGTGGAGTTTGCGGTGAGCCAAGATCATACCACTGCCCTCCAGCCTGGGCAACAGAGTGAGACTCTATGTAAAAATAAATAAGTAAATAAATAAAATAAAATTTAAATTTAAAAAATCATTTCTGTTTAAGATAAGATTAAAACTATTCCAAAGAAATCTGGTCCCTTGAAAAGTAAGCTCAGTCAGCAGAAAGTCAGTCTTGTCAGAAACTGTGCCTGACAAGTCTTGCAGAAGCCATGAGATTTGCGACTAAGCTCACTCGTGTGAGAGTGAGAAAGATGGAGTCTGCGGATCTGCCTGTTCTGTCAGGGGCAGTTTTCCCGCTCTGGGGTAACTGGGCAGAAGAATAGATTCATTTTCTGCAGTGTCATCGTCTTGGGCCAACACCTCTGGTGTCAGACCTTGCTCACTATTCCCACTTTATTCCCTTGATGCCCCCCAGGTCTGATGCAAGGCACGGTGGGTTCCAGCTATGGCCAGGAATCTGTCCGGATCCATCAGATCATGTGCTCTTAGGCAAACTCCCTCACAGCTCAATTTGTTCCTGGGACTACCCTCTTCCATCTGGAAGGAATTCATTCCATTCCTTCATTTGGGCAGTGCTAGAGGGGATCACACCTGAGCCAGGGCCAGGAGGAGCAGCAGAACCAAGCTAGTAAGTACAAGAGAGGTGTTCCTGGTCCCTGGTTTGCCCAGGACCATCCCAGTTTTCACACTGAAAGTCCTGGGCAAACTGGGATGGTGGCCACCCTAGGAAAATCCTAAAGGTCCCCTCATAGGTGGCTTGTGCCAAGGTGTCATGTCATGTCAAAGGTAGGAGGGAAGCCCTACAGTGCTAACCCCAGACTTTCTGACTGTTTTGCAATAGCCCTTTTGATTTATTCAAATGCCTTCAGAGAAAACAGTATGATTCACCAGCCTCTTACTGTATACGAGCTTTGATGTACTTAAGAATCATTTCTATTTCATCTTCCTGGGTTCTCCGGATTGAATAATACCAGTCCCTTCCAGCTGTGCTGTCATGCCATAATCCCTGGTCACGCTCCTCTGACCCCACCCCATCATAGCCCCTGGCCTTTCAGTTAGAACCAGAGAAGGACCAAAGGCTCCAGGGGTTTGTCCCCTCCTCTGGGTGGAATTCTTATCTTTGGAGTCCAGTGGGGAGTGTGGGTTACAGGGTCAGGGCCCACAAGGTTCTAACATGGCCTAGTCTGAACTTAAGTGTTCATCACAAGCACCCAGTTTAGCGCTGGACTTTTGGAGGGGAATGGGATGGGGAAATGTACATAGGAAAATGTCTGACTCAGGGTGGAACCAGGTTAGAGTAGTGGGACTTTCTCCAGAGTGTCCCTTTTCTTACTTATGTCCCCGCCTCTCTCTCCTGGCTCTTCGAAGCAGCCCACTGTGAGAACAGCAGCATGGTTTGCATATTATCAGAGCCCCACTCCAGTGACACCTCCACCAAGAAGTCTCCCTAGCTCCTCTACCTTCCTCATCAGCCTCCTCTAAACATTCCTGGTGCTCCCAGAGATTGTACCACAAAAATTTGCACTTAATGACTATTTTGTTTCATTCTCAATTGGTTCATGTTAATTCTCTTTTCCCAATGATATTTCAAGGTATTTTTGGAACAAGAAGCTTGTCTCACTTAACTTACTCACGTTTTTTTTCCCCTAAACCTTCAAAGTACCTACCAGGGTGTCAGGGAGCTAAAACGTACTCAAAAAATACTATCAGAAGATGGTGAATGAATTCTGAATACACCATCCCCCAGCAGGACACCTTGCACACTAAAATTCAACACGTGTTTATTGAGTGAATGAATGAATGAATGAACACTCCAGTCTCCTACTCATCCACATGCCTCATATTCGCCACCCTGGTTTTCTGAGAGACAAAATAACAATATCTTTTTAAGATGAAATGAGACAAAAAGTTATATATTTTTTGGATGAAGTTGGATGAAGCGCTTGGTATTTAAGTTCTTTCTTTACTTCCTATGGGGATATCCTGGCTTCTTATCTTCTCTATTGGTGGGGAAGCCAGAGGTATATTTGAAAAACGTATCTATCATAGGCCCATCCTGTAGAATTTTTGCTTGTGTCTCATTTCGAAAGCCCCCTGCTTTTTCAGTAGCTGTAAAGCAAGCCACAGGATGGCAAAAAATTAACATTAAAAAAAAACAGTAGCATACATGTAAACTGCTGATATTATGGGAGAAAATCTTTCAGAGTACTTTTAATGCTTTTAGCTATCTACACACTCCACAAGTCCATTTCTATTTTCTATTGGTGGAAATTATAGCAAAGTCTTAGGCTTAACAAAGTGATTTTTTTTACTATAGCAGACATACTAATGGACTTTCCTGCCCTGCTCAATTTTTTTCCTCTTGTTTAGTATGTTGTGCTCACAGCCTCAGAATTGGGAAGCCTCTCTGCTATGACATTTTTGGCCACATGTGGTAACTTGATTGGGAATGACCAGTGAGATTCCATGTAAAGAAACCTGAAATGAATGGCACAAAAACTCTAGCATTATAACGTCTGACTCATCATTTATTCTCAGTTTCCTCATTTGTAAAATCGGCATATGCATCTGGAATTAAATGTAATCACTTTGGCAATGTAAACATACTGCATAGACAAACCACTGCTCGAGGAATGTCAGCCATTGCAAAAACAAAAATTGTAAAATGCATTAGTGAGGCCGGGAACAAAGGCTCATACTTCCTGAATAGCTGGGACTACAGACATTTGCCACCATGCCTGAGGTGGGAGGATAACTTGAGCCCAGGAGGTTGAGGCTACAGTGAGTCAAGATTACAACACTGCACTGAGTGACAGAGCGAGACCTTGTCTCACAAAAATATTATAGCAAAATGCATTGTTATTATGGTTGTCGTTAATGATGAACTGAAGGAATATGAACTTGGATCACGAAGTGGTCATATTAAGCTATGAGCACTAGGAGGAGAAAAGGAATTAAAAAGAAGCAGGGATGGAAGGAAAGGCCGCAGGTTCTTATCTTCCCAGTCCACCTACACAACTGGTTTTGTGCTCTCAGACGTTCATAAAATTGACTCTGATGCCCACAAGTAAATGTCCTGCGGTAGCCAGCATCCAAGATGGCCCTTGATGAGCCTCACCTCCTAGCCATCATGTCCATGTGCAGTATCCTCCTAAGCTAGGTCACTGACTTCTCCCTCTCTCTCTGATCATTCTGGTAGAAGCCACGTACCATGTTGTGAAAAGGGACCAACATTATGAGGAACTGAGGGCTCCTGCTAACAGCCCTATGAGGGAGCCACTTCAGAAGCAAATCCTCCACCCTGATCAAGCCTTCAGACGGCTGCAGTCCGGTCAACATCTAGACTCCAGTCTGAAGACAGCTCCTGAGCCAGAACCACCAGCAAAGCATCTCCCAGCTTTCTGGTCCTCAGAAACTCTAAGATAATGAATGCTTGTTGTTTTATGCAGTAAGGTTTTGCAGTAATTTATTACATAGAAATAGATAACTAATACATGCTCCTTTGTTTAAACAGAATTGAATACATTTCTGTACCTTGCTTTCTATGATCTCAGGCCAAGATACTTACTTTAAAAACATTAGTTTAAGAAGAAATGCAGGCCGGGCGAGGTGGCTTACACCTGTAATCCCAGCACTTTGGGAGGCCGAGGCATGTGGATCACAAGGTCAAGAGATCAAGACCATCCTGCTCAACATGGTGAAACCCCATCTCTACTAAAAAAAAAAAATACAAAAAATTAGCTGGGTGTGGTGGTGCGTGCCTGTAATCCCAGCTACTCAGGAGGCTGAGGCAAGAGAATTGCATGAACCCAGGAGGCGGAGGTTGCGGTGAGCCGAGATCGCGCCATTGCACTCCAGCCTGGGTAACAAGAGCAAAACTCCATCTGAAAAAAAAAAAAAAAAAAAAGAAAGAAATGCAAACAGAACTTTAATTGTTAAAGTTTTTCAATTTCTTTTTCTAAGATATACAGAACCTGACTCTAGTTTCAAAGCTTACTGCTTATTCAACTGTCAGTCACCTATTTTCCTTCACACTCATCATCTGTCCATGCCACGGCTTAAGACTAAGGTTTTAAGATGGAAGCACATGGATAAATAATATACAGTACTAGGGACAAGACATTTTCTTTTCTAGAACTCCCTTTAGGGGAAAGTTTTTCAGAAAATGGTTTTCTGACCAACTGACTTGGGGTAAAAGTTGAGCCTCCAGTGCATGATTTACTTTTGTATAAGACTGTAGGATATATGGAGGAAGGGAGTTTGGAAGTCACATTATTTGTGCATCTGGAAAAGAAATACAAGAATGAGAGAAACGGAGAAGAAAGGGTGAAAACCAAAGGCTCAAGGATACAGCTCTTCCCTTTGCCCTTTCCTATCATCTTGAGTAAAATTATTAAACTCACAAAATAGTTGAGACACAACAATTGGAGAAATGAAGCCAGTGAAGGGGAAAGCCTTTGTGTCCATTCTGGTGTACTGGAGTAAAGACCACCCAGAAAGCCCTAAAGCGCAGAGGCAGAAAGCAGGAAAAGCAGTAAACCTCAGGGCCACAGAGAAACCATAAGGAGGACTTTGGAGTTTCACAGAGCTATGATAGAGAGCATCTGATGTTTGGTTAAACCTCTAAACGCCACTGAGGTCCCAGTGGGCATACTGGATGGATGGATGGATGGATGGAGACAGAGGTAGAGAAATGGACAGGTGTGAACTCCTAGATGACTGAGAACAGAAGCCTCATCTTATTCATCTTCATGCATTTTATGTTGTACATGGCAGAGGTTTTATAAACTTTTATGGATTAAATTAATGAATGAGTGAGTAGATAAATAATAAATGAATGAATAAACAGATGAATAACTTTCAGGTACTAATTATGTAATATACGCCCTCTGTCCAATACCTGTATGGTCATCTTGAAACCTAAACTGATATGAACCATGTTTTTTTCACCAGGTTACACATATTTCAGGTTGTAGAAGATATTCTATCTGCTTAAGTATCCTTACCATAAAGCAATGCTTTATTGCTTACAAAAGCCCATCCTTCCTTGGGTCCATCAGACAAATATTCATGTTGTCTCCATTTTCTGCTATGAGTAGGTGAGCAATGGCGAGGGAAGAGATTGCAGAATGAATGTAACCAGCTAATCCATCAGTATGTCTCCAACCTGAGCAAAGCAGGAGCTACTGCAAGTGAGCTTGTCTGTGCAATGAATGTGTTCCAATTCCCTTTCTAAGGCTGTTCCAGGATTCTGGAACTGAACGTGCCATTCTTCTCTGCATATTTGAACCACTTTGGTCATTAGGGAAATGTGAGAGTCTTCCGTGTATGAATTTCTAAATCAGCCACAAAGACTCTGCCATCTCCACACGCAGCTTTGCTGGTCTGCACTGGGGCAATTCAGGTCTGCTGGCTACTTCAGATTAACTGAATTTAACTGTCTTTTTTTGTAATCACACAGAGAATTTCAATAAAAAGGAGATAATTCCAATACCAGCGGTCAGTTCCAGTGAAGATCTGGTAATTATCACCTTGTCAGACTTTGAAATCCTCCTACATTCTATGCCAGAGTTCTGAGTTCATCTGAATTTATGAATTATTTGCAGATTACCTTTCAACTTCATTTGAAATGAAATTAACTGGCAAGAAGACCATAATGGCTTATGGGAAGACTTCCATATCCTTAAAATAGCAAACTGATTTCCTTTCTTCTTCACCAACTCCGTCTTTCCCTCACGGTTCTGTCCAGTTAGCCTGCTACTTCCTTTTTCTTCTCACTGGAGGCTTAAAAGAGCAGGAAACTGGAAGGGCCAAATCATTTTTTTAAATGTGTGCATGAGAGAGAGAGAGAGAGAGAGAGAGTATATGTGTGTGTGTGCACGGGCGAGCGCGTGTTTGTGTGTGTGCATGTGTGCGTGCGTGTGTACGCACGTGCGCATATGGGCTTGTGTGCATGTGTGTGTGTGTAAATGCTGCTCATTCTGAAATGGTTTCAACATCTTCCTACTCAATCCCCCAGGACCAGCTACTGCTAGTGAAGTTCTGGAAAGTAATCTTTGAACATGAAAATTAAACAAAAAGGACATTAGGAACAGAATTATTCTTTTTCCTTTTCTTTCCATTTTTCCTTTCATCACCTAGAAGGTGATTTATAAATGTACAGCTCCAGCTGAAAACTCTCTCCTCCTTCTATTCTACTAACTTCTAAACATCTTTTCTCAATGACCAACTGACATTTGAACTCAACACATTCTGGGACAACTACATGCTCACCAAAACCTGCCTAGACTACATTTCCCAATCTGCTGTGTGGGATGAGGGTTGTACCAACTTCTGACCCAATATTTGGTTTGGACATTGAGAACAGATGATGTGCCACACTTGCACCAAGAGGGCATGAACAGACTTATCACTCACATAACAAGGCTTTCAAGGAGAGCAGAGCAGGCTCCCATTCATGTCCAAAAATGGCTTGAGAGAGCAAGGAGGGGTGACCGGCTCTGGCCTTCAGTTGGGTCCGAGGTGAGGGTTCCCAGTGCAGGCCAGGTTTTGAACTTCCAGCTGGTGTCAAGGTAGGGAGCATGCAAACTTTCTTACTGGTTTGCTCACATGGGGGACAGAAGGGAGAGGGGGAGTTACGGCATTTGGGAGGTGTCAGGAGTCAAACATCAAAAACAAGTAAGACTCTTTAACAAACCATAGCTAGATCTTATTCAACTTCAAAACTGAATGCATTATCTTTCCCTAAATAGCTTCTCCTTCTTAAAGAATAGCCCTACCACCCACCACACATAAAGCCAGAAACATACTCTTTTCACCAAGCCCCATAATTTCCATTTTCTCATAGCACTTCTCAAAAACCTCCTCCCTGCCACCCTTCTCTTTCTTCAATGAGGAAACCACTGGAAGGGTCATGGGCTCAGTCCCTGAGGTCCTTAACTCCGGTGCAAATTCTAGTTTCACACCTAACCCCTTGCTAGTTTGTAATCTTGGACATGTATTGAATCTTTCCGTACTTCAGCTTCTTCCTTTGTAAAATGGGAATAGTTATAATATCTGAGTTGTCATCAGGATAGAATGAGTTGAAATTTACAAAATACTTAAAACAATGCTTGTCACACAGTAAGTGCTACATAAATGTTTGCAATGTGTCTCTCACCTGGGTTTCTGCAATAGTTTCCAACCACCTCCCAATCATTTTTGTTTTCTCCAATTCAGTCTCCACTCGAAAGCCAGGATGGACTTTCTAAACCCAAATCTGAGCGTGTTTTATCTTATTTTAAAGCTCCAGTCAAATTTGGACATTCCAACCTTCCCTTACATTGACTCTGACCTATTCCTTTCTCTACCGGAGAGAGCACAACAGAACTGGATTACTGGCCAAAGACACAGCCAATCCCAGCAGAAAGAGTCATCAACATGTGTCCAAAGACAACTGCTAATAATAGTAACACACATTAGTTAAGAAGTACAAATAAAATAGCATTCCTGAATCCAATGATATTTCTGGTAGAAATAATCAAAATAAAATAAATTTGACAATGTTTAAAGTAGCCCATGATAAAATGTGTGACAGATGAATATACTGAAGAACTACTCCTGATTCATAACAATGGAAACTGCACAATTTGATATGGGGAGAGAGAATGGAATTAGTAAAATGTTCAAATAAGAGTTCCAGTGGGTAAAACATCCGATAATAAAATGTGTTAATGACTAGACATTGATAAAAGAATTTAGTGTTGGGAGAATAGACTCAAGATGGCGCTGTGAGAACAACCCAGGATTGGAGCCCGCATTGAATCCGCAAACGGTGAGTCAGTGCTGCCTTTCCAGACTGATCTTTGTTGCCCACAGAACGGGGAAACTCCCAAGTATAAAAAGACACGGGACGCCAGGCAGTAGGTCTGCCTGGCGAAGCCGGCAGCCGGGGCGGCGGTGGCCGGCCCTACCCAGCAATCCCCACAGGGCGCGCTTGTCCGGGTGCCTTGTTGAACCGGCAACCTGAGACTTGAGAGGGCTGGACTTGAGACTGAACGAGACTTGCACAGTAGCCCAGCCCAGGGGATTGCAGGGACAGATCGTTTGGGATACCCAGTGGGACGAACAAAACCGCGATTTCAAACTATCCCAAGCAGACGGCCAGAGAGGCTCTGTGGGGGAGGGGCGTCCACCACTACCGAGGCAACCCACCCCAACTGAGATACACGCCCACTGCTGACGCAGCCAGCCGTTGCCGAGGCAACCCGCCCCAACTGAGATACACGCCCACTGCTGACGCAGCCAGCCGTTTCCGAGGCAACCCGTCCCTACTGAGATACACGCCCACTGCTGACGCAGCCTGCCGTTGCTGAGGCAACACGCTACAATGAAGAGACTCCGCCACAGGGCGTGGTGGAGACCACAGCAGAACCTGCAGGAAGAGGGCGAATCACACAACAGCAGGGCGGAGCCTGGAAACCAAACAGTGGCTAGTCTGCCTTCTAGCTGGGCAGGACACCTCATCGAACATCCAAAAATAAAGTCCAAACCCCTCAACACAGAGCATTTGAGAAAAAAAAAAAAAGGGTTTTTTAATGAGCTCTGTTGCAACAGAATCAAACATAGCAGCCTAACAGCCCTGAAGGAACAACAGAGAGCACAGCTCAGCAATTAAACCCCTATAAAGTACAAACTGTCTCCTCAAGCAGCTCCCTGACCCCTCTATATCCAAAAGACTGATATTAGGCAGGCATCATCCTGGGACAAAGATAGCAGAAAAAGAAACTGGTAGCATCCCTCGCTGTGCCACAGCTGCTAGAGGTGCACCCCAGACAAGCAAGGTCTGGAGTGGACCTCAGCAGTCGTACAGCGAAGGGGCTAGACTGGTAGAAGGAAAACCAAGCAACAGAAATACTTCATCATCAACATTCTGGGTGTCCACTCAGAGACCCAATCGAAAAATCAGCAACTACGCAGACGACCAGCGGACAAATCCACAAAGATGGGAAGAAACCAGCGCAAAAAGGAGGAAAACACCCGAAACCAGAACACCTCGCCTCCTAGAAAGGACCAAAACTCCTCACCAGCAAGGGAGCAAAGCTGGACGGAGAATGACTGTGACGAAATGACGGAATTAGACTTCAGAAGATGGATAATGAGAAACTTTTGTGAGCTAAAAGATCATGTATTAAATCAATGCAAAGAAACTAAGAACCTTGAAAAAAGATTTGAAAAAAGATTCGAGGAAATGATAACAAGAATGGATAACTTAGAGAGGAATATGAATGAATTAAAGGAGCTGAAAAACACAATACGAGAACTTCGCGAATCAAACACAAGTTTCAATAGCCGAATTGACAAAGCAGAAGAAAGAATATCTGAAGTCAAAGACCAACTCAATGAAATAAAATGAGAAACCAAGATCAGAGAAAAAAGCGCAAAAAGGAATGAACAAAGTCTCCAAGAAATGTGGGACTATGTGAAAAGACCTAACCTACGTTTGATAGGTGTACCAGAAGGGGACGAAGAGAATGAATCCAAGCTGGAAAATACTCTTCAGGACATCATCCAGGAAAATTTCCCCCACCTAGCAAGACAGGCCAACACTCAATTGCAGGAAATACAGAGAACACCACAAAGATATTCCGCAAGAAGAGCAACCCCAAGGCACATAATCGTCAGATTCAACAGGGTTGAAATAAAGGAGAGAATACTAAGGGCAGCCAGAGAGAAAGGTCAGGTCACCCACAAAGGGAAGCCCATCAGACTCACAGCAGATCTCTCGGCAGAAACACTACAAGCCAGAAGAGAGTGGGGGCCAATATTCAACATTCTTAAAGAAAAGAACTTTCAACCCAGAATTTCATATCCAGCCAAACTGAGCTTCAGAAGTGAAGGAAAAATAAAATCCTTTGCGAACAAGCAAGTACTCAGAGATTTTATCACCACCAGGTCTGCTTTACAAGAGCTCCTAAAAGAGGCACTACACATAGAAAGGATCAACTAGTACCAGCCATTCCAAAATCACACTGAATGCTAAAGAGCTTCAACATAATGAAGAATCTACAACAACTAACAGGCAAAACAGCCACTTAGAATCAAAATGGCAGTATCAAATTCACACATAACAATATTAACCCTAAATGTAAATGGACTAAATGCACCAATCAAAAGACACAGACTGGCAAATTGGATAAAAGGCCAAAACCCATCAGTGTGCTGTATCCAGGAAACCCATCTCACATGCAAGGATACACAAAGGCTCAAAATAAAGGGATGGAGGAAGATTTACCAAGCTAATGGAAAGCAAAAAAAAGCAGGAGTTGCAATTCTCATCTCTGATAAAATAGACTTTAAAGCAACAAAGATCAAAAGAGACAAAGAAGGCCATTACATAATGGTAAAAGGATCAATACAACAAAAAGAGCTAACGATCCTAAACATATATGGACCCAACACAGGAGCATCCAGATACATAAGGCAAGTTCTTAATGACTTACAAAAGGACTTAGACTCCCACACAATAATAGTGGGAGACTTTAACACTCCACTGTCAATACTAGACAGATCAACCAGACAGAAAATCAACAAGAATATCCAGGGCTTGAACTCAGACCTGGAGCAAGCAAACCTGATAGAGATTTACAGAACTCTCCACCACAAATCCACAGAATACACATTCTTCTCAGCACCACATCACACCTACTCTAAAATTGACCACATAATTGGAAGTAAAGCACTGCTCAACAAATGCAAAACAACTGAAATCATAACAAACAGCCTCTCAGACCATAGTGCAATCAAGTTAGAACTCAGAATTCAGAAACCGACCCAGAACCGCACAACTTCATGGAAACTGAACAACTGGCTCTTGAATGTTGACTGGGTAAACAACGAAATGAAGGCAGAAATAAAGAAGTTCTTCGAAACCAATGAGAATGAAGACACAACGTGCCAGAACCTCTGGGACACATTTAAAGCAGTCTCTAGAGGAAAGTATATAGCAATAAGTGCCCATATGAGAAGAATGGAGAGATCCAAAATTGACACCCTATCGTCAAAATTGAAAGAGCTAGAGGAGCAAGATAAAAAAAACTCAAAACCCAGCAGAAGACAAGAAATAACTAAGATCAGAGCTGAGCTGAAGGAGATTGAGACACGAAAAACCCTTCAAAAAATCAATAAATCCAAGAGCTGGTTTTTTGAAAAGATCAACAAAATAGACAGACCACTAGCCAGATTGATTAAAAAGAAAAGAGAGAACAACCAAATAGACACAATAAAAAATGATAAAGGGGAAATCACCACAGATTCCACAGAAATTCAAACCATCATCAGAGAATATTACAAACAACTCTATGCGCATAAACTAGTAAACCTGGAAGAAATGGATAAATTCCTGGACTCCTGTGTCCTCCCAAGCCTAAACCAGGAAGAAGCTGAAACTATGAATAGACCAATAACAAGGTCTGAAGTTGAGGCAGCAATTAACAGCCTACCACACAAAAAAAGCCCAGGTCCAGATGGGTTCACAGCCGAATTCTACCAGACACACAAGGAGGAGCTGGTACCATTCTTTCTAAAACTATTTCAAACAATCCAAAAAGAGGGAATCCTTCCCAAATCATTTTATGAGACCAACATCATCCTGATACCAAAACCCGGCAGAGACCCAACGAGAAAAGAAAACTTCAGGCCAATATCCATGATGAACATAGATGCAAAAATCTTCAATAAAATATTGGCAAGCCAATTGCAACAGCAAATCAAAAAACTTATTCATCATGATCAAGTAGGATTCATCCCAGGGATGCAAGGCTGGTTCAACATATGCAAGTCTATCAACGTAATTCACCACATAAACAGAACCAAAAACAAAAACCACATGATTATCTCAATCGACGCAGAGAAGGCATTTGACAAAATTCAACAGCCCTTTATGCTAAAAACCCTCAATAAACTCGGTATCGATGGAACGTATCTCAAAGTAATAAAAGCTATTTATGACAAACCAACAGCCAATATCATACTGAATGGGCAAAAACTGGAAGCATTCCCTTTAAAATCTGGCACTAGACAAGGATGCCCTCTCTCACCACTCCTATACTGGAAGTTCTAGCCAGAGCAATCAGGCAAGAAAAAGAAATAAAGGGTATTCAAATAGGAAAGGTGGAAGCCAAACTGTCTCTATTTGCAGACGACATGATATTATACCTAGAAGACCCCATTGCCTCAGCCCAAAAACTCCTGAAACTGATAAGCAACTTCAGCAAAGTCTCAGGATATAAAATCAATGTGCAAAAATCACAAGCATTCGTCTACACCAACAACAGACTTAAAGAAAGCCAAATCAAGAGCGAACTGCCATTCGCAATTGCTACAAAAAGAATAAAATACCTTGGAATACAACTCACAAGGAACGTAAGAGACCTCTACAAGGAGAACTACAAACCACTGCTCAACGAAATCAGAGAGGACACAAACAGATGGAGAAACATTCCATGTTCATGGTTAGGAAGAATTAATATCGTGAAAATGGCTATACTGCCCAAAGTAATTTACAGAATCAACGCTATCCCCATCAAGCTACCACTGACTTTCTTCACAGAACTGGAAAAAACCACCATGAACTTCATATGGAACCAAAAGAGAGCCCGCATAGCCAAGTCAATTCTAAGCAAAAAGAACACAGCGGGGGGCATCACACTACCGGATTTCAAACTATACTACAAGGCTACAGTAATCAAAACAGCATGGTACTGGTACCAAAACAGAGATATAGACCAATGGAACAAAACAGAGGCACCGGAGGCAACACAACATACATACAACTATACAATCTTTGATAAACCTGACAAAAACAAGCAATGGGGAAAGGATTCCCTGTTTAACAAATGGTGTTGGGAAAACTGGCTAGCCATGTGCAGAAAGCAGAAACTGGACCCCTTCCTGACACCTTACACTAAAATTAACTCCAGATGGATTAAAGACTTAAACATAAGACCTGGCACCATAAAAACCCTAGAAGGAAATCTAGGCAAAACCATCCAGGACATAGGAGTAGGCAAGGACTTTATGAACAAAACACCAAAAGCATTGGCAACAAAAGCCAAAATAGACAAATGGGACCTAATCAAACTCCACAGCTTCTGCACGGCAAAAGAAACAGTCACTAGAGTGGATCGGCAACCAACAGAATGGGAAAAAATTTTCGCAGTCTACCCATCTGACAAAGGGCTGATATCCAGAATTTACAAAGAACTCAAACAGATTTACAGGAAAAAAACAAACAAGCCCATTCAAAAGTGGGCAAAGGATATGAACAGACACTTTACGAAAGAAGACATATATGAGGCCAACAATCATATGAAAAAATGCTCATCGTCACTGGTCATCAGAGAGATGCAAATCAAAACCACATTGAGATACCATCTCACACCAGTTAGAATGGCGATCATTAAAAAATCTGGAGACAACAGATGCTGGAGAGGATGTGGAGAAAAAGGAACACTTCTACACTGTTGGTGGGAGTGTAAATTAGTTCAACCATTGTGGAAGACAGTGTGGCGATTCCTCAAGGCCTTAGAAATAGAAATTCCATTTGACCCAGCAATCCCATTACTGGGTATATATCCAAAAGACTATAAATCGTTCTACTATAGGGACACATGCACACGAATGTTCATTGCAGCACTGTTTACAATAGCAAAGACCTGGAATCAACCCAAATGCCCATTGATAATAGACTGGATTGGAAAAATGTGGCACATATACACCATGGAATATTATGCAGCAATCAGAAATGATGAGTTTGTGTCGTTTGTAGGGACATGGATGAATCTGGAGAACATCATCCTCAGCAAACTGACACAAGAACAGAAAATGAAACACCGCATATTCTCACTCATAGGTGGGTGATGAAAAATGAGAACACATGGACACAGAAAGGGGAGTTCTAAACACTGGGGTCTATTGGGGGGAAAAGGGGAAGGCCAGTGGGAGGGGGAGGTGGGGAGGGATAGCCTGGGGAGAAATGCCAAATGTGGGTGAAGGGGAGAAGAAAAGCAAAGCACACTGCCATGTGTGTACCTACGCAACTGTCTTGCATGCTATGCTCATGTACCCCAAAACCTAAAATCCAATAAAAAATTAAAAAAAAAAAAAAAAAAAGAATTTAGTGTTGCAAAATTTGACCTGGGAGATTTGAACTTGGTAAATTGGTGGTTTCATAGAAAATTCACAATGGCAGAAGCTATAACTTTAAAAAATTGACTAATAAATTTAATCTTTTTCATAAAGTTTACATAGAAAATAACTGACCTCAGGGAAAATAATTTTGGAAAAATGAAAATGAAAACATTTGGAAATAGTTTATTGATTCTATATGAAAAATTATCCAAGGAATTAAACTGGCCTAATAAAGTTCACTCTAGAAATGTCTTTCTCAGTGAAAAGCTATCAAGATTGTTAAGGTTCTCATTTTTAAATTTGTATTTTTAGACAGAGAGTGAAAAATTGACCTGGGGGGTTCAAAACTGTAGTGTCAAAGATGTCCTGTACTCTCACTGGACGACAACCTTTTCAGAGGCCTAGGACCCTCTAATAAGCCAAGGACGGCCTCAAAAAAAAAACAAGAGCTGGGCAGCAATGTCTTTCTCTCTTGTCCTAAGGCCGATTCCTAAGGCATTTTCATCCAGTATTCTCAGATACCACTGTATTTTAAGCATACTCTTAGAGCAGAAGAAAAGTCAACTCCTTCTGTGACTATAATAGTAACAACCTCTCATATCTATATTGCATTTTCTATACTATAAATTGATTTCATGTAAATAAGCTTATATAGTGATCACATCATCCTCACAACATTATGCATTAGTGTTCCCATATTGTAGTTAAGAAAACAGAGACTCGGGAAGGTTGAGAAATTTGACTAACATCACCCAACTGACAAGAAGTATAGTCAGAATCCCAATTTAGGTCCTTCTTGTTCAAAGACCAGAGCTCATCTGATGAGGTAAGAGTTCACTGATCACCTGATTAACATGACAGCCCCAGGTGGATATCCAGTGTCAGGAAGGCAGCAGATTATGAACCCCAGAATTCCCAATCGTTCCTGAATAGCCTTGGACCCTGGAGTCAATATACCCCTCAGATCACCCATCATTTGGCCCCACCACTCCCATTCCCAGGCCCCTGGCTTCTTCCAGGTGCAGATTGAGGGGAGCATGTAATACCTTGACTGGGTCAGATGACACCACCCACCCAGCTCAAGCCTGCCTTCTCCCCTGCTTCCCTTGAGACCAGGCCGATCGACCCTCAAAAATGTTGGATGTGAGAAAAGGGAAACGTTGTAGAGGTGACTGGTTTAGAGTCATTCTTGCTGTCCACTTGCTCTGCTCTCACCGCCTCCCTCCCCTTTCGCAGCCCCCCTAGCTTGGAGAACTTCCAAGGGTTTTGGGGCAGAGTAGGAGCCACTGAACCATTTCCACCAGAAACATCAGACAAGAGCTGAGCCAGTGAAGGACTTCAGACCACCTCTCACACACTGGGGCCCCGTGGGCGGGCTTCCTGTGTGTTACTCCCCAACAGCTGCTCCCCCGGCCATGAGCCAGACCCTCTCAAGCCAGTAAACAACATGCAAAGGCCTGGCCTTTTTGTTTGGAGTTTTTTTTGGTCAATGTTTTCTAAATTGTTAAAAGTACAAAAGTGATGGAGTTCAATAATAGTCACTTTGCGACTCTGGAGAGCCAGTTGTCTTTGATCCTTTAGGCCTAGGAGTCCTATGTTTTAGTGATTCCGAGAAGAATTCAGAGGAAGAAACCACTCCACTTCAGTCTGGAGCAGTTTCTGCAGGGGTGAAGGACAATCTGCTGATGCCCTGTGCGTGTCTTTGCCTGTTTTACTGAACACGACAGGAGGTTGCCAGGACACAGCCTGCTTGGCGCTGCCACGTTGCCTTAACATTCCTCCCTGGGATACTGATTCCTATTTACTACAAGGTTATCTCTGCCTTCTGCTGGCTCTAATCATTGAAAATTCCATTTAATTCAACATATAATTACTGTGGGCCTAATAAGGACAAAGCCAGCTCTGGAGCTATCTAAGTAAATACCTGTCGTCAAAGGGCTTATAATGGATGGTATCCTGAATTCATCCCTTTCTATTTTTCTGCATTTGAATTATGTGGTTTGTCATTTGTGCTGTTGCTCAACTGGGGGCAAGTCCTATTTCTTCACAGTACTTCTGACAGTTGGTTCCACATTTGATCACATGGTACACACTCATCCCTCAGTCTTCCATCAACCCCAGAAAGCTCTGCCCCATGCCTCTCTCCGCTGAGTCTCCACTGCTGTCTTTCACAGAAAAGTGCTTTGCAGACAGTGCCCCCTTGGTGCTTCTGACTGAAGGTTCCCACAGAGACAGATTTGAAAAGGGCTGCTTGTGTTTAGCCCAGGAGTTCCACACACATTTGACCACAGAATGGTCCTTTCCCCTAACACCTCCCCAGAACCCTCACTGGGAAGCAACGGCTTCAACCAACATCATCTGAAGAGCAAGGGTGAGATGGTGGAGGGGGGCTGCTTTCACCCAAGTCCTCCTGGAGCCTTCATGTATTGAAGACGGTCTTCTAGACTTCTCTACCCAGTCCTATGAAATCGACCCTTGATGCCCAGCAGGCTCAGATTTCTCCATGTCCCTCCTAAAGCACATGGTTGCCCTCAACCCTTCCATATTGTGCTGCTGACTTTTCGAGCCCAATCTTAAGACCTTTCATGTATGCCTATGTATTTCCTCTAGTGAGTCTGAACTTTGTATCTTTCTCAACATCTCTCCCTGTCATGACTAAATCCTTTTCAGTTTAGCGTTATCCCAGAATTGATCAATGGCTTTCACCTAAAAGTCACTAAAAGTAAGCAGTGAAAAGGACAGGGTCAAGTGCAAAGCTCCATGGTACTCACTCAGGACAGCCTTCCACCTCCCACGAACCAGCACTCTTGGGTTACCCTAGTTAGTTCCTAGAAAGTATCATTATCCAACTGGGGCTGAACATCTGCACGGGGCCTGGGCTGGGCTTCCTCAAACTGTGAGGCTGAAACCGACGTTGGGATTTCCCAGTAACGCAGACCTGGGGAGGTCTGTGTCTCAAATGGAAAAATATGATCTGACCTCGTTTTCTTATTTTCACCTAGAAGTGGTCATGCTACAGCTGCTGTTGGGTCCTTATGATTAATTTTTCTGCTGTACCTATAACACAGTTAGGTATGCGTTAGATCTCGGGGCACAGGTGTTTTAATGCAAGCATAAAATATTACTGAAGAACACAGAACTGCCGATTTTAAAGACTGGTCCGCTAGGGTGCAGGGCTCCTAACCATCCTTTGGAGATCTGGCTCATCTGCTGGGCATCTCCATTTCACTGAGAGGGCTCTTTCTACCTTGTAGAGTCCAGAAAGTGACCTTGACATCACACTTATTTTCAACTTAGCTCTGGAAAAATAAGAACAGCATCACAAGATCGTCCTCGGAAGCCACTCACAAAATCTCCACCAAAGCCTCGAGTGCTGCCCTGCTGTTTTCATTGCAGCAATCAAAACAGACTGCCCCAGGCATGGGGGCCTGATGGATGGGTTTCATTATAATTTGATGTGGGGTCTGATATTTAGCTGGGCTCTCATTTTCCCTACCTCTCCTGCTCTAGAAGATCAGACATATAAAACTGAGAGAAAGGTGATATTGTTTTTTTGATGTGTCAAGCGTTTTTGAAAAGGACAAGGTTTACTGCTAAGACTCCTGTTTGATGTTTGAACGGAAACACTGTGGTGGCATTTAAGTCTCTCTCTGCTGCTGTCAGGCAGTCAAACTCCAGGCCATAAAACCACCTTTTCAGACTGTTGTTTCTTTAAGCCAAAACGTATGTGTCTGCCCCTTGAGGTCCTCTGGGGCCCAGCGAGGAGACTGGCCTGTCTAGAGGAGACTGTGCATGTAGAGGAACTGCTATAAGACTGGCTGGTCTTACAGCTATGAGCAATTTCCAGTGATCAATGGGGCATCGCTGAATGCAAAGATGGGAAGAGATGCGCAGTAGCATACCGTCACATGCATTTCTGCCACAGATGCAACAGACCTGGCCTCGAGTCAAAAATGCAGCAAAATACTTGGGAAGTGACAGGTTTGACTATGTGTTAACCTCTGTTTTTGAAATTATTGATTTCATTGTAAGTTCATGTAACTTGTTTTAATAATGGCTCTGTTTAACAACTATTTAGTGAAATCCCTAAAAAACTAACAGTTGGCTCTCACAAACCTGTACAAGTGGACTTTAGTACACCACTGGCTGGGAAGAAACGTGGGCATCACGTGGCAGCTAAGGTCAAGTTCACAGCACTCCTGGGGTATCCAAAACTATCTGCGCAGAATTTAATGTGGGCAGGAATGACCAGAGAGTGGGCGGGTGGGAGCAAAGCCTGGAAAATGTTATTTTGTTGTGTCTGTTTTTGACCCTGTTTCTATTTCCAATCATGGGCAGCAACTGAAACCCAATCTGATGCGTGGCCACTGAGGTCTCCCTCTACAAATGCAGCTGTGTGAAATATTTCCATCATGTGCCACTCCCCACAAGGAAAGCCTGCTCCCTGATAAACTGGACAGAGGTAAAACTTGGCTGGGCATGGTGGCTCATGCCTGTAATCCCAGCATTTGGGAGGCTGAGGTGGGTGGATCACCTGAAGTCAAGAGTTCAAGACCAGCCTGGCCAACATGGTGAAACCCCATCTCTATAAAAATACAAAAATTAGTTGGGCATGGTGGCGCGCGCCTGTAATCCCAGCTACTCAGGAGGCTGAGGAGGAGAATCTCTTGAACCCAGGAGGCGGAGGTTGCAGTGAGCTGAAATCATGCCACTGTGCTCCAACCTGGGCAACAGAGTGAGACTTGGTCTAAAAAAAAAAGCTAAAAGTTGCCCCCACATTTTTCTAGACTATGTGGTTGTATCCTGAAGGCTCACTCCCTTGGTCAGCTCCTCATGCCCTGAGCCAAGTCACAGGGCAGGTCCCAGGATGCCCCTCAAACACCCATAGTGAGTAGTGCCTTCTGCCTGAGCCTCAGAGGCAGCCGAAAAATGTCCAGCTTGGACCGGCAGCTCGGAGGCCTGCAGAAGTCTCTGCCCAGTCATTTGCCAGAGCACAGCTGAAAACAGCCCAAGTCCAGGAGGAGAAAGGGTTATGGAAATGGATCTGTGTAAAGACACAGCGTGAGTGCAGTTAATTGCTGTCAAAGCATCTCGCTGCCTGCATTCATCTCTTCTGTAGGAGAACGAAATTGTCATAATGATGACGACTTTATTCAACATTGGTGCAACTACCAAGCCTAAAAATAGGACACAAAGGGGATATTTTCTTGAGAGGGCTGAACTCTGCTGCCCATGTTGTATGCCTGGGACAGTCCGCTCCTAAGATGGAGAAAGGAAAGGAGAAAGCTAAGATTCATTGACTGTTGTCATGTGCTCCTAAGAGGAGCATTTTACCTGTTTTTACCTACGTAATCCTTCCTTCCACTCCTTGGAGGGAGGGGTAGTGGGGTGGAGAGCACTGAGGACCAAGATTTGTTGAGCACCAATTGTGAGACGGGGTCAAGAAGCATTCTGTACATAATTTCCTTCAATTATCACGACAATACTCAAAGGGCGGTATTATGAGCCCCATTTTACAGATAAGAAAGTTGATTCTCTAAAGGTTAAGAAGTTTGCACGAGATTGTAGCCAAAATCCTTCTAATTGTACAGTCATTCACACAGAGCTGCTTGCTGTGAGACATGTGAGCTCAGCAGAGCCGCACTGCTGTCCCATCTACAGCCCCTTTTCCATCTCACATCCCACTGTCGAAAGGCCTTGGGTTGCAGTCTAGTCTCCATGACTTATTAGCAATTGTGACCTTGGCTCAATTGCTAGACCTCTATAAGCTTTAGTGTTTTCAGATACATCAAAGACAACAATCATTTCCACTCGACAGCATTGTTTGGGGGATTAAATGAGACCAGATATGTCAAGTGCTTTGCAGAGCATCCAGCACATAGCAAATACATGATGGCAGTGGTCATCATTATTGGCAGAGAACATGGCACTGAAAAGAGGGGCAGGTCCCAGCCTGACCTCCAGTCAGGATGCTATAGACAGGAACGGGGCCTCGGGAGGGCGGCGGCATCCAGGAATCTTCACTCCTGTCCCACACGGCAGTTGACTTCATGGTCCTCCCAAAGGGAGGGACTTCGCCCTGGAATAGGCACAGGGCAGGGTAAGGATGGTGATACAGTTTGAATGTCTACCCCCTCCAAATCTCATATTGAAATATGATTCCCAGTGTTGGAGGTGGGGCCTGGTGGGAGGGGACTGGATCGTGGGGGCGGATCTTTCATGAATGGCTTAATGCCATTCCCTTGGTCCTCCACCATGATTAGAAGCTTCCTGAGGCCCTCACCAGAGGCAGGAGCCATGCTCATACAGCCTGCAGAACTGTGAGCCAATTATACCTCTTCTCTTCATAAATTACCCAGGCTTGGGTATTCCTTTATAGCAACACTACAGTGGGCTGGCCCAGATGGTGGGGAAAACTCGCCCTCTACAGTTAGGTGTGCTGACCACATGCAAGGTGCTGTTCTAAGTTACTTGCAGGTATGAATTCATCTCATCTTTAAGAAAGCCAGTGTGGTCACTGCCATTATTCTTCCACCTTAGCCAAGTGCAAAGTAAGCTTTAAGCCGCTCTTCCAGGTTACCCTCTGACCCTTTCTTTGGGCACAGCCAGGCCAGGCCTATAGCTCTGCCTGTCTCAGGGAATGGGAACCAGTTCACCAACACCACCCTCAGGGGATGACTCTGCCCCCGGGAAGCTCTCTCCTTGATCCACACTTGGAAAGGTGAGCTCTTTGTCTCCCAAGGAAAATATTCACTTTGTGCTTTGAAAAACAGAGGAGTTTCTCCTGCTTTTTCCATCTTCTTCCCTTTGGTCACTTCTGTGGGATAAATAACAAGAGAGTGGACAATAAGAACAAAATTATGTGAGAAGAGGCAGACTTGGGTTTAAACCCCAGCTATAGCTAGACATACCTGTTGGTAGCTGTGGATCTCTGCAAGTGACTCCCTTCTCAGTTTCCTCATCTATAAGGCAGGCAGAGATCGTACCTGCCTCGTGGTATTGTCATGAGGATCAGGGAAAAGCATACGAAGCATCTAGATCACTGCCAGATGCCTTGGTTTATAACTGTTGTACTTGGCCACATATTCACAGCATCGAGCTCTTGTTCTGGGCTACGTCATCTGGGGAGGACTTACCTTCCCTGAGGCTCCCGAGTTCCCTCATGGGTGAAGTGGGGATGAGAACATCTAACCTGCTGTGCAGGATCCCTGTGAGGAGTGGGTGAGGTCACCATGTGAGCACTTTACACAGTGCCTGACACGCAGCACGGGCCCCATTAACTGTGCTCATTACTCTTATCTTTATCATCATGATTAGCTTCTCCCAGGAACTGAAAATTCACTGAAACACCCAACGGATCACTAGAATTATTTCCCAATCACAACTTGTGGGAGGGAAATAGCTGGATGTTTCTCTTTCATAAGCCTAAGAGCTGTCAGGTCAGGAACAGTGGTTCATGCCTGTAATCCCAGCACTTTGGGAGGGGAAGGGGAGCAGATCGCTTGAGCCCAAGAGATTGAGACCAGCCTAGGCAACATGGAAAAACCCCAACTCTACAAAAAATACAAAAATTAGCCGGGTGTGGTGGTGTGCACCTGCAGTCTACTTGGGAGGCTCAAGTGGGAGGATCACCTGTGCC
The DNA here is from genome assembly GCF_049354715.1 of Callithrix jacchus. Taxonomy (NCBI): domain Eukaryota; kingdom Metazoa; phylum Chordata; class Mammalia; order Primates; family Cebidae; genus Callithrix; species Callithrix jacchus. Next base: position 4,206,349 of record NC_133520.1, read on the forward strand.
CAGAAAGGTCAAGGCTGCAGTGAGCCAAGATTGCACCACTTGCACTCCAGCCTGGCTGACAGAGAGAGACCTTGTCTCAAAGAAAAAGAAAAAGCAATTTCTAGTTTCATTTTAATGGTCTTTGTGTACTTGCATCTCCTGTTTTGAACCACTTCAAACTGTTTTGAAAGGGGGCAGAATATAAAAGCAAAACAGCTCCACGGTGAGCAGCAACATGGATCATTCACCTTCTACATCCAGCCGCATTTGCAGGACGGCTGTGCAGTTGGATTAGCATCTGCAGCCTGCCATCCAAGGCTTGCCTCGGATGAGGGCCCTCAGTCTTCCCAGGAATTAAGCCAGAGCCAGGCCCAAGTGGCCCCAAAGGTAACTCTATCCCTAACAACAGTTACCTGGTCAGTAAAAAAAGGTATTGGCCAAGGGGAAGCCTTCTTCCAAAAATTATCACCTCAGATTCTCCAGTTTTATACAAGAAACCTCAGAGTAAAAGTCTGCCTTTTGATTTCCACAGAATTTTTAGCAGCACGAGGCCTTTTTGAAAATTTGCCTTTTCTTCCTATCAGTTTTCCAACCATATGTAGACAAATCCAGCCTGTAAATAGGTTGAAATGAGAGAGCCAGTTAAGTGAGACACTCAAGTTGTCACTGCATTTTAATAAACATAGCACACAATGTGTTGCTACACACACACCATTCATAAACCTGAGTCACAGGTTTCAGATGGGAGCTGCGGACGTGTATAAATAGCCGGTGTATGCTAAACAGTAGAAAAAAAGTTTGGGGAATAAGGTCAAAATCATTACGCCCAATTTAAACATCATAAAAATCTCAGCCTTGTCATTATTTACAACCCCCAGCACAACTCCCACCCGAAAGAGAACGCCAAGTGGAAAATTCTAAATAAGATCATGTCCTCACGTCGACCCAAACAGTACAAATGATGCAGTATCATAAAACAAAGTTATAATTATATTGTCGCCCTTCCTGGTTGCCGGCTGCCCATGGTACAGGGCAGCCACTCCACAGGATTTTCTGAGCCCTGAGCTGTCTGGGGTTTTTATAAGAACATAGCTTTGACTAGCATTGACCAGCTGATTCACATTAAATGACTCTGTGATGGTTTGAGGTGGCAAAAGAAGAATACAGCTTCTGTGGTAGAGAACTAACACTTTGAACATGTTGCAAACATTTCAAAAATCCATCTTTCCAATATTCACCCGTCCTCAGCTTTCACCAGGTCCCTGCAGACTTGGCCTTGACTCTGGTCCTTAGCAAGTAACTTCCAGCCTTCCAGCCTCCGTTCCCATGGCCCAGGAACCCAGTGTGAACTTGCAAAGTGCTGTTCAATGAAGTGGATTCAGGAAGCAGCAATTCTCTCTCAAGAGAGGTCTAGTGTTTCGTCACATGCTCCCCCATACCACTGATGCTCAGCAGGGCTCTGTGACCCCGTGTGTGGGATTCGAAAACCAAAGACTGACTCACAGGGCGACAACAGACACGCAGGGTTAACTCAGCTCCCGGCTGCAGCGTGATCCCAGCTCTCATTCAGTCAAGACTGCCTGCCGGGTCTCTTTCTCACATGTGCCCATTCTGGTCCCTCCTCCAGTCACCAGCAGAAATGCACCTCTCCGTCTCAGGCCTCTCCCATCTCAGTCTCTGATGACGTGCATGGCCTTTGTGTTAAGAGCTCACTAAAGTGTAGATCATGCTGAATGCAAAAATAAAAGGAAAAGAAGGGATTAGTGGAAGCGCACCAAGGACTCAGGCTGCCTCTCACGAGAGGGACCTTCCAGAGGCCAGACCCCTTGGCTTCTCCCTCATTCCTGTCACGACAGCATCTCACCCACTCCACTACTGTGCCCCTTCTACTTCCCACAATGCTGGAATAAACATTTTTGGGGAGAGCTTATTGTATCCCTTGGATAAAATATGTGATTGCTCTAAGTGCCTATTATTATTCTCATTGGGATGATGATTAGGGTTGTTTTTCTTTTCGTGCAATTGCAGGGCAGGCCTGGGTGGGGTGCAGTGAATACTTTATGCCATCGGCCACCACACACTTGCATGACGGCTGTATCTAGGGCCTCCCAGGTGATACTGGATAATATGCTAGTGCTGAGGAAAAGATCATCAGCACTATTGCAAAGGCCAGTGTGGGAACATAAGCCCTCTGGGCACTAGAACTAAATGAATTATTGATTGGGTAATTCCCTGGCTCTCCTATTTTCAATGGACTCCAGGAATCAAACATACCTTAAAAGCATGTGACCTTAAGTATTGCCCCAATACTACTAAGAGTGGTGATGAAGGGGACATGTATCCCTGTGCTCTTGGTAAGAACTTCAGGTTAATTTTGCAAAGCTGAGGAATGATCTGCAGCCAAATATACCTCCGTCTACCTGGCAGAGAAAAGCCCAACCACCTTTTCACATTACAGTGAGAAAAAAAGGCTCATCTAAGAAGTAAAACCGAAGGAAAGAAATGAAAAGGTTTTACTTCTAACCCTGTGGAGCTGTGGAGGTGCAGTGAGCTCTTCTGAGTAGCTGAAATTCCAGCTTCAGCAACCTGACACACCTCATGTGCACAGAGAACCAGTGGTCAGACCTGGAGCAAGAGGGACTTGCTCTACTTGGAGAAGTCGAGGGCCAGATGAGGAGTCGCTTGCTCAAGGTCACAGAGCTAGTCACAGCAGGCAGAGAAGCCACATCCTAACTCCAAAGCCAGTGCTTTTTGCATGATAGTACTAAGCCTCATGTGGATACTTTTGCTTACTCACTTTCATTCATTCTTTCATTTAATGTTTATTGCGCACCTGCTGCATGCCAGACACTATTCTCCATGCTGGGAAAAATGCTGAGTGTGCAGCCCCAATTCCTGCCTTGAGGAAGCATACAGCTAAGCTGTAGCAGCAAGCCACGAGGGTTCAGTGAGCGCCAGGCACTGGCCAGGACACCACAGATGCAGAGGTGAATGAAACCAACATGGTCTCTGGCATCAAGGAACAAGTAAACCTTAAATAACATAATTGCAGATGGAGAGAAATACACCTGAGGAGAGGGGCAGGCATGATCCACAATAACTGTGCAGGAGGGCAGTCCTACTACTTTAGGTTTGAAAAAAATCTTTCCACAGAGCAGACACTGCACACTGGGCTGGCCAGCAAGTATCTGCGTCAACTCGCCCCCTTCTAACACAACCCACAAATATCACCTGGTCCACGAGGCAAACTGAGAAGTGGGCTGATGGGTGCCATGTGGTTCAAGCAGGGTAGAAGAAAGAGCACAGGCTCTGAATCCAGATGGTGCCAATTATTAGCCAGGACTTGAGACACATTTCTTAACCTCTCCAAGGTCCTCAGGACCCCCGCAGGAGCCTCAAACCATAACCATCAAGCCTGTCTTCCCCACTGCTGTTATGTGGGTCTCTAGCCCTGAGCTCAGTTCAGAGACGTGGCTCTGCACCCACATGGGTCCCCTTCCCTCCCTGCCACAGTGGCCTGTGCTGACGCTCCTGTGCTCTCCACCAGCTCTGGATCTGAGGGGCCAGCAGCTCCTGAGGTGAGAGAAACAGAGTCTTTTAAGGAGCCCCAAAGAGCACCAAGGTGCCAGATTTAACAAAGAACGTAGGTGTCGGTGGCCGGCTGCAGGAACTGACTGTTTCCAATTGTGTTTTAGAAACAAAGTAATTAGCACACATAACATGAAGGCAGGGCCAAACTGAAGTAAGGAACTAGAGGACAGTCAAACAGAATGTCTGGAACATACTCGGTTCAGAACGATCATGCCCATCTAACCGAGAGAAGCTGCCAAACCCACCCCCGACCCCCACAGCTGAGCACCCACATTCACTTCCCTCCCTGTGAATTCACAGGCCTTCTTCCCGGCGATGCCTCAGCTCCAGCAGTTTCTGCACAAAACTGAAATGAGGGAAATGTCTTGCCTCCATCTTCATCCACACTGAGGTGGATCCCAGGCTAAAGGGCAGGAGCTAACGAAAACACTGGTGCCACTCTGCTGGCTTAGAGAGGAGACAGTGCTGTCTCTGGGGACAGGCCACTGAGCCCATCACCCTGAAGAAGGGGAAGTCTGTGGCTCCACAAAGAAACCGGGTTGAACACACTGCAGGGAAGACACCTAACCTCCAAGGTGTCAGATCACTAAGCCCATGACGGCTTTGTCCAGGCTCAGTAGTTTCCCAACACAGGAACCCATCTGACAAGCCTTTGGATGTTAAATAGTTCAGACTTGGAGTCAGAAAGACTTAGGTGAGCCCACTGGATACCGGGGAAATCTCCCGAGGCTTCAAAGACAATCAGGCTCCCTGCAAGCTGGAGCAGTAACATTCCGGAGCACCCCACAGAGTCTGCAGACACTAGGGATGTAAAAGGGAGAGAAGGCAGAACCGAGCAGAATGCTCCAGAGCCACCAGGGTGAGCATCAGGATGGTCCAGAGAGCTTGTTTCAAATGCAGAGGCCCAGACCCAGAAAGTTTGAATAGGTAGCTATAAGCCCAGGAATCTGCATTTTTAAAAAGCACACCTTCCTCCCTTCCTTACCACTCACTTTGATAAAGACTTTTCTAGATGTTTTCTAAAACAGCCAGCAGTTAAGAGTTACTGGACACGGTGGCTCACGCTTGTAATCCTAGCACTTTGGGAGGCCAAGACGGGTGGATCACTTGAGCCCAAGAGTTCAAGATGAGCCTGGGCAACATGGTAAAACCCTGTCTCTGCAGAGAAATACAAAAATTAGCCAGCCATGGTGGCACATGCCTATCATCCCAGCTACTCAGGAGGCTAAGGCAGGAGGATCCCTTGAGCCTGGAGTTGGAGGCTGCAGCGAGCTATGATCCTGCCACTTTACTCCAGCCTGAGAGACAGAGTGATACCCTCAAAAAAAAAAAAAAAGAAAGAAAAGGAAAAGGAAATTCAATCTTTGAAATCGGGACTCAAGATGGACTATTTACAGATACTATTGGCTGTGACTTCAGAAAAACTATCTAACTTCTCAGATTCAGTTCACTTTTCATATGCGAATGAGGATAGTAAGTATCTCATAAATTGAGCGATACATGTAAAACTCTGAGAGCAAAGTCTGGCTCATTTTTAAATGTCAGAACTTTGGAAGGCTAAGGCAGAAGGGTCACTTGAGCCCAAGAGCTCAAAACCAGCCTGGGCAACATAGTGAAATCTCGTTTCTACAAAAAATTTTAAAATTAAAAAAAAAAAATTAGTCAAGCATGGTGATACACACTTGTAGCCTCAGCTACTCAGAAGGCTAAGGTGGGAGCATCGCTTGAGCCCAGGAGTTCAAGGCTGCAGTGAGCAGTGATAGCACCACTGCACTCCAGCCTGGGCCAAACAATGAGACCCCATCTCTAAATAAAAATGTTTTAAAAATTAAAAATTAAAAATGCCAGACAAACGCAGCCACATTCTGACTGGCCACAGCCCAATCCAATCATAGGGGTGGGGTGGAGCCCAACACCCCAGCCCCTCCTCTTCGTCCCCTGGCTGCTGTCAGCCATGTCCTTTTGGAGACATCACTGGAAGGTTTGGAGGTCACCATGGCCCTGCCACAGGTAACAATGGAATCACAAGTGACAGGTGCGAGTCCCTAGAGTTGAGCCAAAGAGGAGCAGGAAGGAGAAGCAGGAGTTTTCGGAAAAGGCACTCTCTGGTGTGCCAAACCACAAGATAGTCTGTTTATGGCTATCTGCTTAGTTAGGGCGTTCTGAGCGGAGAGGTGAAAAGAGAGGAGATTCCTGAAGAGGACTGCAAAGTCAGCAGGTTTCTCTTAATTGGAATAGTGTTATGTAATATTGGGAAAATTGTAAATGAAGCACTTGGCGACCCAAAATGCCACTTTATGAAGCGTGACAGCCACTGTGCGGCTGGCACAGGGAGTTTGGGGCCTCTGTTATGGCTCCCAAGAATCCTTGCAAACAGGCTAGGGGGAAAGGAGCAGTAAGGATGAGTCCCCGGGGCTACAGGCAGCCTGGTGGGCTGACCTGAAGAGTTGTGAGAAGCCCTATAGGTAAGAAGGAGCAGCCAACTGTACTTCACCAGTTATCTCCAAGGGACGTCGAGTGTTTTCACTGTGTGGCCCTGAGGATATACCAGCAGCAGGCAAGGCCTCCTGCAGGATCTCCGGCCCCTTACTTGTTTAAGTAAGGAGCCCTTGCTCCTGAGCCAGTCAGACAGCTGGGACCACACAGACTGGCCATGACTCCCACCCTCACAGGCCCTCTCCCAAAGGCCACCTCCCCAAGGCCAGCCTGAAATTCCCTTCCATGTGCTGCAGGGGTCAAAACCACCAGGAGGGGCAGATACTCACCAGTAAAGGTAGTAGAAGAAGGAGAGGAGATAGAAGGCCAGCTTACACCAGGCCTCCTTCTGACAGTAACTCAAAGTGTCAGCATTCATGACCACCGGTGGGTCGTAGGCTAGTTCTGAGCTATCTGCTGGACAGTGGAAATACCTGCAGGGAGAAAGGACAGCATTGTCTCTGAGGTCCTGGTACTTGTGGCATCACCTGGGCAAGCCCTTCTGGAGCAGAACTTCTGCTGAGCAATCCCTGCCAAGCAATTGCCTGCCTTCTGTCCAAGTCACAGTTCCAGTGCCGCTGAAAAGTGGCTCAGCCACTATCTTCCAGCAGGTAGTAAGGCCCCAAATACTCCGATCGCTGGCATCAGGGCAATTTCACCAATATACAAAGCTGCTCCAGCAGAAGGGAAAATGTTTCACCTGGCATTGCCTGGAAGTCTGAGGAAGAGCCTCCTCTCAGGACAGGTGTAGGCAGAGGTACGGGGCTATACCGCCACTGCTGGGACATCACCGTGCCTCCATTCTACCCTACAAACTAATTTACACAGACCCTCAATGAAAATCCTAAATACTTCAGGACATCCTAGTCCCTCTTGAGTGCAGAGTAGTTTACAGGTGCTTTCCTTCTTGATAGTGGGACCTAGAACTCAAAAAGAACATCAGCCATCTGTGGAGAGAGAGTGGCCTCAGACGGCAGCTGAGTGAGCGGAAGAACGTGGGCGGGGGAGAGGAGGAGGCAGAGCGGATAACATGAACTGTGTCTACTTCAAAATACCAAGTTCCCAAGGCTCACCTGGCCACAGCCCCTGAGGAGGGGAGCCCTCAGGCTTGGTGAGACCTGGGGCAGGAGTCTGAGCCTCCTGAGCCCCTTGGGAAGTGGTCGCTGCCCTCAGGACACTGCCCCCAGGACCCTTGGCCACAGCCTCCTGCCCAGCCCAAGAACAAAGTGCAGCTGGAATCTCTCAGCGAGTTCCTTTTTCAGTCATTCTGGTAAAGGCACCAGAGGCCAGGCGTGCAAATAAATGGCTTCCTGGACTCTGGGACAGGCAGTGGTTCTCAATGGTGAGCAAGGGGCCCAGGGAGAGGGCTCCAACTGGGAGATGAATCCCACTGACTTTGAAGAACATCCCTGCAATGCAGCAACTCGCAGATCCAGCATCGCACCTCCTCCCCCTTCAGAGAATTGCACTGATGTTATCTGACACTGACACTGTGCTGAAAAGAAATCACAAGCCAGATTCAATGACAACTGCCAGCTCACAGCCCGCCAGGCCACTCACCTCTCCTCTTCCTGGGAGCCTATCCCAAAAGCTATTTGCTGTCACTGTGGTTTTGTTCCTAGGTGACCTCATTAAGTGGAGGCAGAGGGGCAGGGTAGCCAAGTGGCTCCATGGGAAGAGCAAATGCCCTGCCAGTCACCGGTCAACACACTGACCTTCCTTGGGTCTGAGCCTGTCTGAGCCTCAACTTTTTCTTCTGTGAAATGGGGGTGGAATTGCCCACCTCAAAGGGCTATTGTGACCATTATGTGAAGCGGTGAAGGGAAACAACCTAGGAAGAACAGGTCAACAGCAGACAGTCCTATTTCCTTTAAGCAAACTAAAAGGGGACTTTCTCTGTACGAGACACGTCACTGGACCGGACCTGTTGGAAGGGACAGGGAGTGAAAGGGGGAAAAGGGGCTCTGATTTTTGTTTTGTTTTGTTTTTGTTTTTTAAAAACTTTTAGTTTATATTTTCTAAAGATGGGGTCTGACTATGTTGCCCAGACTGATCTCGAACTCCCGGCCTCAAGCCATCCTCCTGCATTGACCTCCCAATACTCTGAGATGACAGGTGTGAGCCACTGTGCCTGGCCTTATATTTCTTTTTTTTTAATTGCATTTTACGTTTTGGGGTACATGTGCAGAACATGCAAGATAGTTGCATAGGTACACACGTGGCAGTGTGATTTGCTGCCTTCCTCCCCTTCACCCACATCTGGCATTTCTCCCCATGCTATCCCTCCCAAACTCCTCCCTCCCACTGTCCCTCCCCTATTCTCCCCAATAGACCCCAGTGTATAGTGCTCCCCTCCCTGTGTCCATGTGTTCATCACCTGCCTATGAGTGAGAACATGTGGTATTTCATTTTCTGTTCTTGTGTCAGTTTGCTGAGAATGATGTTCTCGAGATTCATCCATGTACCTACAAAGGACACGAACTCATCATTTTTGATTTCTGCATAATATTCCATGGTGTATATGTGCCACATTTTCCCAGTCCAGTCTATCATCGATGGGCATTTAGGTTGGTTCCAGGTCTTTGCTATTGTAAACAGTGCTGCAATGAACATTCGTGTGCATGTGTCCTTATAGTAGAATGATTTATAGTCCTTTGGATATATACCCAGTAATGGGATTGCTGGGTCAAATGGAATTTCTATTTCTAAGGCCTTGAGGAATCGCCACACTGTCTTCCACAATGGTTGAACTAATTTACACTCCCACCAGCAGTGTAAAAGTGTTCCTATTTCTCCACATCCTCTCCAGCATCTTTTGTCTCCAGATTTGTTAATGATCGCCATTCTAACTGGTGTGAGATGGTATCTCAACGTGGTTTTGATTTGCATCTCTCTGATGACCAGTGACGATGAGCATTTTTTCATATGATTGTTGGCCTCATATATGTCTTCTTTCGTAAAGTGTCTGTTCATATCCTTTTTCCATTTTTGAATGGGCTTGTTTGTTTTTTTTCTTATAAATCTGTTTGAGTTCTTTGTAAATTCTGGATATCAGCCCTTTGTCAGATGGGTAAACTGCAAACATTTTTTCTCATTCTGTTGGTTGCCGATTCCCTCTAATGACTGTTTCTTTTGCCGTGCAGAAGCTGTGGAGTTTCATTAGGTCCCATTTGTCTATTTTGGCTTTTGTTGCCAATGCTTTTGGTGTTTTGTTCATGAAGTCCTTGCCTACTCCTATGTCCTGGATAGTTTTGCCTAGATTTCCTTCTAGGGTTTTTATGGTGCCAGGTCTTATGTTTAAGTCTTTAATCCATCTGGAGTTAATTTTAGTGTAAGGTGTCAGGAAGGGGTCCAGTTTCTGCTTTCTGCACATGGCTAGCCAGTTTTCCCAGCACCATTTGTTGAACAGGGAATCCTTGCCCCATTGCTTGTTTTTGTCCAGTTTATCCAAGATTGTATGGTTGTAGATATGTTGTGTTGCCTCAGATGACTCTGTTTTGTTCCATTGGTCTATATCTCTGTTTTGGTACCAGTACCATGCTGTTTTGATTACTGTAGGCTTGTAGTATAGTTTGAAGTCCGGTAGTGTGATGCCTCCTGCTGTGTTCTTTTTGCTTAGAATTGATTTGGCTATGTGGGCTCTCTTTTGGTTCCATATGAAGTTCATGGTGGTTTTTTCCAGTTCTGTGAAGAAAGTCAATGGTAGCTTGATGGGGATAGCATTGAATCTGTAAATTACTTTGGGCAGTATGGCCATTTTCACAATATTAATTCTTCCTAACCGTGAACATGGAATGTTTCTCCATCTGTTTGTGTCCTCTCTTATTTCATTGAGCAGTGGTTTGTAGTTCTCCTTGAAGAGGTCCTTTACATCCCTTGTTAGTTGTATTCCTAGGTATTTTATTCTCTTTGTAGCAATTGTGAATGGCAGTTCGTTCTTGATTTGGCTTTCTTTAAGTCTGTCATTGGTGTATAGGAATGCTTGTGATTTTTGCACATTAATTTTGTATCCTGAGACTTTGCTGAAGTTGTTTATCAGTTTTTAAAGGACTCCTCCCATCCTCATTCTTTTTTTCTTTCATGTTCTGAGAACTTACTAATTGCCAGGAACTAGACTAGATCCTGTCAAGGATTCAAAAAAAGGTAAGACAAAGCCCCTATTGGCAAGGAGACTACAGCCCCTCCCTTTTCCCATAGAGATAAACTTTCAAAGTCTAAGGGTACTGGCTGCCTTTCCTTCTCCCTCTTGGACAAGTGCTAGCCCTATGAAGCAGTGCCCTGATCCATGTGTGGCCAATTAACCACATTTCCGATGCCCTGGCTTGACAGCCCCCTACTTGAAGGAACTTGGGACAAACTCCTTTCCTGGGGAGAGGAGCCAGCCCCTGGGGCACTGTGTCAGACAGCAGGGACTTGGACTGGGATTCATACAGAGGTGGGGTGGAAACTTGGCCCAGCCATGTCCGAGATGAGGAATGCTGGACAGCTGACATAACTCTGTGAGTCTCTGTGTCCCCATGTGTCAAACACAGAAAACGAAATCCAGCTCACTTGGCTGTTGTGAATCCTGGATCCCAAGTGGGGACTCGATACATTTCCACGCCATAACTTCTATTTGACGTCTCTCTAATTCAGATGATAGCAGATTACCTTTACTTAAAGTGAGCCTTCTCTGTGTAAACAAATATTTTTCCTTCCTCCCTAAACCTGAGATTTCTTCTACCCTGCTGGCCCTAGTCAATGGCACCATCGACCTCCCAGCCACCCAGCCTAGAGGATTCCCCTCCCTCACCTGCACCCAGTTATGGGCCAGGGCCCATCCAGATCACCTCCACGGGTTCTCTTGTTCTCTCACCATTCTCACTCCCACTACCTGGGTCAAGGCTGTCTCATCTCTCTACATGCAGTTCTCCCCAGAAGCTCCCAGTTGATCCTCAATATTTCACCATCTAACCCATTCTTTACACTGCTTCTCAGACCACCTTTCCAAAAGTCAGATCAGGTAATGCCATTGTCTTCTTCCAAAGCTTCTGATAGTTGTCCATTACCTACAGAATAAATTAATTCCGCCTTCCCTATCAAGTCATTTCAGGTCCTCCATACCATACTCATGGCTATCTGCCAATCCTCTCCTTATTTCCCTCTGAGAATCCTACATCCAACCTCACCAAACAACTGCCATTTCTCAAACACACCAAGTGCTCTCTGAACTCTAGGCCTTTGCAAACTGGTCCCTTGCCCTGGAACATGCTTTTCCAGTATAACTCTTGAGTCTAGTTCAAGTGTTCCTTTCTCTATGCTCCTACCTGTATTCCTCATACATCTGATAAGAATGTATTTCCCTCTGCCACTAGGATGTACATTCCTTAAGGGTAAAGGTTTTGCTTTGCACTTAAGTTGAAATCCCTCACAATGCCCAGCATGTAGTATGTATTCCATATGTTTTCTAAATGAAGGAGTACATGTTTTAGGTGTGGCTAAATTCAAGCCAGATTTTATGGTACAATAATAATGATCAAACACTTTGGAGACCAATGCTCTGGCAGCAAAGGGTCAAGGGCAGGCAACTTATCTGCACAAATACCTTCTCTACGACTTTGGTATTCCTCCACCTCTGCCTCCTGTGTCCATATGGTGACTCTATTTTACAAAAATCCAAGAATCACATGATCTGACGCATGGTCTTAGCAGGGAATAGAATATATGAAATTATAACTGTCCCAGAAAATCCAGCCCATCTGGTAGGTGCTTTTTATTTTATTAAGATATAATTTACATACCATAAAAGTCACCCTTTTAAAGTGTACAACTGTACAGTTCAGTGGTTTTTAGCATATTCATAGAGTTGTGCAACCATCATCACTATCTAATTTCAGAACATTTTCATCACCCTAAAAAGAAAACCTTAGACCCATTAGCAGCCATTCCCTATTCTCATACCCTACCAGCCCCCAGCAGCCATGAATTTACTTTCTGTCTCTATAGATTTGCCTATCCTGGATGTTTCATATAAATAGAATCATAAAATATGTGGCCTTTTGTGTCTGGCTTCATTCACTGATATTTTCTTTAGGGTTCCATGTTGTAGTATGTATCAGTGCTACACTTCTTTTTATTGACAAATAATATTCCATTGTATGGATATACCACATTTTGTTTCTCCATTTATCAGTTGATGGGAATTTGGGTTGGTTCCACTCTTTGGCTGTTGTGAATGCTACTGTAGCTGCTTTTAACTCTGACCCACAAGGCACGGGGTTGTGGCTAATGAAACCAGCAAGAAGGGCCTTCCCTTACTGGACCTGCTGCCTGAGAGCAGCTCAGGAAGGGGATTAAAGAGAGAGACCCAAAAAGGAAGGGATAATTGGAAGGCACTAGAAGCTGTCCATTTGGGGGACATCATCACTGGACAGCAGGCTGCCCTGGCAGAAAAGAGAAAAGATAGGCCAATCCCAGTCCAACTTACCTCCAGAAGTGATAGAAAAGTAGAGGGACATTCAGCCCCAGCGTGAGCCACTCTTGCGCACACAGGAACATGATGCAGAATAGGCTATGGATGGAGTATTCTGGCAGCACCAGCTGAAGAGGGAGCAGAGACACAGCCCTGGGTTAGAGGAGGGAAAGCCACTCCTGCTTCTACAGCAGCTGACTTCTGCCTGGACACTGTCTCTCCCAGGCTGGTGACATGAAGGCCTTCCCTGCAGCAGCAGAGTCACCGGCCCGGGACAGATCCATTTCTGACATCTTCTTCTTTTCATGACGCTCTTCTTTTTTATGGCACTCTTCTTTTTATTATGCCCAACCCCAAATGACACAAGCCCTCAGTGCACTACTTACTATTAACAGAATACCGCACTTGCTCCTAGGGGTCACCCATATATGGCCACTGGGAAGACTGGAAGAGCTGGTCCAGCCCATGTGCCATCTGACCCAAGGCAGGACCCCTAGGAGAAATACTGCTAGAGTTTCTAATGAATCCATAACTGCCCCACTCTTGTTTCTCTGGCTCCTGTGTATCACAAACCCAAAGTGTATCTGTACGATTATCACAAACATAGGCGGGTGAAGAAAAAATGGCGCTCCCCAGGAGGTAGGCATTTTGCCTGATGGTGGATGGAGAAAGAGGAACATAAGAGAAAGAACAATTAGCAATGATGAGGAAGGACACCGTAGCCTCTGGAGGGAGAGGGAAGAAACTGACCCTGACCCAGAAAGGCCTGATGCTAGGAAGTGAGCAGCAGGAAGACTAAGCTCTCCTGCCTCCAATCCAGCTGCACAGGTATAAATGGGTAAAAGGAGCTTAAAATCATTGAGAAGCCCCTCCCAAGGGTACTTACATTTTATCAAAAATCAAAGTTGTAAGCTAAAGGGTAACTGTAAGGAAGAAATTGGGCCCCTAGGCCAGCAGTAGGGAAGGCTGCAGATATAAATGCATCATTTTACCCACTTATAGAGGAAGATATAGGCATACATTACTAAATATATTTATGTAACATATAAATGTACTTTGTATGGCTTAGGCTACCATGGATGCTTTGGTCTTCCCCTCAAAACCTTTTCAAACATCCTTGCGGGCCCAACTCAAATGCCACTTTTTTTTTCTTTTTTTTGTGTGTGTGACGGAGTCTCACTCTATCTCCCAGGCTGGAGAACAGTGGCATGATCTCGACTCATTCTAACCTCTGCCTCCCAGGTTCAGGCAATTCTCCTGTCTCGGCCTCCCAGTAACTGGGATTACAGGCACCCACCACCATGCCTGGCTAATTTTTGTATTTTTTAGTAGAAACAGGGTTTTACCATGTTGGCCAGGTTGGTCTTGAACTCCTGACCTCAGGTGATCCACCCACCTCGGCCTCCCAAAGTGCTGGGATTACAGGCATGAGCCACCATACCTGGCCTCAAATGCCACTTTCTAATGGGAGCTCTCCCCACCCTCCCTTGCTCCCTTGTTCCTTCGCCTTCCGCTGTACCTCTGGGCCCCACAGCGTGTTTTCTGACCCTCTCCCAGGAGTACTTTCCATAATCCATCCATTGTGGAGTCATCATCCTCTTCCCACCTCCCGGTGCAGATAGACTCCTCTGTACAGCATTCTGCAAGCCATCTTCGCCAATGTCTATTCTTTTCTCATTTCCACTTGCAAAGGGCCTTTGTACAATGCACGGCAGTTAGTAGAGACTTAACAAATACTTGGTAAAGTGCATCGACCTGACCAAGTGTATATGTTTGTAACATGGCTGGCTGGCATTAGATACCCAGCCTGTGGTTACAAACTAAGATTTCTTTGGGTGGAAAGCAAACTCCCTCAAACCATCCCATTTGGGTATGGACCATGACTTTAATCTCTCAATTTAGTTAGCTGAGCTAACTCTCCCAGATGGCAGACACAGAGGGAGAAACACATACGCACACATTAAAAATAAAGACATGCACAGCACACGCCTAAGACATTTTGTAACTATGGGGCACCTTCTTTATTCTCAAAAGTCCAGTGCAGATGAATTGCATTAACCCACACCATAGATTTCCCAGGCAGTCACCTGAGGAATCAGAGCAAAGGAGCCATCATTCCAGAGGTGGTGACCCTGGGTGGGTGAACCAGGCACAGCCAACCCCTGTGAATCTCAACCACCTGGCAGGAGGGGGCACGCATGTCCCTACTGTATCTCCTTATAGGACCTCAGAGCTGTGCTTACCAACCCCATCTGCCCCCAGCCAAGGCACCACCCTACCCCCTCCCATCCAAAGAAAAAGCCCACTTTCTCAGGGCTGGGTGCACCAGCCCCAGGAGGCAGTGGCTGTGAGTTCCCCTGTGCACATCTCTACATTTTCTAATCATCAGTTCCAGCCACTTAAGCTGAAGTAATTAACATGTTTAGAGATGATTCAGGCCCACCCTGGGCCTGAATCATCCATTATTGCTCCATCTCCATCTCCAATTCCAATTCCAATGATAAATCTCTGATTACAGTTTGGATTTCAGGTCCCACTCTTAATCACCACTGCTTCTTCTCTCTTTGAGGTTTGATTTATTGCGGAGGCTGCAACCTTTCAAGCAGGGAGGATTCATCGCTGTCTCCACGTAAAGGAAAACTGCTTCGTGGAGGCCAGGTAGTCCCAGAGGTCTCCAGCCTTTTGGAGAGTGGGAAAAAAGCTGAAGAATTTATTCTGCTGTTTCAGGTGGCCTCTCAAGGTGACTTCTGACTATCTACCACATTGAACAGATCCTTACAAATAGAAGAGCCTCCTCCCATTATCAATCCATGGACTTTTAGGAGTAATAGTGACTTTTTGATGCACACAGCGGTCCTTGCCTACTTCCCCAGCTGCTCCTTGTCACAATGATGTGGAAGGGACAGGGAACCTCTTCCTTCTAACCCAAATGGGAATCAGCCAGGTCATTCACATGAGGCCTGTACCATAGCCATTACAGCTTCCCTCCACTCACACCCAGCACTCTGCCTTCTGGAAGGTGGTAAGGTTTCATTTTCCAGCTCCCAGAACTTGGGGGTGCCAATGGGCTGTGGGCAGAAGTGATGTGAAGAGAAGGCTGGACCATTTCACGGCTGATACAAAAAAGTCTCTTTTCCTTGTCCTCTGATGAAGCAAAAAGCATTTAGGATGGTGGGTAAGCCATAAGTAAAGAAAGAGGTCCCCAGGCAATTCATGATGGACTAGAGTGAGAGCAATAAAGAAACTTGTGTTGTTTTAAGCTGCCAAGAGTTGAGTATTGTTTTTACCATAGCATGATTTAAACGATCTCATATGATACAGTCAGCAAACCCCAGAGTGAGTAATCAATGGAAAAAGCAAAGTTTTGTTCTTCACTCTTTATCCTCCTGCAACTATCCACCCAGCCCTTCCTTAACAAGACATCGAGGCTGGCAGGACACGGCTCCCTGTCACTGGACATGCTCAGGCAGGGCTGAATAACCACCAGGCAAGCATAATGCTTATTCATGTGTGTGGGCAGCCAGACTCAGTGTTCCCTCCCAATTCGGAGAATATCTGTTACATAAAGACCACCCCTGAAGCTTCCAGGCAAAATTCAGAAATGCTGATGCAAGCACTCATCACAGCCCCATGACCCTGAGTCATGTCTTAGCTTTGGAAAACACTGTTTTTTGAATAAGAGAAGCTGTTGAATGGTCCCAATCTCATTCTTTCACTAACAAAGGGAGAAACTGTTTCATGCAAGCCACAGCCTATTCAATTGCCATGTATTATTATACCCTGCTTTCTAGAGTTATAAATCCCAAATCTCAATATGAGTCTTGTGGGATTACTGAAAGACTGCAATTCATTCCAACCAGGGGGGATCATGGAAGGTTTGTGATCAAAGGGAAGTGGGAAAGGGTGAGTAAAACCTAACCACGTGTGGGAAGCAGAGGTCGGCATTCTAGAAGTGGAACAGTGACAGCAAAAGCAGAGAGAAATGGAAGTCACTGGCCTGGGGTGGCTCCTTAACAAGGCCATCTCAAAGGGCCTCTATTCAAGGACATTAATAATATCAGGCAAGGACTGCGTAAATGCTACCTTTATTCCACCTGTCCTGACTTCCTGTCCAGGTGCTCATAGTCAATTTTCATTTGCTGGCAAACATTTCCATCTGGATATTCCCCAACCACTTTGTGCTGAAATTCTCATTCTTCCCAGTACCTGCAAACTCTATCCCCTAAATTTCTGACTTCTACTAACCACACCATCTCTGACTCCTCATCAATCTCCATGAGTCTGTTGCCAAATCCTGCTTTTTCACTGCCACTTGCATTTGTTCCTCCCTTTTTATTTATTCTGCCCCTATTGGTCTGGGCCCTGGACCTCCTCCCCAGGCTGGTGCAAGAACCTTCTAGCAGGTTTCCATCCCTGTTCACCTGTGCCCTCCATCCAACAGAGCAGTATGTGCCGTGCTCAGCTCAGCTCAGCATTAAGCCATCATCCACAATCTTGTTCTTCTAGGAATTTTCCTGACTTGTCTGCATTCTAAATATTTTATTTTTAGTTATGCATCCTCTCCTTCATTCATGTATCCATTTGTTTGCTGCTTTATCCCATCAATGACCTGCAGCTAATTGGCACCCTTTATAGACTCTGAGAATTATGGAATCATGTGCCAAGTCCTGTCTTGCTTTTACTGCTGTGGTAGACAGGGGCATTAAGGTTTGTGAGAGAGATTCTTTTTATCCCCGAAGGAAAAGAAGTAGAAAGGGGATGCTAGGAGTTGAAGCAAGGGAATAATGCTCCCTGGTGGAAAAAGGGAATTCTCTAAGACCAGGGGAAGGAAGAAGATAAGGGAGACGGAGAGGCAGCAAGCGCCCCTGGTGTTGGAGATCTACCTGCTCCTGGCTCTCACCATGCACCCCAAGGGCATAGGATTTCTGAGGGGCTGGCGTCGGCATGCCTCGGACCAAACACATTAAAACTCACAGCCACGGAAGCCACAGGGAAGCTCTTGGGGCTGAGTTTATCTTGAAGAGAGTGAGAGCTGTGAGACTCAGACCCATCTCTGAATCCCCCTGTCGACTCAGACAACAAGCTTTACAGCTGTAATCCCATAAGTCTCAATATGTTAGCCCAGTGTCTCAAAGCATTATATCAATTCCTACAGTTATATAATAATCAACTGTCTGATATTTAGAAAAGCAGCTTCCCATGCTGAGTCTTATTTTCCCCATCTGTAAAATGCCACACCTACCAGCCAGGGACACAGGATGTACTATGAATGACAGAGCTCTCAAAAGTGAAGAAGCCTCCAACAAAAGAAGACGCCACTATTGTGTTGTGATCAAGATTATTATTTTTCTTCCCCAAGATGGAGTCTTGCTCTGTCACCCAGGCTGGAGTGTAAGGGCACGATCTCAGCTCATTGCATCTCCACCTCCCAGGTTCAAGTGATTCTCCTGCCTCAGCCTCCTGAATAGCTGGGACTACAGGCATGTACCACCATGCCCAGCTAATTTTTGTATTTTTAGTAGAGACAGAGTTTCACTATATTGGCCAGGCTGGTCTTGAACTCCTGATCTCACGATCTGCCCACCTTGGCCTCCCAAAGTACTGGGATTACAGGCGTAAGCCACTGCGCCCAGCTGATCATTATTATTTTTAATAATCATACACTAGCTGATGATCATTCCCAGGTGGATAACTTGTTGCTCTTACTGTGAAGGTCAATGAAATGACCCAGAGCCAAAGTTGGTTTCCTGATTTTCGATTCAGTCTCCTGACTCCTCTGATTGAACCAAGCTCCAGCTTCCTCATTGGGAAAAGAAACCAAGGGCTGTTTCAACAGCCTGCCTCTCAAATCATAAAGAACCTCGGTCCTTGCCTGTTTTCAACAGCAATCATCCTGCTCTGTGTGTCTGCCCTAAGGTTTATTTGCCCCAGGAGCCAACAGTGTAGAGAAAGAGAAAAGGATTCTATCTCTTCTATTTGATTCCTCAGCCCATCCTAAGCTGGCCCTAAAGCAGAGGATCTCTCTGGGACACACAGGACGAAGTCAATTTTCCCAGCATGGAGATATCCATTCTCCATTTATTCCCAAATGAAGAATCATACACATGAGTGTGCAGTTAGTCCTTGTTCAGTTTACATCTGGGTGAGGGGACAGCAGGAAGGAGGGAACATGGACAGCATGCTTAGAAAACTAGGATTTTGCTAAACCACAAGACTAAGAGAAAAGCCTCTCCAAGTACTCTCAGGAAACCACATGCTCTTTAATCACTCTGGATGAAGGTCATCTTGGGAGAGCCTGCACCAGTCTGGGCATCCAGGAGGGCTGCCCAGCCCCATAGGCCCTGCCATGTCAGGGACTAGCACCCAACCTCAAATGGCACAATACAGTAGGATGCTCCGCCAGCTGGGACCTGGGGTTGGGGCGACTTGAGTTCCCTATGTGTCAGTGCCGGCATATCAAATGTTTTGACCTCCTGGAATTTGCATCAAAGTTTATTAAATATTTTTAAGTTGTAAAACAAATGCTCTGCTACATAAGCAACTTAGTACAGAATCAGCTAGTCCAGAATTATAATCTTATTTTTAAATTTTTATTAAGAGATGGGGTCTCACTATGTTTCCCAGGCTAGTCTTCAACTTCTGGGCTCAAGCAGTCCTCCCTCCTCAGCCTCCCAAAGTGTGGGGATTATAGGTGTGAGCCACCATGACAGGTCCTAGAATAATTTTAAAAGTCACCATAAAATTAATATGACACCTGGTGATTTTACGTACACCAGGAACTGTGGATGTGGCTCAGCGCCCCTCACTGCTAGCAGCTCTCCTAAATGCCTGGACCAAGTATTGCTTTGACCTTGGCCATCCATGGCCAGAATTGGACCCTCTTGGCTGACCCCTGGGGACTGGGCCACAATTCAAGGGAAACCAGTAGCAGATCATTTTCCCCATGGGCCTACATCAGAACACCAAGGAAAATAAGTCAGAGAAAGCAAGAAATGGTTGCCCGCCTGAGTGACCCAGGACCTGAAGACAGAAGAATTTTCCTCTTGGCCTGGGGAGGCCCAATAGTCAGTGAGGGTATGCAGAGCAGAGGGGCGGCAGGCTGCTTCCACTTTTTCATCCTGTGGGGCCTCTGGTTTCTCCCTACATTTTCTTTGTTTACCCTCCCTGAGCACATTTAATCCACAGTGTGTATGTTTCTGCTGCTTCTTGGCACCCAGTTGGACTTATTTCCACCTCTGCATTGGGAGAAGGCAGCACAGGAAGGAAAAAGCAGAGAGAGAAAGGGGGTCAAAACCAGGACCCCTGTGGCCCACTGCTCCTGAGTACCCAGGGTGTGCGTGGCCCAGAAGCCCCCTGTTGGGATTTAGCTGTGCCTGACACATCTGCACCCGGCCACATGCTCCAGACCCATGGACTGCCCTCATGGACTGCTCTGGGCTCCGTTCTTGCCCTGTCCAGCACCCTGGGAGCTGCCTGACCTTTCCTGTCCTCACTGCTTGCTGGGGACCAGTTTCCAGCCTGACTGACACTAACTGGCTCAGACACCTCTAGCCCCACTGTTGTTTCCCTTGGGGCCCTCACAAGCTGTACCCTGTGCAGGGTTTGCAAGCCAACCATTCTGCATAAATTACAGATCCCGGCCAGTCAACTGGGGAAATTCTCCTGCTTTGATCCAAGAGGAAAAGCATGTATGCACCACACCATGAGGAAGAAGGGCTTCTTTCATTGGAATTCACGGCTCTCAGCTTTGTTTCTGGAGGAGAAGGAAACCAAGGAAGGAGGTGACTGACTCGGACTAGTGCCCGGCTCTACAGCCCGGCCACTCCCACCCTGCCTCCCACCCATTTCTTGAAGCTTCCCCATCTTTTAGCAGTGGTTCTCAAGCTTCATGGTACCTTAGAATCCCCTGGAGCTTTTGCTAAAACCCAGATTGCTGATGCCACTCCCTGCAAGTTTCAGATGCAGTAGGCCTGAGTAGGGCCTAAGAGTCCCCCTTTCTAACCAGGTCCCATGTAAGCCACTGAGAACCCTGCTCCTCAAAGTGTAGTCCCTGTGCCAGCATCCACTTTCTCCTGGGAGCTTGTTAGAAATGCAGAGTTTTGGCCCCATCCCAGGCCTACTGAAGGAGAGCCTGCAGTGTAACAAAATCCCTGGTGAGGTACATGCACATTAAAGTTTGAGAAATGGCTGCTCAGCACTGATTCCCAAAACAGAGTCCCCCAGCCACCATCATCCCAATTGCCTGGGGCACTTGTAACAAATGCGGGTTTCCAGGTTCTACTCTAGACTCCTGAGATAGACTCTCTGGGTCAAGAATCTGCATTTTCAGAGCATTCCAAAGTGATTTTGTTAAACACTTGAGCTGAGGTTCATAGACCAAAGGTATCAAGAGCATACAAGGGTCATAACACCTGGAATGTGCCCAATCCCATCTAAAGAGTACACGAGGCAGATACTTCCTTTTAAAGCCCCTAGTGCCAGGCCTCTGCCCACCCACCCATCCTAGAGGTTGTGAGTCTCCTCCTGCATCATGAGGATCCTGTCCACACAGAGCCTCCTGTTCACTACCACTTCAGGGGCTCAAGTCTGGGCAAGCAGCATTTGCAGTCAAGAGCAGTTTATCTGGCTCCTGGCTCTCTCACACACCACCCTGTGAGAGAGCACCCCTGAGGTTCCCTGAGCCCTGTAGCCCATGGCTGGTGGTCTCTAGTCTTGGAAGGTTGGCTTTGGCATCTTCCTGGGATGGAGGTGAGCTCTCCAGTAATCTTCCACTTCCTGAATCCCATCCAGTTCTGGCCAGATGCTTTCCACCCACCACAGGCCACCTCTTCCTTCAGCCTCACAAGCTCCTTCCACCTTTCTCTGGCCCTCCTGGTGTCTCAGTAGACGCTTTATAAATCTGGAAGGGGACAGCTTCCTTTTAGGACCAAATCTTTGGATTCTAGCCTTGCTCTGCCCACTCCTCCCAGCCTTCCTTTTATAATTGTTTTCATGTAGCATCAAGACACACTTGAATTTCAAAAGCCTCTGCCAGTTTCCTCACACACTTGCTAAATGACTGAATTAGCTAAGACCTCACTCAGAGAGGAGATGACAATAAAAGTGCTCTCTCCAATAATACCATATTTTTTAAGGGACAAAATTCTCCTACAACTTATTGGCAATTCGGAGCTTCTTAACACTTATAACTTCCCACTCCTTTTCTTCTTTACTTTGAGCCAGAGATGACGGGAGTAGAAATCATGCCCAGATGTGATCAGGCAGAGACTCAGATTGTTTGAAAAGAGACACTCACCAAAAGGAATGTTCCAGAATGAGGAGGGCAGTGGGGTTAAGGGTCTAACAAGCCTTGTTCTGGTGCTGGAGAGCCCCACTTTCACACTCATTCAGCAAATATTGATTAGAAGCACTTACTAGGTAAGATGCAGAGCCCTCTAGCTGGGGAGATTCAATGCAAATGAGCAGGTGCACGACAGGCTCTATGAACTACAAACACGGCAGCCAGAGGACAAACTGAGGCAGCACACGAGCACTCGAGGCAGGACAAAGGAGAGAAGAAACCGGTGTTCGGAGTGAGGAAAGGAAGGAGGAGGCCCCTTGGAGGTGACGGCCTCTCAGGTAGAGATTTAAAGGATAAGATGAGTTAGACTATGGAAGGCAGAATGTGGAGGCCAAAGTTTCTCCCAAGGGACACTCAGAGCCATCCTTTCATTCAGGGGCTTGAGACAGTCACTTTTTCCTTTATGTCTTAGAAAGAAAATCTCCATTCCTTCACTTGGGCCATCCCTTATAAGTCTTCCAGGGAAATGCCATGGCGACGGAAAATCCTTCCTGCCAGTCTCTTTGTAAACCTGGGAGACTTCCAGGGAATAGTCACGACAATTTCACCTGACAGGGAAGAGCATGGTGACAGGAAGGGGAACAAGGGCAGAAAGAAGTCATCTTCTGCCTGTAGTTACTCAGCACGGAGCAGGTAAAATGAGCCTTGACACCAACCCCACCTGCCTAGAGCTCACCCGGGAATTTAGCACAGCTGAGAACCCTGCCCTCCTCTCCAACCTGTCCCACCCAGGGTGCCCGCCCACCCGAGCGAAGGAAAGGAAGCCCAACTCCGCTTGGAGAAGAGGATTCCAAATCCCCAGGGCCACACCTCCCTACTTCCACTGCCCTGTTAAGGCTGGGTGTCCCATGTGAGGCTGTGCTGCCAGGTCTCTTCTGAAATCAGAACCTGATGTTTCCAGAGGAGAGAGTTGATCTCGTGCACCACTGTGCTCCTTAATAGACCTAACCTACTAAGAGCCTGCATCTTCGGCAGCACCATTAACTTCTAAAGAACCCTTTCCAGGAAAAAAACCAAATGATTATTCCATTTAACAGCTATGAAGTGGTTAATTACCTGTTACACTCATCAGGTTGGAAAAATTTTGCTCTAACGGACAAAAGAGGGTGAATTGAATGAGAATGGCGAGTATTGGTATTTGCAAAAGAAACACAAGCTGTCATCAGCATCATCAATTAATATTTATTGCATGCAGTTACAGGGAAATGGGCAATTTGCTGAACATCCTGACCCAGGGCCCAAGCGCAAGGACAAGACGAACAGACACAGTCCCTCTCTCCCCGAGGCCCAGGCAGAGGGGGTTGTCTGAATCTGAGTACATGCTATGTGTTTGCCCAAAGTCTGGCAATAATTCCTATTAGCTGGACTATGCCAAGCTTTACCACAAGTCTGATTTAGCAAATTAATATTTTGAAGAAAAGACAAAATAATATTGTAACTTGCTTCCAGCAAGGACAAGAAACTTGGGCTGCAGCCCTGGCTATTAAGAAATGACAGAAACTTGGGTAAACCATTTAATCTCAACAGGCTCAGTTTGTTCATCTACAAAATGAAAATAATAATAGTATCTAATGGCACAATACAGTAGGATGCTCCGCCAGCTGTACCTAGGTTGGGGCGACTTGAGTTCCCTATGCGTCAGTGCCGGCATATTAAATGTTTTGACCTCATGGAATTTGCATCAAAGTTTATTAATATTTTTAAGCCATAAAACAAAGGCTCTGCTACATAAGCAACTTAGCACAGAATCAGCTAGTCTAGAATTAGAATCTTATTTTTTAAAACTTTTTTAAGAGATGGGGTCTCACTATGTTTCCCAGGCTAGTCATCAACTTCTGGGCTCAAGCAGTCCTCCCACCTCAGCCTCCCAAACTGTGTGGATTACAGGTGTGAGCCACCGTGACTGGTCCTAGAATAATTCTAAAAGTCACCATAAAATAAATATGACACCTGCTAATTTCGGCCTGGCACTGTGGCTCAAGCCTGTAATCCCAGCACTTTGGGAGGCCGAGGTGGGTGGATCACGAGGTCAAGAGATCGAGACCATCCTGGTCAACATGGTGAAACCCCATCTCTACTAAAGATACAAAAAATTAGCTGGGCATGGTGGTGCGTGCCTGTAATCCCAGCTACTCAGGAGGCTGAGGCAGGAGAATTGCCTGAACCCAGGAGGCAGAGGTTGCGGTGAGCCGAGATCGCGCCATCGCACTCCAGCCTGGGTGACAAGAGCGAAACTCCGTCTCAAAAAAAAAAAAAATTAATATTACATCTGCTAATTTTATGTACACCAGGAGCTGTGGATGTGGCTCAGAGCCCTTCACTGCTAGCAGCTCTACATAGTATCTAAATCATACGACTGTTACGAGATTAAACGAGTTAATATACTGAAGCTCTTTAAATAGTTTCTGGCACAGTGTAACACTTTATAAATAGTAACTATTATTTGTAAGAGGAGGCATTTGACCTCTACAATCGCTACAGTCCTTTTCAGCTCAAATACTCCATATAGTTTTAAAAAGCAGCAACTAACTCCCTTGAAAACTAAGCCAATAGATCCTGCCTTTTACTCTCCAGTGCTTGTGCATTTTTCAAATCCTCTTCCTCCAATAATTTTTATCCCCAGAAACACCGTGTGTTCTGGGGAATCTGACCATGTTGTGTGTCAGAAATTACCACTCCTAAGTAATAAAAGTTCCCATGCTCCTGAAGGAGTCTGCCACTTCTCGAGTTAGTGCTGTGCAAGCGTAAGTGTCTGTGTGCGTCTTTGTGGGTCTCTCTCCATACGATTGTTCCATCAGCACAGGGACCGGCACGTAGTAGGTACTCTCCATTTATTCACGTAACAGATATGCAGCAAACTCTCCATTTATTCACGGAACAGATATGCATCAAGAGCCTAATGTGGCAGGCACTGGAAGTGCCAGGAATGTTCCAGGCACCCCCAGGCTGCTGGGAGATTCCGGCAGCCGAACGACGGACCATGCTGCAGCCAGCAGTCACACACTGGTGAGTATGCGAAGGGGTGAAAGCCACAGCCTATAAACTACAAGTAGTGGGGAAGCAGAGGCAGACACGTGAGCCGGCAGGCACACATGGAGAAAGTATCCCGCTGCAGGACGGTGGTATCACCTAGGGCCGTCTCTGAGTCTTGGGAATCACTATGACAAACTGCCATGAGTCCCAGGAAACCCCTATGCCCCTAAATCAAAGAACAGCCTTCACACAGGAGGAAGGAACCGCCCCTCTCTCCTGAAGTGTCACTTCTTCCTCCTCTCATCCCCTGTCCCTGCCTCCTCCCACCAGAGTCACCCATGTCCTCCTAACTGGTCCCCCCACTTTCACCCTACCCAAAGCTATTTTTCACCACAAAATATATTTTTGAAACATAAATTACATCCTGCCACTTTTTGGCTTAACTCTCCAATACCTTCTCATTCTCCTAGAACGATCCAGTATCTTCTCATTCTCCTAGAGCAAAACCCAAACTCCTTATGACAGTCTCTAAGGCTCCACATGATCTGGCCTCTGTGCCCTTAGGCCCCACAACCCGCCCCTCTCACCCCACTCCAGCCACATTTGGCCCTGTGTTGTTCCTCAAACCCAGCACGTTTGCTCCCACCTCAGAGCCTGAGCACGTGCTGCAGCCTCTGGCTGGAGAGCTCCTCCTGAGATATTCGCATGGCAGTGCCTTCGTCCTTCAAGAGTCTACTCAAGGTCACCTCCTCACATGAGCCCTCCCTGCCAATCCAGTATCGTCTCTCTCCTTATTTGCCTTAATTTTTCCAAGGCTCTTAGCATCATTATCTGAAAACGTACCCATTGTGCGTCTGTTTACTTGCTTACTCTCTATTTCTCACACTTGAATGTTCCATAGGGCAGCGTGTCTTGTTCATGATTTTACCCACGAGTCCCAGAACAGTGGCTGGCACACCATGCAATTTTGTTGTTGTTGAGAGAGAAAACAAACTGGTCCTTTGGTCATTCCCCACACAAGCATAGCTACCACCACCGCTGAGCTGATTTCTGAATATGAAAAACCATAACAGCCATCCTAGTAACTAAGAAATGGTGTTCACACAACGCTAATTTAGCAGGGCGCAGGTTCAGTAGGTCTGGCCCCAGTTTAGTGTCTGCCTGTTGCACATCCACAGAATGAAGCTCTAGCTCCAGCTGGTCCCTTACAGGTGAGTACAGTTGGTCACAAAGGGCGTGGACAAAGAAGAACCTGTGCAAATTCAAACTCAGCTCAACTCTCCAAGCTTTGAGCACCCAATGCCCTGAGTTAAACATGGCAGGAGGCTCAGCAAAAACCTTACAGTAGATCTGGAGAGACAAACTGAACATCTAAGTGACTGTATAACCCAAGAGTGAATGCATACAGGCAGAAGCAGAATAGAGGTGTAAGCATAGTGAGTCAAAGGAGGGAGGAGGCAGACAGGCCAGCACTGGCCCTGCCGGAATACATGCTGCTATGGACGGAATGTTTGCGCCCTCCCTAAACTAAGAGACTGAAATCCTAACCCCATTGCGATGGTATTAGGAGATGGCACCTTCGGAAGGTAACTGGAGTGGAGCCCTCATAAATGAGATGAGTGCCCTCATAAGGAAAGACACTAAGGAGCTTGTTTCCCCTCTCTGCTGTGTGAGGATACAGTGAGAAGACGGCCATCTGCAGACCAGGAAGAGGGCCCTAACCAGGACCCAGTCATACTGGCACCCTGATCTGGGACTTTAAGCCTCCTGAACTGTGAGAACAAATTTCTGTTGTTTAAGCCACCAGTCTATGGTCTTTTTGTTACAGCAGCCCACGCGCACACGCGCGCGCACACACACACACACACAAATGCACACACACGTGCACACATACACACACACAAATGCACGCACACACGTGCACACATACACACACACAAATGCACGCACACACGTGCACACACACACAAATGCACGCACACACGTGCACACACACACACAAATGCACGCACACACGTGCACACATACACACACACAAATGCACGCACACACGGGCACACACACACACAAATGCACGCACACACGTGCACACATACACACACACAAATGCACGCACACACGTGCACACACACACAAATGCACGCACACACGTGCACACATACACACACACAAATGCACGCACACACGTGCACACATACACACACAAATGCACACACACACGTGCACACATACACACACAAATGCACACACACACGTGCACACATACACACACACAAATGCACGCACACACGTGCACACACACAAATGCACGCACACACGTGCACACACACACACAAATGCACGCACACACGTGCACACATACACACACACAAATGCACGCACACACGTGCATGCACACACACACAAATGCACGCACACACGCGCACACATACACACAAATGCACGCACACGCGCGCACATACACACACACAAATGCACGCACACACGTGCACACATACACACACACAAATGCACACACACACGTGCGCACACACACACAAATGCACACACACGTGCACACACACACAAATGCACGCACACACGTGCACACACACACAAATGCACGCACACACGTGCACACATACACACACACAAATGCACGCACACACGTGCGCACACACACACACAAATGCACGCACACACGTGCGCACACACACACACAAATGCACGCACACACGTGCACACACACACACACAAATGCACGCACACACGTGCACACACACAAATGCACGCACACACGTGCACACACACACACAAATGCACGCACACACGTGCACGCACACACACACAAATGCACACACACACGTGCACACACACAAATGCACGCACACGCGTGCGCGCACACACACACAAATGCACGCACACACGTGCACACATACACACACACAAATGCACGCACACACGTGCATGCACACACAGACACACAAACACACAAGGCCTCCCCAGAGCTTCCTCCTACTGCTTCCCACTGTCAGGGCCAAGGGGTGAAGCAGCAGGAAAAGGCTGGCCCGTGTTATGAGAAGGGAAGGAAAGGTCATCTCCTAACGTCCCTCTCCAGAACCCTAGCAGGGCTCCCCTCTATCCAGTGGCAGAAGCGGGTGCTCTGAAGGGGCCTGATGAGGAGCTTTACTGCATGGCTGCCAGAAGACAGCACTTCCCCTCCTTTCTTATTTCCATTTCTCATTACTCCCACCCCCTGAGTGACCACAGCAACAGCAGAGAAGGGCAGGAGAAGAGGGGAAGGCAGACACTACTGGGGACTTTCCTCCTCACCCCACAGCTCCCTCTCCTCCATGACAGTGCCTCCCAGTTCCCTCCTGGGTGCCTCAAAATCCCCTAAGTCATCAGCCTGCTTTCCAAACCTCCAAGTCCCCACACTGTACCCCATTCCTTCCCCAAATCTCCATTCCTGCTGCTAATCCCAAGAATCTTGTCCTCCATGCATCTCCCTCAGCCCCCACAACCCCCATTCTTGGAGCAAGTGACACAGACTTGTTCCTGGAGAAGCCAAGGCTACAGTGGTGACAGATGGTTTCTGTGATTCCCATGCAAAATTCAAGACATGTGTTTATTCGCTCACTCATTCAACATTTATTATATGCTGGGTCCTTTGCGGACCCTTACTTTGGGTATACAGAAGTAAGATACCATCCTTGTCTGCGTGAAGCTTATATGCTAGTGGAGAAAATGCATGTTGTTATGAAGGAGAACGTTGATGTTATGCATGAAAAAACAGATGGTCAGAGTTTGGGGTCTGGGATTCTAGGAAGATGGCCCTGAAGAGGAATAATCAAAGCTGAAGTAAGAGTAATCCTTTGGCCCTGCCTTTCTTTGTATGTTCCAGGCAACAGATGGTGGTGGTCAGGACAAGTAGTTAGGGGCAGAATATGATGGAGTCATATGGATAGATTTGAAAAATACTTAGGAGGTACCATCTACAGAACTTAGTAATCGATTGGATGGGAGGGTGAGTATGAGCATTACTCTCAGAAATCCTGAACATCAGTGTGAATGATTTACTGGAATGAGCAGCAGCACTGGGAAGAGAAACATTTTTAGGGGTGGAAGACAAGAACTCAGCATGGGCCACCATTTGGGGTTTGACCTCTCCAAATCTCATGTTGAAATTTGATCCTCAATGTGGTGGTGCTGGGAAGTGGGACCGAATGGGAGGTGTTTGGGTCATGGGAGTGGATCCCCCATGAATGGCTTGATGCTGTCCTTGCAGTAATGACTGAATTCTCACTTTATTAGTTCCCATGAGAGCAAGTTGTTATAAGGAGCTGGCACCTCCGCAACCCTCTCATTTCCTCTCCCCCGTGTGATCTGCACAAACACCTGCTTCCAGTTGCCTTCTGCCATGAGTGGAAGCAGCCTGAGGCTTTCACCACATGCCCAACCTTTCAGCCAGCAGAACCATAAGCCAAATAAACCTTTTTCTTTATAAATTACCCAACTTCAGGTATTCCTTGATAGCAACACAAAACAGACTAAGACAAAGTTTCTGTAGGACATCAAGGCAGTTGGATGTTGACGACTGGTTCTCAGAAGAAATATCAATGGTGAATGAAACCCTGGGCTGGTGGAAGAGTGGAGAGTGAGACAAGATGGAGGATACAGTCCTTGGGCTCACCAACCTTCAAGGAATGAGTAGAGAAAGCAGCACAGAAAAAGGAGGCTGAGGATCAGCAAAGAGACAGGACAGAGGAAAACCAGAGGATGTGGGGTCAGGAAGCCAGGTTAAGGATGGAGACGTGGCTGCCAGACACTGCTGAGGGAGATAAGTATCGTACAGCATGAAAAATGCCCCCTGGATTTGGTCACTGAATCACTGACACTTTACACACCATTTAGGAAAGTGTGGCAGTGGAAAGCAGGCCATGGAAAGCAGGCAGGGAGAGGGCAGGAACTAGGGAGACACATGGGAACAAGGGTTTTTTGTTGGTTGGCTGATTGTCTTCAAGGAGCTGTATTAGATGACCACAACTTTATGTGGAGATAGTATGGCTGCAGAAATACTGATCCTATTCCTTCACATAATGTGAAATCTGGATTAGTCTGAAGACTGAACATGAGGGTTTCATTTGAAATGACCAACCTACGGGTAAATTTCTGGAATGCAAACAACCACTTATAAGCTGGGGACAGTCCGTGCTTGTCTTGGAGCCCCCACAGCTCTCTGGGATGTGGCTGTCATGTGTCCTAGTGTAGGTGTTCAATATTAACTTAATCAACTGGTGGATGAATGGAGTGAGCCCGAGGTCCAATTAATCACTTCTCCCTGGAATTTCAATCATGGCCAGCTCATTCCATCCATCCACACTCAACAGACATTATTCAGGGCCTAATAGGTACCAGAGCCCTGTGCCTGGTAGAATTTATATCACCTCAAACCACAGCACAGGGAATGTGTGCAAGGCACACACCAGGAGGTGTCCTCCATATACACCAGGAAGTATAAAGGAAGCTGCTTCCCACACTCCATGAAAAGCGAGGCTCCATATGTGCATTTGCCCCCTTGAAGAGGGCAAAGGTAACAGCCACTGCACATCTCCTCTCTGCTCCCACCACTGGTAACCCCCATTATCTTTCATATTTTCACTTGGTGCTACCTGAGAAGTTGGTCCCAACAAGCTGTTTCTCAATGAGTTTAAGGAATAGTGGGAGTGGGGTCTTACAAAGACATGTCCCACACTGTTCTGATACAAAACTCTCAAAAATAGGAGCTAACAGTGTCATCTTGTCTGGGACTTTCCAACTGAAGGCTGCTTTAATTTCAGGGAGTGTGGGCCTTGTAGAGGCTGCTTAGAAGATAGACAACATTAACGCTCTATGGCTATGCACCAATTAAAAGTTGCATTGAGGCTGGGCATGGTGGCTCACACCTGTAATCCCAGAATTTTGGGAAGCCAGGTAGGGTGGATCACTTGAGCCCAGGAGTTCAAGTTTAGCCTGGACAACATGGTGAAACCCCATCTCTACAAAAAATACAAAAATGAGCCGGGTGTGGTGGCATATGCCTGTAGTCCCAGCTACTCTGCAGTCTGAGGTGGGAGGATCACTTGAGCCCAAAAGGTTTAGGCTGCAGTGAGCTGTGATTGTGCCACTGTACTCCAGCCCAGGTGGCAGAATGAGACCTTGCCTCAAAAAATAAAAATTTTAATTTTAATTTTTAAAAAGTTGCATTGAAACCAGAGGGGCAAAACTTAGGCTAAAGTATTAATACTAAAATAGACAGATTTCAGGTAGAAAATAGCGTGTGCTTTTCTCTTTTCTTCCAACAAACTGGGCTATGTGTATATAAGCTGCTTAATAATAATAGCGGCTAATGTTTATTCAGCCCCAACCACTGTGGTGTTTTATTACATTATCACATGTATTCTTTGCAGTAACCTATGAAGTAGGTGCTTTTATATCCCTACTTTACAGAGTAGGAAGCTGAAGCTCAGAGAACTCAAAGTAACTTTCCTCAATTCATATTGCCTTTTAGTGACTCAAACAGTACTGCAGCCCTGACCTCTGGTACCAACAGCACATGTGGACTTATGGAAATAAACCCCTGAACCTGCACACAGCATGTGCACTGATTAATCAAACCAAGGCAAGAGCTGAGGTGTCAATAACAAAACCTGAAACTGTGCAAAGACTTAGCCATGATCATCAAAATCACATATACTTCTCAGCAGATAAATGTTTTTTTCTCTGGTTGGCTTTTCAATAAAACCAAAGACACTTTCTGGAAGCTACAGGTCCATTGATTATGATTTCAATGAACTACCCGAGTGCAGCAAGTCTCCTGGGCACTGTGTGTTTGATACCTGCTTGACCAGCTGCTGAAGAGCCAGAGCTCAATAACGGTACAGTCGAGAAAGGAACGTGCAACAAGGATGCTATGCATGCTGGGGGTTTGAAAGGATTTTAGGAGATTGAGCTAATTAATTGAGATTATTTAATGGTAACCTTTTTGTCAGGGCACTACTGAAAACTGGTGTGGCAGCCAGAAAATCTGAGGAGTTTGGCAACTTAGGATAATGCTCTCTGAAGTTTTCAAGAAGGTTGCCAGAGCAACCTCAGGGACCAGATCCTGGAAGAGCTGAAACATTCTATTTTAAAAACACCCAGTTGATCATCAGAGAGCCAAAATGAAACAACAAAATAACAAGGCAGATATTGAAAATTCTTATAAGGATGAGCATCTCCCCAAACTGGAAGTAATTTAATCTATGAGGAATATTCTAAACTCTGGAAGCAGAGCGATTTTAAAATGAGTCCCCAGAGGTCTGATTATCACCTGCATCTTGCACAAAACATTGGAATTAGACACTCTCCTTTCTGCTTGAATTTCCTCCTCTAAGTTTCTGCTATCCTTCAAAGGAGTCTCCCATACACTTATTCATTCTTTCATTCATTCAACAAATGTTTGCTGAGTAATTTATCCTATTACTGTGAACGAGATATCCTGCCAGGTGATTCAAATGCAATTCTGCCTTTAGGAAGAGTATAATCCAGAAGGAGAGATCAGAAACAGATGTCAACACCCACAACACACAGCAGAACGGGACCTTCAGCGTATAGAGTCCCAAGAGTCACTGGCTCCCAAAACTGTTGCACATCAGTATTTCTTTGTAGATATTAGTACAAATGCAGATTCCCAGGTTCTACTTCAGAATTTCCAGAGGCTAGGGCCCAGGAATCGGTATTTTAAATGCCGTGCATATGCACCCAGGTTTGGAAACAACTGCTAAAGGTGAGAGGAAGAACTTATTCCCAGCAAAATCGGTCATTAATAATTTTGTGAAAGTGAGTGGGCTTTAGGTAAGCCTTTATCATCTAGGGAAGATGTGGCACCCGAATGGAAGGGATGCTGCCTGGCTGGCAAGAGCTTGAAGCTGGAGAGAACCTGGACTACAGCCTGGCGAAAGGGCCTCTGAGGGCACCTTCCTTGGCACATAGCAAATACTTAATGCTGGCTAAAAAAACAGGTGTTTGAAAGAAAGCAGACTTCAATAAGGTTAAAAGATGTATTAGGGGAAATCACAGAGTAACTTAGTAGCCATGCTGAGTCCTCTAGTGGCCAGTTACTATCCAGAACCAGGATCTGGAGATTTCTGTGTATGGAAACTATATATGATGAAGGTTTGCTTCGTGCAAGGCCATGAAGGTCAGGCTAAGGAGCTGAGACCTGACGCAACAGGTGGTGAGGAACCATCAAAGGCCCCTAAGCATGAGAGTGACAAGCACAGCAGAGTTAGCAGAAATAATTAGAGGAGTTGTGATGAATAGATTGAATAGATTGGCAAAAGTTGGCAATAGGCTTTAGAAAAGCCAACAAGAAAATTTCTGGTTCTTTTTTTTTTTTTTTTTTTTTGAGACAAGGTCTAGCTCTGTCACCCAAGATGGAGTACAGTGGCATGACCAAGGCTCACTGCAGCCTTGATCTCCCATACTCAAGCAATCCTCCCACCTCAGCCCCCTGAGTAGCTGGGACTACAGGTAGGTACCACCACGCCTGGCTAATTTTTGCATTTTATGTAGAGGCAGAATTTTGCCATGTTACTGAGGCTGGTCTCAAACTTCTGGACTCAAGAAATCCACCCACCTCAGCCACCCAAAGTGTTGAGATTACAGATGTGAGCCACGGCGCCCACCCTCTGGTTCTTAAAAGTAGAAAGATTAGATCTAGGCATGGTGGCTCATGTCTTTAATCCCAGCTACTCAGGAGGTTGAAGTGGGAGGATCACTTGCGCCCAGTAGCTCAAGACTGCAGTGAGCTACAATTGCATGACTACTCTCCAGCTTGGGCCACAGAGCCAAAAAGCTGAGAGAGAGAGAGAGAGAGAGAGAGAGAGAGAGAGAGAGAGAGAGAGAGAGAGAGAGAGATTAAAAATCTAAATTGGTTGCAGTAGGAATGAAAAGGAAGAGATGAAGAAATATTATTTAAATATGTTAAATACTTTGTTTCCAAAGAAATAGATGACTCAAATGTGTTATTAATTAATATGACATATTTGTCTCTGTACAGCTATATTTAGTAATACCTAGGATCATGTTTAATTTATTCGTGTATTAAAACATTTTTCTCTGGGTTTGTTTCATTTTCTGCTTCAGAAGAGATGCAATTTTAAAGACACTCATCTATGGAGTGCCTCAAATGTGCTAAAACTGCACAGGCTGCGTGGGGAACTCAAGGTTGAAAAAGATATATCCTTGGCCCTCAGGAAGATTACAGTGAGGTAAGGGAATGAAACATGTAGATAAGATATCATTATGCAGGAAGATGCTTTAAAACATTCAGTAAAATAGAGAAGGCAGAGATTATTTCTTTAATGGAATAGAAAAGGCTTCTTAGCAGAAATGACATTTGAGTTGAAATGTTAAGATAACATTTTAGCTAACAGAGAAGAACATGCCAGGTGATGAAATGGTGTCAGTGATGGCATGAGGATCTCAAATAGAGACTGTGCCCTATCATCTCTCCTCCCAGCACTTGGCACCCTCCTTGGCACATAGCAAATACTCGATCAATGCTGGCTGAGAAAATGGGTGTTAGAAAGAAAGCAGACTGCAATAAGGTTAAAAGATGTATTAGCGGAAATCACAGAGTAACTTAGGAGCCATGCTGAGTCCTCTAGTGGCCACTTACTCTCCAAAACTGGGATCCGGAGATTTCTGTGTATGGAAACTATATATGAT
The DNA here is from genome assembly GCF_049354715.1 of Callithrix jacchus. Lineage (NCBI taxonomy): Eukaryota > Metazoa > Chordata > Mammalia > Primates > Cebidae > Callithrix > Callithrix jacchus. Next base: position 4,240,890 of record NC_133520.1, read on the forward strand.
CAAGGTTTGCTTAGACCATCTCAGCAATGTGAAGGGTGAATGGGGGAGGAGGCCTAGGGACTCGACTGAAGACAAGAAAAACAAAAAGCAAACAAACGAGGCAGACTGTGTAACAGTCCATGCAGAGAAACGAGAATCTGAGCCCTTTGCGCAGCGGCCTGGGGAAGGAGGGCTGTAATTCACGAAGCACTCGAGAAACAGAATCCACAGAAAGAAAGAGGTGGTGTAAAGCCTGAGTAACACGGAAGACAGTGTCTCAATTAAAATGCGTGAACGAGCATGGCTGTAAAGCAATTCAGCAGTCCCCTTTCACCTTCTACCATCTCAATGACCTGCGATTGACCACATGTGAAAATAGGTCAGTACAGTACAATAAGATACCTTGAGAGAGAGACCATATTCATATAACTTTTATCACAGTATATTGCTATAATTGTTCTATTTTATTAGTTAGTAAAGGTAATTAATAATAAATTAATCTCTTACTATGCCTAATTTGTAAGTAAAACTTTATCACAGACATGTAGGTATAGGGAAAAACACAGGCTATACAGGGTTTGGTACTGTCCACAGTTTCAGGAGTCCCCACCAGGGACCTCAAAACATATCCCCTATGGAAAAGGGGGTCCTACTGTCATGAGCATATGGCAAGCTGAAGGAAGAGAGAACCCTGAACTCCTCTCTTCCTCTTCCTGCATTCCTGCTGCAATCCATAAAGCAGGAATTGCCACCAACTTTTCCCCATCCTGGGGAAGTATTAGGAGGAAGGCTGCAGCCTGGCTCTCTTGCTCTGGGGTCTGCCTGCCCTTAAACTGCAGGCCTCCTCCTTCTCTACTCCTGCCAGCAGCTGGGAGGCTTATGTGGTCAGGTCCAGAGACAGCCTCCTTGGCAGCACAAGCCTGAAGCCCACCCCTCTTTGACACTCACTCTTTCTCTCTCCTACACTTGAAGGTGTTAGAGTCAGTCCTGCCATGCCCTACATGCAGCTGGCTGAGGACCTCATGGTTCTTGAGACCTCATCTGGACTCTTGTGTCTGTTCTCAATTGGTTCGAAACTCAACGAGGTGGAGGAGTCTGATTCATAAGCACTCCTCATCCCAAGACTGAGTCTGAGGTACAACGAATAAAACCAGGTAAAGATGCCCAATAGATAGTTAGAAGCACATTCCTGGAATTCAAGAGAGAGAGAAAGCAGGAGAAGAGGCATAGATTTGGGGCCGCTAGAGGATGAACAAGGATAATGCTTCGGCCCTAGAGAAGATGAGCCCTGGAGAGGGCCCCCACTTACTCAGTGTGAGCATAACTAGCTCACACTCAAAGGCATGTGGTGCTCGACAGATACGCATGTGGCCGTGGAAGTGACCTGAGGGCAGACACCCCATCTAAAGGGGTCACCTGCTACCCACTCCAGCTGATTGTTGTCCTGAAGAATACGAATCCACTATTGCCAGGTGCTATGTTGTGTTTCATTTTGTTTTTTCAAAAGCAGCTTGAAACCCAGATTTTTGTGTGGAATTTTCAGGTTCCTAAGATATTAGATGCGTCAAATGAAATAAATTTGCAGGACATCTCTGATTCATAGGCTGCCAATAGCAACTCTTAGTACAGAGTAAGAGGAAAACAAGGGTAGAAGGTGCATGAACACCTGTATTTGGGGTGTGAGAAAGGGGCAGGGGAGAAAAAGGAGAGAGATGAGTGTGCCCAGACAGGAGGAAAACTGAGCTGGTCTCCTGCCAGGAAGCCAAAAAGGAGGAGGAGACCAGTCACGTCATACTACAGAGAGCTCAAAGGGGAACAGAACAAAGCAGTCAATCTATTGGATTTGGCAATTGGGACGTCACTGGTGACCTTCAATCACCAGTTTCAATAGAAGGGGAGGCACATCTGCTGGACTGCAAGGGATTCTGAGATGCGTAGGAGTCAGGAAGCGCAGGCAGGGAGTGCAAATGACTCTTTCCAGAATTGGGCAACATATGAAAAAAGAAATGTGTGGGTTGGTAGCGTGAAGGGTTACCAAGGCCAATGCAATTTTTTTAGAACAAGGAAGATGAAATGCGTTTGAAGATGGGGGAAAAGGGAGTTGGATAACAATGAGAGAGAGAAGGTATCGCAAGAGGGAGCTGGTCTGGATACGCTCCAGAGTGAGTCAGAGGGGGCTGAATCATGAGGCAGCATTAAAATGGGGCCCTGAGGTGAGAAGGGCCCTGAGATGGGAGAGGAGGATTGGAGAGGTGAAGATGGAAAGTGGAGGGGGAAATAGGAAACTCAGCATCAACAGCCCCCACTTACTCAAGAGCCTGCATGGTTGAGAGATGGCAGGATCGCTGGGGAGCTTAAGGAAGGTAGAGAGAGCCAGGAGCTGCCCATTGAGGCAGCGTGACCAGAGACAGGGAGCAGGATAGGGGTGAGTCGGAGGCTAGCTGCATGGCAGGAGCACCCTGCAACAGTGAGACGGTAGGAATTCTAGTGGACAGAGAGGGTCCCAGCAGCCCACCAGGGGTTCACCCAAAGGAGTGAAACTGATGAGGTGGGAAAGGCATGTCAATAAGGACAAGATAACAATGAGGGCAGGACATTCATTTCTTTGGTGCTGTCCGAAAAGGCCACACACGGTGCATATCCGGTAAGTGCTGAAGAGCAGGTACAGCTGCCAGCTCTGAACCTGACCCTGGAGTTCTCAGCCATGCCGCCCAAAATAATGTGCATATAGGATCTTGTTAAAATGTGGATTATGATCCCACAGCTCTGCGTGAGGCTTGAGATTCTGCTTTTATAACAAGCTCCCAGGTGATGCCAAACTGCTGGTTCATGGGCCACTTGAATAGCAATATTCTCAGGCCCTCCCAGGACTCATATGGCTCATTGGCCACACCTGCAATGGGTAGACAGCAAAGATTCTGTGAACTTTGTGGTTAACTCAATCATCCACACCAACGGGGAGCGGTCTCTCCATGACGTTTCAAAGCAGCACAGAATTCCTTATTTGAAGTTAGGGGTGGTTGAAGTGTGTTTTGAGCTTGTTGCTTTTTATCCAGTAGATTTGCCCTCCTGATTACATTGTGCTTAAACTTTGATTAAAATGGACTTTTCTTTCCTGTGGTCAGAAAGAAGACAGCTGGTGGCTCACACATGTAATCCCAGCACTTTGGAAGGCTGAAGTGTGCGGATCACTTGAGGTCAGGAGTCTGAGACCAGCCTGGATAACGTGATGAAACCCCATCTCTACTAAAAATACAAAAATTAGCCAGGTGTGGTGGCACACACCTGTGGTCCCAGCTTCTCAGGAGGCTAAGGTGGGAAGATTGCTTGAACTCACGAGGTGGAGATTGCAGTGAGCCAAGATACCACCACTGCACTCCAGACTAGGCGAAAGAGTGAGATTCTGTCTAACAAAAAAAAAAAAAAAAAGAGAGGAGGGGAGGGGTAAGGAGGGGAGGGGAGGGGCAGGGAGGGCAGGGGGAGAGAGCTGCCTAGTAAGTGCTAAGGCAGTCATCAGCCTGGGGTGCTATGGGAGCCCCCAGAAGCACACAGACTCCAACTGAGGAAGGCAGCAAAAGGCTTCCCAGAAGTGATGCTGTGTTCTGAGTCTTATAAGAATGGGTAGGTCCAGCTCAAGAAAAAAAAAGTGGAGGAAGAGGAAGATGAAGGGCAAGTGAATGGAACTTAATTCAGTGTGGCTGGAGCAGGGTACCGTGGCAGCCTGGGGGAGACATCCCCCTCGGCAGAACATTCGCAACAACCCCTCGCTGCTGCCACCACAGAGAGCAGACACCACCATGCCCCCTCCCTTCACCCTCCTCTGTGAGGTTGCTCAGGCGATTCCTATTATGGCTCAATACCTTGAATATCCAGCTCAAAAAACACAGAATGGGGGCAGGAGATCCCAGGAGGGAGGGGAAAGAAGAGGCGAAGATGCTGAGCCACCAGAAAAGGTATTGATCAGAGTGGCTTGTGACTCTGTGTAACTAAAAATAACCACCACCATGAAAAGGAGCCAGGACTGTGCGTGGAAGGCACACGCAGCTCTTCCCAAGAATTGAGGGCGGCCCCAGGCCAGTGTCCAGCTTCCTTGTTCATTTCCCCACATATTTATATGGGAAAACCAAACATGCAGACTTTTATTGCTGTGCTTCTTAATCCTGCTTCTCATTAGAAATACATGGGGAACTTTTAAAAACCCTGCATTCAGGGACTCTTCGGAAGATGTCAGTGTCATTGCTATTGGAAACACAACTAGATGCAATGTGTGATTTTTTTTTTTTCTGTGAGATGGAGTCTCGCTCTGTCACCCACCCAGGCTGGAGTTTAGTGGCACGATCTTGGCTCACTGCAACTTCCGCCTCCTGAATTCAAGCAATTCTCCTGTCTTGGCCTCCCAAGTAGCTATAGGCTATTGTAGTCCACCACCATGCCCAGCTAATTTTTGTATTTTTAGTAGAGATGGGGTATCATCATATTGGTCAGGCTGCTCTCGAACTCCTGACCTCAGGTGATCCGCCTGCTTCAGTCTCTCAAAGTGCTGGGATTACAGGCATGAGCCACCGCACCTTGCACAATGTGTGATTTTTAACTGCACCCTGGATTTAAAAAACAACATCTGTAAAGAAGATTATGGGGGAAAACAGAAGAAATGTGACTATGAACTATGATTAGGCAACAATATTACAACCATGCTCTTTAGTGTGACAATGGTATTGTGATTATGTCAGAGGATGTATTTGGGGATGAAACTAATGGGTCTAGCAAAAAAAAAAGTATGTGCTGTACCTACATGGGAAATGGGGAAGAGCCGAGACGGCAAATGTGGCTAACTGTGAACAAGCAGCGAGTCTTGTGAAGGCTACGTAGGTGTTCATTATGCTGCTCTTCCAACATCCCCTTACATTTGACATTTTTCAAAATAAAATGTTAAATGAGACTAGAGATGGCACCCTGCATCTGGATCCCTGTGTTTTAAAAGCTCCCCAGGGGGTTTGAATGTGCATAATCCTGCATCGTATTATCTGCTGCTGACTTTAGCTTTTGCAGAAAGCCCCTGCTGGCTTGCAGGACGCTGCAGAGCCACACTGCCCTGGATAGCAGCTTCCCACAGTCCCCATGCCGCTGCTTCCAGGAGAGAAGGGGCTGTCTCCACGCCTCTTTGATGACCAGAGACTCATGGAGGTCCTGCTCTGTAGGTTATGCAGCCTGCTCACAGCAGGCAGGACACATGCCGTTCTTCCACCCGCCACCCTTACTACCTGCAGTGTGCACTGGTGTGACCCACGCACCTACCTCCTCAACAGCAGTTCAGGTTCTCACTCCACCTAGAGGTGTACGAACCACATGTAGGGTGCAATGCACCGAAACTCTGGACTCGCTCATGTCATGATTGGCACATCTTGCTCACTTTGAGCTGGAATGCATCGTGGCCTGAGGTGGCAGGCCTGCAGAGCAGCAGTGACTCAGGTGTGCTGCGGTGAGAATATGCAGGTGTTCACCTTGTTCTGCCTAAATACCTGCTGTGTGCTGAACGGGCTGGCCGTTGGTGACGGGCCCGAGAGAGTCAACAGAATCCTGCAGAACCAGGAAATGTTCACATATATAAAAATACTAGGAATATTTTTGCCTTATGAAAAAAAGATGAACTTCTATCTTTTAGGAAACAAATTGCTTTGGAAACTCTATTCTTAGCTCAAGAACCAGGAAGGGAGGCTTGAAAGAGGCAACCGAGCAGGTAAAGGCAGCGACGCTAATAGGAAAGCAGAGCCAGGCCGACGAAACTCAGTGCCCTAACCAATGTAACTAACATCGCAAAATGCTCTCCAAAGCACTGTTTTTTCAAACTTAGCTGCACACTGGAGTCACTTGGGGAGTTTTGTAAAATACTGATGCTGCGTCTCATCCCGAGATTATGACTTAATTGGTTTGGGATGGATTCTGGGCATCTGGATTTTTAAAATTTCCCCCAGGTAATCATAATGTGCAGCAAAGTTTGAGCACTTCTGCTAAGCAGACTTCATGTTCATTAACACATTTAAGCTCAGCTGGTCTGGTGGTCACGTCTACCTTGGCCGGCTCTCTCCCCTCCTGAGGGCAGGCCCATGTGGGATGCACAGACACTAGGCCACTGGCTCCTCAAAATCTGCTGGCTTCTCCAACAGGTAGAAAAAAAGGCTTTGACCAGCCAGGACAGATGGACCTTAAGAGGTGAGAAGTGTTTCCAGCTCTGAAAAGAAACAGGGCAATGGTCTGCCTCTGCCGGCACACTGGAGCTATCTTGGCAGCATTCATAAAATGCTGAGGCCCTGACCTCACCTCCTGAGTTTCCAATTCAATGATGAGGTTCAGACATGGAAATTAAAAGCTAGCCCTTACAACCAATGTGGTTTTTCAGGCCCAGGAGAGTAGAGGGAGAGGATGCTATCTCAGCGAAGTCTCCCCTGACCAGCAAGGAGAGGGCTCAAGGAATGGGGAAGGAAAGAGGGGGAAGGGAAGAATGGGGAAAGGGAAGTTAGGATCTTGGTGTCTGCAAGGCCTCTAGCAGAAGTCTCCACCTTGGCAGCCCATCAGAAGCCTCCGAGAGCTTTTGAAACCACCACCGTCTGTGCCCTCTTGACCAATCAGGTGAGACCTGAGGGTGAGGCCCTGCATCCGGATTCTTGGGTTTTAAATATCCCCTAGCGGACTGAAATGTGGTGCTGAGACTGAGAAAGTCGGTCCCTGAGAAGTTCCTGACTGCTCAATTCTGCATCTACCTGGGGCTGCGCCTGGGGCTGAGGACAGAAGGCCGCCTCTGCAGCAGGCCAGCCATGGGCCACTCCGGCTGGTGATGCTGCTGTGCGGAAACAGGCACCTTCTTATGCTGCTGGTGGGAACACACTTGCTCTGACCTTTTTGAGAAAGTCATCTGGCAATTTTTTAAAAAAGAAATTCATATACCCCTTTGCCTGACACTCTCACTCCTGGGATATAAGCCCACAAAGGTGTTTATTGCAGGGTTAGAGGCCAAACAGAACTAAAAACATACATAAGGTCTATAAATATGAAAATGACTGAATCAGTTGTGTGTCCTGTGGAACATTATGAAAGCTTGTGTAATTACTTTTAAGAGAAATCTACAGCTATTGACCTACAGGGTTATCTGTGATGTAATGATATGTTGCAGCATTAGGAGAAAAACTAGTTATAGGAAATAATGTAATGTTTCTTTTTACATTATTAGGAAAAAGAAACAACAACAGAAAAATCGAGCTGAAGTGTGTATCTGTGCATACATGTATTTGTCTATCTAAATGTACATGGAGATACAGCATAAGAAAAGGATACAGACTGAGCTTTGATGTCAGTTAGGAAGAGAAGGGTGGGCAGCTTATTAATATTTTCTTCACATCAACTTTGCATCATTTTACTGTGAAAATATGAACATATTACTTTTATAACTAAAATAATAAAAAAAACCCGAAGAGCATGATCCAAGGAAAGACTATCTGGATTCAACCCCAGCTTTTCAGTTACTAGCTTGCGTTACTTAACTTCCCTGTCCCTCAATTTCTGCCTCAGTGAAAAGGGGACCAGAATTTATGTTCACATCCCAGGGCTGTTGTGAGTGACGTCATCCAGCCACACACTTTGCACAATGTCTGGCATATTACACCACACATAATACCTTAATAAGTGTTGTCGTTATAGGGAAAAAAACTTTACTTAAGCCTCTGTTATGAGCTGAATGTTCATTTCCCCCCAAAATTCACATGTTGAAACCTTACCCCCTAATGTGATGGTGTTAGGAAGTAGGGTCTCTGGGAGGTGACTAGGATGAGATGACAACATGAGGGTGGAGCCTGCGTGAATGGGATTCGTGTCCTGATAAAGGGTGCAGAGAGAGCTTGCCCTTCCTTGTGAGGCTGCAGCAGGAAGACAGCTATTTATGAACCAGGAAGTGGCCCTCTACAGATGCTGAATTGTCTGGCACATTAATCTTGGACTTCCCAGCCTCCCGAGCTGTGGGAAATACATTTGTGTTGTTTAAGCCATTGAGTCTATGGTATTTTGTTACAGCAGCACAAAAACAGCCACTGAAAACCAATCTTCCACATCTAGCTAACCTCGCCTCCTCCAGCCAAGAAAAAGAACCTGAGCCCCCCTTCCACTCCTGCATAGCAGTGTGACGTGCCCCCAGTGGCCTCTCCTAGAGTTTGTGCATGCCATTTCTTTTGAGTGGCCAACACAGCACGACAGGTGGCCAGTGCTCTTCATTACTTCCTTCAGCCCGAGCATGGGTCAATGCTGTCCTGCTCTCAAGTGACAACTTCTGGGCAATGAAGTGCCTGGGATCTTCTGGGAAGGGATGTCCTACAAACAAAAATAGTTACAATAATTACATGACTTCAGCCCTACTCAGCAATTGGCACCTCTGCAGAAGCTCATGTGGCAGATGTGGATTTGTCCTGACTCTGTGCCTGCTGGGGAGACAGGCACTGGAGCTCATTAGAATCATGAATGACCCATGCCTTGTCCAACATGTGCTGAGCCAACTGACTAGGTCCAGGGGACCCGCTCTGCATGCCGCTCCCTGCAAGGCTGTGGTATCATGGAGAGGCGGGACCCAGTCCCTTCTGCTTGGGCCCTCTCTCCAGGAGAATGATGGGGGAAAGTCTTCACAGGCTTTACTGAGGATCATGTTGCTTTTGATCTTGATACACAAAATAAAACCCAACTGAAAGAGGATCCAAGTCTTGCCCTTTCTTTCTCTGAAGCACATCTGGGATAATGAGAAAGTGCAGGAAAATCAAAACCCAGAAACACACTATTCACTCTATTCGCCATTCACCAAAGAACGGAATTCAAGGGCAAATAAATCCTTTCTCCTAACCAAGGGGATGTTGTTTCCATGAAAACTCTTCTCTGGTGCAGGGATACTGTTGCAGACTGAAAAACGTCCTCCCAAAATTCATATGTTGAATCCCTAACCCCCAGTACCTCAGAATGGAACAGTAACTATTTGGAGACAGAGTGTTTAAAAGAGGCAATAAGGTTAAATGTGGTCATTAGGGTTAGCCCTATTATGCCAAAACCCTAATAACCTCAGTAGGGAGGGTACCAGATTCAAGAAGCTGAAGAAGAGATGAGAGCTAGCAAATAAGACATGGGGTTTTATTAGGGGCCTACATACAGGGGAGGGAGTCCAGTAACAGCAGGCTGGACAGGAAAACTGCCTCATATGCAGAAATGGTCCGGCGGTGATGGGCTGGACAAGATATCTGCCTTCCTACAGTGCAGCGGCAGTGGGCTGGACAATACATCCACCTTCCTACGGTCCATCAGGGTGTGGGCCAGACAAGATAACCACAGGGCCCAGGGGCAGCAGGGTGGGCAAGAAATCCGCAAGCTCCTGCAAACACCGTGCAGCTTACATGACATTTTCACTTAACACTCTCCCCTAATGACCCCCGCATGGCAACCTTCATTCAACCCAAAGCTCGGGGCCTCAATCCCTGCAGTGCATGTTCCATGGGACAGGCCAGGTTGGGGGTGAGGGGCTGAGATTTGTATCATAGATAAGGTATGAACCTCTGGGTTGGCCACACACAGATTCCCTAGCTTAGAACATACATTCAGACGCATCTGCCATGTAGGGCTATTCTAAAGGTGTGCTTAAATTACTGCTGTCAATAATCTGCCCTACAGACCCTAATGTGGTAGGACTAGTGTCCTTAAAGAAGAGGAAAGTAGGACACTGACACACAGAGGAATAATCCCGTGGAGACACAGTGAGAAGGTGGCCATCCACAAGCCAAGCAGAGAACCCTCAGAAGGACCCAACTCTGCCGACACCTTTCTTCAGCACTTCCAGCCTCCAGGCCTGTGAGATGATGAACGCCTGTGGCTAAAGCCACCCAGATGCCATGATATGGCAGCCCTGGCTGACATTCAGCTGCCAAAGGGCCAGGAGAAGGGGGTACAGTGTCCTCTGAAGATTCTCCCAAGACAGCAGTTTTAACAGTGAAGTTGAAACAATGCCTTTGGTCAAAACCTCTTAGCCCATTTTTGACTTGGTGGATGGGAATCAGTGGAGAAGAGATGGCAGTCAGACTAGAGAAGAGAACAGGGCCCGTACTCATGAGACTAACAGTGTATCATGGGAATGGCTATGCCCAGGAATGTCAGGGGATGGTGCCAAGCTTGGTCTGAAAAACTCAAGACATAGAAGTATTCCGGAGAAAGTAGGGAACCATGTCTTTAATCCCTAGAGCATGGAAACATAAGGACTCCTAGAAAAGGCAGGGATTTGGGGACGAGAGGTAGATTTGAATCCAGACCCTGCAGTTACTAAGTGACCTCATAGCCCTCCGAGTCTCAGCTCCCCATCTCCACATCACAGTGGTGTGGTAAGAACAAGTGAAACACTTGTAAAGCACGGAGCACATGTAAAACAGGTAGCAGTAACCATGGAGTTTGTTCTACTCATTCATTCATTCGTTCCATCAGCAAAGCATTACTGGCTATGTGCTGAGCCGGCTGTAGGCAGAGCCCCGCACAGTGAACAAGATATACAGTTAATGCCCTTACTCATCTTCTAGTCTGCTAAGGAAAGCATGCTCTTTTTTTTGAGACGTTGTTTCCCTCTTGTTACCCAGGCTGGAGTGCAATGGCATGATCTTGGCTCACCGCAACCTCCACCTCCTGGGTTCAAGCAATTCTCCTGCCTCAGCCACCCAAGTAGCTGAGAATACAGGCACATGCCACCATGCCTAGCTAATTTTTTGTATTTTTAATAGAGACGGGGTTTCACAATGTTGACCAGGATGGTCTCAATCTCTTGACCTCGTGATCCACCTGCCTCGGCTGGGATTACAGGCGTGAGCCACCGCACCTGGCTGGAAAGCATGTTTTTTACAAATTATTACACCTTCTGAATCCCATCTACACCCACCTTCCTTTTAAAACCCAGAATATGTGTGCTTGACATATGTTATCGGTAACTCAGAATAACGCAATATTGGCAATTGGCATCACCACTATCAAAAAACATGTGAAGTACCGAATAGCACATATTAAAGTCTAGCTCATGCAGAGAATTCTACAATTCCTCTCAGAAGACACAGAGTTTGTCATTTATCAGTACATCCTGTCAAAGTGACTCCTTTATTTGGCTCCCACCAGGACATGAGGGGCACTGGAGCTCCCTTACGCTGGTGTGCTGAGTGGCAACAGCAGCGATGTCAGCACTAACAGGCCACAAGAGCAGTGCTGTTCTTGCTGCGTGCTCCCCGCCTACCTCCTTGTGCTATCACCGGTGATCATTGTCCTCCAGAATCTCATCACTGCTTTGACCATTTGGCTGATACAGAAAGGAAACAGGATGGCTTTTCTGTCCCTTTATAATCATGGCACTTTGCATTTGTATAGCACATTTAACTTATTCAGTGCATTTTCTTGTCTACTGCCGGGTCTTATCCTAATGAAACAAAACTCCATGTGTTGTGCAATTGTCTGTGCCACAGAGACGGCTCAGAAATCAGAGCCAGTGAAACTCAGCTCTGCAGGAGTACCAATGCCCCAAATTGCCTAAGGAATAACAAGTCCCATAGAAGTTACAAATGGAGCCAGCATAACTCGGTAACGCAGGTTTTCCGTGGGGAGAAGACACGTCTGGAGCATGCGAATTAATTCAGCACAAGCCGGGAGCTCAGAGGAATTCTCTCTTGCTGTTCCCACGTGGGTACAGGCTGGCACGGTTTCACCTTTAGAGAGGGGCAGTAGGAGCTGGAGAAAGCGAGAGGCAGAGACTGGATGAGGTTACCAAGAGTAAGAGGCTATCAGGATTTCGAAAGATTGCCTAGAAACAGGACCCAGAAATATTCCTTTCTTCTTTGGCGACTTGGAAAAGGGCAAGAATGAGTGCCTGGAAGGGTGAGCATTCTGGGGGCTGAAAAACAGCATCTTTACTTCTCATCATATTCTGCAAAAGGAAGTATCTGGAAGCAGAGTTCCCACCATGAAAAACACGTGGCTCATGGATTACTTGCAGTGAATCATCCCGCTGGGCTGACCATCTCCCTGGAATTTGGGAAGTAACTCCTTCAGTCCACTTGGACACCTGTTGACAAATCATTGCTTTCACTCTGCTACCATTTTGAAAATTGTGGCTCTCTAAATCATACCCTAGAGAACAGAGAAAGTGAAAACACCTCCCCACCTGCACGATTCTCCCACTCGGTCATCCTCAGCCTGGCTACACATTAGAATCATCTGCAGAGCTGTTAAAAAATGTAAATGCCCAAGCTGCACTTCAGAAATCCTGGGAGGTGGGGCCTAGGCAACAGTATTTTTTCAACCTCCACAAGCAATTGCAGTGCACAGCCAAGGCTGGAAACCAGCACTCTATGTCCACTGCAATGCTCACCCACCAGGCACTGAGGGTACTCTGAGGTGACAAGCTTGTCACACCTGTCATGGACTTTCTCTGGTCTTCTCCACATACTGTTACCCCATGCTCAGCAGTGAGAATTCCAGCTCATGCATTAAGAAAATCATAGCCCGTGGCATTCTGTGGTTGCCAGCCTCATGTTGGCTAATCCTCGTAGCTAGCTGACATGAATCTGACACCATGCTAGGCAAGGTAGCAGGTGCAGAAACCAGAAGAACAGGATCCTTGTCTTCAACAATACAACTGTAAGACATGTGTACGGGCAACTATCATGTAAGGTTTTAGGTGATTGGGGCTTTGAGGGACTCTCAGGCAGGAATGCAGAGAAAAAGCGAGATTTCTTTTAGCTGTGCTGAGCATGTCTTCACAACTGACACACATACACACACACACACACACACATTTATCCCCTTCAGCACATAACAACTGACTATGTACATGGTAGATGCTGAATGAATTTCAGCTCAATGAATGAATACATTCAGATTGGTACCTATTGAATTCCCTCAAAGTCAACACCCAGCACTTCTCAGCTCCCACAATCCACACCATGCTCAGCCTCCTCCAGGTCCCGATTAATATCATCCAGCCTGTGACACCTCATCTTGCTCCTCTCTCACCCACATTCCTGCCCTTAGTTTTCCATAGAAGTCACAAATGGAGCCAGCATGATAACTCGGCAATGCAGCTTTTCCGTGCGGAGAAGATATGTCTGGAGAATGCAAATTAATTCAGCACAAGCCAGGAGCTCAGAGGAATTCTCTCTTGTTCCCGCCTAGGGACAGGCTGGCACGGTTTTACCTTTAGAGAGGGGCACATGAGGGGCCGTGTGTCCTGCACAGGCTGCTCTGCTGACCAGCCTCCCCTGTGAGACGCATCTGCAGCTGTCCTCCAATGTCCTCACTCCCATTTCTCTGGAATAAAATCCCTGATGTTTAGCTGAGCACACAGCCCCACAGAATAAAAACTAGATTCTGCCATTTGCAAGTGATGTGTGTGGCTTCTGGGTCACTCCCTTCAAGGAAATGGCCCTTTTCCTCTTGCCCCCTCTAACCTGCTACTTGAAAGGAGGCCATGATGTGACATCCTCATGGTCCACATGTACAAGGAAATGCCCAAAAAATGACAGAGCTCCAAAGATGGGAGGAGCCTGGGTCTCTAGACAGCTTTGTGAGGCCGAGTCCCACTTACCCCATGCCAGCCTGGACAGGCCTCCCAAGGCAGAGTGAGCCCCATCGTGTTTCAGTCACAGTTATATTGGGTCTCTGTTACTCACAGCTACAAACTCATATCCCAATATGCTCTCCTGCCTCCCACACATTCTACAATCCCAGAGTTCCTTGTTACATTAGTGAGAGGAGAAAGACATTATAAAAACCCGAATTGTTTCTGTCACAACAGTCAATGATTTGGTGACTTCTCATAGCAAAACTGCCAAGAGTCCATAAATCTTTACTGCCAAGAAGGTCAGGCTGTGAAAATCTGCTCTGCCTCTGCACATGAATGCAGTAAGGGGACAAGCCTCCTTTCATCTTATCCACGTGGTCTGTGGAGACTATAGGGGAGGCTGAGCAAATTATCCTTCCTTTCACTGGCCTTGCAGAGATTGGCCCCTAGGGTAGTGGTAAGAATCTGTAAAGTTATGGAAAATAACTGACTCCTATGAATGTAAAGAATTGGAAGCAGCAAGGTATGAGGACTGTGAACCTGGACTCTGGGGCCAGACCTATGAGCTGGGTGACCTTGAACAAGGTATTGACCATCTGGTGAGCAGATAATTTCACTCAACTCACAAGGTTGCTACCAACTCACAGGGTTGCTAAGAAGGTTCAGTTCACAGCAGTTCCAGGCCTCTCTGTAAACCTACTCAACCTGAACTTCCCAAAATTGAGGGAATTTCAATAGTTACGGCTCTCCAGAAAAACAGAAACAACAGGGTGTGTGTGTGTGTGCATGTGTGTGAGTGTGTGTGTGCGTGCGTGTGTGTGTGTGTGTGTGTAGAAAGAGAGAGAGAGAAATTTTAAGGAATAGGCTTAGGCAACGGTAGAGATTTGGTAAGTCCAAAATCCATAGAGTGGGCTGGCAGGCCAGAGACCCAGGGAAGAGTCAATGGGGTTGAAGTCTGAAGACTGACTGCTGGCCGAATCCCCTCTTGCTCAGGAGAGCTCAGTCTTTCTGTTCTAGTAAGGCCTTCAACTGATTGAGTGAGACCCACCCACAGAAGGGAGGGTAATGTGCTTTACTCAATGTCTAATTTACTTTTTAATTTTATTTCAGTAGTTTTTAGGGTACAGGTGGTGTCTGGTTACATGGCTAAGTTCTTCAGCGGTGATTTCTGAGATTTTGGTGTCTCCATCACCTGAACAGTGTACACTGAACCCAATGTATAGTCTTTTATTCCTCACCCCCTTCCCCCCAAATCCCCAAAGTCCATTATATCATTTTTATGCTTTTGCATCGTCAAAGCTTAGCTTCCACTTATAAGTGGGAATATATGACATTCAGTTTTCCATTCCCGAGTTTCTTCACTTAGAATAATGGCCTCCAGTTCCATCCAAGTTGCCACAAAGGCCATTTTTCATTATTTCATTCCATTTTATGGGTGAGCAGTATTCCATGGTGTGTATATACCACATATTCTTTCCATTTCTTGGCTGATGGGCATTTAGGTTGGTTCCATAATTTTGCAATTACAAATTATGCTGCTATAAACGTGTGTGCATGTGTCTTTTTCATTTAATGAAAGTCCAATTTAAACGTTAATCTCATCCAAAAAATACACCCTCATGGAAACAACCAGAACAATGTTTGATCACATATCTGGGCACCGTGACCTAGCCAAGTTGACAGATAAAGTTAACATCCTGGGTGGATCGGTACCTGCCTTTCAGAGTCTGTATGTTTAATTATCTATCCAGATTCAATGTGAGGCACAGCCAAGATTAGGGGCCCTCTCAATGACGCATCCTAAGGCCACTTATCATTTTAGGGTTTCTCCTGCTGCTATGAGGGCTGCTTGACTTCTTTACTTTTGGGAACTGGTTGTGACAGCCACATATTCCTCTCAAAACCAACCTTCTACTGTGGCTCAGGCCAGGAAGTTTCTCTCCACACACAGCCAGGACATAGCAAAAGTTGTGGAAATGCTCCTCAAGTCCAGGGCTCAACTCATCCTGGGCTGTCTGTAAAGGAGTGGACAGCATCTGTCTGCTGTCAGCTTCTCTGGGTGGAGGCTCTTCTACCTCTCCTCTCCTCCTCCACACATCCCAGTCCTCCAGACCCTGGGGAGCCCGGCTGGAACTGCTTAGGAGTCACCAGAACATCCACCAAACACTTAAGTCACCAAATATTTCCCAGAGTGTTTCTCTACCCTGGTCACCCATGGGGCATTTTTAAAACACAGATAACTGGACCCTCCAAAGAACTCCCAGAACAGAACTTCTGGAAGTGATTCTTAAGCAGATATATGTTGAAACATATCCAGGGATAATCTTGATATGCCCCAAAATTAGAAACTACCAGTTCCACTTATGACAAATGAGACCAGCAGACTCTAACACGTGCTACTTCCAGATATAATGCTAGCACAGGAATTTTCACAATCAAGGCAGCAAGGTCTCACTGAGAATATCCATGCCCTTTGCCCTTAACTCTGTAGTTCCCTCACACGCTGACCAAAGCTTGAAAAAGTGCTTGTGCATTCCCTCTTCTCTTGCTTCTCTATGACACCCTGAGAACAAGCCTCCGATAGCTGGTGAAGAATGAGATGTGGCTGAGGCTGAATGAGATGAGGTAATGGCCTGCTGCCAAGCAGATACATGAATGAGCTCCAGACAAGACCAGAAGAACACCCCCCTGTCCAAGCCCAGCCAAGAGCAACAGAACTGACCACATGACCCATGGACTCGTGAGAAATAAATGGTGGTTGTAAGCTGCTTTGATACCATATTATCAGGGCAATAGAGAACTAATAAGGATAGGACCAACCAGCAGCTCAGATCCCCAGTGAAAAGCCAGTGCCCATTTGTTAGGGATTTGTTTGTAAAGTCCTTCAGTTTGCCTGCTGCGGCCCAAGGGTGTGAGGAGTGAGGTGAGGACATGTCCCCTCCAACTTCTGGTTCAGCAACCCCATGACAGCACCACTGTTTACACATCAAGGAAAATGCTCTATCTTTCCCTCTGACTAACAAGGAGTTTGCCGCAGAAAGTGTCTGAAATTAAATTATACATGAGACACGGTTTCTGAACTAGTTACAAGTTTTGTTCCAGGATATTTTTACTTTTCTTCAAATATTCCCTCCAGGGGTGAACTACCCTACCAAGAAGTTAAATGGAATTAGAAAAGAGCCTCAGGTGAATCCACTCGGACCCATCAACAGTGAGCCAAGCATCTTAGAGGGTCCCTGAGGCCCTCTGTGGTTTCAATATCTGTATCTTCCCTTTAAAATAGCTGAGCCACGTTACTGTGGCAGTGGTCCTTAAGGAGCATTGGTTTAAAAGAACCAACAATCTCCCCTGTAACGTGGTGATCAGGATTGTGGACTCTGGTCACATAGGCTTGCCTTCAAATCCCAGCTCTACCACTTCAGGAACAGGAGACTCTAGGATGTATACTTAACCTCTCTAAGCCTCCATTTCCTCATCTGTTAAATGTGGCTTTTAATAGTGACTACCTCATAGGGTTGTTGTGACATTAAAGGATTTAATACTTTTAAAGGCATAGAGTAGTCAGCATCACGATTTCTGTGCTTTAGAAATCCCCCCAAGAAACAGACAATTCTGATCCGGAAAACTTCTGCATCAAGGATGGTCTCTCAAAGGCACCCACGCAACTGCCCCTGAATTTATACGTCCCTTTTTGCTGTATCCTGTCCTTCAATTAAAATATGCCATTCCCTCCAGAGCCCTGTAGAAAGAACCATATTCACAGCTAAAAAGAGTTGAAATCAAGTCAATCCCTGTGGCAAGGAGTGCCAGTAATTAGAAAACAAAAAAAAGGCAGCATCTTCACCATTCCTCCCAGTTGTGGTGGTGTTTCTAGAGACAGAGTCTCACGCTGCCCCAGGCACCGTCTTCACCATTCCTCCCAGTTGTGGTGGTGTTTCTAGAGACAGGGTCTCACGCTGCCCCAGGCACCGTCTTCACCATTCCTCCCAGTTGTGGTGGTGTTTCTAGAGACAGGGTCTCACGCTGCCCCAGGCACCATCTTCACCATTCCTCCCAGTTGTGGTGGTGTTTCTAGAGACAGGGTCTCACGCTGCCCCAGGCACCGTCTTCACCATTCCTCCCAGTTGTGGTGGTGTTTCTAGAGACAGGGTCTCACGCTGCCCCAGGCACCGTCTTCACCATTCCTCCCAGTTGTGGTGGTGTTTCTAGAGACAGGGTCTCACGCTGCCCCAGGCACCATCTTCACCATTCCTCCCAGTTGTGGTGGTGTTTCTAGAGACAGGGTCTCACGCTGCCCCAGGCACCATCTTCACCATTCCTCCCAGTTGTGGTGGTGTTTCTAGAGACAGGGTCTCACGCTGCCCCAGGCACCATCTTCACCATTCCTCCCAGTTGTGGTGGTGTTTCTAGAGACAGGGTCTCACGCTGCCCCAGGCTGGCGTGCAGTGGCATGACCTTGGCCCACTGCAGCCTGAACCTTCTGGACTCAAGTGGTCCTCCCACCTCAGCTGCCCTCCCAGTAGCTGGGACTACAGGTGTGCACCACTGTGCCTGGCTAATTTTATTTTATTTTTATTTATTTTTTGTAGAGATGGGGATCTCACTATGTTACCCATACTGATCTCAAACTCCTGGGCTCAAGCAATCCTTCTTCCTCCCAAAGTGCTGGGATTACAGGCACAAGCCACTACACCCAGCCCTTCCCCATTGTTAGTACCTGACAAATACTGTGGACCAAAGCAACACAGATGTTTCTCTAGGTTCTGGTTTATAAATGTACTTAGTAGCCCACATTTAGGTCAAAGAAATTTAGACAAAGCTTGAAACCATCTATTTGTAAATTATAGAGTCAAGAAATGGCTGAACTCTGGCAAAGAGTAACATCACTTTTAAGAAAAAAGTTTTCCCCTTACACAAAAGCCACATGCTTATGGTATCAGTTAGCTGTTGCCATAAGAATGTTATATAACAAATCATTCCAAAATCCAGTGCCTTATAACAATAGCCATTTATACTTGCTCACACATCTAAAGCATGGCTGGCAGTCACTGGCTCTAGCAGGCTTGGCTCTGAGCTACAGGTGGGCTCAGGTAGGT
The DNA here is from genome assembly GCF_049354715.1 of Callithrix jacchus. NCBI lineage: Eukaryota > Metazoa > Chordata > Mammalia > Primates > Cebidae > Callithrix > Callithrix jacchus. The sequence continues at coordinate 4,259,565 of NC_133520.1, forward strand.
TCCCCACGCCTCTCATGCTCCTTAACCCGTGGACTAGACTTGCCAATGACAGAATTTCAGAAGGGAGAACAGAAATAGCCAATGACTCTTACGAACTCAACACACACTCCCACGCCTGCCCACTTTGCAGTGGACAAATCCCGTCACCTGGCAGAGCCAAGAATCAGTGGGGAGAGGAAATATACTCTGCTTATAAGAGGAGGAACTGCAAAATCACATAGCAAAGGTCACAGGGACCAGGCTAAGCTGCTTCAGGGGCATGTGATCTGTGCAGCTGCACAAGGCCCTATGCTGGGAAGGGCCCCACCTCTGTTTAAATGTTTGGCATCATATTCTGACATGCAACCTCACATTGCCATTTTTCACGAGGCCCTGCCAATTATGTAGACGGTCCTGGATAGCGGGGAGGGTAAGGAAGCACTGATAATAATGCAATCTCATTTAACAAGACTGACTTTTCACTGTGAAAGTGTCATATCCACTCCCCACCTCCTGCAACCCCTGTTTGCAGAACCACATCATGGAATCTCTGCAGTGGGCTCAGGCTGCTACTGGCAGCCTCACGTCACATCATAACTCCTCCATAAGACAGAGCTGTGGCTCTGGGAAGCTTGAATGAGGAAAAGACACAAGTGCCCATTAGTGAGAACACCTGTGGTCCTATCACGACTGCATTTCCAGCACTAAACCTGGAGCACCTGCCCCTTCCCACCAGGCTCCCCAATGGACTCAACAGCCCACTCACCCCCAAATCCTACCCACACATCCTCCTCCATGTTGTGATGGGAAGGCCCAATGAGAGAATGAAAATAATCCATCCACTACAGCTTTTTACATCCACAAAAGTCAGGAAAAACCTGCAGTGGGACTGAACAAATTCTTGGGAAAATTATGACATGAACTGGAGAATCACAGAATTGTCAAGCCAGAAGGGACATCCCAAAGTATACAACTAAATGCACCCAACATTGGGCAGGCTCAGTCTAACTCAAAATCATCTCAGACATGAACTTGTCTAACTTCATATAAGGGGCCAGGCGCGGTGGCGCACACCTGTAACCCCAGCACTTTGGGAGGCTGAGGCGGGTGGATAACCTGAGGTCAGGAGTTCAAGACCAGCCTGGCCACCATGGCGAAACCTAATCTCTACTAAAAATACAAAAATTAGCCGGGCATGGTAGCACATGCCTGTAGTCGCAGGTACTCAGGAGACTGAGGCAAGAGAATCACTTGGACCTGGGAGGCAGGGGTTGCAGTGAGCCATAGCCTGGACAACAAAGAGAGACCCTGTCTCAAAAAATAAAAATAAAAAATCCTAACTTTGTCTGAGAAATGTGATCATTTCGCAACCAGTCCCAAAGTTTGATGACCACCACTGATGACGCACATTTCTCCTTAGTCTCACACCGATCATTTGGGCTCACACTTAATTTCCTTAAACCACTCGCTAAACTTGCAGATGCAATTGGAGTCAGTCTTCTCTCCACAAGAACCCTTTATGTGCCTGCAAGCAGCAGTCACACCAACCTCTGCCTTCCGGGATGCTTCCTGCTCCCAAACCTGTACTTTGTAGGGGCCCCACAGAGCTCATGACATGCTCTAGTGGGAAGAGCTGCTCAAGAGGCAAGTGGCTCTTGCCATAAAAAAAATGGGCCGGGCACGGTGGCTCACGCCTGTAATCCCAGCACTTTGGGAGGCCGAGGCGGGTGGATCACAAGGTCAAGAGATCGAGACCATCCTGGTCAAAATGGTGAAACCCTGTCTCTACTAAAAATACAAAAACTTAGCTGGGCACGGTGGCGCGTGCCTGTAATCCCAGCTACTCAGGAGGCTGAGGCAGGAGAATTGCCTGAACCCAGGAGGCGGAGGTTGCAGTGAGCCAAGATCACGCCATTGCACTCCAGCCTGGGCAACAATAGCAAAACTCGGTCTCAAAAAAAGAAAAAAAAAATGAATCAGGAGCACAAGTTAACACAAGAATCCTGCAGTTCAAACAATTACACAAAGAATACATTCTGATAATTACAGAGCTAAAATTGGATCCACTTTGAAAATCCCTTCCTTTCTCCCAAGAAAGCTGAGGAGGTGGTTTAACAACAAGCAGCTGCTGAGATGCATCACATTCTAGGGTGTTTAGGAGGCTAGTTCCAAGAAATTCTTGGAAGGTACAGTTCCCAGAAGGTGGTGCTGCTAACTAGTCCCATTAACCCGCCCCGCCACCCCAAACATGTGCTCACAGCTAGTGAATCGGAACTCAGAAACCCATGCAAAATGAGAGAGACAGGAGGGAGGAGGCCCAGGCCAGCCCACCTCGTGATGCCGCTCAAACATTAAATGGCATTTACCTAAGAAAATGAGATTGGATGCTGAGAGGGGGTGCAGCCAGCCAAGGATTATCTTGACCAGCTTTGGCACCAACGGTGTGCATAGGGATGTTATAAAGGGTTTTAGGTAGGAGGTAAGGGTTAGAATGATAATAATATTTAATATGCATCGCATGCTTATGAGCCAGATATATATTATCTCACTTAATTCTCACACGCCTCTGTGAGCACGGTACTGCTCATTTTACCCCAGTTTAGTCACACCGAGGCACACACTGTGGGTTACATAAATAATAAGGGCAGAGGCAGGATTTGGAAGTAGAAGTTTGCATACTCACTTTTATATTTGGAAGGTTACAAATATAAAGATCCCAGAATTGGCTGAGAGCAGATATTAGGACCATTGAAATACAGACTACAAGGGGGCAGTGGGTATAAGCATTACAGAAGAAAGTCAGACAGAAGAAACTATACGTTAGAGATCCTCTGTGTCAATAACAAATACAAATATTAAACTCAATTTTTAAATACAAATCTTATCTAAGGAGTAAATGTAATAAAATATGTAAATTTTGTACTATATCATGGACACTACTGAGATGAAGAAATGGAAAGATTATTGCCTAAGCCAGTGTTCCCAAGAAGGAGGATTTGGATGACAGAAGTGCCAGAAAGTTGGCACTTATTCACTTAGTAAATACTCAGCACCTTCAACGGGCTATGTGTTGCTCTACATTCTATGTCATATGACATGATGGTGCAGCTTAAACACAGCTGCTGACCTTCCAGAACTGGCATTCTAGTGAGAGGAGACATACCTGCATGCCCAGGACCAAAATGCCTTTGCAAGAATAGTGTTACCAACGTAAGCTACATAACACGTGAGCTACAAGACCTCACGGGCTAGACAAGAGCATCTATAATTTGAAATTACATTCAGAAATAAATGATGTTGAAATCATCCTCATAAAGTTAATTTTAAAAATGGCTTAGTTTTTAATAAAAGCATAAGCTTTAAACAGAAGTATAATAAGCATTAGCCAGCTTCCCCTACAGCCCACCTCCTTAGAGCCACTTACTGCTTAAAAGTCCCATTGCCTCTGTCACAGGCCCTAACTTCTATAGATAACATCTTTAACATTAAAAAAGAAAACTCAAGTTTCCCATTTGAGATATTTTCTAGATCCTGATTCTACCAGGCCCACTGACACCAGCCAGTCTGTGAACTCCCTCCAAGGAACTGACTCAGTACAAGAACGCAGTTTCTACATCCTTATGATTCTTCTCTCCCGTGCAACCCCCAGTTCTTCAGCCCACCACCAACCAAAATTCCCTTTAAAATCCCAGCCCAAAACTTCTCAAGGAGGCAGATTTGCGATTCCCTGGTGCCTCCTTGTTTGGCTGCCATACAATTATTAAGCTCTTTCTCTGCTGCAACTCCTGCTGTCTCAGTGTATTGGTCTGTTACCATGCAAGCGTGCAAAACTGGTGGTCCTGGTACAAAGCTGATGGTCCTGTAACAATCATGACATCACTGAAAACAATCTCAGGTATCCAGGGCACACAGAAGAACTAACAACCAATTGTTAACAGTAAATGTGCTTAGGGCAAGAGGACTGGAGAAGGAAAAAGATTCCACAAATAAAGAAAGAAGGCTGGGCTGGTTTAGTGGCTCATGCCTGTAATTCCAGCATTTTGAGAGGCCAAGGTGGTAGGATCACTTGAAGCCAGGAGTTAGAGACCAGCCTGGACAACAAAGCAAGAACCCATCTCTATAAAAAATAAAAAAGTCTGCCAGGCATGGTGGTGCATGCCTGTAGTTCCAGCTACTCAGGAGGCTGAGGCAGGAAAATCTCTTGAGCCCAGGGACTCAAGGCTGAGTTACGATTGCACCCCTGCACTCCAGCCTAGGTGGCAGAACAAGACCCTGTCTCAAATGAATAAAGTTGTAGATACATGGCTCATTTCTGCCTTGAATTAGTGAAGAGGTGCTGGCTACTCCAGTGCCACTCCCCATGGGAGCCAGAAAACTGTCAGGCTGCAGAAGGCGTGACCGTGCAATTACAACACCTTGTTGAAGTCAGTATTTCATGTCCTCTGATGTCTGTCTTTTCTCCCTGGCATTTTCCATAACCAAGAGCAGCAACTACATTTGACTTCCCAGAAGATGCAGTAGAGGCAGTGGCATGAAAGAAAGGAGCATGTACAAATGAAAGGGTCAAAAGGCAGGAAAATGTACCTAGAGTACAATGTTTCTTGGAGCAAAATGTCTCAGTTTATTGTTTAAAGAACCTTATGCAAATGATATGCAAATTTGCAAACAGTAATGCTAATTCTTGCATAGTGTGCTTACTTTCATACCCTTGACTCTGACCTTTAAAAGTCCAGGGCTGCAAGGCTGTGGACCTTGGCCATTGCCTGCTACCTGACCAGAGTCAGTCGTCAAGAAGTATAAAAGGGTCAGCAGGGCTAAAAGGTGATGGATACAGAACATTGTTCTGCCTGAGAACACAGGATGGTATATTCAGGATGGAAGAAAAAGGGGCAACCGAGTCTGAAAGGCAAAACTTTGATTTTGTTTTGATCCATTCTATGCCACTTAGGTGTCAAGTCTTAAAGAACAAATCAGAGACTATAAAAGCACTGGCTGGGGCAGGTTATGAGTATCTAAGATATTATCTGGAAAAATAATGTATAAATTTATGAATTCATGTGTTATTTTCCTAATAAGTCTTTATTCCTTGGATTATAAATATTTGCATATATAAGTTTTATCTGAGAATATTTCCCTGCTGTATCATACAAGATAGGGGATTCTAACACACTGACCTTCTTAGAAGATATTAAAGGACAAGTAATTAGCCAGAAAAATAACTGGCTTCTTGATTAAGCTCTCTCTCAATGAAAGGTATCATTATTGAAATACCAGAAAAAACTTGAAAAGCTTACAAAACAGTTTCCGCTCCATCAATGCCGGCATGACATTTTATTTCTGTCCCATTCATTTAAGGCTCAGAAACTCCTTTTGGGCTAACGTAGCTTTCTTATGGCCTGTGTTCACCCACTCTGTATAGAGTTTAGGGATGTCCTTTGGTTATTTACCAGAAAATTGCCATTCTCCATATTTTGCTGCAAAAAGCACACACTTTCTTGACTGGAAAAAGACACAGGGGCCCCCAGCTATGGCCCAGAGCTGTGCTAAATACCAAGCTTGAATTGTGTGTGCCTACATGCGCTTCCTGAATGAGTCTAGGGAAACTGTAACATACTACCCATCCATTCAGAGCAACTCTCTGAATGACGTGACTCTGCCTTCAATAACACCTCCTCATCCCACCCATCCAGCATTCTCAATGATGCTGACAGTCAAATTGCAAAGCTGAGTGACAGGTTGAAATCTCAACGGGAACCCAGCATCTAGTTAAAAATTCCCAAGGTCAGCAGGGAGTGTTCCTGAGCCCAGCACCAGACGGGAACAAAGGCCCTGTGGCAACAGCAGCTGGAAATGCCATCCATCATCATGCAAAGATAAAGAGTGTCTAACTCCAACCACAGGGCACTTGCAAATATGCAGGGCTGTCCTGACACTTTGATAGATGGCTCCTCCTTTAATTAGCTCCTCCTGTCTCTGGAGGTTTCCAAAGAACTGATCGCTTGCTCCCACCTCCCCTTTCCCTGCCACCATTTGCCTTCCTGAGTGGACAGGACTGGAGTAGGCACTGAACCTCACCAGCCTCTTTCACTGTGTGCCCACCCACCACCACATGACTCTCCATCCTCCGTCATGAAGCTGCCACACTGACCTTTCGCAGAAGGAAGCAGATGCGCTCGATGTTCCTCAGCCGCTCCCTCTATCAGGAGGCATAAGAAAGAAACGAGAGGGCAGGTTAGGGGTTCTGCTAAAACAGCATGAGAAGGCCTCGCAATCAGCCCCAATAGTGGACAGAATCCACCAGAGACCCCTGCTAGGCACATGGCTAGCATGGTCCCACCTACTGACTTTTCCTAACAGTTTCTGACTTTCTTCCCTCTACCTTGTCATGGTCATTTGCTCTTAACAGAACTGTCCCAGCAAACCGTATGGCCCCATCTTCCCTCTCAGTCCAACATGGATTTCTATTCTTTTACCTACAGTCAAGTCTCTCTCAGCTGCCATGTACACATAAGGTAGTCAAACTGCAGAATGGTACCTCATGTTCATGGAATATCCTAAAGCCTACAGCCAGCCCTCCCAGGAGGACTTCCCACTTGGGTCTCAAAGAGCGTATGTGCCCTCATTATATCTAATGTAGACAAGTTATCTGCCTGCTGGTTTTGTGTTTCTAAAGTGAGTCTATTTGGAAGAAGCAATCTCCCACTAAATTAGACACCAGTCATGCCCCCAGGCTACGGCTTTTTAAGAAGTTCAGGTCCATCAAGGGTTGGCTCACTGCGAAGGGAAGGTAAGATGCTGGCCTGTGGCTGGGCAGGAGGGGATGCCCACAACCTGCACTAAATGCCGTTGCCTCCCTTTTCCTTCAGTGACTTTAATGATTTGCAAAGCCACACTGAACACAGCTGTGGCATCACCCGGTGCTTCATTACTGAGGCAATTTGGTTGCTGTAGATGGAATGGTAATGAGATTCCTTGTGAATCCAGAAAGGAGAGGTGGCTTGGACACTTCATTTCCCTAATTAAATCATAAATATAGTGATTCCTGTGCCTCCTGTAACCCCAGAGGAAGGAGCCCACATCAGGGCATATTAGTGTCCACATGGCTAGCAAGACACATCGCATGCTCCTCACACACGTGTGCACACACACTAGCAAGACACATCACATGCTCCTCACACACGTGTGCACACACACTAGCAAGACACATCGCATGCTCCTCACACACGTGTGCACACACACTAGCAAGACACATCACATGCTCCTCACACACGTGTGCACACACACTAGCAAGACACCGCATGCTCCTCACACACGTGTGCACACACACTAGCAAGACACATCGCATGCTCTTCACACACGTGTGCACACACACTAGCAAGACACATCACATGCTCCTCACACGTGTGCACACACACTAGCAAGACACATTGCATGCTCCTCACACACGTGTGCACACACACTAGCACACACACTAGCAAGACACATCGCATGCTCCTCACACACGTGTGCATACACTAGCACACACACTAGCAAGACACATTGCATGCTCCTCACACACGTGTGCACACACAAGCACACACACTAGCAAGACACATTGCATGCTCCTCACACACGTGTGCACACACAAGCACACATACTAGCAAGACACATTGCATGCTCCTCACACATGTGTGCACACAAAAGCACACACACTAGCAAGACACATTGCATACTCCTCACACACATGTGCCCACACAAGCACACACACTTATGTGCACACACACATGAAAGGAGATGCTGCAAGACACACACTAGCTCCTTCTCCAGGAGGTCAGAGGCCCTGAAGGACAACATCTACGATTAATTTAAAGTAATACTGAATGCCCAGCTGGTAAAAGGGAGGGAAAACATGAGAAATGAGGAGAAAAACAGAGCATTCCTCCTCCTCTCCACCCCAGAGGGTCCAACAATATTAGGAGCTTCAGGGCATCTTAAATCCAAATGGGCCTCATGCCCTCATTGAGAGACACATCATACGGATCAGCAATTATTTGTGACACACAAGTCCTTCCAGGGCTGGAGTCACCAATCAGTGAAGTAGCTTTCTTAAGCCACCTGAGTCTGAAATGCTGCTCTGGGGGCTCTACAGAGGTCTAAGAGCCTGCAGAAGAGTTAAATGAGGCATCCGAAGCATTTAACTTCCTGCCAGGGAGTAACATCATAAAAACTGGGAAAATGTGTCTAGCACGTTTCCATTTAGGGTTCTTACTTTTGTTTTTGTTTTAAATATGAGACAAAAGTCTTTTCCCCAGGGGCATCTAGAGTCTCTACTCTGCCCATGAGCTTCATAGGGCGCAAGCTCCCTAATCATTAACTAATTAGAACTGTGCCTTTAACAATAGGAGTAAAAAAAGAGAATTGTGATTTAATTTCTATGCCACCAGTTCAATATTCATCCAATGTTTAATCAACAAATATCTATGGGGCACCTACTATGTGCAAACGCTATTCCTGCACTGGCCTTTCACAGAAGCGCCGTAGAGAGCATATACTAGTCCTGATTTTCTTTATTCTGTCTAATTTTCCTTATTCTTCACCAAGGCAAGCTGGAAAAGGTTCCACAAAAAATATTTCATGGTTTCACCAATCACGTGCAACCCAGCATGGAATCTGCATGATATAATTTAGCGGCAGGACAAATTCCTTCCCTTGCATTTGCCCTGGAATCATACAAGAAAGCTTTGGGTGTCTAAGTGAGCTGCCTATTAATTTGAGCCCAAACAATTAGAAAGAAAGCTCTTGTCTTCCCTGGCATTTCTACATGAAAGTACCTCTCTCTCAGACTAGAGCCACTCACTGCGCCTGGTAGATATTGACAGGCCAGGTGTGTACTGTTGGTGCCAAACACAAAAACACCCAGAAAGACATGAGACCCAGAGTGAGACCTTTCAGGCCCAACAGATCCAAATTGTCCCAGGTGCAGGTGAGGCTGGTAGGTGGAAGCAAAATAGATTTTAATATTTATAAGTTCATGAAATACAGAAAGTTTTCAAGTAGATCTTGCAGGTTCTTTAAACTTGCATCAAAACTTGCTTTGAAAGACTCTGGCTCTATTTCACAGAATCAAAAAATACACCAAAGCTGACCTCAGATATTATAAAATCAGGTCTCTTAAAGAGACAACATAGGGGAGGGGGTAGGATGGCAGGCTTTGGAGACTGGCAAACCTGGGTTCAAGTCCTGGCTTCACCACTCATGAGCTCTGAATCCCTGCACAAAAGAGTGCATTTTGTGGTTTATAAATTGGGTTAATGATGCCTGTCTCACAGCATTATTGTGAGGATTACAGATTATGTATATGAAGTTCCTAGCACATAGTAAAAACTCAAAAAAGTTACAACTCCAGTAACAGCTCTCGACTTTCTAGAAGGGGACCCTGAAGCCTGGTTCTTCCATACGGCCTTTTGGTACCTCCCTAAAAGCATATCCTTCTTCATGGGGCCTGCAGCGAAGAAGAGACCTCTTTGTCCCTGCTACTTAAGAACCACGCCATAAACATTCCAGGCTGAGATGGTACCGTGATAGCAGAGCCTGTTGTTCTCTCTACAACTTCTGGCTGAAAAGGTCAACAAAGCTATTCAAATAGGCAAAAAAATTGCCTTCGTGCTGGAAAGCATGGCCTGGAAGGAACTTCAGCTACACACAGAACCAGTGGATTTAGACTGAGAAACACACTTGAATGAACTGTGTGTGCCCCACCCTTCAAACTCAGAAGTGCTGGTCTGGAGTAAGTTTGGAAAAGGCTCTGTCCACATACAGGGTTGGTCCCTGGCTCTAGACATGGACTGCACTGACCAGAGAAACACACACCCAAAACACCCACCCCCACCTAGCATCCATTCAGAAGCTCCCAGTCAGAGGCACAGCCAGGGCACAGGGGTAGGGTGGCATGTGGGGCCTGCCAAGCCAGAAAAGCAGGAAGACACCAGGAGCCACACATGCCGGGGCAGGTGGCCTTTAACATCCTGAACCCAGACCAGAGCAATCAGACTGCGCCAAATTCTCCAGGCAGAGGAGAGCTGACCTCAGGCCCACAGAACCACCTGAGATGAATGCTGGCTGGGCGATAGATATGGGGCCAGGGGCTTTGTGCATCAACCCACCCTCCATATCTCCATCTGAGAAACCTGGTGCCCGAGTGGAGAGTGCAGCACGGGACATCCCTTTATGGTGCTCATGTGCCTGCAAGCATGCTGGCCAACATGGAGCCTCTTTCCTTGTTTAAAGATGATTAATCAAAACACATGAGCACCATGCTTTGAGGACTCAAGAGCCACAGCACAGTAGACAATTTCCCTGGGTTACTGGGACAGTCACACCTGATTTGCAAGAGACCTCAGCACACTTCAGATGTGAGAAGGTTCCTTCACAACCTTGAGCCAGGTGGGGAGGCACAGTGGAGCAAGAATGTTCTTTATGCACTCAAATCACTCACATTCTCACCCTCTTTCCCAGGCCCTGGGTAGCTTGGGGTGACAGCACCTTCCCATCACCAGTATCCACTACTTACCGCATGAACAGGGTTGCATTGGTCTATGGGGCTCTTAAAATCCGTCCTTAACTCATCAAAGGCAATTATCTGAAACAGAATACAGAGATTTGAGGTGTTAGTGCACATATGAGTCAATACACCATGTCCAACACCTCTGTGGATTTGCTTCCAAAGAGTACAAGAAAAAGGAAGAGGCTGTAGATGGCACGAGATTGGCCAGCAGCTGGTGACCGTTGAAGCTGGCAATAAGCACATGGGGTTGATTATATTCTTCTGTCTACTGTGTATGCTTAAAATTGTCCTCAGTAAGGTTTTTTAAGTATTCTGTGCTTTACAAAGATGTAGAGAAAGTTCACCATGCTGAGAGCATGTTGGGATTTAGATAAAAGCACAAAAAAATTAAAACTTCAAACCACTACTTTTAGCTCCTTTCCTTCCAGGAAGGGTTATTTACTTTTCATTTGTGTATGTGGGCAGAAAGGGTGATTGGAAGTAAAACAGATAGAAGTCAGGTGAGAGGGAAGAGAAAAATAGGGTAGTAGAGTTGACAGTTACAGAAATAACCAATCTCTAGATGTCCACAGGCCTGGACAGGAGGCTCTGGGCAGTCAGCGCTTCACAGCACAGTCCTTTGAACTTCGGTCCTAAGTTCATTTTGGACGAAGACTCAGAACTCCCCAGAGAGCAAGTTTCCCCATAAGCCCGGAGGAAAGAATGTTGGAGAGGACCACTCCAGTCACAGAACGAGGCATGGCCCGTCCACAGAAACACGTAAGCGACAGTGAAGGTTCGCAAGCCCACACTCTAACCGCAGCTACCTGGTCTACTGCAGGAAGAAGAAATAACAGACAAAGTGGGATTCGGCCAGGGGTGTGTCCTTTCTTAGGGTGCTCGCAGTGAAGTCTCTCCTAATGAAAATAAACAGACATGGCCAGGCACAGTGGCTCATGCCTGTAATCCCAGCACTTTCAGAGGCCAAGGCGAGTGGATCACCTGAAGTCAGGAATTTGAGATCAGCCTGGCCAACATGGTGAAACCCCGTCTCTACTAAAAACACAAAACTTAGCTAGGCTTAGTGGCATATACCTGTAATCCCTGCTACTCAAGAAGCTGAGGCAGGAGAATCGCCTGAACCCAGGAGATGGAGGTTGCAGTGAACTGAGATCGAGCCACTGCACTCCAGCCTGGGTGACAGAGTGAGACCCCAAGAAGACAGACAGAGGACAGAAAGAAGAGAAAGAAAGAGAAAGAGAAGAGGAAGAGAAGAAGAAAGAGAAAGAAAGGGGGGAGGGGAGGGAGGGAGCGAAGGAAGGAAGGGAAAGGGGAAGGGAAGGAAAAAGAAAGGAAGAAAAAGAGAAAGAAAAAAACACAAAGAAAGAAAATAGACAGACAAAACAGGAAGGCACATCCCAGGGGTCCCTGAACACTTGGCAGAATTGCCGAAGCAAGGAAGCAAGCTTCCCACCCCCGAATGTCCCCAATCCAGCAACATGGGGCTGAGAGTAAGCAGCAAGTGAGAGAAAACAACTTCCCTCTACAAAGCAAGTAGAATCTTAGAGCAGTCATATGTCATCCTGATTTCAATCCTCCTACAGAATTTGAAGAAAATTTCAGTATAACTTGTATTAAACCAACATATTTTTATATCGTCCCTTGCCAGATAGTTAATTATCCAGCCTGTACTTAAACTCTTTAGTAACAAGAAACTCACCACGTACTGAGGATGCTCATTCCATTTCTGGCTACCTCTAATTAATCACTGCTTTCTTATTAAACTAATATATAACTCCCTGAAGCTTCCACCCACAACCTAAGCCAGGGTCAGCAAACTACAGCCTGAAGACTAAATCCAGCCTGCTACCCATTTTTGTGCAACCTGTGAGCTAAGAATATTTTGTTGTTGGTGTTTTGGAGACAGAGCCTCACTCTGTCAGCCAGGCTACAATGCAGTGGCACAATATTGGCTCACTGCAACCTCTGTCTCCTAGGCTCAAACAATTCTCCTGCCTCAGCCTCCCAAGTAGCTAGGATTACAGGTGTGTGTCACCACGCCTGGATAATTTTAGTATTTTTAGTAGAGATGGGGTTTTATGTTTTTAATATTTTTTAAAATAATTAAAATAAACTAAAAGGAAAATATTTTGTGGCATGTGAAAATTAAATTAAAATTCAAGTTTCATTATCCATAGATAAAGGTTTATTGGAATATAGTAGCATCCATTCTTTTATTTATACTGCTTCTGCACAATGGCAGGGATGAGTAGTAGTTACAGGCTGTAAGGCTCACAACACCCAAAATATTTACTATTTTGCCTTTTGTAGAAAAAATCCGCTGACGCCAGCCTATTCTTTCATTTGCCTTCTAGAGCTCTCCTCTCCAATATGATAGCCACTAGCCACGTGTAGCTATTAAAGCTTAAACTTTTAACTAATTAAATTAAAAATTCAGTTCATAGACACATTTTAGTTGTTCAACAACCCTACCTAGTAGCTGTTACACAGCACAGAAAGTTCTACCAGACAGCGCTGCTTTAAAGCACATAGGATGGGTCCAATGACTCTTCCACAAAGAATCCCTTTAAGTACTGTCAGCTACAGTGACCTCAGCAAATCTTTCTTCTTCAAGTTAAATCTCTCCAACCATTGTTTACACAAACTGGCACTAAGCTGCCTCATCATCCTGATTGTCCACCACTGATGTTTCCGGTTGTAAATGTCCATTCTCAAATGTGACTGCCAGTATTAAACACTAGATTCAAGGTGAGGGTGGCTGGTACAGACAGTAAGAATGTCACTCACCTCCTCTGTTCTATGGTCTATGCTTCTTTTAATCCAGCCTGATTGCATTAGCTTTTTTGTGGCCATATCACATTCCTGGCTTTATACTAAATTTGCATTCCCTAAAAACCCTAGGCCTTTTTTCATGTGCTTCAGTTAAACTCAGACCACCTCATTCTGCACAAGTATTGTTGGGTTTAGAGGCCTAAGAGCAGGAACTAATCTTTATCCTGATTAATTTCTCCCTATTCAATCTGGTCTATTGGTCCCATCTTTTGAGACATGACCTATCTCCCAACTATTATGCAAATCCTAATAAACACAATATCCACACCCACATTCACTCTGATATAAATGTAAACCAAGCCAGGACCAAGGGCAGAGCTCTGAGCTCACCATTCCTAGCTCCTGTGAGGCTGACATTGGTTTTCCTGGCACCTATTATCTATCCAGTTATAAAGACAGTTCACTACATTCTGATCCAGTCACTGATAGCAAGTATCTGGATAGCTGCAGAACTCCACAACTGTTAGTGCACCACATACAGGACCCCGGCAAAGAGGCTGGGTGCCCATGGAGGAAAGGGAGCCAAGGCCCCCCATGGTGGACAACCCCCATCCCCAGTCCTGCCCCAGGGCCTGCATCCCTGTCTGAGTGCAGGGGGGTGGGTCTGGACTGAATAGAACAAATGTAGCTGGAGCTTGAAGTAGGAGAGAGGAGCCAATGGGGAGCTGGAGCTGTTCAGCCAGGCTGAGAGCCAGTAACCCTGCCTCAGCCTACCTCAGTGCCTCACCTGGCGCAGTCAAAGGAGGCCTGAAGAGTGGCTTATGCCTTTGAACTCCATGAGATAAGAGGTCCTTCATGAGTGTTTTCTGATGAAGTGATGGCAGTGCATCCATGAGGAGGGAGGCGTTTAGCCTCCCTGTCCCCAGTATCACTCACCAATGTATCTATCCATTCACCTAACATTTAGCCGGCATCCTTTATACACAGGCACTGGGCTAACCACTGCAGACACAAAACTCAACAAGACTGGTTGCCCGTGCTCACCAAGTTCCTAGTCTAGAGGGGACTGCCATGTAGACAGGCTACTGTGCCACAGTGTGATGAGGGCTGCCAAGACGATTGTAAAAACTGCTATCAGGTATTGCCTGCTCACCATGTCAGGTGCTGGGCTACATGCTGCACATGCTTTCTATCATTTAATCCTTTGACACCCAAAGGATTAAATGGGACCAATAATAGTACCTACCTCACTATTGTTGGTCCCATTTCAGAGATGAAGAAACTGAGGCCCAAAGTAGTTAAGTTACTCGCCCAAGATCACTCTTTGGTGCCAAGATCCAAACCAAGGCCTGCCTAACACTTAAAACCTGAGCAATACCATTACATTCTTCTGCCTCCAAGTACATACAGAGAAAAGTAAATAAGGAATCAGAAGACATACAGAAGAATGAACAGCTGTCCCCATGGAACCAAAGCAAAGCTTCCCTGAGGAGGCAGCGTTTTGGCTCTGGGCCGCCTAGCACTAACTCATCAACAGATTCCCAGTCCCAGCCTCCTGACCTGGCTGAGGAGAGAAGCCATGGGCCCTACACTGTAGTCTCATCTTCTGAGTGTGGCAGACTTCCACCTAGTGCTAAGCCTTAGCATCAGCAATGGACTAAGTGTGATAAGTGCGATGAGGTAAGGATGGGCAGATGAGCAGCCTGCACAGTTTAATTCAGCTGCACGCACAGACCGGCCTGTGTGTGTGTCCTACAAGGCTCCATGCACCCTGAGGCCCAGCCACTGACAGTACAGGTTTAACTGCTGAACTTTACCAGAACTTCAACTGCTAAACCAACAATAAGATCACTTCATTTCTCACACCCGTCTTTAAAACATTTTTACATTTAATGCAGTAAAATTCACTCTTTTTGGTGAAGAGTTCTGTGATTTTTGACAAATGCAGTCATGTGATCACCTCCACAGCCCCTGCCCAGCAACCACTAATCTGTTCTCCATCCCTCTAGTTTTGCCTTCTCCAGAAAGTCACATAAATGGAATCATGGAATATGTAGGCGTCTGAGCCTGCTTTCTTTTGTAAGCATAAGGAAATACGCTGTGTTTAAGTTTAACCCACACCGTTGCCTGTATCAACGGTTTGTTCCTTTTTACTGCCGAGTAGTACTCCATTGTATAGATGAACTACGGTTTATTATCTGCCTGTTAAAGGATATCTGGGTTGTTTCCAGATTTTGACAATTATGAATAAAGTTGCTATAAACATCTACACAAGCGCTTTTATCTAAACACAAGTTTTCAATTTCCTTGGACAAATAGGAGGGTCCATGTGGTAAGTGTGGGTTTAATTTATAAGACACTGACAGACTGTTTTCCAAAGTGGCTGCACTATTTTGCATTCCCACAAGCAACATGAGCCTTCCAATTACTCCACATCCTGGACAAAACTAAGTACTGTCAGTTTGATTTTTAGTTGTTTTGCTCGGTTTTGTTTTTTAGTCATTTCAGCAGGTGTGTTAAGGTATCGTTATAGTTGTCATTTGCATTCCTCCGCTGCCTAAGGATGCTGAATATCTTTTCATGGGCTTAGTTGCCATCTGTACATCTTTTTTGATGAAATGGTGTCCAGATAATTTTCTCTTTTAAAACAAAATTAGCTCATTGTTTTGTTACTGATGATCTTTGAGAGTTCTTTATATATTTTGAATACAAGTGTCTTGTCAAATATGTAACTTGCAAATACTGTTTTCTATGCTGCGGCTTGTCATTTCATTTTTGACAGTAACACTAGTTTATCCAATTTACCCATTTTTCTTTTATGAATCATATTTTGGTATTGGACCTATGAACTCTTTTAGATCTAAGAACTAAGATCACAAAGGTTTTCACTAACTTTTTTTTCTAAACCTTAAGCGTTTTCTTTGTGGAAAAGCTTAACTACAAATTCAATTTATTTAATAGATTTAGGACTATTCCAGTTATCTATGTCCTATGACATGAGCTTCGACAGTTTGTGATTTCAAGGAATTGGCCCATTTCATCAAAGTTGTCAAATTTGCAGATTTATATTGGGAGCCATGCCTATTTTTTTATATTTCGCCCTCCCTCATCGAACATCTCCCCTGCTTTTTTTCTCACCAGACTTTTGAGATGGAGGCTTAAGTGATCACAGAAAATATCAGACAAGTTGGCAGCAAAGCAAGAGTGATTGTTCTTCCCCAAGTCGCATAACTGAAGTCCTTGAAAGCCAGGTTGCCTCTGTGCCGCCTGGGGCTGGGCCCTGCCTGAAAAAGTGGGGCAAGGATGAGGCTCTGGGGTAGAAAACTGGAGGTCCTGAGGAGATGCAGCACCAGAGGGAGAGAGAAGGATCAAGTAATATCAGTAACATAATGCAATATATACGGGCAGACTGCAGGACTTAGTGGAGTACCAGGCTTGAGAAGCAGAGCCCGGGGAAGCCACTGAGAAGTCCAGAAAGGAGGGCAGCTACAGAGAGAACACTCTAGATGTGAAGCTGTTTCTATGAACATCGAACCCTGTTCCTACCATCACTAGGCTTAGGCAAGTTCAGCCCCAAAAGGCCCTGCCCCAACCCTCCAGCCTATGGCCTCTACCTCTTCCCCCAAGCACAGGACCATGAAGCAAGGATCCATGAAAGCTCACCATGCAGAGCCTCACCAAGGACTACCGCAAGGACAGTAGCTGCTTGGGTCTGCCCTAAGCCCAGATGGCCCGGATTCCATCCAGCCTCAAAAGTTGGGAAACTATAAAGCATCTCATGCTTCCTTCTTTGGGTTCATGGAATTTATAATCAGGAGATTTTTTTTTTAAAGTTATCTCACTTGTTTGACATCATTATTTTGCTAAAAAATAACCATGCTGTACTATGGCAAAAAATAAAAATCAAAAAACCTTCCTGCAAGATGAAGAAATGATCAAAATGTCAACATGCGTTAGCTAATGAGTCCCCAGGGCTGCCCCATCAGAGCTTAGCATTAGAAGAGGCTGGTTTTCTCTGGGACTTTCTCTTCCCTGCATTTGCTCCTCTTATTTCTGCAAGCTCTTAAATGGTCAAGACCTCACTACCTTGCATGTGTATTGCATTATCTTATTGACATAACTTGACCTGCACAAGCACTCTGTGAACTGAATAGGGATGTCCCCCTAGCACACAAGTTCAGGAGACCAAGACCCAGTCAGAGTGTTTGAATGACGTACTCCACCTTACATGATGAGGGCCAATCCACACTGGACCCAGGTCTCTGAGTCTTTGACCACTTAGTGCTCCATCCAGCACACTGTGCTCCCCTCTGTGACTTGAACGGGTAAAAAGAAAGTGTTGGGTTACTGAAGAGGCCCAGAAAATGTTGACTAGAGACCCACGATATACCTGGCACCATTTTTGGCTTTCTATAACAGTAGTGAGAAAGAAGAAAAGGTCCCTGCTTTCATAGAAATTATAATCAAGGGGAAGAGGGGAAGAGATAATTAATAAATAGATAATAAAAGCATCAGAAAATGGCAGACTGTGTGAAGAAAGTAAAACAGCTAAGAGGAAGAAATAGAATTGAGAGTAGAGAGGGAGGTGGTCAAGAAAGGCTCCCTGAGGAGGTATCTTTTAAGCTGAGAGAACTGAATGACCAGGAGGCAGATGAGGAAAGGTCTGGGAAGAAATTTCCAGAGATGGAAATCATGCTGCAGATGCCAGAAGCAGGAAATAAGCTTGGCAGGTGTGAGGCAGGGAAAGGCCTGCACAGGGGAAGCCAGAGAGTGAGACGGACAGCAGCGGGAGGGGAGGTCAAGGCTCGGGGCTGGTCAGGATCCCACTTGTGCAGGTTCATCCAACTGCAGCCCCCCCAAAGTAGATGGTGTGACAAGAAGCCATGTGGCCCATCTGCTCCACTGGTGATGTGGCCCTCATGTGACTCACAGGACTGAGTGTGTTTGCTAATTGTGGTCTCTCACTCTAACAAAAGGAGTTGCATGTACATGACTGAGGGGGCCACGGCTGATACAAGTTGATCAGTGCAAAACCAGTGTCACTTGTGCAGACTGTGAAACAGGTATTCGGCTGACAGCTTTCAAGTCCGTTCCAAGAAGTAGCAGATTCACTCAAATGAAAAGTCAGTGTTCAGGGGCAATATTTAAAGAGATCATGAACCCTAAGCAAGCCATACCCAGGGAGTCAGAGGATATATTTAGGTTAACCCATTTTAGCATTTGGGCACTGGTAAAAGCTGTGCAGTTTTCTAATGAGGCCTACCTACATTAGGAAGGGCAATCTGCTTTACCAATTTAAATATTAATCTCATCCAAAAACACCCTCACAGAGACATCCAGAACAATGTTTGGCCACATAGCTAGACACTATAGCCAAGGCAAATTGACACACAGAGTTAACCATCACAAGCCCCCAATACTAGGGACTGTCACAGGCTCTAGGCAGTGTGCTGGGCCCTGGCCAGGGGCACTTGGTTGGAAGATGGCAGAGTGATGACCAGTGGGTCCTTTTCACATGTGAGAAACCATCAGAAATCACGGCATCCAGCATCTTGGCACATGCTCATCTTAGGAAGGAAGCTGCCTTACAGTAAGGTGGGAAAATTGTGTGACCCAGCCTCCTCCACTTAGGGATGAGGAGCCCCAGGACCACAGAAGAAAGGGACCTGTCCTGGCACTCTCACTCTCAGAGCCTGCACAGGGTCGCTTATCATTGTCTCAGGAGCAGTGTCCACTCTCACCATGAGTGGGCACCGTCTGTGCTGTGGGTTACCCAGAACAGGCTCTACAATAGGATGGGGCTGGGCCAACCCCAAAGCTGAGACTTGAGGACCATGAGCACTCCATAGGAGGAGGGCTGCTGCTCAGGAAAATGAGACCCAGCCCTTCTGCTGCCACACCCTCCGTGCCTGAGCAGCAGCCCTAAGTGCCCAGATCTGCCCGTGCCACTGCCTTCTAAGTCCTGGCTCAGCCATACTCCCTTCTCACACAATTGCCACTGACTCCACGCCGCTCTCTCCTGAACAGGTAGTGCCTCTTTAGAGTGAAGAGCCCTGGATCTGAAGGAGGTGTCACTTGCATCCTGACCCTGCCTGCTCCCAGCTGTGTGACCTAATTTCACTCCTCCAGGTCGTGGCTTCCTTATCCATAAAATGAGAATAATCCCTACCTCAACCGGTTGCTATGAGTGCAAAATGGGGTTACAGACTACAGCACCATGATGGACAGAAATAAAGACTGCTGGATGTGGGGGTGGGGGAATGCCATTGTGTAAAAGGCACAACTGTGTCATTGTTACGCATGCCATGCGAGTCAGTATGTCTCAGTTCAAAGCCAAATTCTACCTCATTTATCCGTGTGGCTCAAGCCCTCCAAGCCTCAGTGTCCTCAAGTATGAAGAGGAGAGAGTAGTGGTTTCTTGGTCCCTACTTCACGTTGTTACTTTGAGGATTAAATGAAACCATGTACAAGCACTG
This sequence comes from Callithrix jacchus, assembly GCF_049354715.1. NCBI lineage: Eukaryota > Metazoa > Chordata > Mammalia > Primates > Cebidae > Callithrix > Callithrix jacchus. Next base: position 4,279,335 of record NC_133520.1, read on the forward strand.
GGCGCAATGCCTAGCATGTGAAGTTAAAACGTTAAAATCATTACTTTTATTTCTGTAATTATTACCACGCCGATGTTTGGGCCCAACCCTCTGGTCCCCTTTCTGGCCTTGAGCACGATCATTAGCAACACACCATCTGAATCAGGAGAATCCAGGCACTGCAGGGGAAAGCCGGGGTAGGGGGGTAGGTAAGAGCCATGGCAAAGCCACTCTGAGGACTCAGGTGGGTGATAAAGCCAGCATGGCCCATCCTGTTACAGGTGGAAACCTGAGCTCAGGGTTGCCAGGAGCTGGAGATCAGCAGATGAGCTGAGAACAGAGGCACTGGCTGCCCCAGAAGAGTCCCTAGACCTGAATCATGAGTACAAATTGGGAAACACAGGATACGTTGGATTATTGGCCATCATGTGCCAGAATCTGCAGACACAGCTGGTTCTGACACAGCTTCCCTGGTCCCCGTCTAGTTAACAGGAAACAAAGACACCCCAGAGTCGTGCAATTCTGGGACTAAAGCCAAGTGAGCAGGAGATCAGGCAGACCTAGCCCCAGCTGACTTGCTTCAGCTGACAGCACAGCTGAAGGTCCTCACCTCCAGCCAGCAGCCATCTGGGTCAGGGTGAAATCCAGAGAGAAGAGAATGAGAAGGCCCTTTCCTGCTGACTTGTCATAGTCATAGGCCAGGCTGTCACTCTGAACAGCTCAAGCAGTGACGGAGGGGTTGGCAAGAAGTAACGGCAGCCTGCAGTGTGCTGGGATCTCCCCCAGCAGTCAGGCCAGAATCCCCTGCTCCACCAGCCCCTAACTCAGCCAGCCCATCAGCACTACATCTGGGCCTGCATACGAAGCACATTGGGACCACAGAGCCTGCCCCAGGTAACCATCCCCAGCCCCAGGGTCCCCCTCCTCTAACCAAATGTATTCGTGCTCTGGCATCCTTGGTTCTCAAACAAAAGAATGCAGGACAAATTTCTGGCTCAAATGTTTGACGATCTTCTAGACACGCTTTTGGAGTCCCTGCTTTCAGTCTCCCTCCTTCTGGTCCAATGTCCTCTACTCCTTGGGTGCTTCTTCGACACCTAGGCCTCAAGGGCCCATGGCCAGCCCAGCCCTGCTCAGCTCTAGGGGAGCATGCACCCAAGAGTGAGTGTAGATGTGCACCAGAAAGGTTCCCCGAAGAATCTTCCATGAAGAGCCATCGTTACTCATTCCTAAAAATACTTACTAAGCATCTACCATCTGCCAGGCACTGTCTTAGGAGCTAGAGATACAGCAAAAAGCAAGGCAGACAGGAGCTGGCCTCTACCAGCCTCCACCCATTCTGTGCTGACTCTGAAAACACAACGGCTCTGGGTATGGCAGCTGATTGACAAGGCATCAATTGCTCACCTGAATATGGATTCTTTTAATCAAACTGAAGACGGAACATGTATAAAGAAGCACAGTTAATGCCAGCTCCGGGCCAGAACCTAAGTTTGTAAAAGTTGTTGGTGACCGGTTGCTTGTAGTTTGAGACATCATCATTGATTCAAGCAAGCCCCTCTCTTACATATATATGTGTTCATTTATTCATTCACTCATTTCCTTCTAGCCCATTAGCCCTTTTGTTCCATCCTTGGCAATTATTGTTTTATGTTTCAGGTGTATCTTTCTGTTCCTCGTGTGCTTACAAAATGTGTATTCTCTTTGTGTGCTTTCTTCCCTGGCAATACTCATTGTCTCAGTAATTGGCTTTCTGTGCAGCAAGCAACAGGACTAGACCAAACCCCTGGCATTTCAGTAACAGATTTTGGTTCCTTGACCAGAAGGCCTTGTTCACGGCTCTGCAGCTGTGGGCCAGGAGAGGCTCAGAAGCCCTCCTAAGTAACCACGTGGCCCTTTCTCTGGCTGGAGATGGGTTTCAGTCTCTCTCTGACTCTGTCACTGTGGCCCCAACTGCATTTCTGATTGCCTAGGAAGAACAGTCTTTGAAATTTGACATCTGCATCTGGAAAAGTGAGTCTTTTGTGGGCACCAGACAAGGGGAATGGCTCAATTTTAGGAATTCCAAAGAAATTTCCATTTGCAGCTTGAACAAGTGCAACCAACAGAGAGGCAAGCACCCCAACGATTTGCTTGGACAGTCTCGGGGCTTGTTAGTAATTGTGCGGGACAGGCATCTTTCATGGGTCTAAACAGTGGCAACTGCTCCTCTCAATTTTGCAAATTCTGAAGGAACTTCCATCTGCAAGTTGAACAAGCCCAACCAAGGAGGAAAGGACCCCAACTGTTTCAGTTTTGACACTTGGGGCAAGGCGGCTGCTGCTGCTACAGTTGGGCTGTGCTTTGGCGATTGTGTGTGCATTGACACAGCTGTGGGAGGTCAAGGTTCAATCCCAGAGTACAGCCTGCTTGGGTGCATTCTTCAGGTTGGTATGAACATAGTTGGGGGCCAAGGGAGCAAGGGAAGTCTATGGCCATACCACCCTGAACGTGCCTGACCTCATCTCATCTTGGAAGGTCTTTGAATTGTAGGGCTGTCTTACAATTGGATTCCTTTTACGGTTAAATGGGAAACTGGTCGGAGTTCCTTGTATCCAGGCTTGCAGGCTGCTCATCTAAAAAGGGTCAGGACTGATTAGTATTAAGCTGGTGCAAACATAATTGCGGTTTTTGCCATTGCTTTCAACTGGCAAAAACTGCAATTACTTTTGCGCCAACCTCATACATGATGTTCTTCTGTGGTGCTGTTTAGTCCCAGTGTTCTTTGGAGTCTGGGGAGGTTTGGCCTTTAAACTCAAACTGCTTAACCCAAAATTTTGGTTCACAGCCTTCACTGGATTACCTACCAAGGCAAAATTTAACCACATGAACACGTTCATAAACTGGTGAGTTTGCATTGCTATCTCACGGCTAGAATTCCAAGGTAAAAGCTATTGGATCTTTGTTTGTATGTGTCTGGATATTATGTGTTGTCTTTACATGGTACCAAATTGGCTTATAAATAAAAGGGAACTCATAAAGTAAGTAAATAAGTCCAAGGCTTTTCTCAAGTTCATGTGATTTAAATAAATCCTAAATAAACAAGCTGGCTTTAAAATTATTGGTAAGATTAAAATACAAATGTCTTCAGCATTGTCAACATATTTTTGGGGGTTATATTTGGTTATATTTGTCTCTGCTAGATATTATAAAGTCTAAGCGTTTGGCACAGAAGGTTATAAAACTATAAACCCAGCCAAAACAAATGATCTTTGTGTGATTTTTTTGATAAATAAGACTAAAACCATTAATTTAATAAAAAGCTGAATCTTCTTAGTTACTGGTGAAAATATCCATGTATTTAACTTTAAGTTTCTTGGGTGAGCACTTAATATGCACAGGTTATAAAAATAATTAACAAGGAAATAATGACTAGCTCTAATATCTCAATTCTCATAAGTAATCTAGATAAACTGCTAAAAATGAGTGAAATGTAAATGGGATAAATGCTACAGCTGAAATTTTGATGTAATATAAAATCTTGAAATTACTTTAAATGCGCACTAGATGTCTGGGTCATTTCCAATTAAGAAAGGGTTACAATAGAGGGGAAACATGTTTTGTTTTTTTTTTAATTTTTGATTGCATTTTAGGTTTTGGGGTACATGTGCAGAACATGCAAGACAGTTGCGTAGGTACACACATGGCAGTGTGCTTTGCTGCCTTCCTCCCCTTCACCCACATTTGGCATTTCTCCCCAGGCTATCCCTCCCCACCTCCCCCTCCCACTGGCCCTCCCCCTTTCCCCCCAATAGACCCCAGTGTTCAGTACTCCCCTCTCTGTGTCCATGTGTTTTCATTTTTCATCACCCGCCTATGAGTGAGAATATGCGGTGTTTCATTTCCTGTTCTTGTGTCAGTTTGCTGAGGATGATGTTCTCCAGATTCATCCATGTCCCTATAAACGACACACACTCATCATTTCTGATTGCTGCATATTATTCCATGGTGTATATGTGCCACATTTTTCCAATCCAGTCTATTATCAATGGGCATTTGGGTTGATTCCAGGTCTTTGCTATTGTAAACAGTGCTGCAATGAACATTCGTGTACATGTGTCCTTATAGTAGAACGATTTATAGTCCTTTGGATATATACCCAGTAATGGGATTGCTGGGTCAAATGGAATTTCTATTTCTAAGGCCTTGAGGAATCGCCACACTGTCTTCCACAATGGTTGAACTAATTTACACTCCCACCAACAGTGTAAAAGTGTTCCTTTTTCTCCACATCCTCTCCAGCATCTGTTGTCTCCAGATTTGTTAATGATCGCCATTCTAACTGACGTGAGATGGTATCTCAATGTGGTTTTGATTTGCATCTCTCTGATGACCAGTGATGATGAGCATTTTTTCATATGACTGTTGGCCTCATATATGTCTTCTTTCGTAAAGTGTCTGTTCATATCCTTTGCCCATTTTTGAATGGGCTTGTTTGTTTTTTTCCTGTAAATCTGTTTGAGTTCTTTGTAAATTCTGGATATCAGCCCTTTGTCAGATGGGTAAACTGCAAAAATTTTTTCCCATTCTGTTGGTTGCCGATTCACTCTAGTGACAGTTTCTTTTGCCGTGCAGAAGCTGTGGAGTTTCATTAGGTCCCATTTGTCTATTTTGGCTTTTGTTGCCAATGCTTTTGGTGTGTTGTTCATGAAGTCCTTGCCTACTCCTATGTCCTGGATAGTTTTGCCTAGATTTCCTTCTAGGGTTTTTATGGTGCCAGGTCTTATGTTTAAGTCTTTAATCCATCTGGAGTTAATTTTAGTGTAAGGTGTCAGGAAGGGGTCCAGTTTCTGCTTTCTGCACATGGCTAGCCAGTTTTCCCAACACCATTTGTTAAACATGGAATCCTTTCCCCATTGCTTGTTTTTGTCAGGTTTATCAAAGATTGTATAGTTGTATTTATGTTGTGTTGCCTCCGGTGCCTCTGTTTTGTTCCATTGGTCTATATCTCTGTTTTGGTACCAGTACCATGCTGTTTTGATTACTGTAGCCTTGTAGTATAGTTTGAAATCCGGTAGTGTGATGCCCCCCGCTGTGTTCTTTTTGCTTAGAATTTACTTGGCTATGCGGGCTCTCTTTAGGTTCCATATGAAGTTCATGGTGGTTTTTTCCAGTTCTGTGAAGAAAGTCAATGGTAGCTTGATGGGGATAGCATTGATTCTGTAGATTACTTTGGGCAGTATAGCCATTTTCACGATATTAATTCTTCCTAACCATGAACATGGAATGTTTCTCCATCTGTTTGTGTCCTCTCTGATTTCGTTGAGCAGTGGTTTGTAGTTTTCCTTGAAGAGGTCCCTTACGTTCCTTGTGAGTTGTATTCCAAGGTATTTTATTCTTTTTGTAGCAATTGTGAATGGCAGCTCATTCTTGATTTGGCTTTCTTTAAGTCTGTTATGGTGTAGACGAATGCTTGTGATTTTTGCACATTGATTTTATATCCTGAGACTTTGCTGAAGTTGCTTATCAGTTTCAGGAGTTTTTGGGCTGAGGTGATGGGGTCTTCTAGGTATACTATCATGTCGTCTGCAAATAGAGACAATTTGGCTTCCACCTTTCCTATTTGAATACCCTTTATTTCTTTTTCTTGCCTGATTGCTCTGGCTAGAACTTCCAGTACTATATTGAACAGGAGTGGTGAAAGAGGGCATCCTTGTCTAGTGCCAGATTTCAAAGGGAATGCTTCCAGTTTTTGCCCATTCAGTATGATATTGGCTGTTGGTTTGTCATAAATAGCTTTTATTACTTTGAGATACGTTCCATCGATACCGAGTTTATTGAGGGTTTTTAGCATAAAGGGCAGTTGAATTTTGTCAAATGCCTTCTCTGCATCAATTGAGATAATCATGTGGTTTTTGTTTTTGGTTCTGTTTATGTGGTGAATTACGTTTATAGACTTGCGTATGTTGAACCAGCCTTGCATCCCCGGGATGAATCCTACTTGATCATGATGAATACGTTTTTTGATTTGCTGTTGCAGTTGGCTTGCCAATATTTTATTGAAGATTTCTGCATCTATGTTCATCATGGATATTGGCCTGAAGTTTTCTTTTCTTGTTGGGTCTCTGCGGGTTTTGCTATCAGGATGATGTTGGTCTCATAAAATGATTTGGGAAGGATTCCCTCTTTTTGGATTATTTGAAATAGTTTTAGAAGGAATGGTACCAGCTCCTCTTTGTGTGTCTGGTAGAATTCGGCTGTGAACCCATCTGGACCTGGGCTTTTTTTGTGTGGTAGGCTCTTAATTGCTGCCTCAACTTCTGACCTTGTTATTGGTCTATTCATAGTTTCAGCTTCCTCCTGGTTTAGGCTTGGGAGGACACAGGAGTCCAGGAATTTATCCATTTCTTCCAGGTTTACTAGTTTATGTGCATAGAGTTTTTTGTAATATTCTCTGATGATGGTTTGAATTTCTGTGGAATCTGTGGTGATTTCCCCTTTATCATTTTTTATTGCTTCTATTTGGTTGTTCTCTGTTTTCTTTTTAATCAATCTGGCTAGTGGTCTGTCTATTTTGTTGATCTTTTCAAAAAACCAGCTCTTGGACTTATTGATTTTTTGAAGAGTTTTTCATGTCTCAATCTCCTTCAGTTCAGCTCTGATCTTAGTTATTTCTTGTCTTCTGCTGGGTTTTGAGTTTTTTTGATCTTGCTCCTCTAGCTCTTTCAATTTTGACAATAGGGTGTCAATTTTGGATCTCTCCATTCTCCTCATATGGGCACTTATTGCTATATACTTTCCTCTAGAGACTGCTTTAAATGTGTCCCAGAGATTCTGGCTTGTTGTGTCTTCGTTCGCATTGGTTTCGAAGAACTTCTTTATTTCTGCCTTCATTTCATTGTTTACCCAGTCAACATTCAAGAGCCAGTTGTTCAGTTTCCATTAAGCTGTGCAGTTCTGGGTTGGTTTCTGAATTCTGAGTTGTAACTTGATTGCACTGTGGTCTGAGAGGCTGTTTGTTATAATTTCAGTTGTTTTGCATTTGCTGAGCAGTGCTTTACTTCCAATTATGTGGTCAATTTTAGAGTAGGTGTGATGTGGTGCTGAGAAGAATGTATATTCTGTGGATTTGGGGTGGAGAGTTCTGTAAATGTCTATCAGGTTTGCTTGCTCCAGGTGGAGAAACATGTTTTTATAAAAAATTATGGAATTTTCCTACCTATAAAATGCTAACAACTGATAGACAGTTCAGAATTTCTTACTTCCTAGATTTTCACCCAAATTTAAGGTAACTAAGAACAGGAATTCTAGCTAATATTTAAATTTGGGCCACAGCCACCAACAGAGCCATGCTGCCACCCCACGTCCCCTGCTTCCCGCCAGCTGCCCACATCCTCCAACCTGTTCCAACAATCTGGTAAAATGTGGTGGATTACTATGAAGTTCTAGGTGTGCAGAAACATGCCTCACCAGAGGATGTTAAATGACATATCAGAAACTGGCACTGAAGTTGCATCAACATAAAAATCCTGAGGATAAAGAAGCAGCAGAAAGAAAATTCAAACAAATAGCCAAGATATATGAGGTGGTGCCAGAGGCTAGGAAATGAGACCGCTATGACAAATAGGGCGAAGGAGGATGAAGTGGTGGAGGAGGCGGCGGAAGTCATTCTGACAGTCCATTTGAGTTTGGCATCACATTTTGTAACCTCGATGATGTCTTCAGGGAATTTTTTGATGAAAGGGACCCATTTTCATTCAACTACTCTGCAGACCCATTTGAGGACTTTTTAGGAAATCAAAGGGGTCCCCAAGGGAGTAGAAGCTGACGGATGGGTTTTTTTTCTCAGCATTCAGTAGATTTCCATATTTTGGAATTGAATTTTCTTCTTTGATATAGGATTGACTTCATTTTGGTCACTAGGTCATGGGGGACTCATTTCATTCTCTTCCACATCATTTGGTGTGGGATGGGCACATTTGGTGTGGTAGGATGGGCACCTTCAAATGTGTATCAACTTCTACTGAAATGGTTAATGGCAGAAAAATTATTAAAAAATAAAAGGATTGTCACGAATGGTCAAGAACAAATAGAAGTTGAAGAAGAGGGTCAGTTAAAGTCCTTAACAATACATGGTGAGGAGCAGCAGCTGCGCTTGGTTAACAAGTAATTCAATTCACACATTTAACATAAATGTCAAACTATAGCAAGCACCATTTGAGGATTAACAAAAACAGTTTTTTGAAGATATCCAATGAACTTGACTTTCAGTATGATTGTACCTAAAGGATTTATCAACAGCTCTTCAGAGCTCCTATTTGTCATAGACTTATGAGTTTATTGTTGGGACCACAAAACAGGACTCTTTTTGTTTTAAATCTCTGTATGCACTTTGCTTTTTCATTAAACATACTCCAAGGTGAGCCTTGACTCTTCATTGGTAGGACAAGATTGTACACACAAAAACCGGCATAGATCTGCTTTTCCATCATGTCTGAAATGTGAGCCTGCTATGATGTTAATATTGCCAGGACAAGACTTCTATAGAAATAATTTCATTTTTTTTCACTATTTAGTAGTGAAAGATATCAATGCATTAACAGTAATGTGTTTCCGGTTTAATGTAAATTAAGGATGTTTTCTACTTGTGCATAAACGCTGGCAATTTAGTAGGTCTTGACAATTGTTTAAACATGCAATGTTAAGCTTGGGTTTAAAAAAGTAAAGCTGGTAAGCTGGGTCTTTGTCACTTGCTTTTAAAAAAAGAAATGCAAATGTGTTCAGTGCATTCTTTCCTGAAAAAAAAATTGTATATAAGGTATTCCAAAGAAGACATGTCCTTATTGAGAAAAAGATAATTTTGTTTAATTCAGAAGTTATCTGATATGGTTTGGCTGTGTCCCCACCCAAACCTCATCTTGAATTGTACTCCCATAATTCCCATGTGTTGTGGGAGGGAGACAGTGGGAGATTGCTGAATTGTGGGGGTAGTTTCCACCATACTGTTCTCATGGTAGCGAATAAGTCTCACAAGATCTGATAAGGAGTTTCCACTTTTGCATCTTCCTCATTCTCTCTTTGCCCGCTGTCGTCTATGTAAGACGTGACTTGCTCCTCCTAGCCTTCAGCCATGATGGTGAGGCTTCCCCAGCCATGTGGAACTGTAAGTCCAATTAAACCTCTTTCTTATGTAAATTGCCCAGTCTCAGGTATGTCTTTATCAGCAGCATGAAAATGGACTAATACATTATCCAAAGCTTAATTTAAATTATAGACTTGGAAAGGTTATTTATGAAACAAGGTAGAAAGGAACCAATAGGTAGGGGAGAGAAGTGTGAAAAAGTTCAGATTGGTCACCTATGTTAGAAAAAATTTTCCATAAAATACCAATTTGCTCTTAATCAAATCACAACAGGTTTTGATTTTGATTCTATACCATTTCTTTTTGAAAACTTCTCAAATTCATGTCTCAGAATGTGTCTTGCTGCTTTCAGCTTTTTTCTCCCCATGAAAAGGCCTGAGATGTTAACTCTCTCCTGAGATGTTAACTCTCTCCTGAGATGCTACTCTCCTGAGATGCTACTCTCTCCTGAGATGCTAACTCTCTCCTGAGATGTTCACTCTCTCCTGAGATGCTACTCTCTCCTGAGATGCTAACTCTCTCCTGAGATGCTACTCTCTCCTGAGATGTTACTCTCTCCTGAGATGCTACTCTCTCCTGAGATGTTAACTCTCTCTGAGATGCTAACTCTCTCCTGAGATGCTAACTCTCTCTGAGATGCTAACTCTCTCCTGAGATGCTAACTCTCTCTGAGATGCTAACTCTCTCTGAGATGCTAACTCTCTCCTGAGATGCTAACTCTCTCCTGAGATGCTACTCTCTCCTGAGATGCTACTCTCTCCTGAGATGTTAACTCTCTCTGAGATGCTAACTCTCTCCTGAGATGCTAACTCTCTCTGAGATGCTAACTCTCTCTGAGATGCTAACTCTCTCCTGAGATGCTACTCTCTCCTGAGATGCTAACTCTCTCCTGAGATGCTAACTCTCTCCTGAGATGTTAACTCTCTCTCTGAGATGCTAACTCTCTCCTGAAATGTTAACTCTCTCCTGAGATGCTAACTCTCTCCTAAGATGCTAACTCTCTCCTTCAACTTTTTCCTACCTCCTTTAACTTTTTTCCTCCAGTTCTAACTACTACAGTGGCCTGATGCTGAAATGTTTATCTGTAAGGTCTAGAAAAATGATGTTTTCTTCCAGTATAACTCGATTCTGTATTCTCAGCTTTTCTTGGTTATGTCTAAATTGTTCCATGTAATTGGAAAATTTCTCTTGCTGTTCCCCTGCTCAGAGTACTAGTTTTCTGGTTTCTTGTTTCCTCTATAAGGTTCATCCATGACCCTGGACACACTCTTCCTGTGTCTGATTAATTCAAGTACTCTTTTCTCATGAGGTTTGAATTTCAGGTTATCTCAATGAGCTTCCCATGAGGGGAAGCAGTCACACTGCAGAAGGTCTTTCTTTGTCTTATGCTAACTGGACTAAGAAGCAGATTTTACATTTTAGCAAGATTATTTCTATCCCGTTATTATTAAGTTTTTGACGAATTAGTAAAACTGGAATTTATAGTTTTTACATCCTTGTAACTTTCTGTATTGCTTTTAAAGTCCTTGTGCTATTAAGTTACAGGACATTGACTCCTGGTTCTGAAAAAGGCACCAACTCCTGCTACATCCTAAACACTGACACCCGTCAAAGCCTTGTCTTCAGACCCAGGAGAAGGTGACAAAACAAACTGCTTTCACAAGACACAGGGCCAAACACTGACACCAGTCAAAGCCTTGTCTTCAGACCCAGGAGAAGGTGACAAAACAAACTGCTTTCACAAGACACAGGGCCAAAAACTATAACTATTCAGTCCCTCTAGGCCCAGGGACTATAGCAGAAGAGGTGGGCACATGAGATTGCAAGGCCAATTTTGAGGAGTAAAATTAGTTCAGTCTTTCTAAAAACTAAACATTAATATCAAAAGCACGCCGATGCAAGGCCAGCATCAGGGCCTCTGTGTCAGAATAACAGGCTTTTCTAGAAGCACTGGTCTGCTCTAAAAGAAAATTATAGAAGGTTATAAAAGGTTTATGTAAATGTCAAATTGGTTAAAATGAGATGAAATTGTTTATAAGGTTTTACTGAACTTAGCTTTAACATTAGTAATGCACTATACAGAGGTAAAATTTGATTTTCCCTTTTGAACCAAATTTGTAACATTAATAAGAAATAATAGAAGATTTCTGTTTACCTTTTCAGTTAACTGCAGGAAAAAAAAGAGTAGAGAGAGAGACAATTTTTCTTTTGAGCTATTTATAGCCTTTAACAATTGAGTAAACTAAACTCATCAATAAAATTTGAAGCATATTTCTCTCTATTTCCCTGATTTCTCTAGAATTTGAAAACTATTTGTAGTGTTCTTTTTTTTTTTTTTTTTTTTTTGCCAATCAGTTTGAGCTTATGAGGTTGCTCAGGTTAGCCTTGAACTGATGACCTCGCCTTCACAAGCGCCACGACCTCCGGCGGGAGCCACTTTGGCCCCCCTTGTGGTGTTCTTAATTTATGGCTTAATATATGTTTTGTATACAAACCATAGGGGGCTGGCTTTACGATGACAGGTATATTAACCTTAATTTTTAAATTTTGGGTTTTGGCCCTTATGTTGATTTAAGGGTTAAGGAGTGTGTGCTCACCTCCATTCCTGTCTGGCCTAAAACTTTTAAATGGCCTTGGACATGGGTGTTCTACTGAAGGACAGGATGAACCCAGGGCAGGTAGCCATACCACCCTGGCAATGACATGGGATAAAATAAAAGCCTGACCATCAATGTTGCCTCTGGCATATCAAGACCAAAAGGAACCAAAGTGAAAACAAAGTCCTAAGCCCCCCATCAACTAAATGGACCCACTTGTAGCCAAGGGAATTCCAGTTGCCAATAGACAAATCTTCTCTAGCAAAAGGTCTTGCCTCTTGCCCTGCTGAAGATACATGTAGCTCCCAGAAGTGGGTAGGCTCTTATCCCCTTCAAAATGTATGGAAGACCATTTATCCAACTCCTAGACTCTAGATCATATATAAAATAATTAAGAAATATATAACTACTCTCTCTGAGCCTGCTTCCAACAGGCTCAGTTCCCTACAGATGTGCCTCTTCACTCTTTGAAACTGGAGGATCAAGTCTGATTGAAGACCTGGAAAACCCACCAGGTTGAAGACCAGCCACAACCACAACAAAACAAACAGCCCTTTTGAAATGCTGCTGACCATCCACTCACCTGTCAAGTTAGCCAGTATAGACTGGGTAAAACCAGTCCCTCTGGGATCCTTCTGGAGTAAACAGTCATGCTCTTATGAACACACCCCCCTACCACCCTTTCACTCAGCCAAAGATCCTAGATAAGAAATCATAAAGGGAACATGAACTTTTCAGGTCATTGTTCTTCCCCAGACCCTAGCTTTTTACATGTGGAATACAACGAATCAGGAAGATGTTTTGGTAGGCTTAGGATTATTCTCTTGGATTCCCCAGTAGATCCACTCCATATTCTCTGACATTTTAAAATTTGGTTTATCTGTGCTATTAATCACTATAGTTCAATGTGGCCTAAATGTTTTCCAAAAAAGCAAAATAAAAGTACACAGATCATGGCTTTCCAATGCACCAGATGCCAACCAGGTACTTTGAATATTTCCCATTATAAGTGCAATACTTTTATTCCTTCTCATTATCCCATAAGGATCTTCCTCAGTAAAAGCAGCCAGGATTGATGGTCAGATTCCTCATGATTGAGGAATTGATCAATAGAAAGGGGAAGGACTGAAACTGCCCCCAACTGTTCTGATAACTTTGGATATTGGGCCACTGGATTAGAGAGAAAACTTCTAGGATGCTCACTGGAGAACTGATGTGTTCATGAGGATTTCTGGCCCAATATCAAGCAGAACAGGTGGGGTTCTGCTTGAATGAATGCTTCTGGTTTTTTGACTAAACATGGAAATTAGTACTCCCAGTCTTAAAATGTGAATTTTACATTTGTCTCATTTGAGTTCCTTCCTCAGAAAACTGACCATCAGACAAGAAGCTGAAGCTCACAAGGTTACCACATCCAATGAGATGCCAGTCCCCACATCCTTCATGTTTGCTTCCATACTACCCCTCCCTAATTCCTGTTTCCCCATGCAAAGCTACACTCCTTCCTCACTACATAAACCTCCAATTTTAGTCAGTTGAGAGAGATGGGTTTGGGACTGATCTCTCATCTTTCTGGTTGATACCACCCTATTAAAAAGGCTTCTTCCCTGGCAATACTTGTTGTCTCAGTGATTGGCTTTCCATGCAGCGAGCAACAGGACCTAGACCAAACCCTGAGTGTTGCCAGACACTGGTGTCTAGAAAGTTGAACAAACAAGTGGAGGTGAGGTTTCCAGAAAAAGCCTATTCTGCAGTGTTCTGTGTTGCTCATTAGGAGCGGCTCCCTAGGATTCTCCCTCCTGCTTACATGTCCATTTTCCTTCAGCCCAAAGGTTAACTGTGATGAAAAGCCTCCACTTACCTTTCCAGATCCCTCTTCTCCTTTCTCCACCCTGCCCACAACCTTGGTACGTTCTGAAGTATGTATCACCTGGCCTTTCTTGCCCTCTTGCCTCCCATTACATTAGGCCAACAGGAGGTATCAGCTGAAGACATGAGGATCTTATCAGGGCACTTATTCCCCAGTTCCCTTCCTGCTAGACTGTGGCTTCACAATGTCTCTACCCCTCCACATGAAGCCCTAGCTCCTTCAGGAGACAACGCTACCCACTATAGCTCCCATGAAGTTCTAGTAACAGCCTCTTCCCCTCACCCCTTCACATCTAAGGGTGGTAACAGCTTCACTGGGTTGCTAGATCCTGGTGCCACTTCAGCCCTGTTGGTTTCTTAACCCTGTACCTCCTCTTCATTAAACTTTCCTCAATTACCCCATTTGCATGTGCCATATGTTTTCTAATGGGACCCTAACAGATATATGAGCCAACCAGAGATCTGAAGGTTAGGTCAAATTGCATTTCCTAAATACTCCAGAGATATTCTAGCATGTAAAGGGATGGTCAATGAAAGTTCTCAACATTCTATACCATAGGGATTGGAATTAGTTTGGACTAGAAAAGTTTCAAAGCAGGTACTATTTGTTTCTAGTTACTCAGCAGAAATTTTTTTTAATTGCATTTTAGGTTTTGGGGTACAGGTGCAGACATGCAAGACAGTTGCATAGGTACACACATGGCAGTGTGTTTTGCTGCCTTCCTCCCCTTCACCCACATTTGGCATTTCTCCCCATGCTATCCCTCCCCAACTCCCCACCCCCCACTGTCCCTCCCCTATTGCCCCCAGTAGATCCCAGTGTGTAGTGCTCCCTTCCCTGTGTCCATGTGTTCTCATTGTTCATCACCCGCCTATGAGTGAGAATATGCGGTATTTCATTTTCTGTTCTGGTGTCAGTTTGCTGAGAATGATGTTCTCCAGATTCATCCATGTCCCTACAAATGACACAAACTCATCATTTTTGATTGCTTCATAATATTCCATGGTGTATATGTGCCACATTTTCCCAGTCCAGTCTATCATCGATGGGGATTTGGGTTGGTTCCAGGTCTTTGCTATTGTAAACAGTGCTGCAATGAACCTTTGTGTGCATATGTCCTTATAGTAGATCGATACCAAGCAAATGGAGAGCAAAAAAAAACAGGAGTTGCAATTCTCGTCTCTGATAAAATAGACTTTAAAGCAACAAAGATCAAAAGAGACAAAGAAGGACATTACATAATGGTAAAAGGATCGATACAACAAGAAGAGCTAACGATCCTAAATATATATGGACCCAATACAGGAGATTTTTTATTAAAAATCTCAGTAATGCTCCTGTAGAATATCTGGGTTTGAGCAATACAGTTAATGAATTCTCCAGAGTGAATTACTTGCAAAATGTGTCCCTAAGTAACTAAAGGAAATGACCTGCTGTATGGAGTTATTGCTATAACCAATTAAATTCTGCAAGGCATTTGCTGATTCAGGTTTTAGAACTAGGCATCAACTGTGGCTAAAATCAGTGTCCACTGAGGTCACAACTAGTTTATGACCAAAGAAAGGAAGAAAAAGCTGTATATCGACACACAGAATATCTTCTTTATTAAACAAACAAAACCCAACTCTACAGCAAGGAGGCATGTATCTGGGCTATTCAAAAGCAACTTAAAATCTTTTGTTGTTGTTGTTAAGACAGAGTCTTGCTCTGTTACCCAGGCTGGACTGCAGTGGCACAATCTGCAACCTTCACTGCCTGGATTCAAGTGATTTTCCTGCTTCAGCCTCCAGAGTAGCTGGGATTACAGGTGCACATCACCATACTGGCTAATTTTTGTATTTTTAGTAGAGGCAGAGTCTCACCATGTTGGCCAGGCTGGTCTTGAACTCCTGACCTCAGGTGATCCACTCACCTCAGCTTCCCAAAGTGTTGGGATGAGCCACCGCACCCAGTCAAATCTTTTTTTTTTTTTGACACAGGGTCTCACTCTGTTGCCCAGGCTGGAGCACAGTGGCACAATCACAGCTCACTGCAACCTCGACCTCTCAGACTCATGTGATCCTCTTACCTCAGCCTCCCAACTAGCTGGGCATGGCGGTGCACACCTGTAGTTCCAGCTAATTTTTTCATTTTTTAGTAGAGACAGGGTTTCACCATATTTCCAGGCAAGTCTCAAACTCCGGGCTCAAGCAGTCAGCCTTCCTTGGCCTTCCAAATGCTTGGATTGTAGGTGTGCACCACCATGCCTGGCCTTAAACTCTTTAAAGGAAGGGAAGCTAAGAAGCAGCTGCCTTCCTTTGTTCAAAACAGATACAGGAGACCACACTGACTCTTCAGTGTTAAAAAGCAAGAGTAACTGAGAGTTTATATCGACTTTATGCAGCTTTATCAGGTCACAGAGTGAATACTAAGGAAAGACTGCAAACTCTGATATTTTCCTCAACAGATTTCTTCCCAGGAGAAGTATGTAAAAAACAATCAATAAAAATACAGAAATACCCAAAACCCCATTGCCCCTCATCTAAAACACTGGTCTGAGAAACACAGATTCACCAATTCAAGAAAGAAAAACACAAAATTTAGATGAAATGCCTAATAAACTATAGTCACTTTTTTTTTTTTTTTTTTTTGAGGCAGAGTTTCACTCTTGTTGCCCAGGCTGGGGTGCAGTGGTGCTATCTCAGTTCAATGCAACCTCCACCTCCCAGGTTCAAGTGATTCTTCTGCCTCAGCCTCCCACATTGCTGGGATTACAGACATGAGCCATTACAGTCGCTTTTAATGATGAGGTCCTCCCAGTTTAAAAAATGAGAGCCAAAAAACGATTGACAAGGAACACGCAGCCTAATCAGTAATTTATTTTAGTTATCAAACTGCAGCTGGTGACTCACCTGGGCCGGCACAAAATGTGCTCCCTTCCTCCAGCTGGCCTTCACCATTATGGGAACATGGAATTTCCAGTGAGTTGTGCCCCTGTCACATTCCCACTGTCTTCGCCCTCTGAACACCTGGGCAGCTGGAGCTGCTGAGACCCTCACATGTGGGCTTAGGCAGAGAAAAGAAACCCAAGTGTGCTGTGCCAACCCTCACCAGGGACAGAAAACACATTAGCAGGCTGAGCCCCACCAATTGATACAACCTGGATTTAGTTTTGCTTCTGTGGGCTTGGTTTCTGGAAGTCCAGAAATGATCCCTGGGCATCTGTGGAGCCCCCTTGCTGTCCTTCCAGCTCCTTCTACACTGATGTGGTATGTGCAGCCAGGCTCCATCCCCAGCCACTGCCCAGTAGAGGACTGGCTCGCCATACCTGGAACACCTATTGGGGACCCGACACTCCACTAAGCTCCTGCTTAACCCCCTCGTAGGGGCCTTAGGTCCCTTCTTTTTAGCCCACTCCCTTTCTTCCTACACTAAGCAACTGGCTAGAGTCCAGCTAACCGCAAGTTGACTGACTGCCTGGAACGAACACTTCTGCCAACCGAACTTTGAATATCAATTCCCTACCGCTGGGTTTCAGTCCTGCCTGCTAAACGCATCGAAGCTGTTAGCTCTTGTGCACAGACCACCCTGCAGCCCCTTTGGAATGTAGCCAGATGATATTCCCCCACCTTATGTCCAGTCCCAATCCAGGAAGGCTAAAGTTACCCCAACCCCCAGATAGATCTGCTTGCTCCCATCTGGTCATGCCTCTGGCCAAAGGTAGTACACAGGAAAGGGTCTGAGTGAGGTCACAAGGCCCATTACCTGCCATCCCTCAAAACCCACAAATCCCAGGTTGAAATCCCAGGCCAATATTCCTGCTTTGCAAGAATATCCAACAGGTCAATAATATTATGAAAGTTTCTCACCCTCACTGGTTGGCTAGGGAGTGCAACGAGGATGACAAGGAGATATCATTTTACATCTAACAGACTGAAAACAAATTTGTGATAAGTTACTGTTGAGAAGCAGGGAAAAAGGAGCCCCCAGCCACTGCTGGTGAAAATGTGAACTGATAAAGCCTTTGGAAAGCAATGTAATAATATCTATTATTAATGAAAATACATACATCCTTCACTCAGCAATCCCCTGAGGACTTATCTCATTGAAATAGATGCCACTAGGTAAGAATATACGCCCAGCTACTGTCTGAGATTGTAAAAAGCTAGAAACACATAAAGTCTGATCAATAAAAGCGTGACTAAATAAACAGGGACACATCTAAACCTGGAATATTACACAACTCTGAGTTAGACCTTTACCAATTAACTCAGAGGGATTCAGGGAGAAAAGCAAGATGCAGAGATGTAAAACCAAGACACACCCTAAAAAGCATTGGTGATTATGTGAGATTACATGAACAGGAAGAAATAAATGAAGGAGATACACCAGGCTGCCAGCACCAGCAACCCTGAGGATGGAGCGGACAGTGGCTGGAGGGAAGACTTCAGCAGTGGCGGCAACAAAAACTACAGCTTTTTAAAAGTGATGGTGAAGGCAACCAAAATGTGTGATGTAATCCCATATCATTTATGTAAGATTATACATGTGTGCTGTAAAAAGACATGTGAAAACAGTCTGGAAAACTGAGCCTGCCCC
The DNA here is from genome assembly GCF_049354715.1 of Callithrix jacchus. NCBI lineage: Eukaryota > Metazoa > Chordata > Mammalia > Primates > Cebidae > Callithrix > Callithrix jacchus. The sequence goes on from NC_133520.1 coordinate 4,297,480, forward strand.
ATCAGAACAACCACACAGAAAACTGAGGACTTGCTCCAGAAGACCCCACAATCCAGTGTCTACACTGAACACCTGGTCTCTGTACTCACCTCATTTTCCCTTGCCCAGGGAGTCCAGATCTTAGCCAGGCTTGTGAGGCGCTTTGCCTGAATTCCAGCAGCAACAAGAGGGGCTCCACCAGAGAGCCGAGGAGTCTTCTCCCTGGTCATCCCCTCAGGAGCTGCGTTCTGATGAATCTCTCCTGACTTTTACTCCCAAAAAGAGAGCTGATAAAGCCTCTGAATCCTCATGCACATAGAAAGCCATTTATGAACAGCATGCCAATTTGCTAAAACAACTTTTGTCATTGCAGGTGTTTAAACTGGAGAAGTCCTTCCCTCCACTGCCCACCCCTCCACCCATACCAAGCTTTGCCAACACAACATCCCCTAAGTCCCAGAGCCAAAAACAGAACTACGCACACAGTCAGCCAGATCAGGGCTGCCATCCTGTGTGAAGGAACAGAGCCAGGCACCTGGCTTTGGTGTTCATTTGCATATCCTTTTACATAAATTTGCATGTTGGCCTCCAGAAGCCTTACTCCAAGTATTAATATTTAAAATCAAATTGGTTAGTTTATGCAAACTCCAGAAAGTATATACTCAATCTCCCTGCTTGGTCAAGTCCAGAGAAACCTCTATCCTGTGGGAAAATGCTACTTAGGCAGACAGCGCCCTGGCCCCATCCTCGTGAGCGTTCACAGTGGAGGTTCCATCCTTAGCCTGGAATAGGTTATCCAGTCTCCCAAGTCACCCCTGAAGATGCTCCCCAGCCTCAAAAGCTAGGTAAGGGTGTGGCCAGTGAGGCCACAGGGCTGCTGTTGGAGAATTAGTCATTTTTAGGACTCTTCAGTTGGGTATAACGCAGAACCCAACTACGACGCAGCTCTTACACTTGACACACATTTTGTGCCTGAGGAAGAGTACTTTCACAGATAATTGTGCATAACAGCCACCATCCTGAAAGCAGAAACCACAGCTGCCACTTCAACGTTCCTGCTAGTTCAAAGATCTCTAAGATTTCTGCTCTTTCAAAGACTTCTAAGGTTCCGTTAAGGACTACAATTTTTTTTAGATGGAGTTTCGCTCGTTTCCCAGGCTGGAGTGCAATGGCGCAATCTCGGCTCACCGCAACCTCTGCCTCCTGGGTTCAGGCAATTCTCCTGCATCAGCCTCCTGAGTAGTTAGGATTACAGGCATGCGCCACCGTGCCCAGCTAATTTTTTGTATTTTTAGTAGAGACGGGGTTTCACCATGTTGACCAGGATGGTCTCGATCTCTTGACCTCCTGATCCACCCGCCTCGGCCTCCCAAAGTGCTAGGATTACAGGCGTGAGCCACCGCGCCCGGCCAAGGGCAACAATTAAGTGCAGTTGTCTTTCCGCCTGGCTACTTAAGCTTGCACACAGTCTCCTCCACCTGGATTTACAGTAGAGACTATTTCAAGCAATGAAGGGCAAGCTAGATGCAAAGCAGTGAAGTCAGTCCTCACAGCTGTAAATGCTGCCCAGGCAGACACCGCATTTGGTGGACTGGGCTGGAGGATGGATCATTCTGCAGCTTTCAAAAGAGCAACCACTGGGATTTCTTTGCTTGGGCAAAGTTTTCCCCAAGTTTTTAGCTACCTAAATGAAGCCAAGTGGATTTCTAAAACCACTGCAGAGAGCCCTACTTGGGAGTTAAATATGGGATTCATAATTCATCCAATAAATTCATTTGAGCAGGTATTGCATAACAGGCTGTGTGCTGGAAATTAGGTATACATTATAGTATTAGTCCTTACTGCTGCTTAATAAATGACCACAAATTTAGTAATTTAAAGCCACACCAGTTTATTACCCTCTAGTCCTAGAGGTCGGAAGTCCTAAATGGGTGTTGCAGGGCTAACACCAAGGTTTCAGCTGGGCTTCCTTCCTTCTGGAGGCCCTAGTGGAGACGTCCTTTCCTTGCATTTTCTGGCTCTTGGAAACACCGGCATTTCCTGACCTCTGTCTCTCCTGCCTCCCTCTGTCACCTATGAAGACCTTTGTGAGTACACTGGCTACACCCAGAAAACCTAGGACAATTTCCCTGTCTCGAGACCCTTGACTTAATCACGTCTGCGAAGTGCTTTCTGCCACATAAAGTAACAGTCACCGGTTCCAGGGATTAGGACACGAACATCTTTGGGGGTCTCTCAGTCCGCCTAGTACAACTGGTGAGCTCCACACATAAGGAAAGATCCACCATGGACAGGCTGGCTGCAGAAGCCAGGGACTCAGAAAGGAAGAAATTCTAGGAACAGAGGGTGGTGGATTCTTCACAACTCAGGATAAGTCATAACTTCTGGGTCTTCTACTTCCCTCTCTGCAAAGGGGGATTTAGTCATGGTAGCAGGAGTTTACGCTTGCAGCAGGGCTGAGAGCCTCCTTGCTCTTGTCCCACCAGGAAGGAATAGTGACTAACCTCATTGCAGAACCAGACTAGATCTTGCTGACTGCCGGACAGGGTCACTGTGCACCAAAATATTCATAAGGTCTTACAGGCTGTTCCTTAAGTCTAAGCATCTTCAGAAGCATCGTGGGGGTAAGTTACTTGGCCAAGGCAAAATTGGTATTCCCACATCCTTCTCTAACATCGTCTCAATATGCAGACTCCCCAGGCCCAAACGCTGCGCTTTGCTCCTAAGTGACTCTGAATAATGAAGATTGCCTATTACAGTACCTGGTATGAAATAAACATTTAATGTAAATGAGTGGAGAATATTCTCCCTTTGTGCTCTTTCCTTTGGCATACTCATCACTTCCCACAGTTCCCACTACTATTTCTTTTCCTTTTTTCTTTTTCTGTTTTTCTTTGAGATGGAGTCTGGCTCTGTTGCCCAGGCTGCAGTGCAGTGGCATGATCTCAGCTCACTGCAACCTCCACCTCCCGAGACTTAGCCTCCTGAGTAGCTGGGATTACAGCCACCCACCACCACAGCCAGCTAATTTCTGTACTTTAGTACACACAGGGTTTAACCATGTTGGCCAGGCTGGTCTCAAACTCCTGACCCTAGGTGAGCCGCCTTCCTCAGGGTCTTGGTAAGAATCCCAAAGTGCTGGGATGACAGATGTGAGCCGCCGTGCCCAGCCGCCCACTACCATTTCTAGCCTGTTTCACTCCTGCATAGACATGGCTGGTTCTTCACTCTCTCCCCAGCTCCAGATCCGATTTCCATCCCAGGTCCCTCCAGAACCCCAACATGCCCCAAACAGAATTCATCAGTATACGCCTCCAAAAACTCCTGCCATTCCCATAACCAGTAGTGTAAGGTAGAACTTTCTCACCAACCTGTTCTCACCAACCTGCCACTATCTGTCCAGCGGCCTGGCCCACCCAGCCCCTGTGCCTGCAGCTCCTTACGCCGATCTGGGAGCCACAGCTGCTGTACTTCCCGCCCCTCTGCCCTGCTTGCTCCCAGCCCACTTTCTCTTCTCCTCCATGCCACCCGGCTCTGTCCCAGCCTTTGTCCTCGCCAGACGTGGGGTTAACACCCATTCTCCCGAGTTTCCAGGCTTCACTTCCTCCACAGGACTCTAATCCAGTTCACTGCTTTGTGTCTCATCATGAACATCTGGTCTCAGGTAAGAATTTCCTGCCGCAACCTTGGCCACACAGAGCCCAGTCCCTGGTGGTGACTGCCATCCCAGCTTCTGCCCATCCCCAGCCACCACCCCGATACCCAGGCCCAGGCAGGGGAGTGGTCGGACACTCCTATTCCACCTCCATGGACAAGCAAGCCAGACTACTTACGGGTTTTCCACAAGACACCCTCACTGTTTGGTCTGAGGAAGAAATTTTTTATCTGAAGAATTCAAGCCCCTTTAATTATGAAGCCCAAAGAGACACTGAAATGTGACCATAGGATGGGCACAGTGGCTCATGCCTGTAATCCCAGCACTTTGGGAGGTTGAGGCAAGTGGTTCACTTGAGGCCAGGAGTTCAAGACCAGCCTGGCCAACATGGTGAAACCCTGTCTCTACTAAAATTACAAAAATTAGCTGGGTGTGGTGGTGCATGCCTTTAATCCCAGCCAGTCAGGAGGCTGAGGCAGGAGGACCACTTGAACTCAGGAGGCAGAGGTTGCAGTGAGCCAAGATCACACCACTGTATCTCGGCCTGCATGATAGAGCGATACTCTGTCAAAAAAAAAAAAAAGATATGACCATGCCACGCATGAAAGCAGTCATGTCTCATTCCCCCCTTGAGCTAAATCATTTCCTCTTGTGGCCACTGGCTATGTGGGCTCTAGGCTAACTGACACCAGGTCGTCACAGAATGGCACACAGTGGACACCATCACTCATACTCTATAGCACACCAGCGTAGAGCCCATCACTAAGAAAGGTTTGTTTCTGTAAACCGGTAAGAACTCCCATCAAACAACTTTGTATTGGCTTAGGCCTTGTTCCCTTTGCCTTTAACAACCTGCTTATAATAGGCTGGACATGGTGGCTCATGCCTGTAATCCCAGTACTTTAGGAGGCTGAGGCAGGAGGGCTGTGGCATCCACCCTGGGTAACACAGCAAGACCCTGTCTCTACAGAAAATATGAAAATTAGCTGGTGTGGAAGTACACGCCTGTAGTCCCAGCTACTCAGGAGGTTAAGGTAGAAAGACTGCTAAAGCCCAGGAGGTCCAGGCTGCAGTGAGCCGTGACTGTGCCACTGCACTGCAGCCTGGAAAACAGTGAGACAGTGTCTCAAAACAAAAACAGACACACAAACAATACACTTGTAACAAAGGCTGAAGGAAGCACTCCCCAACGCAACCTGGAATTACGTCCCGGGCAGCTGTCCTCAACCTTGGCTCAGATAAACTGTCTGTATTAACATGGCCTCAGTTCTTTTTTAGGTTGACAGCACTAATCTCTCTTTCTTTCCATCTGCCAAAATGTTCTTAGGCCCATCTAAGTGCCACTCTCTGTGATGCCCCGAATCAAACATGACCCCGAATTGAACCGTCACCACAAACCTCTGCTTTCTTACGTTAGAGTTACTGTCTTAGACAATAAGAGCCCTGAGGACTGGCCTTTATCTAACTCTTCAAATCCCATACAATTATGTGCCCGCTGTGGCTTATAAATAGATGCTCAATAAGTATGAACATAATTAAACACAACTGGATTCCCTAAAGGGCTGCCCAGCACAATGCCCAAAATAGCCTGCATATTGCCAAGGAGAAGAGATTATCTGATGTGTAAATTAAACACGGCCCACCTTCTCTACTGCATCTCCCCACTGCTTCCTGCACTTTGGCCATTTTGCTCCTTATTAATTTCCTTGGAGAAATATGCCCAGAGAAAGAGAATGTACTAAACAAAATTTCCCATGTGTTGTGGGGCGGGGAGTGGCAGTGGGGTGGTGGAAAAAGCACATCGGCTGGAGCTTGGATGTGCTTTTCTTTAGGTTTCTAGGCTCCAGCAGATGTGAACATGGGTGACGCCACAATGGGTGCTGCACCTGCTGCCACAGCACAGCCTTCCGGGCTGAGCCTGCTCCACATGTTATCCTAAACCTCACCACCCACCGTACTTCGGAAATAAGCACAGCAGGAGCACAGAGGGCGCGTCACCACGTCATGGGGAGCTGCGTCACCACGTCATGGGGAGCTGCGTCACCACGTCATGGGGAGCTGCGTCACCACGTCATGGGGAGCTGCGTCACCACGTCATGGGGAGCTGCGTCACCACGTCATGGGGAGCTGCGTCACCACGTCATGGGGAGCTGCGTCACCACGTCATGGGGAGCTGCGTCACCACGTCATGGGGAGCTGCACAGCCCTGCCTTCAGAGTGCTAGAAACACTTGGCACCCCTGGCTCAGCATCTTCCACGGCAAGCAGTCCAGTACAGCACTGAACAGAGGTGCAGGGGAAGGGAGGCCAAGCTGGGTCTCTCTGCCACTTCTTTAAGGATTGCCCTTCAAGAGCTGAGTGTACTGCCTCTTGGGGGCTGAGTCTCCGCTGCAGCATCAAACCCAGATACCAAACAGGGCAAGACCCAAGAAAGTAACATAGGAGGGAAGGGTCAGGGCAGGGCAGTGGGGAGGTGGTGAGACGAGAGAGAGAGAGAACAGACCAAGAATGATGGGGGGAGGCAGAAAGTAAGCTGCAGTTTTTCCTTGGTAGAGACCTCACTACTTCCTGTGTATTTCTGCATCCTTAAAACTGAAATAAAAGTTGCACAGCACTAAAACAGAAAGCGAGCAGAGTTTCACACTGTTCACCACTCCAGGTGGTGAGGCAGCCTCAATGACCTTCCATAATCCTCACCCAGGTCTGAAATGATTCCACCCTCCCTAGTTGGCCACACAGGCATCTCAGCCACTAGCTGCACGGGGTCTTTTGGCAGTACAGAAGCCCCTTCTCCAGCGCCCCAAGCTGAGAGGTGCATGCACTTGGCTGCTTACACTTTAGCAAGTTTCCAGCACTGGATTTTGCATGGGCCTTTCTGGGTATCTCAGACCTTTGAACTTGGAGGAGTCCTCAGCGCCATCGCTGTGCAAAACCTCAGCCCTCTAGTGGCGATGGTTGAGCATTACAGCTTGGTGAAAGAAAAAAATTGGAATACAGCAGTCAGGTAGGTACCTGCAGGATAAACGACAGTCATCTGCTTGTGGCAGCCAGGAGAAATTTAACTAAGAATGGACGAAAATAAAGCTAAAAGTATAAGGGTCATAGGGATGCTTTTTTCCTCCCTTGAATTGTAGAATTTTAATTCAACAAATACATCTTGCTATATGCCAGGCAGAATGTTAGAGCTGGACACCACCCAGGCCAACCCCACACACCCCGATATACTGTAGTCTAGCTCCATAGCTGCCACCTTGCATGGGAATCATCCATTAGAGATCTTTACAGCCCCTTCCACACATTCGGTCACCAAGCATGCACCGAATTGCAGGCCCTGCTGAGGTGCTCGAGCAATGGCTACGAACAAGCCCCACTCATGCTCCACCTTCATGAAGCTTTCAGTCTAAGAGGTCCCCAAGGCCACTCGGCCTCTACTGCAATTCTAATACCCCACTAGATCCACCAGAGTTGCTGCCAACCCCCAACTTCCAGTTGCAGAGATACCAGGATGGCCTCTACTGGTCTGAGCCACAGCAGTGAGACAGCCAGATGGGAAGGGGTCCCCAGAGAAACTCCAGCTGACCTGTGCACTGAGAGGAATGCACCTGGGGGTAGAGCCTCAGAAGTGCCCTCCATTTGCAGCAGAAAGGAGCCAGTCCCTGCTCTTCCGGGGTAGAATCTGGGATTTAATCTGTGAGGCAGAAAGCCTGTCCTGGAAGGACTCTGCTGAGTCACCGTTCCTCATTGTTTTTCTTTCTGCCCAATAAATCCCATTATCCCCACCCTTCAAATTGCCTGTGGGTGTCATCTTTCATGGCTGTGTGACAAGGACCCCATCTTTGGCTGAACTAAGAACAAGTCCGGCAATGGGAAAGAGGCTACCCGGCCCCCGTAAAGGCAGGCTCTCCTCTTACACACCAGACCCATCATCAGGCTTTGCCCTCATGACTGACTCGCTGCCTCCCCAGGTCTCTCCAGCCAAGCCAACTGGCCTCAGGGCCGAAAGCAGGGCCAGTGAGGTTACACTGAACACCTCGCTGCATTTTCCCCAGTTTCCCTAAATCTAGATGAGCCTCACGTAGATGTGACTGGAACGGATGTCCCAAAGATACTGCAAATGAAAGTCACTGTAGACACAGACACCACCACACTGGAGTGTAATTTCTCATATTACATTGGTTTTCTCTAGTTGGCTTCCATCTTTCTCAGGGCCGGCCTTGTTTTGTTTCTCCCTCCATTCCCAGGGCCCTGGATCCTTGGCAGGTATTTGATAGCTGTGAAATAAGCAGGTACATCTGAGGGCAGGAAGATAAAGTGAATGGCAAAGTGTGTACACTCTAAATACACGCCTTGACCATCAACAAGGCCACAGAAGGGCTGCAGACATGTCCACACTGTCAGATCTTAGCTGGCTGACACAGGCAGAAATGGAGGACCCGTTAGGAATCTCAGGGGAGAGCCATACCTTGGCCTGTACGTTAAGATACAATCCACTTTCCCTTAGTCCAGAGAGTTGACAGCTCAGAGCACCAACAGTTCACAATGTCCCAAGTATTATCCTGCCCAGCTCTCTGGCACCTGACTTCACAAGGCCAGGCTTTCTGTGCAGAGATGCAAGACCCAGATATCTTTCTGATATATGTGCAGTTCTAAGACAATGAGAAATCAGAAACACAAAGCATTCTATAAAATAAAATCTAATCTCTACCTACACTGCACAGAGAGCTTGAAAGAGTCACACAGAAGATACAACAGAAAGGTGGAAGAGCACAGTGGTAAGGAGCCATGCGCTGGGATCAGACTGCCTGGAATCAGTCCAGACTCAGCCATGTACTACCTGTGCCTCCACTTTCTAATCTGAAAAACAGACGCCATCACAGTAGCTACAGCCAGGTAGAGTGGCTCACGCCTATAATTCCAGCACTTTGAGAGGCCAAAGCAGGTGGAGTGTTTGGGCCCAGAAGCTCAAGAACAGCCTGGATATCATAGGGAGATCCTGTCTTTACAAAAACTAAAAAATTGGCCAGATATGGTGACATATGCGTATAGTCCCAGCTATTTAGGAGGCTGAGGCAGAAGAATCACTTGAGTCCAGGGCTTTGAGACTGCAGTGAGCCATGATCACACCACTGCACTCCAGCCTGGGAGCCAGAGCAATATCCTATCTCAAGGGAAAAAAAATAGTATCTGCATAATAGAACACTGGGAAAATTAAATGATTTGTTACAGTTAGAACAGCACCTGATACAGCAACTATTCAATCAATATCAGCTATTACTATGGTGGTGCCTATCCTTCACATCCTTGAACAAAATAACAACATAGATAAAATGCCATGTAACAAATCTTGTCATGTCCAACCCCAGCATAACCAGAAATCCCAAGGAGAGGAACACCAGTCTGCATTCTGGAGATGTCTTTTAGTGATTCACACACACGCTGTAGTGTGCAAACTTCTGGCCAAGGAATACCCTGAATGCAGAAGGAACAACGCAGCGGTTTTTGCTAGTTTTACAAATACAACTCACGTTTCCAATATGGGGGCCTGGGAGCATCAGGAAAACTTTACACATGGTCACAAGCCATGATCCCAATCCTAGATTCCATGACACATGCTGAGGAATTAGAACATGATAAAGAAAAATGGAAGAGTGTTGTGGATAGAGGCCACATCCTCTGAGTGTTGGTCAATCTTCCTTTGCGAAGTGCACCAGTGCCCAGAATAGATCCTGGAATCCAGCTAGAGCTGCCTAAGCAGAGGCCACACCTGCAGCATCTGTGCTCTTAGCAACGTCTTCCACTCAGACATCAGGATGTTGACTTGTCCCACGGCTGGCAGTTCCTGGCTTCCTTCAGGGCCTGGGCTGGGCCGGTGACTGGAATGGGAAGCAATGGCCAGAAAGTACAGACCAGACCCTGATCCTCTCTGAGAAGAGTTCTCTGGAGATTATCCCAGAGCATTGCACCTGGGTGCCTGGGATGAGGAGAGCATCAGTGAAAAAAAGTGGAGACTCCAAAGAGGCCAGGTGAGGAAGGATGGAGGGGAGGATTCCCAGCCCAGTATACATGTCAAGCTTGGGCACTGCTCCCTGGGAACTGACTGGTGAGCAAGGAGAAGCATTCCCTCAGAAGGGAAACTTCTCTTCCGCTCCCCTGCAGGTGGGGCTAAACCTCTTGCTGTACAGCAGGTGCAGCAGCTCAGGGCAGCAGCAGGGTGGTGCCGATGTATGCTGGGGAGGCTTAGCCCAGGCATCTCCCCCGGGTCCCTCTGCTACCATGCCGAAGACTCCAATCACAGCATCTTCATATCCCAATTGCACTGAAAATGAACCTCAGAGCCCCGAGGAACTGCACTTGCCTGATCAGAGAAGCAAATACAGCACATGCAAAGTAAAAGAATATGGTGTAATCTTTGCTGAACGTCAACTCCTTCCTGGAAACATATCATTTCCACGCTTGCTCACAATCAAGTGCTCCTTCTTCCCTTGCCTTTAGATCTGCTGCTTAGAACACAACAAGCAGCTGGCTTGCAGCCTGCCTCAAACAGCCCCTGCCCCTTAATGACCATTCAACCATGTCTCAAAGGTGACACACACAAAGGGAATCTTGGCAGATGGTGGCAGAGATCCCCTGATATCTCCCAAACATCTTATCTCTGGGGTTAGCTCTGCCATGACCCCCCACCAATTCACAACACGGCAGCCAGGTACATCTGAGGCCCCTACCCGCTCTGGGCACAGACACTAATGAGCAGAGAATAGCTAGAAGAGGAAGTGGGGATGCTGAGGGGTAAATAAATTATTCAGCAGATCATAGAAACTGGAGAAACACAAAGGGCTCTGAGAGTCTGCTAAGCTCTGAATCACCCAAGATCGCATGTGCCTTCTCCAAACTTGACATCAACATCCTTTGCAAAGAAAGGGCTTTTCTAAGCACCATGCTTCAAATGACCTCTTGGGGCAACTCTTGTTCAAGAGCTGGGAGCAGCGAGGAATGATGAGGGAGTCAGGGCATCGCTAAAGCACAAGAGCTGAAAGGGGCTGCTGCCCAGCCACCCAGATGAGAAAAGTGCCGCTCAGAGAGGTGGGCGAGGCGGTGAAGGAGCACACTTTCACCGTCACAGGGCAGTGGGTGTGCTAGCACGTTTGCACACACACGCACGCGCACACACACACACACACACACACAATGGCGAGAGGAAACGGAAAGCTGTTACCAAACTGAACTGGGTCCACTTGCCCAGCACAGTAAAACCACACATCCACGCCAGGGTTTTGCAGTGGGAGAAAGGAGGGCATTTATTTGCAAGGCACCGAGCAAGGAAAACTGGGCAGCTCCTGCTTGAGACCTGGCCTCCTCTACAGTTTACAGGCTTTTAAAGGCGGGGGTACGTGTCAGGAAAACAGGAACTTCAGGCAAAATCATAAATCAGTACACGGACGTTATACATCATTTTGGCCTAAAAAGGCAGGATATCTTGAAGTGGAGTCTTATGGGTCACAAGTAGATTTAAAAATTCTCTAATGTGCAACTGGGTTAGGGAAGTAAGGCTTTGTCTATAATCTTGGGGTCAGCAGAAAGCAGTGTTAAGCTCTGGCCTGTGGGCATGACTTCCGCCAGGCCCTCAGGAAGAAATTTAGAACAAAGAATGACAGAGTTCAGTCCTCCGTTTCCCCTTATCTGAGGTCTACCTGCCAGCGGATGGCATCTTCTATCTGGTAGGGGTCCAGGTTTCTGAGGAACAGCTGAGGGACAGATGCTAAGATGCTATCTTTAGTTTCTACAGGGAACCAAACCCCTACTGCTTTCCCTGGCTACTGTTTTAAGCTTTTATCATCTTCTTGCTTAGCAGGCTATTCCTTTATTTTTCAAGGCTAGCCAGGTACTTGGAATTTTCCTTGAAGGAACTCCATATTTTCCATTATTTCCATGTTTGGGGAGTGGGACCAGCAGGCCCCTAAGAGGGCTCACAAGACAGATACCAGGTCTTGCTCTTTTTCAGCCATATCTTCTTCAGGGCATGAAGGAGGAGGATGCGATGAGGACCCCATCCAGGTATGAATCACATCATCGTCAGTTAATAGAGCTTCTTGTATTTGAAAATCCACTTGAAGAGAATGTTAAGCAGTGTCTGTCAATTTCCCATGGAAGAGAAGAAAGAGCTCAAAGGTCAATAGTATGCACTGAGCCTCCCATGACCCTGGGCTCCTTGCTGGGAGCGGATAAGGCTACTCAGGAATTTACCTTCCTATTGGGGAAAGAGAATTTGCAGACCAAACAACCGTGAGAACACATTTCCTGGGATTTCCAGCTCTCTGGAATCAGTGGGAGCTCTCTTTCCTCTCCTCGATTTCCCCCCTTTGGTGTCCCCTTCCACCCAGTGTGGAAGCTGCTTTTCATCTCCTAAACTCCATCTCTCTCTCTCTCTCTAGTCCCTTCCACTCAGTGTGGAAGCTGTCTTTCCTCTCCTGGATTCCATCTTTTTGGATTCTCTCACTCAGTGAGAGAGGAGCTTTCCTTCTCTGGTTTCCCCACTCTGGGAACCCGTCTTACTCAATGTGAGAGCTAGCTGCTTCTTCGTCTCCTTCTCCTTTTTCTCCTTCTCTATCTAAATAAATCACTTTCGGCAACCACACACACACAAAAAGGATACATTTCCTGAGCAAAACAGTATGGCTAGCTTTCCACAGTGAGAGATACATATCACCTTGAGGATGTACAGGAGACCCCAGTCAAAAGGGAAACCAGGCCAGGCACGGTGGCTCACACCTGTAATTCCTGCACTTTGTGAGGCCTGCACAGGCAGATCACGAGGTCAGGAGTTCGAGACCAGCCTGGCCAATATGTTGAAACCCCATCTCTACTAAAAATACAAAAATTAGTCGAGTGTGGTAGCATACACCTGCAGTCCCAGCTACTCAGGAGGCTGAGGCAGAAGAATCACTTGAACCTGGGAGGCAGAGGCTGTAGTGAGCCAAGATCATGCCACTGCACTCCAGCTTGGGCGACAGAGCAAGACTTCATCTCAAAAAAAAAAAAAAGGGGGGGAACAGGCAGGTAAGAAGCAAATCATGAGAAACTTCCTAGAGCAGAGGAGGAAATTGGAAATGTAGAAATGTGGATTGGTACAAAGCAGAGCTGCAAATAAAATAATGACATGTTAGAAGTACAGATGAGAGACCAAGTATAAGGTATCGATACAGTGACGAATTTCATTTAATGCAAGGTCCTAGAGCGAGATCATGAGAGTGTAAGACAGAATATCATGGAATGGAATGCTGGAGAGATTCCATGGCCAGTGTTTCCTGAAGCTTCCTAATGCTACCTGTAGGTCCTAATCACTTGGAAGCTAAAAATTCAGAGTCCTGAACGCACGTTAGACTTTCTAAGAGACACTATCTAGGGATGTGCCAGCCTTGGTGCCACTAACCCTGCCACCCCTGCTTTTACAGAGCAGGAAACTGAGACCCGGAATGTTAGGGCACTGCTGGGAAAGTCAGGAAAAGCAAACCAGAGCAGAGTTCTAGAGCAAAATTCAGAAGCTCAGGGCTGACGTGGCATGGGGAAGAATGAGCCACAAGAGAATCCACCCGTCAGGTGCTTGACACCTACTTCTTAGCTTAGTCCATACGTTCCTTCCACTTTTCCTTCCTTCTTTCCTTTGTTTAGAGACAGGGTCTCGCTTTGTTGCCTGGGCTGGCGAGCAGTGGTGCAATCATAGTTCACTGTCACCTTGAACTCCCGGGCTCAACTGCGCTCAAGCATTCCTCCTGCCTCTGCCTCCAGAGTAGCCGGGGTTACAGGTGTATCCCAGCACACCTGGCTCATTTTTTTTTCTTTCTGGAGATGGGAGGGTCTCACTCTGTTGCCCAGGCTGGTCTTGAACTGGCTTCAAGTGATCCTGCTGCCTTGGCCTCCCAAAGCACTGGGATTATGGATGTGAACTCTCTTTTTTATATTAAAATACCAAGCGGAGTTCAACAACCAGTCTTTGCATGCTGCGGGCTGACTGCTTGTGTCCAAGGCCAAGACCAGCTCGACTGTGCTATGAGGTCTGAGTCAGCATCCCCGTCCCAGCCCAGCCTCCGGCACGTTATTCCCTCCCTGTTGCTCAGCAGGACTGACTTCTTGAAAATGCTTGCTGTTCCTACAGTCATTTCTCCGTTGATTTTAATAATCTTGCCACACGAAACTTTATTTAGCTCCTTTAAGGAACTTGTTTTAACAGAGGTGCCAGCACACAGCATAGCCCTGAGCCGTAATATCATCTCTCCCCTTGTTAGGGCTTGGCTCTATGTCCTCATCCAAATCTCATCTTGAATAGCAATCCCCACGTGCTGTGGGAGGGGCCTCATGGGAGTGGATCATTGGCGCAGGTTCCCCCATGCTGTTCTCATGACAGTGAGTGAGTTCTCACAAGAGCTGATGGTTTCAAAGTGTTTAGAGCAGTTCCCCTCTATCTTTCTGTCCTACCACCATGTAAGACATGCCTTGCTTCCCTTTCATCTTCTGCCATGATTCTAAGTTTCCTGAGGCCTCTACAGCCATGCAGAACTGTGAGTCAATTAAACCTGCTCTTTATAAATTACCCAGTCTCATGTAGTTCTTTACAGCAGTGTGAAAAAGGACTAACACATCCCTTGTGAGACAACGGATGCTGCCTCCCATGTACGGAGCAAAACAACTTACTCTGAACAGTACTGGGAGCTGCGAACGTTGCTAATTATGAGCGAGCAGCTCCTGGTGGGGATGCAGCAGGGCATATTAAGTGGTGCAGGTAGGGCTGAGGAGGGGTCTCCACCACTGGTTCAGCGTGAAGCAGGGACATGAAATTGAGCACCTCAGCTCAGCACAGGCTAGATGCAGGGTAACTGGGCAGGTGTGGGGGCATCTCTCAGGAAGAGGAGTTGGGAGGCAGGCACTTATGCTCCACTGGGGACAGTAAGAAGAAAAGGAAGGGAAGAGCTAGGTTTTGCTTTACCATTTATCCTCTAGAATTTGGGACTGCACTGACTGGGGGACGCCAAACTGGCAAAAAACCTTTCTCCTTATTCTTAATTCACACCACTGCTATTCCTTCCAAGTGAGCACGTGCTCTGCTAAAGTCCTGCAAAGCCCTTACCCAAGCGGACTCTGTGAAAGCTGCAGGCTCAGAAGGACAAACACGTGCTGTGGAAGCATGTTGCCTCCACAGCCATGAGAAGTGCAGGTTTTACTAAGGGGCAGTGGGCACTCATCCCCTTGCAGGGAAACGTGTTCAGGGCCACAGGTCTAAATCCATCATTCCGGCCAGACCACAGCTGCTCTGCCTCAAGCTGAGAAGGAAGAGAAATAAGATGTTTTTCTGCAGCTCACATGGATAACACATCAAAGAGTCTGTGGCACCAAGAAGATAATCTTGACTTTAGAGAAAATCTTGTTTTCCCTAAATACAGGTGAGGTGACAAGCTAAAAAATTAAACCAAAGAGCCCAAGTGATTATCTGGCTTTTTTGGTAACATACATTCATGCCACACTTCTACGCCAGTCTGATTTCCTCTGAAGAATTCGCCCACTTTGAGTGCAGTCCTGGTGGGGACATAATCCAGGGGCCTGCCCATCCACTGGAGAGATTAAAAGCATGCCTGGGGACCCTGCCATACTTCTGGTTCCTACTGGGTACGACCAAGAGACAGCACTCACCCCAGCTCAGCCTTAGAAGTTCAGAGTGATTCAAGGACGGGATCTAAGTCTGGCTGTTCTATTGTTTCAAGTCTTGTTTTCTGGACTTCCCATCCATTTTATAAGCACTCCAGTTCCCTTCTCAGAAATCTCCTTGTTGGTTATCATGACCAGAACTGATTTCTAAGAATCTTAACTGACAGGCCTGGTGGCTCACGCCTGTAAGCCCAGCACTTTGGGAGGTTGAGGCAGGTGGACAACTTGAGCCCAGGAGTTCAAGATCAGTCTGGGCAACATGGCAAAACCCCATCTCTACAAAAAATACAAAAATTAGCTGGGTGTGTTGGTGGGCACCTGTGGTCACAACTACTTCACAGGCTGAGATGGGACAATCACTTGAACCCAGGAGGCAGAAGTTGCAGATAACAGAGATCACACCACTGCATTCCAGCCTGGGCAACAGAGCAAGACCCTGTCACACGCACAAAAAATCTTAACTGATACATTCTTTACTGAGAAATCTGAAACCTCATACCCAGGAAGCCCATCAAGAGACAAATCATGGTGGGAGGAAGATAAAAAATAAGGGGCAGGGAGCAAGCAGTGGAGAAACACAGCATTTGGGGACTGGGTAGGATCTTAGAGATCACTTCGTCCATCTCCTTCATTTAACATGCAAGGAAACAAAAGGTCCAGGGGATGCAGACAGCTTTGCTAAGGAGCGCCCTCAGCAGCACCACCAGCCCCATTCGCTGCCAGCCCCTTTCTAGGGCACGACTTTTGGTACTAAAACTGCCAACCAATGAGAGAAAAGGATGTCAAAACTGAACACATTTTCCTCCAGTCAGCACATATGCTTGGCTGGCCTCGGCTCAATTCCCTATCACTCTCCAGAACCTGCAAGAAAAGCTATCCCAGGGCAAGTTATGGTCTCATAATGACTGAGCGACCTAAAGTCCCACAGCATCTGGGCCAATTCCCAGCTCCAGATGATTCCACATGATCTGGGAGACCACCTCTCCTCACCACCCCAGCCTGCCCTCACACATTGCATCCCAGTGGCTCTTGCAAATCTCTTCCCAGACCTACCCCATCCTC
Source organism: Callithrix jacchus (assembly GCF_049354715.1). Classification (NCBI taxonomy): domain Eukaryota; kingdom Metazoa; phylum Chordata; class Mammalia; order Primates; family Cebidae; genus Callithrix; species Callithrix jacchus. The sequence goes on from NC_133520.1 coordinate 4,313,869, forward strand.
TTGTGAAATGACCACTGCAATTAGAACCCCATCAGACAAAGATTTCTGAGCTCCACTCAAAGGCCTGCTGATGACATAAGACGATAACAATGAGATTCTGCTAGATTTCAGGCAGGCCCATGGGGTTCACTTTAGCAGAATCTGGCCTGTATCATTTCCCAATGACCACAGAGAAAGGAAGCAGGATAATCTATGTATCTGTTCAGTGCAGAATTTAGAAACTATTGACACCATGTGTTCTTTTCCACCCGGTCTATACGTGCTCTAAAGGCTCCCAGTTTGCAGTGGCCGTGGGGAGACACAGAAGCTCAGCTATGTAGCTCCTCATCCACATGCACGTGTTCAAACAGGACCTCTCTGCCTGTGCCCCACTCAAGAGCGGGTATCTCAGACCTACGGGCAATGCAGGCAGTTCCCTCACAATATGTCTCCCCTTGTTTCCTGGCCCTGGACATCCCAAGCCCTATTTCCTACTCTTTGCATGCCGGGGAACTACCTAATCATTTGACTATTTCCACAGCCACAACTCTGGAATGCAGTTACTAATTCCTTTTTCTTAAAAAGGTTCACAGAACACAGTGAAAATTTTTTTTAACCCAAGATACAAATGTCTCTATTATATAGGGGACCATCTGGGCTGCTACAGCTAAGCTGGCTGTGTTGCTATCAACTCTTTTTTTAGAGTTCATGAATCAGTTGCCAATAAGAGAAAAAAAGAAGTAGTTAGTGCCAAGACTCTGCTTTCCTCCCCTGCATTTCTCCCCAGCAGAAGAGCTGTATCCCCAAGTCAAAATGGACCATGCGAACACAAAACAGAAAAGATACCTAAGACTGATGCTCTGGAAGCATCAGCCCACAGTTCTAGACGCTATGGAGGTAGGAGGTGGTGCCAGCTTACTTCCCAGCCCTAGAGCCCACCAGCTAGGCTACATAATATTGTGTAGCCTCCACAGATCCAAGATATGTGCACAGAAGGAATAAAAGGAGGGCAAAAGAGAGAGAGGGAAAGGGAAGGGGAAGAAGAGAGAAAAAGAAACTAAAGAAAGCATACCCAAGGCCTGGGAAATCCCTAATGCCAGAGACTCACCGACAACCACAGACTTCTGAACTAGCCAGACAGCCCAGAGAAGCTGCTGAGCAGTGGTGGGAGCTGAGTTCAAATGGGAAACCAAAACCTTGAAAGAATATGAATGGGAAAACTCATGAATGGAGAGGAACGTGCAGGTGGATTCACAGTGGCATGGCCTGCCATTCCTCCCTTGCTAGAATGAAAGGGGTCCAGTGAAAAGGGAATCATTGGGTCATTCTGTCATCCTATGTCCTGAGCACAAACCTTCCGTTTTTACAGACATTGCAAAGGACCAGAAATTACAACTCCATTCTGGCCAGACAGCATACCCAAGGGCAGAGGCCACTCACCTCACTCACCTGAAGGCAGTTTCAAGCATTAATTACACTCACAAGCAACCACAAAAACAGAGTTGGGAGCCTTTGGCCAGAAGCCTCTGGATGGTGAGAAGCATATGATGGTTGAATAAACGTGTGTGATTAATTGTTCCCACTAAGGCATTCAGCCCAAAGACTGCTGACTGCAAATGGGCACACAAGCATTCTCCACCTCCCACCCTTACCCCAGGAGGAAGAAGAAAGGAAAATTCTATCCCCACAAAATATATGGCAGGTAAGTGTGGGATGTGCATAGTTATGGAATTCTTTGTTGTGGTAGTGATTTTGTACATGTGTGAGAGAAACTACCTTTTTACAAATCTGGTTGTTTTTTAAATCACTTTTGTGACTCAAGGCAGCCTAAAGACATTAAAAAATGAAAGTATCCCCCAAATTGTCTCCCAGTCACTGACAACCTACTTCATTTCCATGTCCCCAACAGCCCCCAGCTTAGGGGCAAAAATGGAAGCGTAAGACTTCAGTCAGTAAGCCTACCTGATCCACACTCTCTCCTCCTCAACCAAGGAACTGCTAACCCTTTGCACTGATTTGAGAGCAGAAATGCAAATAAGGTTTTAATGAACAACAAAATTATTGGCAAGATGCCCTTTGTGCTTAATGGCAGGTGCATTTCTCAGTTCTCACACACCCAAAAACATTCACACCCCTAAAATCATGGGAAACACTGCTCCTCTCTTCCTGGTGAAACCCTCTGGAAGCAACAACTGTGATCAAGAGGCAAACTCCCTGGAAAAGCCCAAGAGTTGTCTTCAATAAAATCTCTGTTTAAGGACCATTTATAACTTTTCACAACTAGAGCTTGATGCAAAGACTTGAATAAAGAGTTTATAACTATTTTGTTCACTTATAAGATGTGAAATGTCCAGGAAATGTAGTAAAACAGACCAGATATTTAAGCAAATGCATGAACCTGGGTCCTGCTGTTGCTCCAGCCTAGAGAGGACAGGAGAGAGACAGCAACCATCAGGGGCCAGAGGGTCAAGGAAGAGCAGAGTCTGTGCAGCAAAGACTGAGACCAAGAGCTTCTGCCTGTAAGATCACAGGAGCCACAACAAATTAAGCATTAAATATTTGATCCAGCAACTCCACGTCTGAATATACACACAAGAGAACTAGAGGCAGGGATTCAAGCCCCGTGATAGTCATACACCCACATTCATAGCAGCATTATCCACTATAGCGAAAAGGTGGAAGCAACCCAGCGTTCATCCACAAAGGGGTGAACAAAGTGTGGTCTATCCACCCAACTGTCAACAGGAAGAGCCAAACTCAGTAAAGTACTTGAAGAGATTTATTCTGAGGCAAATATGAGTGACCATGGCCCATGACACAGCCCCCAGGAGATCCTGAGAACATGAACCCAAGGTGGGTCAGGGTGCAATTTGGTTTTATACATTTTAGGGAGACATGAGATATCAATCAAATATATTTAAAATACAAATTGCAGCCAGGGGTGGTGGCTCACGCCTATAATCCCAGCACTTTGGGAGGCCAGTGTGGGCAGATTACAAAGTCAGAGTTCAAGACCAGTCTGGCCAACATGGTGAGACCTTGTTTCTACTAAAAATAAAAAAAATAAATAAATTAGCCAGGTGTCAGCACTTTGAAAGGCTGAGGCAGACGGACCATGAGGTCAAGAGATCGAGACCATCCTGGCCAACATGGTAAAACCCCATCTCTAGTAAAAATACAAAAATTAGCAGGGCATGGTGGCGCATGCCTGTAGTCCCAGCTACTCAGGAGACTGAGGCCGAAGAACTGCCTGAACCCAGGAGGCAGAGATTGCAGTGAGCCAAGATCACAGTCCTGCACTCCAGCCTGGTGACAGAGCAAGACTCCATTAAGAAAACAAAAAAATGGTCGGAAATGGTGGCATATGCCTATAATCCCAGCTACTCAGGAAGCTGAGGCAGGAGAATCTCTTGAATCCGGGAGGTGGAGGTTGCAGTGAGCCAAGATTGGGTCACTGCACTCCAGCCTGGGCGACAAGGCAAGACTGTCTCAGGGAGGAAAAAAAAAAGATATACATTGCTTCAGTCCAGAAAGGTGGGACAATTCAAAGTGGGGGTGGCAGGTGGTTGGGGGATGTTCCAGGTTGGTAGATTCCATTTTTTGCTGGTTGACAATTGGTGGAAAGAGTTATTAGGAATAGAAAGGAATGTCTGGGTTAGGATAAGAGGTTGTAGGGACCAACATCATGACCAAAATCATGCAGATGAAGCCTCCAGGTGGCAGGCTTTAGAGAGAAGAGATGGTAAATATTGCTTGTCAGATTTAAGGTCTGTGTTGATGGTAAATGCTAGTTGGTGTTCCCTGAATTCCAAAAGGGAAGAGGGCTTGACACATGACCGACCCTCCCTTTCCCTCATGGCCTAAACCAGTCTTTCAGGTTAACTTTCAAGTACCCTGGCCAAGGAGGGAGGCCATTCAGATGCTTGGGGTGGGGGACTTCAAGTTTTATTTCTGGTTTAACCTTAAAAAGGAGAGAAATTCTGACACATGCTACAATATGATGAACCTGGAAGACATTATGCTGAGTGAAATAAGCCAGTCACAGGAGGACTAATACTGTATGATTCCACTATATGGAGTATCTAGAGTAGATCAATTCAAAAAGACAAAGTAGAATGGTGGTGGTCAAGGGCTTGGGGAGGAGAGAATGGGGAGTTATTATTTAATAGGCACAGAGTTTCTGTTTGGGAAGGGAAAAATTTCCGGAGATGGATGATGGTGATGGTTATACAATGACATGAAGGTACTTAATGCCATTAAGCTGTGTTAAGCGTTTCAAACACTTAAACACAGTTTGAAAAAAGCAAATGTCATATATTTTACAATTTAAAAAATTTTTTTAAGTTAAGGAAGCCAGATTGAGCCCCAAGTAGAAACTGCAGGGTAGGGTGAGGTCCCTTTTGCTCTCAGGTACCCAGGGGAATACAGAGACAGCTGAGCAAAGCGTAGAAGCAGGATAGAACTAGAGAAAATGGTTAACTTGACAAGATGGGCCAAGTCTAGACCTGGGCTAGACTATTAAATGATAGAGTCTGGGCAGATATACCCAATCTGATTCAATCTGCAGTTAGTGTCTATACAGGTTCCAGAGGCAGAGGTAAGAGAGACAGCCGCTGCCCTCCATTTGCTGACCAGTGACAGGGCCCTATCAATCCTTCAGCTGGAGTCATCCAACTGTTCTTTCAAGACAACGGCCTCCGAGACTCAAGTGGTAATGAAAGGTTCTGTTCTCAGAGCCCCTGTCCCAGGCATAAGTGCCAAGGCCCATTGTATCAATGGCAGAAAGCAGGCAGTCCCTGGAGAGAGAAGCCATTCCCTCCAACAATGGCCTCCGGGCCTCTGAGCCTCATTAACAGACTGACTTGTGGGTGTCAGAGACGGCACTGCACTGACTCCCCTTCCAGAGTCACAGGGCAGATTGTGGGAGCGGTCCTCAGTTCCCACAGGTCGGCTGTGCACACAGGACATACTGCACACTGCCAGACAGACCATCCTAGCAGACATGGCTCCTGCAGCCAACCACCACTGTCTTCAAAGTCACAGGCTCCCTCTTTTCTTCAAAAGAACAAGACTCATAAGTTTCTGGGTTCAAGCCAGAATGAAGCTACCAAAGAGGTGAGTTTTTTCTGCTTCCATGGACAGTCTGAGAGCCACCATCAGTCATGTGCTCAGCACGCATCCACCATGTCCTCCTAAGTCCCATGAATACATAAATTGCATACTAAGGGCCCTGCTTTCCATCCGCCCCTGCTTCACTTAGAAAGCCCAGGCACAGGTACACAGAAGCGTATAAGAACACAGGTTTGTACGTGGAGAAGAACAAACGAGACGCACAAGTTTGCCAGGTTGCAGGAACCCGTGGTAGGTTGGAGTGAGCGGAATTGCTGATGATGAGACCCAGTCTTGTCAGTGACAGCACATGGAAAACTTAGATACAAGAGGGAAGGAGCCTCTGCTTGTAGAAAGATGAATAAACAGACATATCTGGGGTGCAATAAAGTCTACCTGTCGATTGGGGATGTGAGATGGGGAGTTGAGGGAGATGGCCTGGAGAGGCAGATAGGTAAATGCTATGTTGTAATAAGCTCCCAACCCCAAATTGAGGGGTTTGGATGTTATCCTACAGGCAGTTTACATTGATCTCATCAGATTCCAAGATTAGTCTTCAATCCCCATGCCCGAGGGCAGGGACCATGGTTTTTGTTTTGTTTTGTTTTGTTTTGATCGAGCCTTGCTCCCTCACCAGGCTGGAGTGCAATGGCGCAATCTCGGCTCACTGCAACCTCCACCTCCAAAGTTCAAGCAATTCTCCTGCCTCAGCCTCCAAAGTATCTGGGATTATAGGTGTCCGCCACCAAACCCACCTAATTTTTTGTATTTTTAGTAGAGATGGGGTTTTCACTATGTTGGCCATACTGGTCTCAAACTCCTGACCTCATGATCCGCCCGCCTTGGCTTCCCAAAGCACTGGGATTGGCAGGGGTTATCTTAACCAAGATTCTCAAATCTTTTAATGCCTAGGATACACTGTGTACACAGAAATAGCGGTGGCCCCATTACAGTCTATCAGCCTAATCTTTAGCTCTATTTTTTTAGTTTCTTATTTGGGCTTTATTTTAACATATGTAAGAATATCTCGTGTTTGCCAAATTAAAAATATTTGTGAGTGTGATTTTTAAGCCCTGGACTTGTATTCAGAAATGATTAAGGATCTAGTTGTGCAGTTAGAGTCTTCAGTGACCTTTCTGGGAGTTAAGCAATTCCAAGTACCACTAAGACATGCAGGCAAGCATCAGCTACCCAGTTAAGACACAGACACCCTGGCTATGAATGAGCCCCAACAGCAACCACTTCCAACCCTGTAGATCCAAGTTGCTCACTCATGCACGTGACCTCACTATTTGTAGCAGGACCGATTTAATGCTTCTTCTCTAGATTAAAACAGTTTAGCTTATTTTTCTAAAGACCCTCCAGGTTCTAGAAGGGAAGCAACTCAGAAGCAATGTGAATGGCAAAGATTTCAGCCTGGAATTTAATATCTACCCTATCTAACCCACAAGGGGACTATCTACACCTAGTTGTCAAGGATGGAAGAAATGTATATTTCACAATCTATGATTTAAAAAATGGGTGCCACACAATAACAGTGGGACTGCTATCTTGAAGCATAAAATCAAATATGTGATGTTGGAGAGACAAGGATGCAGCCCCCTGCATCAGCCTCGACATCATCCTCTGCTTTGGGGCATTACACGTGGACTGTGGGCTGCAGTCACCACCTGACAGCCCTTTCCTGGCACAGCTCTTCTTCTTTGGTGTCTGTTGTTCACAGCCTGTCCCCAGCAGTGTCCTTCACACCTTCAACCACCCTGATCTATCCCATCTAGCATCTCCCCTCCACCTAATTCTGGACTGAAGCTCAGTCAGCCTCCCTCACACACAGAGTGCCACGAAGCCTAGGATTCCATGGGCCTCCAGGAGAGCCAAAAATGTGAATCTTTAATAAGCATCCAGATGATTGCCATAACCAGGAAAGTCTGGGAAAGTATTCATTGAGGAGGAGTCTGTCAAGCTTAAGTTGGCTATAATAAATTATCCAGATACTGAATTTATTTATCAGCAATCACTGAGTTCCCACCACACTGCCCCATGCTGGACACTGAGGCCACAAGTGAGGGCAACCATTTCTGCCCTCCAGAATCTTACAGTCAAAGCACAGAGACAAATACAGCAGTGGGACTCAGACCTGGGGACGGGGCAAAGGACAAGTGGGCTCAGATTGCCAGGGAAAATGCAGCTTCCAAGAGGACAGAGTCTAGAGCAGAGCCAGTCAGGTGAAGAATGAAGTGGGGAACAGCATTCCAGGGAGACAGAAGAGCCCATTTGGAAATCACAAGAAGGTGAGGATATCTGGAACACAGAAAACGTAAAGTGTGTTGAAACCGTTAACTGGGACCTGGTCCTGCCAGCCCTCTAAACTTTGACAGTGAGAGAAACCAGAAAAAGCTTTAGTCTAGGAATAACATGGAAGGCTCCTCTCAGGAATTAGATCACTCTTGGTAACCATGTGTGGGGAGATGATAACCAAGGGGAGTTCATAACCAAGGAGGCCAGCTTGGAAGGGACCACAGTGCTCTCAGTAACAGCCAATGAAGGCCTGAACCAAGGCTGGGATGGGAAGCATGGAGGGGAGGGGACCTGCGTGACTGGTGACTACAGAAGCAGCAGATGGTGTAGAGAGGGTCCTTGGGGTGGAGACTGAACCCACCAGGGCTGCGAGGAGTAAAAAGGGCATGAAGATAAGTTCATCTGGGACCCAACTGCAGGGTGTGGGGCCACCAGATGCATGGGTCTGTGTCAGAGGACAGGTCTGGGAGGCCAGAAAATGACCAACATGGAAAGGAAGGTGCAGAAAGAAGAATCCACAGGGGAGATGGAGGAGAAACAGGGTCCTGGAAAAATAATATTTGAAACAGCACTAAGGAAGATGCAGACAGCAGTCTCAAAGCCACAGAGAGGCCAAGATAAGCACTAAATGGTGCCCAGAGATTGACACAGGAGACCAGGGGTGTCCTCATCAAGTGCTGGGCCGAGAAGGGATGGAAGCAGAAGCCAGGTGGCCAGAAAAGAAACTCGTGGTTTTGGAAAAGACGTAAGATATAGAAACAGCAAAATGCTGACACTTGCCAATTCTGAGTGGTGGATGCAGAGGGCTTTGTTTTATTAGTCTCCGTGTTTCTGAGTGTCTGATGTAAGAATCCAAAGAGGCAACAGCAGGAAGGATGTGGTGAGAGAAAACCAGTCTGCAAGGGAAGAGAGGCTGAGCAGCATCTAGAGGGCCTGGGGACCAAAAGCTTGTCTGCAACTCAGAGGCACCAGATCCTTTGAATCTGCCAGGGAGTGGGGGTGGGCAGATCTTTGAAGGGCAGTGGCTGGAGACACAGACACATGGGGAGAAGTGATAGAGTAATGTCCTCAGAGAACTAGGTATGGAGGAAGTTGAGGGAGACTCTGCTTCTGAGTCTGGAAAGGAAAGAGAAGTCATTAATTAGAAGTCTGTGGATGGGCAGGATCCTGAGGCATCCCTGTCTGATCATCTCTCTCTTCTCTGGGAGCTGGAAGTAAAATCATCTGCTCAGAGACAGTCGGGTTGGGGGCGGTTTGGGGAGCTTCAGGGGACTCTGAGAAAATGACCACAATCTATAACAGTGTTGTGGAACCTGAAGGAATGGACTCACATCCTGCTGATGAGTTAGGAGGCAATACTGAGACCAGCTGAGATCAAACCGTGCATCTCCCTGGGCCCCAGCAGCTCCCAGGTATCTGGCGTGAGAGAAGAGAGGGAAGAGAGTGGATTCCTGGGAGACCGAGGCATCCACTACAGGAGTGGCAAGAAACGGGACGCAGCAGTGGGGAACGGCAGCAGGAGCTGAGCGGTGGATGATGAGGGGTGATGACACAGAGGAGGAATTAAATCCTAGAGGGGATATGAGTTGAGAGAAGGAAAAGCCACAGCCAAAGCCGGGCCAAGAGTTCCTGGAGCAGCAGAGTGCGGGGGTAAAGAACAGGGAGCTCACACTGCAGAGGCAGGTCCAGGACAGGTCAGGGTGCCCAGGGACCACAAAGATGGAAGTGGTCACTAGAGGGGAGGTCAGGTAACCAGCAGGACAGCAAGGACAGGACAGTGACCAGGAGCCAAGTCCTCGGTGGTGCCCAGAGGAGGGGCCCATGGGAGTGAGTCAGATGATGGTGACAAGGAAGGGTGGCAAGGACACCATCCAGATAGCACATCTACAGAAGAATGAGGCCCCAGAGGAACCTGTTTGCAGACTTACTGGAAGAGAGACCCAGAACAGAAAACAAGTCCAGAGAGCAAAGAGCAGAGCCGTGTGGATATACGTAAGGGAGAGGCACCAGGTAGCCAAAAGGGCAAGAGTGAGGCAAGGGCCCGGCACGGCTTCTGAGCCAGTATAGGTGGGAGCTCCAATTGCCTGGCAAGGGCCTCACAACACTCACTGCCTTGAATGTTTGTTCTGGAACTCTGAAGTCAAAGACAAGTTCCTTTAGTGTCTCTAACATCCAACACCAGTGAGGCCTTGAAACCTCACCAAACAGTTGGGATTGGGGCTGGTGCCTGATTGTTTTAAGTGACCTGTGAACTGTGCACACTCCTCTCCTCTCCTCTCCTCTCCAATGTGACTGTAGTGGAAATACAATGACAATGTAGGATTTCTTTTTCATTGGCCAGCCTACATTGCCATGCAAACAAGGACAAGGCGGCACGCATCAACACCAACATCACACCTTCCAGAAGGCGTCCTCTCCAGGAATAGCCAGTGCTTCTCCCCAACCTGCTCTTCTGCAAGAAAACTACCTCCACCATCATCAATAAGGGGCCTGTACTCCAGGACAATGGCCAGTTTTCTTTGCAATAATTAGTTTCCAAAGTTTCAAAATGCCAGGGCATGGGGGAAAATGCACATTGTCCAAACTGCCTAAGCAGCAGTTCCTAAGAAGCAGCCAGAAGCCAAATCAGAAATGTGTTACCATGTATATTAGTCTGTTCTCACTCTGCTAATAAAGACACATCCGAGGCTGGGTAATTTACAAAGAAAAGAGATCTAATGGACTCACAGTTTAGCATGGCTCTGAGGAGGCCTCAAAATTATGGCAGAAGGTGAAGGAGGAGCAAAGGCATGTCTTAGATGGTGGCAGGCAAGAGAGTGTGTGCAGGAGAACTGCCCTTTATAAAACCATCAGATCTCATGAGACTTATTCACTATCATGAGAACAGCACAGAAAAAAAAAACCACCCCCCCCATGATTCAATGACCTCCCACCAGATCCTCCCCACAACACATGGAGATTATAGGAGCTACAATTCAAGATGAGATTTGGGTGTAGACTCGGCCAAACCATATCACTATGTCAACTGGAAATACATCAAGCCAGAAGAAAACGAGAATTTACACCGGGGATGGGGCAGGCTGGAGCTGCGACATCCCATCTGAAAATGAGATGCCAGAATGGACAGGGGCATCACAAACAGAACAAAAAGTGGAGACCAGGTAAGACCTGGCAACAAGTGAAGTGCCCTTATCTGAGTAGGCCAAAGTGGGGTCATAAAAAGCAGGCTATTTATTGCCAACCCCAAGCATGCTACCATTACACATAAACCCATTTTTTGTTTTGGGATGGGTACTCTGAGAAACTGAGATGTTTACTAGATTTCCAGAGGCTGAGTCTGTGACAGAGTAGAACTGGCTAAAAGGCTCTACCATGAGGACATCTTCCCTAGCAAAACTGCCTCTCACTACGTTATGTATGTCATCCCAGTCTGGGGCCATTTAAACCCTCAAACAGCAAATGCTGCCGTGAATCCAGAGAAATTTCAAGGTGTGATGGTGCATCGGCTCTTTCTAGGGAATTTTATTGGGAATTAATTTTATCTGTAAATTGTCAAAACTCACAGTGACTCCAAATATAAACACTTCAAAAGCTAAAAACCTGAAATCCAGTAATGAATCTTTGATCTTTTCAAAGAATGGCTTCATCTGTGTTTATATAAATGAGACACGCTGCAAACAGGCTTAACCAAGCCAGAGCTGAGACGGTTCTTGTGAATAATCACCGTTCATTTTATACTGGCTGGGAATATACATCATTTCACATCAAAACCCCTTTAGAACACTTTTTTCCTTCTAAACATTCATATGCAATTTTTTTCTTAGAAATGGGGTCTCATCGTGTTGCCCAGGCTGGTCTCAAACTCCTGGGTGCAAGTGATCCTCCTACCTCGACCTCCCAAAGTGCTGGGATTACAGGTGCTAGCCACTGAGCCTGGCCATATGCAGTTTTTAAAAATACACAAGAAATAATCTTTTATGGACAAGATTAGTGATGATTTTATTTAATTACAAATCATTGTATTTTCAAAATTTTGAAAATTTTATGAAGTCTAATTTTTAAAAATAGAATTTTCTTCTTTTAAAAAATGATATATAGCATGTCTTGAGTCTGGTTGCTGTTGCTTTTATAACTCCAATCAGAAATTCCAACTCTAAAATTCATTTATATAGAGAAAGGTAATCCCTTGGATAGAAATTATCTAAGTTATGAATCCAAAAATAGTGACTACATTTAGAGAAAGGGCTTAGGCTTAAGAGTCTCACAAACCTAGCTCAAGTCCATGCATACCAGCTCCAATACATACAAGCTGTGCAAACTTAGGCAACCTTGTAACCTCTCTGATCCAGTTTTTTAATCTGGGAAATTGTCAGTTGTGAGGACTAAAGGGCTGCCTGGGCAGTAAGAGGCCACATGCCGAGGATATGCAAAGCCACACGGAAAAAAACTCAGTTTTCTTCTGCCTCCTCCAAATGTGATAAACGTACTCAGAGACAGTAGCTGATATAAAATAAATTGGTAACTTGAAATATTTTCATCTGAAAACAAATGCAGGTCAATTTTCAAAGTAAAAAACAAGACTTGAAAGACAGGCTGGCCACATCCATCCTTGCTCGCAGACAGCCGGTGGGAAGAGGGAGAGGAAAATGACTGCACTGAGAGATTCTCTGTACTCAAAACTTATCCTACAGCAGACACCCAATACAGAGTAGCTACCATCATAACCCCTAAGTAGGTACATACAATTCCATAAGAAAACCATGCCATCCATCTTCATATCTTACAGCCTAGGCACAGCAGCATGGCAGGCATTTTAACTGCTATATGTTAAGTGCCCAATTCATTATTTGGGGTATTGATATATACCACACAATCAATATCCCTTGTCCAATCAAGAAGTACATAAGAAGTATAAGATGCTGAAAAGAAGGCAAACAGTCTAACATAAATCCAAGTCTCCCCAGTTTTGGTCAAAATAATTACTACCATGCAACTAACACCCAGACATACGAACTGTGCCCTGAAATCAGTGTCTCTGGTTTCCCGGTTCAGTGTTCAGGAACCAAATCAGTGTGATTGGGTTTGGGTTGTTTGATTTGGAGGGAAAGGGATAGAGAAGGAAAAGACTAGGAAAGGGGGGACTGAGACTATGAAATTGTTACTGTAATTTAAGTTCAAAATGCACAAATTCTTTTCATTATTAGAAATGAGAATCTTGTCACTTCTATGAGGAATCTGGACAGAACCTGAGTTGGGATTTGAATGCATTTCAGCTACCCCTAGATAAGGGGGTGAGCATTGAGAAGTTGGAGGTCAGAGGCCAATGCTGGATCAGGAAACACCTGATTTTCATTCAAATGTCAACCAGCTGCACAAACCACTCAATTAAGCTGTTCTTGAATTATTAATCATCTTCCCCCGAATGAGAGAAAATTATTCTTTGTGGTTACTTGCTCTGCTTCTGAGACCAGTTCAGAGAACTCCAGGCCTGATGGAGTTTGAGGGAGCTGTCCAGTACCTGACGCCCGTTGGCCAGAAAAACAGCAAATGAAGTATTGCAGAAAAAAAGAGAGTAGTTAGCCTTCTAGAATGCAAATAACTCCCCAAATCCAAAGAAGCTGAGAAAGTGCATTGAAAGCACATTAGCAGAGGTTTGCTGCACTGCTCAGGCATGATCTGATCTGTACTCCTTTCTATTCTAAATTAGTAAGTTTCCTTTTCCCTTAAGAACTGTCAACAACTTCAAGTCCCAGTTTGCTACCGTAGATTAGACCCAGCCTTGCAGAGCAGAGAAGGGAGGGTTTAAAATCCCATTACTTCTAAACAGCAGGATTTGTTTTATCATCCCCCAAATATCTATGTTTGATATTTCCCTGTCAGCCCCGGATTCCTAAGTCTACTGATGGATTTACACGATCTGAGAAATGGGGGAAAGCTTAGCGACCATCCAGGTCAATTTTCTCACTTTAGAGATGTGGAAGGAAGCCAACAAGGGTCTTTCTAAGGTTACATGGTCGGAAGCCGCCTTCCTCCCAGAGCTTCCCCTCTCCTCCCTGTCAGAGCCCTGTAGCAGGAGCTGCTCTAGCTGCTTAGTTCTATTTTAAGACAAACCCTCACTCTGCAAACCACTTATACAAAACACCGACATCTCACCCACCCTGCAATTTTCTTCAAATCTTCATTTTGGGTCATCCCCACTGTAAGAGAGTCTCTGATGCTCCCCAGAACCATGTCTCCAGGAATTCGTCTCCGGGTCCCTCCCTGTCACCTAGACGCTGGGCTGGGCAAGGCTGACAAAGGTGGGAAATTATGCACTGGGGTGCTCCTTCTAAAACATTCGGCCTTGTCCATTCTTCCCACCAGCACTCTGAGGGTGAGAATAGGGCGCTTAAACAACCTCAGAGAAGGAAGCCTTGAGAGTTGCGTGCACTCGCTAAATGTTGCAGTCTTTGAAAGGACCAGGGTACTCAGTCCTGCGCTCGCTCTCTCTGTACTTCTCTTCCCCATTCAGAAGTTTTCGCTCCTCTATTCTCACTTACACCTAAAGAGCTGGGATCCACGGCTGTCCTCCACCTGGCATAGTCCCAGGAAGGGTGACAGGAAGCTTGCGCGGGCTGGGGACGCTGGAGGCCTAGCGGAGGTTCGCCACCCTCTGGGAGTCTTTAGGAGTCGACGTTCGGACGCCACGGGGGCAGAGGACACCATCGTCGCCTCCACGGTCTCTTTTCGTGACTTTCCTCCACGGCCTTCACTAAGCCTGCCCTTCCCCAGGATCCCTCGCCTCCTTGCTCTTCTCTTCCCCGCCTTTCCCCCTCCGCCTTCCACTCCGACTCGCATCACCTGGTCTCCCGCCTCTCCCCGGGCTCGGTCTCTCCACGGGCTCGGTCTCTCCCTACTTTTTACAAGGCGCTCCCGTCGCGTTTCCACTTTGTCTACAATTATGTCTAAATGCAACCCACCACAGATGCTGACATTTTAAATGTTTAGTTGTTATAGCTACTTGACTAATCGCTGGGACTGACGGCGGCGATTCTCCTTCGCCTCCCGCCGGCCGGAGAGGAGGGGGCGGAAGAGGAAGGGTTAGATGTGATTGCAGCCGCCACTCCCCGGGTCCCGGGACTCCCGGTCGGGCCCTGAAGAGGGTCCCCTACCCGGGCACCAGCGATCCCCCGCCTCCAGCCAGGACGCCGAAGGCGCGCCCGGCGGCACGCGGCCTCGGGATGCAGCGAACTGCCTCCTGCTCCGGGACAAAGGAGCAGCAGAAGGTCCAACCTCCCGGTCCGTGCACGCCGGCAAGGTGGAGAAAGTGGGTTGAAATCGGGGAAATGTGGAGATATTAGGACGAAAGAAAAGACCAAAACGGGTTACTCACGTGCCAGATGGCGAAGAAGATGAGCGCAGCGCACAGCACCAGAGACAGCATGTAGCAGAACGCAGCGAAAGTGAAGGCCATGGCCGGCGGACCCCAGTCCCACCACACACGCCAAGAAGCCCCTAGGAGCCCAATGCCTCCCTCGAAGACCGCTCTCCCTCAAAGGAGCCGCGTCTGCACGCTCCTCCCGAGGCTAGTGCCCAGGAGGGCGCACGGCTAGCGGAGCGACTGGAGGGTCCGCGAACAGGCGCTGGATTTCCGCAGGCTCCGGCGACTCCGGACCCGGCTCTCCTGCGAAGGCAGGGAAATGTGAGTCGAGTGTCGTTGGCGGGAACTGTCCTCTAATCGAAGAAGAAACCAAATCAGCAGAGAACACCTGCAAGTTAATGCCAAGCCGTGAGCCCCTCGAGACCAACACGGCGAGCGATGCGAGGGCTCCACGGAGGACCGAGGGAGGAGGTCCCGTCCGCCCCGGGAAGAGCTCTCTGCTTTCCGCCACTAAACCGCAGAGGGGAGACGAGCGCTCCGCTCCGGACCCTCTCGCGCCACCGGGGCGCAAACGTATGGTGTCCAGCTAGGTGCCCGGGAGGGCTCCGACCTCCTCCCAAATCCCAGAGCCGGCAGCGCTCTTTTCCGAGAGAAAAGGTCTTTAGGTAGCCAGGAGGAGGTAGGTCCAGTTGGTCCTGCGCCCCAGACGCGGCTTCCAGCGCAGCCGTGCGCTCCGACGCGCGCCCGGCCCCAAGCGCGACCCCGGCCAGCCGGCTTCGGCAACCCCAGTGTCCCGGAAACTGGGGGTCTGACCGGGGCGAGCACTAGCTCCACCAAGCCGGTCCGCTCCCGCCCGGATGCCTGCAGCGGTGGGTTTCAGGGCAGGCGCTGGAGCTCGCTCCACCTGCTGCTGCTGCTGCTGCTGATGCCGCCGCCGCCTCTGCCACTGCGAGAACTGTATCGGCGCGACCCGGGATTCCCTCCTCTCGGCGCCCCGCCCTCAACTCCTGCTCCGCTGAGAGCGCCCTCCCTGGCGGGCGGAGACTGCGGGGCCGGGTGCCGGAGAAAGGTGGGTGGCGAAGCGCCGCCGGGCGCTTAGTGGCCGCTGCCGCTGTCACTGCAGCTGTGCGCGCCCGCCTCTCTGAGGAAACTTGAAGCCAGCAGTACTGTCAGGGCTGGAGGCCGAGCGGAGGTGGGGCGGGACCGGTTGGAGCAGGGACTCTTTAAACACGTGCGTCTGGAGGAGGTGGGAAGCTGCGGAAGGGTATGATGTGCGCCTCGCACCTAAACGCGGCAGCTGCCCCTCCCGGTTCTTGCAGTTTCGCCTATCGGAGTGGGAAGTGTGGGGACTTGGGGCGTTGCCTAGTGTTGGTTGGGGATACAGTACAAGCCTTGGATCCCGAAGCTGCTTGGGTGGATTTTACCAAACTGTAGCATACTCAGTGCTTAGGGCTGCTTTTACTGCTCTGCTCCCAGACGCTGCAAAACTCTCCACTAGCGTCCTTCTGTCGTATCCTCCACCCTCCTCAGGCATCCCACCTTGGGATTAGGGAAACATGGACTTGGTGGTGGACTATGCTGGGCTGAAGAGGCAGTTACAGGGGCTCAGCAGTATTGGTGTTAGTCTAGTGGAATTGTCAAGAAGATGCTTTGGAGGTAGGCCGTTTCCTAGCTGCAAGTTACCTAACCTCTTTAAACCTTAGTTTCCTTATCAGAAAAAAAGTAAGAGTAGAGTCTAGCCATTTCAAAGGATTAAAAGGGAACATAGGTAAAAAACCTAGCACACAGCCTGGCACCTGTAAGTACAGGCATTATTAAGTGCACACTTTGTCCCAGTGGCCCAGCATCTTGGAAGTTCACCATGCTTGCTTTTGCAAGAGATTCGGACCCTCCAGTGAAAGAGGTCCAGTCATTCCAGATAGAACTTTGGTTTCAGGTTAAGTCCAGAAAGCAAGGAGAAATACCCTGAAAGATGACTGGCAAATCTGGGTGAAAGAATAGACCCACCTCATGGATTGGAGTGAATCTTAGAGTACCCGGTACCTTGCACAGGTTGGGAACTAAATAAATGACTATTGTTTGGTTCTGACTCTGTCGTGCTAGTGTTCCTGTTCACAGATGTGGTTCTGATGGCTTGAGAGCTGGAAGGAAGGAATTCCAGCAAGCTAGAAATGCAGCTTTTTAGTGACAAAACTGGAATCCTGTCTTCCGACTCCTAATCCTGGGCTCTTTACTAGGCCTAAACATTCCTACAGCTGTTTGGCCACATCTTCCATTTATTTTTAAATTTTATTTATGTATTTCTTTCTTTATTTGAGATGGAGTCTTACTCTGTCACCTGGCTGGAGTGCAGTGGCATGATCTCTGTTCACTGCAACCTCCACCTCTTGGGTTCAAGCGATTCTCCTGCCTCAGCCTCACCAGTAGCTGGGACTACAGGTGTGCACCACCATGCCCAGATAATTTTTGTATTTTTAGTAGAGACGGGGTTTCACCATGTTGGCCAGGATAGTCTCCATCTCTTGACCTCATGATCCACCTGCTCGGCCTCCCAAAGTGCTGGGATTACAGGCATGAGCCACCATACCCAGCTCTTCAATTTATTTATGTGTTTGTTTGTTTATTTTAAGATAGAGTTTTGCTCTGTTGCCCAGGCTGGAGTGCAGTGGTGCTATCATAGCTCACTGCAGCCTCGGACTCCTAGCTAGGATTATAGGCAGGCACCATCGCCCAGATAATCTTTGTTTTGTTTGCAGACACAAGTCTCAATATGTGGCCAGGCTGGTCTCAAACTCCCAGCCTCAGGCCGTCCTCCAGCTTTGGTCTGCCAAAGCACTGGAATCACAGGTGTGCACCACAGTGCCTGGCCTCACATCTTCAGTTTAGAAACTAGATGCCTTTCTGTGGGAAGCAGAAAAACCAGAGCAAGTCTAGAGGCTGTTGACCAAAGCAATCAACCTATCAACGTTTTATTGCCTCTGGGTCAGAACTGGCTACATACTTTGGAGGGCCATGTGCAAAATGAAAATGTGGAACTTGTATCAGGTCATTCTTGCATTGTTATAAATACCTGGCCAGGCATGATGGCTCACACCTGTCATCTCAGCAGGGAGGCCAAGGTGAGCAGATCACTTGAGCTTAGGTGTTTGATACCAGCGTGGGCAACATGGCAGAAACCCCATCTCTACAAAAAATACAAAAATTAGCCAGGTGGAGTCGCACATACCTGTAGTCCCAGCCCAGTCCCAGGGCTGAGGTGAGAAGATTGCTTGAGCCTAGGAGGTCAAGGGCACAGTGAGCTGTGTTCATGCCACTCCAGCCTGGGCAACAGAGCCAGATCTGTCTCAAAAAAAAAATACCTGAGGCTGGGTAATTTATAAAGAAAAGAGGTTGAATTGGCTCACAGTTCTGCGAGGTGTACAAGCATGACACCAGCATCTGCTCCGCTTCTGGGGAGGCCTCAAGGGTGCTTTTATTCATAGTAGGTGAAGCAGGAGCAGGCATGTCACATGGTAAAAGCAAGAATAAGGCGGGGGAGTGCCATCTCAACAACCACATCTTGCAAGAACACTCTTTATTGTGAGGACAGCACCAAGCCATGAAGATCCACCCCCATGACCCAAACACCTCCCACCAGGACCCACCTCCAACACTGGGGATTACATTTCAATATGAGATTTGGCCAGGGACAAATATTCAAACTATATCAAGCTTCTTGCTTAAAAATTAATAATTTCAAGACAGCAACAGCAGAGTATTAAGCCAAACAGGAGGCCCTTCTGAGCACAAGACCCTTGACAACTGTAGAATTTGCATGCCTACAAATTCCGCCCGGCTCTGGGTTATACCCTATGTTACCTTCTCTTTTACATAAGTATTTCTTCCAGTATAAATTGTCATTATAGAAAATTTGGAGGCCAGGCACAATAGTTCAAACCTGTAATCTCAGCAGTTTGGGAGGCTGAGGCGGGTGGATCACTTGAGGTCAGGAGTTCACAACCAGCCTCGGCAACATATCAAGACCCTGTCTCTACAAAAATTAAAATTAGCCAGGCATGGTGGTGTGCACCTGCAGTCTCAGCTACTCAGGTGACTGAAGCAGGAGGATTGCTTGAGCCCAAGAGGTCGAGGAACAGTGAGCTGTGATCATGCCAGTGCACCCCAGCTTGGGTGACAAAGCAAGATTCTGTCTCAAAAATATAAAATAATTTGGAAAATAAAAAAATGAAAAAGATAAACACCATAGTTGGCTGCTCTCAGATACCACCCACACAATCCTGGTATATTTCTTTCTGTTTTTTTCCTTTTTATTTTATCTAGATCATTTTTTTCATTGTTGTAATATTCTGTATAAAATTTCATGACACAAAAACAATGAGATTGTATCAAAGGAAAATTCAAGAATTCAAGAATTGTGAGTCCCTTTGGAACCAATATGATCTTTTGTTTCTGCTGATTCTTGCTTATGGAGTCCTAGCTTCTCATCCATTGAATAGATTTTTACTGTGCCAACATTGTTTTGAAGTTTTCTTACAGCCGTTTGAGGCCTAAAATGATATTATCTTTCTCCAGGGAGGATTTTCAGCTGCTTTTGCCAGGTGTCTAGGGCAACCTAAAGTTCCAGGAGCACCTTAATCCAAATTCAGCATTTGAGATTTTCCAGGATGACCAGGATAACTGTGGTCTCTGCGAGGGCTGGTTTATTTCTGGTTCAGCCTTACTCACATGGAGCAGTCCTTCTGGATCCCAAGTCAAAACAGAGGGCTTATCAAGTCCCAACTCTTGATGGTCTTTGGACTCTGACTTTTGCCCCTAGCCCCACAAAGTACTAAAAGCATAGCTCAGTCTCTCAGCCACCCTCAAGATTAACAAATGCCCCTAGAAAGAAAATTGGCCCCAGGAGCTAAACCAGCCCCTCGAAATTCTGAATCACTCTCAGATTTTGGCCCCAGTAATTCCTTTCTCTCTTATTAGGTCTTTGATGCTTTCAAGAAGATGTTTGTATATTTCATTCAGCTTTATAAGTTGTGTTCAGTGGGAGAACTGGTCGGAATTATCTAGCACAGCTAGAGTCAAGAGTCTGTACATCAAAATAAAATTTCAAATTAAAAAATGGAATCCATTATCCTACTACTGTGACTTCCAAGTCTCCATCCAGCCGCTGTTTTTCTTGCCATTTACCCGGTCCTGCTTTGCTTTATCAGTTACAGAATGATATCTTAGCAAAGGTGACTGCAAAACTTCAGAAAATAAGAACCCCAGGCAGTTATTGCTCATTATTTCAAAATAGCTTAGTGTCCATAGTTCCAGGCACTGTCAGGGATACACATGGTTTCTAGTCTAATTGGTGAGGCAGTAATTACTTCACAAGGCAGTGTTAAAAAACAAAAGACACCGTAGTGGAAAGCAAGGGAGAAGGTGGTTGGGAATGGATGTTGAGTAGAGTGACCAACCTACATTTTTTTCTCTACTGTAGACATTGAAAAACCAGTTACTTGATTTTCTCCCCACCCACCATGCAGCCAGGAGAGGCCATATGACACAGTGTAAACTCTGAGGCAGTATTTCTTTTTGCCTGAAATGCAGACCTGATGCCTAGAGGTACAGCAGTCATCTCGTGACCATAAGGAGGAAACCCACACATTAAGAAGGGAAAAGCTAAGAAGATACAGAGAGCAAGGACCACGGACAAATGATAAAGCCACTGTACCAGGCCTTAACTTCCAATTCCCTGACTGCTGTTGAGACAATCAAACTCCTCACTTTTTTAACCCATAGAAGTAAGGCATTCTGTTATTTATGAGTGAACACAACTCTTAACTGATACCACAGTTTAACAGAAGTAGGGGTCCTGGTATGACAGGAAACTGGGATACTCAGTTTATGGCTAGTGTAGCAGCTCCAAGACGCTATTAATGTCCCAAGCTCTTTTGCTGTCTGACTTGCTAGCTTCAGTATGTGGATTTTATTCTCCCAGTCTGAAGGCATAACTTTTGGGGAAGAGTAAAGGAAACCCTTTCCAGATATCTCCCACGTCTCATTGGCCAGAACTCTGACATTTGGCCACCACTGCTAGTTGCAAGTGAATCTGAGAAGGTGAGTGTTTTCTCATTTCAGTCTTTATTAAATAGAAAAGCAAAGGAAGGAGAATTTTGAGCAGCTTTTGAACAGCCAGTTCACATTCTAGCTATACTGCTATAGTCAGGTTTTCTGTTGCCAGCATCTAACACAATTTTCAGGTGCCCCAGGTTGTGCTGACAACTTGGTGTATAAGAGAGACAGTGCTTTGGCGTCAGTGTGATCAGGGAAAGTTCGTAGACGAAGTGGCGACTTAAGGCAACTTACATCACACTCTCTCTCTCTCTGCTTGTAAGTCTGAATGTTCCATGTTTTCCCAACCTATTCTTAACCTGTTCCTGCTCCTCCTGAGTTGTTATATATAAATTAGTTTTTATTTTCTGTCTTTTCCTAATATATAGCAATACCTCTGTTTATTGAGGGTGAAGGCAAATACAGTTTGTAATAGTCTGTTTTCGCACTGATACTACCTGAGACTGGGTAATTTATAAAGGAAAGAAGTTTCATGATTCACAGTTCTGCACGGCTGGGGAGGCCTCAGGAAACTTACAATCATGGCAAAAGGCAAAGGGGAAGCAAGGCACATCTTACATGGCAGCAGGCGAAAGAAAGAGTGAGTGAGGGGGAATTGCCAAACACTTTTAAACAATCAGATCTTGTGGGAACTCTCTATCAGGAGAGCAGCATGGGGAGAACCACCCCCATGATTCAGTCATCTCCCACCACGTTCCTCCCTCAACATGTGGAGATTACAATTCAAGATGAGATCTGGGTGGGGACACATAGCCAAACCATATCACAGATGCTCCTTATGATAGGGTTACATCCCAATAAAACCCTTTGTAAATTGAAAATAGTGTACATCAAAATGCATTTAATACATCTAACCTATCACACATTATAGCTTAGCCTAACCTACCTTAAATATGCTCGGAACACATTAGCCTACGGTTGGGCAAAATCATCTAACATAAAGCCTATTTTATAATAAAGTATTGAATATCTCATGCATTTATTAACTGCAGTACCAAAAGTGAAAAATGGAATGGCTGTATGAGTACTTGAAATGTGTCTACTGAAGATGTATTGCTTTGGCACCATTTTGAAGTTGCAAAATCTTAAGTCAAACAGTTGTAAGTTGGGGACTATCTGTAAAGTATATGCACACAACTAAAGACTTGGTTTATCAGCCGGGCGCGGTGGCTCACGCCTGTAATCCCAGCACTTTGGGAGGCTGAGGCGGGTGGATCACGAGGTCAAGAGATCGAGACCATCCTGGTCAACATGGTGAAACCCCGTCTCTACTAAAAATACAAAAAATTAGCTGGGCATGGTGGCGCGTGCCTGTAATCCCAGCTACTCAGGAGGCTGAGGCAGGAGAATTGCCTGAACCCAGGAGATGGAGGTTGCGGTGAGCCAAGATCACGCCATTGCACTCCAGCTTGGGTGACAAGAGCCAAACTCCGTCTCAAAAAAAAAAAAAAAAAGACTTGGTTTATCATGAAGCTTTCTCCAACCGTATCTCCTATCCGCCCTCCCCTTACATACCTGTCTTCACCCCACCCTCAAGCATCCATCAGAGAAATGATGAAAGCATAAATGGGCATGCCTTTGGAATCATGGGAAGATAAGTTAAGTGGTCTGTGAGCCTCCTCCTGCCCCATCACTAACACCATTCTGCCCACAGGAATATCTGACCAGATGCTTCATTTAGCACGAAATTTGAGAGTATCTCCTAACCGGTATTTTCCCCCATAAATGAACTCTGTAAACTTTTCAGTGCCATATGTAACTGGTATGATATATCCAGTTACTCTCTTGCTTCCCAACCAAGCCCTGTCAAAATTCCATAAAGCTTTCCCCATCCTCCAGCTGAAATCCAGCTCACCAAATTCTCACTCCCACCTCTCACCCCCTGTATCCAAACACTCCCTCCAGTCCCCACCACAAAGATACTCTGCTCTGGCTAAGCAACGTCCCCTAATACTGTTTCTCTCTTGGTGAAGTTTGGATGTTTGGAATGTCCTGAGAATTGGGGTTCTTTGAGTGTTAATTATAAAATCTTAAAAGATGTAGAAGGATAGAGTTTGGTGAACATTCATCTACCCATCTGGATTCAGCAATTGTTAGCATTTTTGTGCTTTGGGTTGTTTCTACATTGTATTTTACAGCTGGTTTGTTCAAACAAGGATCTAAAGATTTTCTCACCCCGCAGTGTTACAGTAGGTAGGCAGGCAGAGTTGAGCAGGGCAGGAGAGGGCCTCCCCCCAAAAACAGGCATGCCAGGCAACCATCAGGTGATGGTCAGATGGTTGTTAACTGTCTCTCTAAAATAATAATTGGTTGCAGCTGGTGCCAGAGAATGGCAGTCTCCCAATAGGTAGAAACACCTGAAACTGGTAATCAGCAGCTTCCCATTAAGATCTCAAGAGTTGGGTGAGTGGGCTCAAACATGCACACTAAGAGGCAAAATGGTGGAGTTTAAATGGTATATGAACACTCGCCCGGTAAAGGAAGAATTCCAAAGTGAGCATGCGTACAACTTCAGTAAACTCACTGTGCATGTAGCCCCTCCCAAGTGCTGGCAGGCCACCGTGCATATGGATAGCCCACCCCAAGGGAAGCATCAGGGGAGAAGGGATGCAAGCCCCAAGAAGCATGCCAGCATATAAAGCCCCAGGTCAAAGTCAAACTCTGCCCTTGAATCTCTCAAGTCATCAGCTTGGCCCTCTTTCAATTGTCCTTTACTTCCTTTCGTTTCAGCTCTAAAGCTTGTTAGCAGATGTTCAGTCCTGCTCTGAAACCTGCGTCAGTAACTCGTTCTGCCTTATGCCCCTTGGTTGAATTCTTTCTTCTGAAGAGGCAAGAATTGAGGTTGCTGCAGACCTATACTTTGGTGCCGGGGTGACTTGGATACATTCCCTAAGTGCTAAGAACCAGGACACGTTAACCCTTTTCTTGCACGTAATTTATTGAGCAATAACTTTTTTTTAATTTTGAGTGCCATGAAAGGAAAATAAAATCTCAGGACCAGAAACTCACTAAGCTAAAGGGCTTAGTGGGAACTGAGTCCAACTAGGGCTAAAGGGCAAGCTAGAAACTGGGTCACACACACCCACCTCCCATTGTATTCCTACATACCTCCCTCACCTTTTGCTCATGAGGAAATTTCCTGTGGGCCCCAAGACCTTTCCCCTAAAGCAGTTCTGCTGAATTTCACTCTGACAATGCAAATTCGCAGCTTACTGTTACAGGTAAGGGACCGTGAACAGACCTAAAAGCCATGCCTTCACTCGCCCGAGACAAATGCATATCTGATTGCTTCCTATACTCTGCGATTATTTTATCTTCTGTTAAAATGCAGATTCCCACTGAGCACCAGAGGAATGCATAATTGACTATTTCTCCACTTCTCCTTTCAAATGAAAAATGTGGATTCCATAAAGCTAATCAAAAGACTCAAAGGAATGCAACCACTTGCCTCTTTTATCCACCCGCCCTTTCTTCTTCTCTCCCCTGCTGCCTACTCTTTTCCCTTTAAATATTGAAGATCTCAGTCCCTCTGGGAAAAGCAAGGACCACAGACGTTTCCAGTGGTTACGTGTCCCTTTTTCCTAGATGTGTCCTTAACCTTGGCAAAATCAACTTCTAAAAATGATTGAGACTTGCCTCTCACAATTGATTTACAGTGCCCACCATTGGAAAGGATCAAGGACCAGTTCAGCTGTGTGGAAGCACAAGGACTTAATTCACTGCCAGCCAATATCTGTTGCACTGCATGCCCCTGTGTATCTAAGTTGGCACTTAGGGCTATGTTAACTTGCATGGCACACATCCATATGTGTGGGAAATTATGAATTGCAGATTTACGTGTACTGGCTAAATCGCCTCTTTCTTTAAAATAACTTAAATCTAAATTTGAGCCCCTCTCCTGCTTGAATGGCAGAAAATTCAGTATCAGCCTTCATTGGGGCTCCCCACCAAGTTGGGAAAAGCTTCTGAGAATCGTTCATAGCACAAAGCTCCTCACTCTGCAGCGCCTCGCTCCGCCATTGGTCCTGGGTCCACACTGGTTCCTCCTGGAATGTCCCGGTGTAAGTGCCCAATAGGTTCCTCCTGCCCACTGCACAAATAAAATCAACTCACTGAGACCATGGCGATATGGATACGAGGAAGAGAAATACTGGGTAGGAGAGGGCGGTACCCTGCAAGAACCACACCCTCAAGCCGGACAGTAGCCCAGAGTGAGAACATGTATTTCTGTTTTCCAACCTGAATGCTGCCTTTTCCAAAACAACCCTGGCCCACCCTACCCCCATCCTGTAACCATAGAAACCCCAGGCTCCACTGGCAGAGGTGCAGCAGAGAAGGAGATAAGAGAAGTGTCTGAACTTCGAGAGGAGAAGCAGCAGCCAGACATGAGAGATTATGGTTGGAGAGGAGTTCAACTAGGAACAGCTGGACTCCAGGGAAAGATAATCTTCTCACTGCATCCCCTTTCCAGCTTCCCATCCCATTGAGAGCCACTTCCACTACTCAACAAAATCCTCCACATTCACTACCCTCCAATTCATTCGCACGACCTGATGCTTCCTGGATGCCAGACAAGAACTCGTGTACCAAAAGGACAGGTACAAAGGCTGTCACCGTGATCCTCCACTGAGCTGGTAAACACTTAAGCCATTCATGGATGCCAAAACTAAAAGAGCACACTGTAACACACACTCTGGGGGTCTGGGGATCGCAGGTACCCACCCCGAGACACTGCCACAGGCGCACACAGTGTTCTACTCCTGCCAGCTCCCAGAAGCACTCATCCCGGCCCCTGCATGCACTCACTTTCTTGCTCCCCTTCCTGTGAGGGGCTGATTGCTGCAGGCTGAGTAAACAAGCCACCCACTCTGTGAGTCCCGCAAAATGGTCGAGGGAACTATCTGGTCTCATTGGCACTGCAGTAAAGAAAGTGTTTAATTGATGCAGGCCAGTCAGCCACAGAAGAGACAGAGTTATTACTCAAATCAATCTCCCCGAAGGCTTGGAGGTTAGAGGTTTTTCAAAGATAGTTTAATGGGCAGGGGGCAAGGGGAGTGAAAGTGCTGATTGGTAGGGTATATGATCATAGGGGTGTGGAAAACAGTCCTCATGCACTGAGTCCTCTGGGTGGGGGCCATAGGACTGGTTGAGTTAGGGGTCCTGGTAGGGCCATCCAGTGGTCAGAAATGCGAAAACCTGAAAAGAAATCTCAAAAGGCCATCTTAGGTTCTGTAGTGCTGGTATCTGCAAGAATAACTGGGGGAGTTGCAAATCTTGTGACTTCTGGAATTATATAGAATTCAGGCATTTTTCATCCTCCTTAGTGCCCTTTCATTAGTTTTACAAGGACAATTTAGTTTTGGGGAAGGGCTATTAATTAAACTATAAACTAAATTTCTCCCAGAGTTAGCGTGGCCCATCCCAGGAATGAGCAAAGACAGCCAGCCCATGGGGCTAGAAGCAAGATGGAGTCAGACATGTCAGCTTTCTCTTACTGTCATACTTTTGCAAAGGCAGTTTTGATCGCAACAGGAGGCAGCCAAATGCCAAGGCAGATAGGGGTGGGTCCCTGGTGAAATCCCACCTGCAAGCCACAATTTAAAGCCTGAAAGCCAAGTTACAAGTTAAATCCTCAGAAAGGATTGAGAACTTGTCTTCCCATCTGGTGCACTTTCCTCTGATTGATCCCCACCCTTCATCTATTTTACACATACCTACTTTTTCTTCATTACCTTTCTACACTGTCGTGCCCACCTTTGAGTGGTGTCTTTGCTTTAACCTTTTTTGCACACTCACAAGCCAATCAGCACACACTCCCCATTCCAAATCCACAAAAAGCCCTGGACCTAACAACACAGGGAAATTTCCCACCTTTGGTTAGGAGGCCCAACCCCACATCCCCTCTCCTCTGAAAGCCATTTTCATCAGTCAATAAAACTCTTCTCTTCCCTCCTCACCCTTCAATGTCCAGTGTATCCTCATTCTTCCTGGGCATAGTAAAACAGCTCAGGAGCCACCGAATGTGGGCACAAGCTATAATACAGGCTAGCTGGGGCATGCCAGCATGGCCGAGTGAAGACTGGGCCAGGTGTCAGCAGCCGAGGGTCCCCGGCTTGCAAAGTGACCAAGAAGAAAATTCCTACATCAGTTTCACCAGCTGGACTGGTCCTTGTTCCTTTCACCTCTGGCCTTCTGCTCTCCTCTAGCTAGACAGTCTGGGAGCCCCTATCCCTGGCTCTAGCCTTCCTGGTACCACACAGCCACATCTCTGAGGACCTGCCTCTTGCATGAGTCACTGGCACAAAGCAGCATAGGGGTCCCCTCTTCTCCAGAGCCTCCACCTCAGCCTCCGTCCAGTCCACAGGAAGCTGCCTCTCGCTTCCCTCTGACTGTTGGCAAAGGCATTCTCTCTCCTCTCCCATCCCTCCCCATCAGGGACAGAATCTCTTCAAAAAGCTAAACGCTTTGCCAAACCAGAAAGAACCTTTATCTTCAAAGCTCTACTTTCCACCTTATAATTTGTTTGGCTAACATTCTTAATGTAACTGCAGCGATTCCTATACTACTGAAAGATTTCTGTTCTGACTGGCAAATAGTATAATGGCTCTTGCAGTAAACAGCGGAATTTATTAATAATTAAATTCAAAATTAAACTCATTCATTCGGGCTAATTATCATAGGATGTCACAGGGACCACTGATAAATGGGCCTCCATGTGCTTATTAATCACAAAGCACTGTGTATGTGCACCACATTTTTATCAGTCTATGGAAATCATGTGGATGCCACTGGTTCTACATAGTTGTTACTTTAGTTATCTGTGCATTGTAATTCTTGTGTAACTTGTAAATACAGCATTTCAATATTTATACATTTAAGAGTTTACAAATAAAATATTAAAAATGAACTCTAAGAATAAAGAGACAACCAAATATGGATACCTTTATTAATTTTCCATTAAAGATCATACCCTTCAATCCTCTGATTGTGCAGAGTACAAGTAGTGACAACAGTACGGAACCACAGCCTGGAATGTCATCCAGACCACCTCAGACATCCTCTACACTGTGCAGGCATCAGTAAGGAAACACAGCCTGGAATATCATCCAGAACACCTCAGACATCCTCTACACTGTGCAGGCATCAGTAAGGAACCACAGCCTGGAATGTCATCCAGACCACTCAGACATCCTCTACACTGTGCAGGCATCAGTAAGGAACCACAGCCTGGAATGTCATCCAGACCACTCAGACATCCTCTACACTGTGCAGGCATCAGTAAGGAAACACAGCCTGGAATGTCATCTAGACCACCTCAGACATCCTCTACACTGTGCAGGCATCAGTAAGGAACCACAGCCTGGAATGTCATCCAGACCACTCAGACATCCTCTACACTTACAGCCTGGAATATCATCCAGACCACCTCAGACATCCTCTACACTGTGCAGGCATCAGTAAGGAACCACAGCCTGGAATGTCATCCAGACCACTCAGACATCCTCTACACTGTGCAGGCATCAGTAAGGAACCACAGCCTGGAATATCATCCAAACCACTCAGACATCCTCTACACTGTGCAGGCATCAGTAAGGAACCACAGCCTGGAATGTCATCCAGACCACTCAGACATCCTCTACACTGTGCAGGCATCAGTAAGGAACCACAGCCTGGAATGTCATCCAGACCACTCAGACATCCTCTACACTGTGCAGGCATCAGTAAGGAAACACAGCCTGGAATGTCATCTAGACCACCTCAGACATCCTCTACACTGTGCAGGCATCAGTAAGGAACCACAGCCTGGAATGTCATCCAGACCACTCAGACATCCTCTACACTTACAGCCTGGAATATCATCCAGACCACCTCAGACATCCTCTACACTGTGCAGGCATCAGTAAGGAACCACAGCCTGGAATGTCATCCAGACCACTCAGACATCCTCTACACTGTGCAGGCATCAGTAAGGAACCACAGCCTGGAATGTCATCCAGACCACTCAGACATCCTCTACACTGTGCAGACAGCAGTGCAAAATAACACACTTTTTATTTCTTCAATAAGAAAAATTTATTATTTTAACAAAAATACAAGTGTCTCTTTCACACTGACAAAAGCCATGAAAAAAACATGTGTCTCACCAGTGCTACTGACGTACGTATTAGATGCAAATGGCACTCAAAGTTCATTGTTAAAAGACTTTGTGGGAGACCAACATATGCTACCCCAAAATACGGATCACCGAGCTGAAGGTGATCAAGAAGAAGCAGCTACAGGAAAAGTTCTCTGCCCTCCCTCTGTTTGCCTAAAAGCAGGACACAGGTCTACAAAGACAAAAGGTATCCTGGCCCATCCTCTACCAGGATAGACAGCATTGAAACTGTGAAAGAAAAATGAAATCTTGGGACCCCAATCCACTATGCCAAAGGGAAAAATTAAGCAGAAGCTGATTAAGTCATGCCAAGAAACTGCCTTTCCTTGTTCCTAAGCAAATAGCTGCAGATAAAAGGCCAGGTAGCCCCACAGGAGCTACTCTATGTTCATCTCATGTAAAGTGTCGATTGACTGAGTGCAAGACAAATACATAATGGACTATTCTTCTGCCTATCTCCTTCTTTCCTCTCATAACATGTGGATTCAGTAATGTGACCATGGCCTCCCTTTTCCCCTCCATCCTGCTTTTCCCCTTTAAATACTGAAGCCCTCAAAATCATCTTTGGAAACAGCAGGGATCACAGATTGTTTCTGTGGTTTTGTGTTGCTTTTTTCCCCCCAGGCATGTCCTTAACGTTGCTAAATAAACTTTAAATTGACTCAGACCTGTCTCAGATACTTTTTGGTTTGCAGACCGTTTCTGGCCCAAGATGGTACCCAAGGAAGCTACATTAATGAGCTTTACTAACCAACCTTTATCTGCCATTAAATTGCCTTTCCCAAAGTTGCCACCTCTAGAGATTCAAAGTCCTTTTCCTTTTTCTTGTTACTTCTCTAAAAATTTACTGTTTTTTTGTTGAACACTCCATGTAAGCTGGAATTCAAAGCCACCTCTTTGAGAACTCATTCCCTCAGTGTCTCCCATGTACATATGAAATATACATGTTAATAAGCTTCTGTTTGGTTTTCTCTTATAAATCTGTCTTTTGTTACAGGGGTCCCTTTCAAATAAGAACTTATGAAGGTTGAAGGAAAAATTATTATTCTTCCAAGACAATTTACATACTCTTCAGAATGGCAATCACATTCTATCAAAGCTCACAGTTGTAGGGAATCCATGAGCCCCACATCACCCATGGGTAACCCGAGTTCGGTGGCGACAAAAGAATGAGAGAAAGACAGATTAAGAGAAAAAGTGGGACCACAACGCCATCACTTTATTACTCTGGAGGCAACAGTGAAGGCCCCAGGCTCTGATCATCCACACTATTTATTGATTACAATGACTTTGATCTGTAGGGTAGGGGTGGAGTGATGGTGGATGAATCATTGAGCCAGAACTGGTGTATCATCCTAAGGACTGGTAACAGTGGCAGTTTGGGAGTTTCAGGAAACAAGAACATGTGGTTATCTTTAGCTTATAATCTATGTACAGCTGATGGAACGCTGGCCTTACAAGGAGTCTACAAGTCTGGCTACGTCATACTGCTAGGAGGGGGTTTTACGTCATGGAGCACAGTGTTTATGTACAGAGCCTAGGTCACCCTGCACATGAGGCATGGAGAGGCCTTCCTCCCCAGAGGCCTCCTGGGGCCTTCTGCAGCTTATATGTTTCTCATAACCAATTTATGCAGGCACTCTGTAAGTCCTTTCTCCTTTACTGTTTTTCCCAGCACACAGTTCTATTTTTAAAATGTAAATATCTATGAGAAAAACAATCCAGAGATCAATTTCAGAAAACAATGCATTTGAAAGAAAAGTGCTGTAAATTTGACAAAACATTGATAAAGCAATTTAAAATATTACGGAAGTAATCTTTGAAATGTTGCTTGCTATACAGCATGTACTAAGCATTTTCAAACATGAAATATTCAATAGCCATTAAAAAATAATATCCATGTAAGTACATACTGCGGTTTAGATTTATGGTCCCACTTGTTGGGAAACATCATTGAAATGAGAAAGCAACTTACTTGAGATTTTATAAATCAAGACAGTAAAATGTCAATGTCATTCATTTTCTATGCCATGGTTTCACATAAAAGCATTTAATAATGTATTTTAAATGAGACATTTAAAACTTCGTTGATCTTGTGGAGTTGAAAGGAATAATATTATAAATAATATACAAACTATATTGTTAATATTGGAGAAAAACGGTACCAGTAAGAAATATTTTCATGGAAGCATATGGTTCAGATAGTGCTAGTGTTTGTATGCTACAGAGAAAGTTTGGCATTTCAGCCAAAGTTTTAGAAACATTTCTGCATATTTTTAATTTGGCACTAAGTCACTGTATTCAATCCCCACTGGATGATGCAATGAGATATTAATTCAATAATTAATTTTTTCTTCATAAGCATGATATTGACTACTATATTATTTTACTCACTCTGCTATAACAAAACTCAGCAGACTAGGTGGCTTAAACAATAGAAATTTATTTTCTCATGGCTCTAGGGGCTGAAAATCCACATCTAGGTACTGTAAAATTAAGTCTCTTGTGTGGGCTGTCGTCCTAGTGTTACAGTAGGGAGTCAGGCAGACATAAGCAGTGCCAGAGAGACCCACACACACCAGGAATGTCATGTGACCATCAGGTGATGATCAGGCAGTTGTCACACTATCTCTCTAAAATAATAATTGGTCACAGCCAGCGCCAGGGAAAGGCAGTCTCACAATGGATGGAAAAGACCTGAAACTGATGGAATCTGCAGCTTCCCAGTAAGATCTCAGGAGTTGGGCCAATGGGCTCTAGCATGCACACTAAGAGGCAAAACGGCGGAGTTGACTGGTATACAGTGTTCCTTCATCTAGGAACACTGGAGTGGTAAGGGAAAAACACCTCAAGTGAGCATGTGTACAACTCCAGTGAACACACTCCGCATGCAGCTCCTTCCAAGTGCTGTCAGGCCACTGAGCATGTGGACAGCCCAACCCAAGGGAAGCCTGAGGGGAGAAGAGACGCAACCCCCGGAAGCATGCCAGCGAACAAAACCCAAAGTCACAGGTCAAACTGCGCATTTGAATCTCTCAAGTCATCCACTTGGCCCTCTTCCAAGTCTACTTTACTTTTGTTCCTGTACTAAAACTTTCTTAATAAACTTCCACTTCTGCTCTAAAACTTGTTTCCATCTCTCACTCTGCCATATGCCTCTCAGTCAAATTCTCTCTTCTGAGGAGGCAAGAATTGAGGTTGCTGCAGACGCATTTGGACTCGCTGTCTGTAACACTAGCATGTGGACAGCCACTTTCCCTCTGTGTCCTCACATAACCTTGCTTCTGCGCACACATGGGAAGAAAGAGAGATCTCTGGTATCTTTTCTTATAAGGACAAGAGTTCTAACAGATTAAGACTGCACCCTTATGGCCCTATTTAACCTTTATTACCTCGTTAGAGGGACTTTCTCCAAATACAGTTACATTGGTGGTTGAGTATTCAACATATGAATTTTGGGAGAACACAATGCAGTCCATAAAAACTACCACAGACGGGGCTGGGCACAGAGGGGCAGGTGCCTGTAGTCCCCCCACTACTCAAGAAGCTGAGGTAGAAGGATTGCTTAAGGCCAGGAGTTCCAGGCTGCAGTACTCTGATTGTGCCTATAACTAGCCACTCGACTGCACTCCAGCCTGCATGACAGAGCATCTCTTTTAAAAAATACCATCGATGAAAAAAAACTGAGAATTAAGTAATATACCTGATGATCTTGGAACTGAAATTAAAAATTGAGAGAATAGCATTTTCAAACATGAAATATTCAATAGGCATTAAGAAATACTATCTATATAAGCTTACATTGCATTCTAGGTTTATGTACTCACTTGCTAGAAAACATACTGAAATGAGAAAGTAACTTATTTGAGAACTTATGAATCAGCACAGTAAAATGTCATTCATTAATTTTCTATGAAGCCCCAGTAGAAAACCTGCAATGCTGTAATGCAAAGAGAGTTAGAAATTTTATATTCATTTTAACATAACATCTGAAATAGGAGTAAATATTTGGAAAATTAAAACATAATTTAGAGAATTAGCCATAATAAACAATATTCCAATACTGATATATATACTTCCTCATGTCTTTATGAGAAATGTTTCTGTTAAATCAATAATTTAACTCAACAATCAATAAAAGTTATTAAGTGCATAAGAATAAATTTTAAAACTACAGAAGCAAAGAAATGTAATATGCCACATGAAACAAAGCAAATGATAAATTCTAAGAAAGTTATTAGAATATCTAATAAGTTGTGTAAAATGATTAAATGAACAAATAAATTATGAACTTATTTATATAAATCTGTATAGTACAAATATAATTATGATAATTTAAATGACAAATTATTGAATTGTCTAATAAATTATGTAAAAAACATAATGAGTTTTTAAGTTGTTTCTATTTATTAAACACTTCAACTCTGCCAAAAGCTGTTTGCAAACCTCCATGGATTGAAGGTAATGAAAAATTAATAAAAACTGATTCATTAAATATGATACTCCATAAGAAACAAGAGGCCCAGCCAGCCACTAGCTGTCCCAGTCTTGCTTCCAAGATGCCATACATTTGAGGAGGGCCATCTTGGCTCAGTAAGCCCGCCAACAGATTACAAACCCATAGGTAAGTGCCGCCAACACCACTTGGAGCAGAGACAAGTACCCAGCTGAGCCCATTTCATAGTGCAGAGTTATGAGCAAATAAAGGGTGGCTATTGTTTTAAACAACTAAAATTGGAGTAACTAAAATAACTTGTGCAGTTATCTATTGCTGCATGGTAGCCATTAAAATAAGAAGAACATCTATATACACATACATTACATTCTAGATTTATGATCCCACTTGTTAACAATAGATATTATTATGTAGCAATTATGTAATTACCTATTGCAGCAATACGTAACTGCCAAAGTTATTTATTCATCAAGTGACCTTTTATCTGATACCTGTATTGTTTATACCCGTACAACTAGGAGATACTGTGGGATCGGTTCCAGACCACCACAGAAAAGCAGAGTCACATGAATTTTTTGGTTTCCCAGGGCATATAAGTTATGTTTATGCTATACTGTGGTCCATTCAATGTGCAATAGCATTTGGTCTAAAACAATAACGTACAAACCTTAATTTGAAAATACTTTATTGCTAAAAAAATGCTAATGGTCATCTAAGCCTCCAGCAAGTCTTAATCTTTTTGCTGGTGGAGGGTCTTGCCTCCATGTTGATGGCTGCTGACTGATAACATGGTGGTTGCTGAAGGTTGGGTGGCTCTGTCAATTTCCTAAAATAACAATGAAGTTTGCCACTTCAACTGACTCTTCCTTTCAAGAAAGGTCTCTCTGTAGCATGCAATGCTGTTTGATACTATTTTGCCCATAGTAGAACTTCTTTCAAAATTGAAGCCAATTCTTTCATACCCTGCCACTACTCTATTACCTGAATGTATGTAATACTCTAAATCTTTCGTTGTCAGTTCAACGATGTTCATAGCGTCTTCACCAAGAGTAGATGTCATCTCAAGAAACCACTTTCTTTGCTCATCCATAAGAAGCAACTCCTCAAACATTCAAATTTAATCTTGAGATTGCAGCAATTCTCTCCCACCTTCAGGCTCCACTTCTGATTCTAGTTCTCATGCTATTTCCACCACATCTGCAGTCACTTCCTCCACTGAAGCCTTGAACCCCTCAAAGTCATCCATGAGGGTTGCAATCAAGTTCTTGCAAACTTCTGTTAATGTGGATATTTCGGCCTCCTCACATGAATTACACATGTTCTTAATGGCATCTTAGAATGGTGAATCCTTTCCAGGAGGTTTCTGCGTGGCAAGAAAAAACTACTTCTCCTTCTGCTTTCACATCACAATGTCGGTGGGATTCCCCACACAACAAGCGAACAATCAGTTCTGCAGTGGACTCTGGCTTGGTGTCCTTCAATTCAATTCTGACACTATCTACCTGGAAATAGCTTAAGATCCCACAGGTTGAGGACTCAGTCCCCACCCCCCACTTCTGATGCCAATCACAAGCCCCAGGTCATTTCAGCTACGTTTCTGACCGACCAGCTAAAAATCAGGGCTCCTATGACTCCTTTCCTTCAGGTAGATTAATTTGCTAGAGCAGCTCACAGAACTCAGGGAAACACTTATTTATGTTTACCAGTTTATTATAAAGAATATGACAAAGGATACAGATAGAGATGCATGGAGAAAGGTATGGGCAAAGGGATGGGGAGATTCCATGCCCCCCATAGGTACATCACCCTCCAGGACCCTCCACAAGTTAAGCTGTCTGGAAGCTTTCTGTACCCTCCACCCCCATCCTCTTGAGCCCTTTATGAAGACTTCATTGGGTAGGCATGACTGAAGCATGGACAACTGTATAGAAATGTGGTTGGACCAAAGGAGTATGATTTTATATTAATAAACTGAGCAAGGAAACCTAGCAAGGCCTGTCTGTTCAGATTCTTCTTGGTAGGTCAGAGAATTTCTTTATGGCTAGCCCCAAGACAGAAAGAGCAGGAGAGATCCCTGCTTTGGAGAAAAAAAGGAGCAGGTGAAAGGAGAGCAGGAGAAGGACAGATAGAGATTCTGTTTTGTTTTGTTTTTGTTTTGAGATGGGGCTTTGCTCTTTTTGTCAAGGCTGGAGTGCAATGGTGTGATCTCAGCTCACTGCATTCTCCACCCCCCGCCCAGGTTCAAGTAATTCTCCCACCTCAGCCTCCCAAATAGCTGGGATTACAGGCACACACCACCACGCCCAGCTAATTTTGTACTTCTAGTAGAAATGGGGTTTCACCATGTTGGCCAGGCTGGTCTCGAACTCCTGACCTCAGGTGATCCACCACCTCGGTCTCCCAAAGTGCTGGGATTACAGGCATGAGCCACTGCACCTAGCCAAGATTCTATTTTATGATGCCTGTTTCTGTAACCTAAAGTGCCCCAACATTATAACAAATGACTATCTCTCACCTTTCTCACTCTGAGCTGTTCCAAAGCTGCTTTGGGACCCATGGACAAAAGCCCAAATACTTTAATAAAAGATATTCTTCTTGTTTTAGTCATTGGGAAATAATAAGGGTTCTGGAAGTTATGAGCCAAGAACCACAGACAAAAACATATACAAAACAGTTTCCAATTTCCTTTGCCCAGATCCATCACAGGAATCACTGTCTATGTCAGCCATTGCCTTATAAAATGTATTTCTTAAATAATAAGACTGTAAAGCTGAGAATACTCCTCAACCCATGGACTACAGAACGGAGTAGTGCAAGCAGGCATGACAACAATACTCATACCCTTGCACATCTCCGTCAGAACTCCTGGATAACTAGGTACATTGTCAATGAGCAGTAATATTTTGAAAGGAAACCTTTTTTCCTGAGCACTAAGTCTCAACAGTGGGCTTAACATATATACTCAGTAAACCATGCTTAAACAAATGTCTGTCACACAGGCTTTGTTGTTCCACTTAGAGAGCACAGGCAGAGTATATTAAAGGGCTCTATGATTTTTTGGAATGGTAAATGAGCATTGCCTTCAACTTGAAGTCAACAACTGCATTAGCCCCTAATAAGAGAGTGAGTTTGGGACTTTGAAGCCAGTCATTGACTTCTCCTCTCTAGCTATGAAAGATACCAAGATGGCATCTTCCAAGAGAAGGTGTTTCAGCTACATTGCAAAATCTGTTGTGGAGTGTAGCCACCTTCGTCAGTTATCTTAGCTAGACCTTCTGGATAACTTGCTGCAGCTTCTCCATCAGCACCAGCTGCTTCACCTTGCACGTGGATGTTACGGAGATGGCTGCTTTCCTTAAACCTTGTAAACCAGCGCGGCTAGCTTCAAACTTTTCTTTTGCAGCTTCCTCACCTCTCTCAGCCCTCATAGAGTTGAAGAGCGTTAGGGCCTTGCTCTGGGTGAGGCTTTGGCTTAAGGGTATGTGGTGGCTGGTTTGACCTTCCGTTTAATGTTCTCCACATCAGCAATAAGGTTGTTCCGCTTTCTTGTCATTGTGTGTTCACTGGAGTCGTGCTTTTACTTTCCTTCAAGAACTCTGCCTTTGCATTCACTGCTTGGCTAACCGACAAGAGGCCCAGCTTTTGACCCGTCTCGGCTTTAGACATGCCTTCCTCACTAAGCTAAATCATTTCCAGCTTTTGATTTAAAATGAGGGACATGCGATTCTTCCTTTCACTTGAACACTTAGAGGCTATTGTAGGGTTATTCATTTGCCTAAACTGAATATTATTGTTTAGGCAATAGAAAACAGTTCAGGGAAAAGAAAGGCCCAAGGAAAAGGAGAGTTAGGGGAATAGCTAGTTGGTGGGGCAGTGAGAACACACACAACATTTATAGATCAAATTTGCTGTCTTAGCTGGGCACAACTGTGGTCCCCCAAATGACTACAATAGTGACATCAAAGATCACTGATCACAGGCTGGGCACAGTGGCTCACACTTGTAATCCCAGCACCATGGGAGGCCAAGGTGGGAGGATCACTTGAGCCCATGAGTTTGAGACTGGCCTGGGTGACATAGTAAGACCCCATCTCCACAAAAAAATTTTAAAATTAACCAGGTGTGGCTAATTTAAAATTATCCAGGTGTAGTACACCTGTAGTCCCAGCTAATTCCAAGGTTGAGGTGGGAGGATCACAGCCAGGAGTTCAAGGCTGCAGTGAGCTGTGATCACACCCCTGCACTCCAGGCTGACAACAAGGCCAGATTCTGTCTCAAAAAAATAAATAAATAAAAAATCACTGATCACAGATCACCACAACAGATATAATAATAAAGAAAAAGTTTGAAATATTGTGAGAATTGCCAAAATGTGACGCAGAGATGTGAGGCAAGCACATCCTGCTGGAGAAACGGCGCTGGCAGATTTGCTCAACTCAAGGCTGTCACAAACCTTCAATTTGTTAAAAAAAAAAACACATCAGCGAGACACAGTAGGCAAAGTGCAGTAAAACGATGTGTGTTTACATTTTTATTTTCTGTATATTTTAATGTTTATCTTAAAACTCTTTCTGGATGGGGAGAGACTGCCCCTGCAGGGGCTGGCCTATCTAGTCACATCTCCTCTATGGGATCTGTGTACTATAAGAAGCAATATTCTTCTGCCTTAGTCATCCCAGAGCCAGGTACCAGGCAACTAAAGACCATCCCTATAGAACCCAAAGCCTGCCGTTTATAATGCAAATTGGCCAATCCAAAACTGTTTACACTGCCCAGCCTTATCTTTCCTGCAGAAACCCCAATAAAGGCCATGGCCTAGATCTTCCCTCACTCTGGCCCTGTCGGCCTCCTGACCTACACTGGTGCGTTCCCTTGTGGCCCTGTGTGCCACACCTCCTGCTTCTAGGACCTGTGTGTGTAATAAACTTCCTTTTCCCGATCCTGTCTCGTGTGGCTGCACCTGACCAACCATCACATGAAATAACATAGAACAGCACCCACTATAGACAGAACTTGTGGCTTCTCAAAAGGTGAGGTGTATAATGAAGCTCTCATAGCTTAGATAAGATCTGTTCCAGATCCTCAACCCCCATTTGCTCCAGTTCCCATACCTGCTCTAGTCCCTTCCAGACAAGCAGGGGTGCAAAGGATGTGGAGACTGGATCAGGATGCAGTGGCCAGGCCACCTGGGCCAGGCTTGGGCTCTAGGGGTCACTTGTCCTCAGGCTGCAGAGCACTTTTCTGTTTTGCTTTATTGTGGCAAAATAAATATACATAAAATTTACCATTTTAAGTGTTCAGTTCTGTGGCATTAATTACACTCACATTGCTGTGCAACCATCACCCATCCATCACCAGAACTTTTTCAACTCAAACTAAAGCTCTGTACCCATTAACAATAATTCTTCATTCCCCACTTCTCCCAGCTATTAATAACTTTTCACTTTCTGTCTCTATGAATTTGACTACAATGGGTAGGATACCATTATAGGAACAGCACTCTATAATTCAACTCTTCCCGTCTATCTCCCTCTCTAAGGTGGCAGGTTCTTGACACTGGAGATTTTTTTCTTCATCTTTAGAATTCCCAATACCCCTCCTAGTGTCTGGCATAAAATAGGTGTCCAGCAACTATTCCATAAATGAGTAAATGTAATTATCATGGTCTAACTGGTTTTGTAGATGACTTTCAACAAGTCTTCCCCAGATGATAAGCAACATGTAGACAGGAATAGAGCCAACCTTTCATTTATTTTTAGAGCACTTACTACTCGGCAGGCACAATAAACAGAGCTCAATCCCTGCCTATAAGGAGCTCGAAATCTAACAGAGATGCACAGAAGCTGTCTATGACCTTGATAAGAACAGCGACAGAGGGCAGCAAATGTCTATGGATGCACCCAGCACAAGGCTCTGGACGGAGTGTGTGTTCAATAGAGGTATTTTTTTTCTAAATTTGCTCACTTCCTGTAATGACATTGTTTTATTTTTATTTAAAAAAAATTTTTAATTGACAATAATTGTACCTATCTGTGAGGTACATATGTTTTGATACATATAATGTATAGTGATCAGATCAGGTAGTTAGTATAAACATCATCTCAAATGTTTATCATTTCTTTGTGTTAGGAACATTGAATACCAGCGGAGGTATTTTTAACTGAACTGAATCAGATCACAAGCTCGTTGGGAAGTTTTGAGCTTCCCACTTTCAAGCTATGTGACTTTAGGCAAGCCACTTAATTTCTCTTTGCCCTGCAGATGTGTAGCAGTTATGACCCGAAAACCAGGTATAAGCCAGTTTGGCCTGTGTGGACTGGATGCAGCAAATCAGCAAGCCATGTTTTTGCCTAAGAAGTAACAGAGTAGATAGCTGGGCATGGTGGCAATGCCTGTGGTCCCAGCTACTTGGGAGGCTGCAGGAGGATAGCTTGAGCCTGGGAGGTGGAGGTTGCAATGAGCTGAAATCATGCCACTGCACTCCAGCCCGGGCAACAGAGGGAGACCCTGTCTCAGGAAAAAAAAAAAAAAAAAAAAAAAAAAAGTTTTAAAAAAAAAGAAGTAGTAGTAGTAACATAGCAGAGCTGGAGATGGGAATTGGGGAGAACCTCTAGCCACAGAACTGACCATTTCAGAGAGTCCTTGGCCCAGGGAGACAGAGTAATGGGATACAGCTTCCTGCTTGCATTTCCTACTAAACAGACACTGTAAACAAGTCACAATGAGCCTTTATTAGAAACTCCTCATCTAGTTCTGGGCCTGGATCCTTCCACACCTGGAGATGTATCATCTATTTTCACAGTACTGCTTAAGAAGCAGATGTTTGTCAGGGGAATCGCCCCACTCAGAACCTGTGGAACTTGAGCAGGGGAGCTTCCTGGTGCATGCCGAATGCCCACATCCCCCCAACTTCAGCTGTCAAAGCTAGATCCCCAGTTCAGCCCTCTGCCCTTCTAAAGGCTAAGCAGTCGATACACAGGGTTGGGCATGATAATTCTGTGATGCCAATTTTTTTCCTGATTTGCTAATTCCAACAGGAAAGTTGAAGTCCTGAGCTTTCTTGTCAGATGTGAAATATATTCCTCCGCTTCCATCAGCCATGAACGGGTATGCCATTTTTCATTCCTGTTTCAGGCATCCTGAACAATATCTGAGGCTACTAAGTTTAACCCTACAGCTAACAAGTCTATAACCCACAAGACTGATGTCAAATCTAATTTTATAGCCTGAATATTACTGCTGTGATTTCCTCTCCTTTTTCTACCCCTTTTAGGCCCTGACTTCAATACGTCATGAAAGTGCCCTGTCTGTTCATTGAGTTCTGCTCTCTTGTCTTTCATTCCTCTAAACTCGACCAGAATCTCAGCTTTTATATACATACACACACATACACACATACACACGGAATGAAGATGCTTTCACATTGGGACAAAACATAAGTCCTGGATGTGTCATTTGAATGAGCATCGGGTGTCATCATGACCTTACCACAACAACAGCCACTCTTTATGTGTTCCATGAAAGCAGTTTATAAATAGTGGCTATCAATAATCTATGTTGATTGCTTCCTGGTATCACATCTTGGGCAAGTACTTGCCTTGCACTCTTTTTAATTCTCACCCTCTGCAACATGGGTACTATCATCCCCGTTTTGCCAATAAGAAAACAGTGTAAGGCACAGATTAGGCACCAAGGTCACATAGTAAATGGCAGGGTCAGCTAACAGTCATGCCCAAATCTATCTGACTCTAAAGCCTGAATTCTGAACCTTCCCCGCTGTATCTCAGAGGTGAAGGCCGAAGGATGCTAGATTCCTGGAGAGAGGGAAAAGGAACCTGACAGCTTAAGCCTCTGACAATAAAAATGGGCTGTTTTACAATATCGTATCTGAAACCTATAAAACCACAAGTTCTCCAGTTGGAACCATTCTCCAACTTTTGTGTCTTGGTGTTCAGGAAAGGAGCCATTGCCAAGAGAGCTGGGCCTGATCAGTCTATGGTCTCTCCTTATCATGTAAATGGGCCTCCAAGAAACTCATCTCTTCAGTGAGACCAAGCCCTTCTCAGCTACCCATTGTAAGACCCAGAGGTACACAGAGAAGTTGAGTGACTTTGCCAAGGACACACAGCTAGTGAACAGTGGGGTTAGGATTCAAACCTAGGGAGTTCCACTGAAGAGCTGGTCCTCAAACTTGGCACTTCACAAAGGAGCCAGTGCAGAATACAAATGACTCCCCAGTACTGAGAGAACAGGGGCTGGAATAAGGAGAAACTTTACAGAGGACTTAACCATTCAACCGCAGCTAGAGCAGGTAGAATTTAGACGTGTGAAGTGGTGCAGGGTGTCAATGTACATGTTATTTTCACTGGTCACTGAACAGACCTACTTAGCTAGAGTGAATAATAAGTGAAACAGGAAATATAATTAGAAAGGTAGATCAGGCAGCCTTATATACTAACCTGGATTAAATAAAAACAAGTTCAAGAGAAGCTTAGATCTACCTTTCCAACTGCCTCCCACATGGTTTTTCTGTATATGTAACTTCAGGGGTGGGAGCTCTCTAGGTCAAAGAAGTCCTTTCCCTGGGCCTGGGCAGTTGTGTGTATATTTTGGATTAAAAATCTTTTCTTCTCATCAACACTTGAATTTGGGCAGAAATATCACATTAAGCTGTAGAGCAGCTATCAGACATAAAGGTGACCAAACATCAACAATTCATGCCAAACGCAGCCCTGGCCAAACCCCCTAGGTGTCAACTTTGAAAAGAGGCTGCAGGCTGCAGCTCACCCAGAACAAAATCAGTTTTGCCTGCAAATACCTTCATTTAGCCCCAGATACTCCCTCTCATCTGAGAAGACTAAACCATTATTTTGATTCAAAATGTAGACTTATTATAAAAACAATGCTGTGTGTTTCTATAATGTGTTATATCTTCAAAGTGTCTCACATTCATGGTGAGGACGGGAAGTGAGCATGGAGATGTTGGGAATTCAACAGTCCTTTGTGGCAGGGTCTGGGAATAGCAACGTGGTGCATTTCTGTGCCTGTAAATCACACAGCTGCCCTGACCAGGCAGAGGTCAGGCAAAAGTAGTTACAAACTTAGAAAGTTTCTACTCATGCCTTGCAGGTTTTCTTAACAGTAGTAATGGTGCTTGCTTAGCCACTTTGATCTTCAGAGCTCAGACTCCTCAATCCATTCTTGCAGAGATCTGGGAAATTGATAGATGTCATTATTCTCAGGAAAATGGCTCCAAAACAAAAAAAGGGTCAGGAAGAAGACAGTGGCTGGGCCCACGGCTTAATGCTAATCACCTCCAGACTTAAGAACAGAAACTTTGAAGGCCAGCCTTTACTCCCACAGTAGGTTCCCAAGCCTGAGAAGCTGCCCCCTTATTATCCAAAGTCTTTTTTTAACTCCTAGAATCAGCACCATCAAGTCGAAGCTAAGAAATAAGTAAGTGTTGCCTAGTGCTGCCAGCAGAATGAAAAAAGTGCAAAAATCTAGCTAATTACTCAGGACATGTTGGCAGACACCTCTGCTTGTCAGATTCCTGGTTGTCTGAATGGTTATTTACATCTGAATTAATTTACACTGTGGGAGTTTAAATATTTGTTTTTTTT
This sequence comes from Callithrix jacchus, assembly GCF_049354715.1. Taxonomy (NCBI): domain Eukaryota; kingdom Metazoa; phylum Chordata; class Mammalia; order Primates; family Cebidae; genus Callithrix; species Callithrix jacchus. Next base: position 4,356,960 of record NC_133520.1, read on the forward strand.
TTTAAGTAGCAGCAAAGATCCTACCAGAAACTATGCTGTTTCCAAAAACTTCCTTTTCATCCTTGATTTATTCATGTGCATAGGACACTCTGCCATAAGGCCATGACTCTTGAAAGGAAAGATCCTAAATGGGAATTCTTCCCCAGACGTTATCATCAGAGCCTCTACCATCCTCCTTGCTCACTCCACAGACCTCACACTCCTGCTTCATGCATGTCTGAGGCAAAGGCCCTAAGAAAATTGACACAGTCTGTAAAACGTAAAAGATATTGAGAAACAATTTTTTTAAATTATGTATACATTCTGACCTTTTTCATTCATTCAACAAATATTCAGTGAGATGACACCATGTGTTAGGATTGCCCTGTTAGGTCTTGCAGGCACAGATAGATATCCAAACATAAGATGTTTGTGTCATCTCTACCCACAAGAGGCTGACAGTTCGAGGGAAAGAACAAACAGGGGGTAGTGGGAAACACAACAGAATATGGCAAATGTCTAGGAATGAGAGGAGATGGGAGCTGACATTAAGATACTGTAACTGAAATAGGAAAAAGCTAGAAACCTATTTCCATAACTGGTCTCATCTTGTAATTAATTCTTTGTTTTAGGGTTTCTATTTTTTTTTTTTTTTTTTTTTTTTTAATTCAGACAGGGTCTCATTCTGTTACCCAGGCTGGAGCACAGTGGTATGACCACAGCTTTCTATGGCCTTGACCTCCTGGTTCAAGCAATCCTCCCACCTTGGCCTCCTGAGTAACTGGGACTACAGGCACACATCACCAGGCCCCGTTAATTTTAAAAACTTTTTTGTAGAGATAGGATTTCCCTATGTTATTCAGACTGGTCTTAAACTCCTGGGCTCAAGGGATCCTCCCACTTTGGCCTCCCAAAGTGCTGGGATAACAGGTATAAGCCACCACGCCCAGCCGGTGATCAATTCTTAATGACAACGCACACATATACACACACCACAAAGATCTTAAATGTTTTTTTTTTAATTGCATTTTAGGTTTTGGGGTACATGTGCAGAACATGCAAGATAGTTGCATAGGTACACACATGGCTCTGTGATTTGCTGCCTTTCTCCACTTCACCCACATCTGGCATTTCTCCCCAGGCTATCCCTCCCCAGCTCCTCCCCATCCCTGTCCCTCCCCTATTCCCCCCAATAGACCCCAGTGTATAGTGTTCCCCTCCCTGTGTCCATGTGTTCTCATTGTTCATCACCCGCCTATGAGTGAGAACATGCGGTATTTCATTTTCTGTTCTTGTGTCAGTTTGCTGAGAATGATGTTCTCCAGATTCATCCATGTCTCTACAAATGACACGAACTCATCGTTTTTGTTTGCTGCATAATATTCCATGGTGTATATGTGCCACATTTTCCCAGTCTAGTCTATCATCGATGGGCATTTGGGTTGGTTCCAGGTCTTTGCTATTGTAAACAGTGCTGCAATGAACATTCATGTGCATGTGTCCTTATAGTAGAATGATTTATAGTCCTTTGGATATATACCCAGTAATGGGATTGCTGGGTCAAATGGAATTTCTATTTCTAGGTCCTTGAGGAATTGCCACACTGTCTTCCACAATGGTTGAACTAATTTACACTCCCACCAACAGTGTAAAAGTGTTCCTATTTCTCCACATCCTCTCCAGCATCTGTTCTCTCCAGATTTTTTAATGATCGCCATTCTAACTGGCGTGAGATGGTATCTCAGTGTGGTTTTGATTTGCATCTCTCTAATGACCAGTGATGATGAGCATTTTTTCATGTTTGTTGGCCTCATGTATGTCTTCTTTAGTAAAGTGTCTGTTCATATCCTTTGCCCATCTTTGAATGGGCTTGTTTTTTTCTTGTAAATCTGTTTGAGTTCTTTGTAAATTCTGGATACCAGCCCTTTGTTAGATGGGTAAACTGCGAAAAAATTTTTCCCATTCTGTTGGTTGCCGATTCACTCTAATGACTGTTTCTTTTGCTGTGCAGAAACTGTGGAGTTTGATTAGGTCCCATTTGTCTGTTTTGGCTTTTGTTGCCAATGCTTTTGGTGTTTTAGTCATGAAGTCCTTGCCTATTCCTACATCCTGAATGGTTTTGCCTAGATTTTCGTCTAGGGTTTTTATGGTGCCAGGTCTTGCCAGGTCTTATGTTTAAGTCTTTAATCCATCTGGAGTTAATTTTAGTGTAAGGTGTCAGGAACGGGTCCAGTTTCTGCTTTCTGCAAATGGCTAGACAGTTTTCCCAACACCATTTATTAAGCAGGGAATCCTTTCCCCATTGCTTGTTTTTGTCAGGTTTATCAAAGATTGTATGGTTGTAGATATCTTGTGCTGCCTCCGATGCCTCTGTTCTGTTCCATTGGTCTATATCTGTGTTTTGGTACCAGTACCATGCTGTTTTGATTACTGTAGCCTTGCAGTACAGTTTAAAGTCTGGTAGTGTGATGCCTCCTTCTGTCTTCTTTTTGCTTAGAATTGACTTGGCTATGTGGGCTCCCTTTTGGTTCCATATGAAGTTTAACATGTTTTTTCCCAATTCTTTGAAGAAGGTTATTGGTAGCTTGATGAGGATAGCGTTGAGTCTGTAAATTACTTTGGGCAGTATGGCCATTTTCACAATATTGATTCTTCCCGACCATGAACATGGAATGTTTCTCCATCTGTTTGTGTCCTCTCTTATTTCGTTGAGCAGTGGTTTGTAGTTCTCCTTGAAGAGGTCCCTTATGTTCCTTGTGAGTTGTATTCCTAGGTATTTTATTTTCTTTGTAGCAATTGTGAATGGCAGTTCATTCTTGATTTGGCTCTCTTTCAGTCTGTTATTGGTGTATAGGAATGCTTGTGATTTTTGCACATTGATTTTGTATCCTGAGACCTTGCTGATGTTGCTTATCAGTTTCAGGAGATTTGGGGCTGAGACGATGGGGTCTTCTAGATATACAATCATGTCGTCTGCAAATAGAGACAATTTGGCTTCCTCCTTTCCTATTTGAATACCCTTTATTTCTTTTTCTTGCCTGATTGCTCTGGCTAGAACTTCCAGTAATATATTGAATAGGAGTGGTGAGAGAAGGCATCCTTGTCTAGTGCTAGATTTCAAAGGCAATGCTTCCAGTTTTTGCCCATTCAGTATAATACTGGCTGTTGGTTTGTCATAGCTTTTATTATTTTGAGATACGTTCCATCGATACCGAGTTTATTGAGGGTTTTTAGCATAAAGGGCTGTTGAATTTTGTCAAAGGCCTTCTCTGAGTCAATTGAGATGATCATGTGGTTTTTGTTTTTGGTTCTGTTTATGTGGTGAATTACGTTTAAGGACTTGTGTATGTTGAACCAGCCTTGCATCCCCGGGATGAATCCTACTTGATCGTGGTAGATAAGGTTTTTGATGTGCTGTTGCAATCAGCTTGCCAGTATTTTATTGAAGATTTTTGTGTCTATGTTCATCATGGATATTGGCCTGAAGTTTTCTTTTCTTATTGAGTCTCTGCCAGGTTTTGGTATCGGGATGATGTTGGTCTCATAAAATAATTTGGGAAGGATTCCCTCTTTTTGAATTATTTGGAATAGTTACAGAAGGAATGGTACCAGCTCCTCTTTGTGTGTCTGGTAGAATTCGGCTGTGAACCCATCTGGACCTGGGTTTTTTTTGTTGGTAGGCTCTTAATTTCTGCCTCGACTTCAGACCTTTTTATTGGTCTATTCATAGTTTCGGCTTCCTCCTGGTTTAGGCTTGGGAGGACTCAAGTGTCCAGGAATTTGTCCATTTCTTCCAGGTTTACTAGTTTATGTGAATAAAGTTGTTTGTAATATTCTCTGATGATGGTTTGAATTTCTGTGGAATCTGTAGTGATTTCCCCTTTATTGTTTTTTATTGCATCTATTTGCTTATTCTCTCTTTTCTTTTTTATCAATCTGGCTAGTGGTCTGTCTATTTTGTTGATCTTTTCAAAAAACCAGCTCTTGGATTTATTGATTTTTTGAAGGGTTTTTCATGTCTCTATCTCCTTCAGTTCAGCTCTGATCTTAGTTATTTCTTGTCTTCTGCTAGGTTTTGAGTTTTCTTTATCTTGCTCTTCCGGCTGTTTCAATTTTGACGTTAGGGTGTCAATTTTGGATCTCTCCACTCTTCTCATATGGGCACTTATTGCTATATATTTTCCTCTAGAGACTGCTTTAAATGTGTCCTAGAGATTCTGGTGTGTTGTGTCTTCGTTCTCATTGGTTTCGAAGAACTTCTTTATTTCTGCCTTCATTTCATTGTTTATCCAGTCAACATTCAAGAGCCAGTTGTTCAGTTTCCATGAAGCTGTGCAGTTCTGAGTTAGTTTCTGGATTCTGAGTTCTAACTTGATTGCACTATGGTCTGAGAGACTGTTTGTTATTATTTCAGTTGTTTTGCATTTGCTGAGAAGTGCTTTACTTCCAATTATGTGGTCAATTTTAGAGTAGGCGTGATGTGGTGCTGAGAAGAATGTATATTCTGTGGATTTGGGGTGGAGAGTTCTGTAAATGTCTTTCAGGTTTGCTTGTTCCGGGTCTGAGTTCAAGTCCTAAATATGCTTGTTAAGTTTTTGTCTGGTTGATCTGTCTAATATTGACAGTGGAGTGTTAAAGTCTCCCACTATTATCATGTGGGAGTCTAAGTCTCTTTGTAAGTCATTAAGAACTTGCCTTATATATCTGATGCTCCTGTATTGGGTCCATATATATTTAGGATCATTAGCTCTTCTTGTTGTATCGACCCTTTTACCATTATGTAATGTCCTTCTTTGTCTCTTTTGATTTTTGTTGCTTTAAAGTCTGTTTTATCAGAGATGAGAATTGCAACTCCTGCTTTTTTTTTGCTCTCCATTTGCTTGGTAAATCTTCCTCCATCCCTTTATTTTGAGCCTTTGTGTATCCTTGCATGTGAGATGGGTTTCCTGGATACAGCACACCGATGGGTTTTGGCTTTTTATCCAATTTGCCAGTCTGTGTCTTTTGATTCGTGCATTTAGCCCATTTACATTTAGGTTTAATATTGTTATGTGTGAATTTCATACTGCCATTTTGATGCTAGCGGACTGTTTTGTCCATTAGTTGCTGCAGATTCTTCATTTTGTTGATACCCTTTAGAATTTGTTATGTTTTTGCAATGGCTGGTACTGGTTGTTCTTTTCTGTGTGTAGTGCCTCTTTCAGGAGCTCTTGTAAAGCAGGCCTAGTGGTGACAAAATCTCTGAGTTCTTGCTTGTTTGCAAAGGATTTTATTTTTCCTTCACTTATTAAGCTCAGTTTCGCTGGATACAAAATTCTGGGTGGAAAGTTCTTTTCTTTAAGGATGTTGAGTATTGGCCCCCACTCTCTTCTGGCTTGTAGGGTTTCTGCCAAGAGATCTGCTGTGAGTCTGATGGGCTTCTCTTTGTGGGTGATCCGACCTTTCTCTCTGGCTGCCCTTAGTATTTTCTCCTTCATTTCAATCCTGGTGAATCTGAAGATTATGTGCCTTGGGGTTGCTCTTCTTGCGGAATATCTTTGTGGTGTTCTCTGTATTTCCTGCATTTGAGTTTTGGCCTGTCTTGCTAGGTGGGGGAAATTTTCCTGGATAATATCCTGAAGAGTATTTTCCCGCTTGGATTCATTCTCTTCATCACATTCTGCTACACCTATCAAATGTAGATTAGGTCTCTTCACATAATCCCACATTTCATGGAGACTTTGTTCATTCCTTTTTGCATTTTTTTCTCTTATCTTGCCTTCTTGTTTTATTTCATTGAGTTGATCTTCGACTTCTGATATCCTTTCTTCTGCTTGGTCAATTTGGCTGTTGAAACTTGAGCATGCTTCGTGAAGTTCTCGTGTTGTGTTTTTCAGCTCCATCAATTCACTTATATTCCTCTCTCGGTTGTCCATTCTTGTTATTATTTCCTCAAATCTTTTTTCAAGGTTCTTAGTTTCTTTGCATTGAGTTGGAACATGTTATTTTAGCTCACAGAAGTTTCTCATTATCCACCTTCTGAAGTCTGAGTCTGTCATTTCATCACCCTCATTCTCCATTCAGCTTTGCTCCCTTGCTGGTGACGAGTTGTGGTCCCTTGTAGGAGGCGAGGTGTTCCAGTTTCGGGTGTTTTCCTCCTTTTTGCTCTGGTTTCTTCCCATCTTTGTGGATTTATCCACCTGTCGTCAGAGTAGTTGCTGATTTTCTGATTGGGTCTCTGAGTGGACATCCAGGTTGTTGATGATGAAGTATTTCTGTTTCTTAGTTTTTGTTCTAACAGTCTAGCCCCTCTGCTGTAGGACTGCTGAGGTTCACTCTGGGCCCTGCTTGCCTGGGGAAGACCTGTAGCAGCTGAAGAACAGTGAGGTTTGCTACCAGTTTCTTCTGCTATCTTTGTCCCAGAATGATGCCCACCAAATGTCAGTCTGATCAGTCCTTTGTGAGGTGACTCTTTGGATATATGGGGGTCAGGGAGCTGCTTGAGGAGGCGGTGTGTACTTTATAGGATCTCAAGTGCTGAGCTGTGAGCTCCATTGTTCATTCAGGGCTGCTAAACAGGCATGTTTAAGTCTGCTGCAGCAGAACTCATAAAGCCCTTTTTTTTTTACTCAGATGCTCTGTCTCGAGGAGTTAGGACTTTATTAATGAGGATCCATTGCACTGCCCTGCCCAGCAAGGAGGCAGTCTAGTCACTGCCTGCCTGCTGAGGCTATGGTGAGCTGCTCTGAGCTCCGCCCTGCTGCTGTGTGCTCTGCCCTGCTGCTGTGGGCTCTGCCCTGCTGCCGTGTGTAATTCCCTGTAGTCCTGTTTATATGGGTGTGGTTAGAACTGCCGTGGCGATGGTGGCCTGCCTCTGTAGTGGCAGACTCTCTCTGTTATGGCGGGTTGCCTCGGCAATGGCAGGCTGTGTCAGCATTGGCAGAGTACCTCCATAGGGGTCGAGTGCCTCAGTCATGACAGACACCCCTCCCCCACCGAGCTGCACCATCCTGGGTTCAGCTTTGCTTGCCGTGAAACTCTCAACCCCAAGCGTTTCCAATTGCCGTTTTGTTTGTTTTTGTGGGGATGAGACCTGCTGAGCCTTATCACCTGGCTCCCTGCCTCAGAGCCCCCCCTTTTTTTTTTAAGTTCAACGGTTGACTCTCTCCCAGGTGTTTCAGTTGCCTGCTGAAAGGGCGCCGGAATCTGTGTGATTTCCCATGCAGCAACCCACCGCGCCAGCTGAAACAACATCACTGCCCAGGAGTCTCCTGGCCTGGCTTTCTGTTTAAGTCCCATTTAATCAGATGAATGTGCTAATCTTCCCAGATCTCAAATTGCCAGTTTAACAGGGCAATGTATTTTTAACAGACCAGTGTATTTTGTATGGAATGCCGCTGCACTGCGACACTGGACAAAACGGCCACGCCAGCCAACACAGCTGTGCTAGCGGCCCGTGGGGCTTCTACACCTGGGAATCTCCTGGTCTGTGGGCAATAAAGATCCATCTGGAAATGCAGCATCCATTCACCCTCTGCCCTTTCACTGGGAGCTGCAATCCTCAGTTGCTCCTGTAGCGCCATCTTCTCCTCTCCCTCTCTTAAAATTTTCAATAAAAAATAGTTCAGGCTCTTCTAGGTTAGAAATACTTCTTTCAGGTAAACATGCACTTATTTTCTGAGGACAAATTCTCTATCAGGTGGGCTTTTCCTTCCCAAAGGAGCTCTGGCCAGACACCCACTTCCTTCCCAAGAGGGTACTGGGTGCAGGCAGCAACTTCTTCCCTGATGGCATCATGCGTGAATTCTGTGGTCCACACACTGTCCCCTGGCTTCTACTGGATTGCTTCTGGTCTCACCTGGACACTGATATCATACTGCAGGGACCTAGCTGATCTGTCTCCATGTCTTGATGTTCTGGGATGCTGTGTTGGCCCCAAGAGCTGCCGTTCTGAAGTTCAGGGTCTGTGGTCCCCTTCCTGAACCCTGAATCTTCTCTGTTACCTGTCCCTCTAGCACACTTGCATCCTCACTCAGGCCTGTGTAAGTTCTTAATTCCATAGGCAGCGTGCGTGAGGACAGGCAACCAGGTGCATGACCCAGAGCTCCAACACTGCCCTGCTGCTCCCACAGGGTACTCAATTGCTAGGACTGTTGCAACAAACTACCACTAACTAGGCAGCTCCAAACAACAGACCTTTATTCTCCCTCTCATCATTCTGGGGATGGAAGTCTAAAATCAAGGGGTCAGCAGAACCAGGCTCCCCTGCCAGTCTCTAGAAGAGAATCTTTCCTTGCCTCTTCCAATGTCTAGCAGCTCTCTGCATTCCTCAGCTTGTGGAAGCCTCACTCCAATCTCTGCCTCCATCTGCCCATGGCCTTCTTTTCTGTGTCTCTGGGTGTCCTCTTCTCTTCAAGGATACCAGTCATTGGATTTAGGGCCTACCCTGAATCTAGAACAATTTTATCTCAAGATTCTTAACTAATTACATCTGCAAAGACCCTATCTCCAAATGAGGTTACATTTGGGATTCTGGATGAACACAAACTTGGGGAGGCTGTTCAACCCACTATATACACCATGCTGAGACAATGGTCCTGCCAAATCCAGACTTTCTCTAAGAGGCTTGAAGTCTCCCAGGGAAGCAGAGTACTAGCCTGATATGGTTTGGTTGTGTTGCCACCCAAATCTCATCTTGAACTCCCACATGTTGCAGAAGGGACGAAGTGAGGGGTAATTTAATCATGGGGTTGGGTCTTTCCCATGCTGTTCTCACTATAGTAAATAAGTGTCATGTGATCTGATCTTTGAAAAATGGGAGATTCCCTTGACAAGCTTTTTTCTCTTGTCTGCCACCATGTGAGATGTGCCTTCCACCTTCTGCCATGACTGTGAGGCCTCCCCAGCCACATGGAACTATAAGTCCATTAAAATCTTTCTTTTGTAAATTGCCCAGTCTCAGGTATGTCTTTATCAGCAGTGTGGAACCAGGCTAATACATTGCCCTAAAGTGCCCAAAGTCCCCAGGTCATCTGGTTGTTACCAGATCCCTTTTCAAGGTTCAGATCCCATGGAGAGAACCAGACCATTCACATGAAAACTTCCTTCTCTGCCCCATTTGTTTCTGTAGTACTAAGAGAAGAAAGTCTTTCATTTTTCCTCCATGATGTCCTGAGTTCTCTCTTCACTCATGGCTCTAGTCTTGTACGGGGAAATGTGTGTCTCTAGAAAGCCCTTTTCTCTTTCAATGAAGTCTGGCTTTAAAGACTAATGCTGGTCATGAATTTTTAAAAATCTAATCTAGTTTGGAATTAAAAGCTAAACCACAATCCCTGTGCTATCTACATCTTCCTTTAAGCCATTGATTCATGTGTGTGCAGAAACTGGAGACTTTTAAGAATGAATGGGCTGGGTGCAGTGGCTCATTCCTTTAATCTCAGTGGCTAATTCCTTTAATCTTTGAAAGGCCAAAGTGGGAGGATCGTTTGAGCCCAGGAGTTCAAAATCAGCCTGGGCAACATAGTGAGACCCTCGTCCCTACAAAAAAAAGTTTTAAAATTATCCAGATGTGGTGATGTGCCTGTAGTCCTAGCTACCTGAGAGATTGAGGCAGGAGGACCGCTTGAGTCCAGGATTTCAAGACTGCAGTGACCCATGATTGCACCATTGCAATCTAGCCTGGGCAATGGAGCAGAGCACTTTTTAAAAAAAAAAAAAAAAAAAAGGATTGTGCTTTGGTTTAATATAACCAGTATATTACTGGGCATGTGCAGGATGTGGCTATGGAAACACACACGTGGTCCCTTGAAGGGACTACATCCTATGCGTCTTTAGTCACAACATCAGCACAGTGCCTGGCATATAGCAGGTGCTCATTATGTGTGTTGAGTGATTGGAATCTGGAGGGCTGTGCAGTAGAGGTGACATTAAGACAGGGCTTGAAAAATGAGTTCGTAGGATTCTGATCTAGGGAAACAGGCAAAGAAGGCATTGTGAGCAAACGGCAAAAGTGCAAAGGCATGAATATGAATGACATCTCAGGAATGGTAAGGAAAAGTAAGTTGCAGTAAACCTTTAAAGACTTGAGTGATGTGGGCAGAGCTGGGGTTTCAATGGGAGGGAAATGGAGAGAGGTAATGCAGGCCGAAAATGGAATAATCTTTAAGAGTTTTTCACATGAATTCATGCTTTAAGCAGTCTGAGGGATTCTATAGAAGCTGATGTTAGCAGATGTAGCTGTATCATTCCCACTCCTAAATATGTCCCTTGATCCTATCCACATAGACTTAATGCCAACCCACTATGGCATTTCTGAGATTCTCATTTTCTTATCTTACACTAAGTCTTGGGAAAACACTACATAGTGAACTAGGCCACAAACTGGAATATTCCAAAGAAACAAATTATTTCACAACCAAGAAATGCTTCATTTTTCTAAAATGATCAATGCAAATCAAAATGCTGAATCCTGCAACCAGAAAAAAAGTATCAAATGATAAATGCATTTCTGCATCAAATTCAAGTCTTGCCATCCTGATGACTGCAAATGTGAGTATTTTTACCAGTGTTTTTTCCATGACAAAAAGAATCAGCTTCCCAAAAAGGAAGGAATTCTATCAGCACTTTTTCTGTCTTTTAATGAAATATTGTCTGCTCTGGCATAAAGGGTTTGTGATACAACGGTTTATTTATTTTTCTAGTCCCCAAACAAAACTTAAATCCAGTTTGTTCAAAATCAAGAAGTGCCTTGTTATCTTAGATACTGCCAGGCATAATACTGTCTCTGAGTCTCCCATTATTCTAGAGATGTTCAAGGACAAATTAGAGCTGAACTGTTGGTGGGGACTGTGTACTTCTCTATGCAATAGAAACTTGAGAATTGCTTTTTTCTAATGCCTTTGTTCTGTGTATTGTAACTTTCTTTTAAAGGGCAGAATGGAACAAAAATCAAGCTGAGAATTACAATAAAATAGCTTTTAAAACATAATAATAATAGTGTCAGCAATAATAATGTGCAAAAATATCCTTTTTAAAAGTTGTCCACGAAGTTCTCAAAGAACTATGCTGTCAGTGGAATTATTTCCAAAGAAAGGGCTATGAGTGAGGCTAATGCAGTTGTGAGTAAGTTGTGGAACTTAATTATGCTAATCTGGCAGATACACAGGAAGTGGGGTATGGTCCAGAACATCACATACATTGGAGCAGGGAGTGGCCTAATATCAACTTATGTCTTGCTTATTCTTGTATTACAAAGTCTTTCAAATTCAACCCTTTTTTTCCATTTCCATTGCCACCACCTGAAATTCGAGTTCCATTAAATTAAAAGTAGGCCACTGCAATCACCTCCTATTTCACAGATTTTTAGCCAGAGAATATAGCAAAATTGGCTGAAGAGCTCTTCCACATACAGACTCCATAGGCTTTATAACAGACCTACTGAATTGGAGTCTCCAGTGGTAGGGGCCCCAGCATGGTTAGTTTAAAATGTTCTGCAGGTAATTCTGAAGTGCATCTCTGATTAGGAATCACTACACCAAACAACCTGGTATCTAAACTCACCCTCCACCATAGTTTACCATCCTCTTGTTTATCTTCCCTAAACTATCTATTTGGTGGTATCCAAAGTCATCAGAAATTTCTAATAATGAACAGGAGAGTTGATAGGTGTCTCTCACCCACTGATCCCCATATGCAATTCAGATTTTATTCCTCACTCTCACATAGCTTGGCGAAACTGGTCCACTCTGGTTGACCTTTCCATCATTGAGCTGGGACTTGCGACATTCCTTCACCCAGCATAGCCCCCTCCCAAACACACATTCACCAATTGCTCTTTAATACTCACTCCCAATCCTTTGAGACTCACCTCAAGTCCTGCCTCTAGAAAGCCTTCGTGGCCACTCATGACCCTGTCCCCTATCACAGATGTTCTCACCATCCTCTGAATTCTTACAGTACTTGGCATGTGCCTAGAGAAAGTAAGTACATAACATGAAGGAGGAGAAAATATCTAAGAGCACAGACTCAAGTGGATGCCAAGTAACTTCTTCAAAATGTAATGTTTTTAAAAACACAGATGAATTTTCAATCTCCATAATCCATTTATGGAGTTCACTAATGCCCCAGGAAGATGGTCCGTGTATATTCTGAAGCTTCTGTAAACCCCCAGCACATGCTGTGTGCCCCAGCAACACATCCACTCATGTAATATGACCGAGTACCATGGACAGAAAAAACTCAACAAAGATGTCTGAAATAATGAATAGATAAGTGAATCAACAAATTCAAATTCTTTTTCCCCTGTTATTAAGAGCAATTTAGATACATGGCAGCTCCAAACCTCCAAACTTATAGACTTGACCATCTCAGTATTCAGAAAAACAAAGTCCTCCAGATGGCAGGTCAAAGCCTTTTTAGAAGGCATTTGGAACACTTTGATTCCTGAATATGCCACTTGGAGTTCCCCATCCTGATTTCCACAGGCTTCTCAAAATATTTCTTCCAAACTCATACTCCCTCATTCCAAGAGTTTGGGTGAATGAAATGTCTTCCACTTCATTGCATGTACACATAAGAAGGAAATTCTGTGGTGAATGATCCAGACTTATTGCACACAGGCTAACACCCCAGGCATTTAAAAATCCATCACCATTATTTTAGATTAAAAATTAGCTGGTAGCTATATCAGGAAGGAAAAAAAAACATGTTCTGCTCTTTTCTATCTTTATGTAACATGCTTGTCATGGACAAAACCTACAAAAGAAAAGCCCAGCCACATCTGTCTTTGCACATAAGATGTTTGCCTCTAAAACTCTTTTCATACACCAACACACTTCAAGGCTTGGCAATCTGTGGCTACGTATAGATTATAAATAGCAGTTAAAAGAAATAAATAAACCCAGGAACAGCTGGAGGAGGCACAAAAAAAGGATGAAGGGAACCCCAGGCCCTCTGCATATCAAAGCGGAACAGCTGAACTGTATGTAAACATTATGAAGGAAAACCCAAAGGTTGTTAGGAAAAAGGACCAGCTTCCCCAGCCCTCCCCACACACCCTCTGTCCAGTTTTTGTTATCATGATTCTTTCCTATTTTGTGTATATCCACCCCCATCACCTATACAGATAAATGTTTAATATTACAACCTCACAAACACCCAGTCTGATTCCAGAGATATAAAAAGGCATTGAGGATGTGTAGCTGTAGTTACCTGCTCTCCCGGTTTCCCAAAGTCCTCCTTATGCCACTGTAATTTAGATATTAAGAGTCTGTCTCTCAAATTCTAAGTTTATAAGTGACTTAAATCTTATCCCCAAAGATCCCTAGCAAAGCAGATGAGCTAAATATGACATTAACAAATCATCTTCCGATAAAAGAAAAATGATGCCCATTACCTTTAAAAAGCCAACCAGTCAATAATAAAATAATGAGCTGACAAGAATGACAATTCTCCCCTCCCCCATGATGCAAACTATATGCAATAGCACTGTTTTCAAAGGAAGCACAATTTACTTCTCTTAAAGGAGCCCATGAAAAGGTATCCAACACACTTTGGGCTCTTGATATTGTATTCTCAAGATCAAGGAACAATTTGTTATGTGTTTGATTATTATTTGCATGACTCAGTCAATATATACAATCAGATTAATCAGGAGACAGTAGAAACCTGTGAATGAGGAACAAGACAGAAAAAGGTTTTCAGAAGGGTAGAAGGAAGTAAGAAAACTGATCAGGAATCACTGAGCAATAATTTCCAGTCTTTTCCCTGTAATGATGCCTTTTGTACTTCAAGAAATGTTAGGGTTCCAGTTAAAGATGGAAGACTAAACACACTCAGCCTCCAATCTCTCCAAAAAACCCATCAAAACCACAAAAAGACTTGGGTAAAGCCTAAACTTCCAGAACAAAGAGAAAAGGACAAAGACAAAAGCAACATGGTGTGAAAGGAAAATGAAATTTCAGGACCCCGAATTCACTGCGCCTATAGGGAAAAATAAAGCTTGGTAGCCGAGTCACAAAAAGCAAACAAACTAAACGCCTGCCTTTTCTTTTGTTCCTAAACTGACAGCCACAGATAGAAGGCCTCATGTCTCCACCAGGGGCCTCCTGCACCCTGACAGTGTAAATTACCAACTTATCCTCATGGTATGGGAAAAGAGGAGACTAGAAATTGTCCCCATCTACCCCAAAATGAATGCATATTTGACTGCTTTCTCTACTCGGTGCTTATCTTATGTAAAGTGCAGATCCATTAAGTGCAAGATAAATACATAATTAAGTGTTCCCTCTACCCCTCATTTTCACATGTAACATGTGGATTCAAAAGAATGTGAACTCCTTTTTTCTTTGCCCTTTCCCCTTTTGCCTACTTTTCCTCTTTAAATATTGAAGCCTTCGAAATCCTCTTCAGAAAAAGTACAAGCTACAGATCCTGCTGTGGCTTATGTATCTTTTTCCCAGGCACGTCTTCAACCTTGGCAAAATAAACCTCTACATTGATGGACACCTGTGTCAGATACTTTCTGGTTTACAATGGTCATGCAAACTGAAAAGCAGATGGATGAGTAGCTGGATTGCTGACTTAGAAGGCTGAATCCTAAACCAGCCCAGGTACCTTTGGGAGTAGGAGTGAAAGTGGGGGCCAAATACAAGAGGTCTGACTGAAAGTCTATATGAGATACAGTTAGAAACCCCCAAACCCCTCATTCCCTCAGCACTTGGCTGAAGACTAGATGTTTACTCTCTTACTGGGGTAAAAAGTCAGGATTCTTGGCACAGCTGAGGGTAGGGATAGCATATTTAAAACATAAGCAAGGAATCTGTTGAAGATTTACAGACTGATTTTGAAGCACTACCCCCCCACACACACACACCCCCCAGGCTTATGTTCACTCTGTGTTAGTCCATTTGTGTTACTAGAAAGGAATAGCTGAGGCTGGGTAAAAAGAAAAAAAAAAAGGTTTACATGACTCACAATTCTGCTGACTGGAGGATTGGGCATCTGGTGAGAGCCTCAGGCTGCTTCCAATCATGGCAAATGGCAAACAGGAACTGGTCTGCACAGAGCCAGAGAGGAAGGAAGACAGAGGGGAGAAAGGTGCCAGGCTCTGTTTAACAACCAGCTCTCTCAGGAACTAACAGAGCAAGAACTCACTTGTTACCATGAGGACAACACCAATCAAGTCATGAGGGATCCACCCTCAGACCCAAACATCTCCCAGTGGACTCCACCTCCAGCACTGGAAATCACATTTCAGCATGAGGTTTGTAAGGGTCAAATATCCAAACCATAGTACACTCAACTCCTAGACATTGTCAGCCAGACTTTTACCCACTATATGGAACACTGGAGTAGCCTTCCCTGCAGAATCAGATCCCAATACAGATGACCTAGAGATACTGACATAAAGAGATTGCCAAAGTTCTTCACCCAGACCAGCCTAGTAAAGCCCATATTTGACAAGTCCAACCCAATATGATCAGAATTTCCAATGGGCTCTCTGGAGACACCACTCAAATACAAAGAACTTAGACTCATTGGGGCATTTGAGGAAAACTTTTACAATGAAGGATAGAGGCCAAAATAAATAAGCAGAAAACAACAACTTGGAGGAAACAGAACTTATGAAAAGAAAAAAAAGGAACCTCAAAAATAGCATTCTTAAAAATTAAAAAAGATAACAAGATTAACATTGCAAGTGCCAGAAGTTAAAATGGAAGAAAACACTCAGAAATACAGCCAAAGGCAGAGACGGAAAATAGAGGGAAAAAAATAAGAAAACAAAAAACAGCAATAGTTCAGGAGGTCCAACATCTAAACAAAAAATTTCAATAGAGTTGTTCTCTACACTCTACATGAAAAAGAAGAAGTCGACAAAGAAATAATTGAAATATCCTGGGATGGAAGACATGAGCTTCCAGATTGAAAGGGCTCTCTGAACTCTCAGCACAACAGACGAAAATACAAAAATACGATGTGAAACTTTAGACAACTAAACAGAAAATCCACAAGCTTTCAGAAAGAGAAGAAACAGGAAGATGGTAGTTTCAACAAAAGTATAAAGAATCAGAAAGACATTAAATTTCTTAGCAGCAACACTGGAAGCCAGAAGATAATGAGGCAGAGAAAGTGTTTTCTAATCCAAAATTTTATACAGTCAAACTGTAAGCGTGTAGGCAGAATAAAGACATTTTTAGATATGCAACATCTCAAAACACTTCTCATGCAACCTTTATCGGGGAGATACTAGATACTAGTATCTCCACCAAATAATAGTACCAGTCACCAAAATGAGAGACTCGATCAAGAAAGAGAAAGACAATGGATACGGGACACAGGGGATCAAAAACAAGGGAGGCAAAGGGAATTTCTAGGATAATGGTAAAAAAAATCCTTAAGGCGGCAGCTATGCAGTAAGCAAAGAGCATAACTAGTCCAGCCTGGAGCAAGTCAGGAGGTTCTGGAATCATTAAGAAGATGAAATTGTTGGAAATATCTAATGTGTTAAAGTACTGACAGCAGATTCATATATCAGAAGCAAGATAAAAGAATGAATTAGAGATCGCACTCAGAGTCGATGAGGGGGCTCGTGCTCATCTGCTCTCTCCCTGCAGGCCTTCGAGATGGCATCCCGTGTGGTGCAGAGGCAACTTAGCTGCGACCCGGACCCAGCTCGAGGAGAGAGAGAAGATGGGGCTATAGGACCAACTCAGGATTGCAGCTTCCAGTGAAACCACAGATGGTGAGTGGATGCTGCATTTCCAGATGGAGCTTTATTGCCCACAGACCAGGAGATCCCCAGGTGTAGGAGCTGCGCAGGCCACCAGTGTGGCTGTTTGGGCCAGGGCCGCAGTGCAGTGGCACTCCGTACAAAATATACTGATTTGGTTGCCCTGTTATACAGGCAATTGGAGATTTCAGAAGGCAAATTAGCACATTCATCTGATTAAATGGGACTTAAACAGAAAGCCAGGCCAGTAGATTCCTGGGCAGCAATGTGGTTCCAGCCAGCACAGTGGGTCGCTGCATGGGAAATCAAGCAGATCCCGGCACCCTTTCAGCAGGTGACTGGAACACCCAAAAGAGAGTCAACCATTCAACTTAAAAAAAAAAGGCGGGGGGGGGGCTCTGAGGCAGGGAGCCAGGTGATCAGGCTCAGCAGGTCCCACCCCTGGAAAAAAAAACAAAACAGCAATTGGAAACGCTCAGGGTTGAGAGTTTCAGGGCAAGCAAAGCTGAAGCTAGGATGGTGCAGCTTGGAGGAGGAGGGGCATCTGCCATCACCAAGGCACTCAACCCCTACGGAGGTACACTGCCATTGCTGACACAGCCTGCTGTTGCCGAGGCAACCCGCCATAACAGAGAGAGTTTGCCACTACAGAGGCAAGCCATCATCACCACAGCAGCTCTAACCACACTCATATAAACAGAACTGCAGGGAATCACACACAGCAGGAGGGCAGGGCCCACGGCAGCAGGGCAGAGCCCACAGCAGCAGGGCAGAGCCCACAGCAGCTCAGCATAGCAACTACAGGGAAGCAGTGCCTCCTTGCTGGGCAGGACAGTGCCACAGATATTCATAAATAAAGCCCTGACTCCCTGGAACAGAGCACCTGAGGGAAAAATAAGGGGCTTTATGAGTTCTGCTGCAGCAGACTTAAACATACATGCCTAGCACCCCTGAATGAACAACGGAGCTCACAGCTCAGCACTTGAGCTCCTAAAAAGTACAGACTGTCTCCTCAAGTATGAAGTACAGACAGTCTCCTCAAGCAGCTCCCTGCCCCCTGTATATCCAAAGAATCACCTCAAAAAGGACAAATCAGACTGACATTTGGTGGGCAACATTCAGGGACAAAGATAGAAAAAGAAGAAATGGGTAGCAACCTTCACGGTTCTGCAGCTGCTACAGGTGTACCCCAGGCAAGCAGGGCCTAGAGTGGACAGCAGCAGTCCTACAGCAGAGGGGCCAGACTGTTAGAAGAAAAACTAAAAAACAGAAATACTTCATCATCAACAATCTGAACATCCACCCAGAGACCCAATTGGAAAACCGGCAACTGCTCAGACGACAAGGGAATAAATCCACAAAGACGGAAAGAAACCAGCGCAAAAAGAAGGAAAACACCCGAAACCAGAACACCTCACCTCCTACAAGGGACCACAACTCCTCACCAGCAAGGGAGCAAAGCTGGACGGAGAATGAGAGTGATGAAATTAAAGAATCAGACTTCAGAAGGTGGGTAATGAGAAACTTCCGTGAGCTAAAAGAACATGTTCTGGAGACTGACTCAAGATGGCGTGGTGAGAACAACCCAGGATTGAAGCTCTTGGTGAATGCACGGAGGGTGAGTCAGTGGCTCATTTCCAGATGGATCTTTGTGGCCCACAGAACGGGAAAATTCCCAGGTATAGGAGAGACATGGGACGCCAGCTCAGCGGTTTTGTCTGTTGCAGCCGGCGGCCAGTGCCACAGCGGTGCTCCACAGTGCTCCACACAAAGTGCAAAGGTCTGGGTGCCCTGTTGAACCGGCAATCTGAGACTTGAAAGAACAGATTGGCATATCCATCGGATTAAACAGGACTTGGACAGTGAGCCAGGCCAGAAGATTCCAGCGAAACAGCATTTGGGCCAGTGCAGTGGGACAAACAAAATGGCGATTCCAAACGCTCCGGGTGGAGAGTTTCACTGTGGGCACAGCTGAACCCAGGATGGTGCAGCTCGGTGGGGGCAGGGCGTCCACCATTACCAAGGCAATCTGCCCCTACTGAGGAACACTCCAATTGCTGACACAGCCTGCCATTGCCGAGGCAACCCGCTAAAACAGAGAGACTCCGCTGCAGGGCATAGCCCGTGGCAGCAGGGTGGAGACCACAACAGCAGGGCAGAGCCTGCAGCAACACTGCGGACCTCACACCAGCAGGGCGGAGCCTCGGCAGGCAAATAGTGACTAGACTGCCTCCTAACTGGGCAGGACAGTGCAACGGACACTCATAAAGAAAGCCCCAACACCCCGAGACAGAGCATCTGAGGGAAAAAAGGGTTTTTTTTATGAGTTCTGCTGCAGCAGAATTAAATGTAGCAGCCTAAAAGCCTTGAATGAACAATAGAGCTCACAGCTCAGCACTTGAGCTCCTATAAAGTACAGACTGTCTCCTCAAGCAGCTCCCTGACCCCTGTATATCCAAAAGACTAACAAGTGGCGGGCATTATCTGGGACAAACATAGCAGAAAAAAAAACTAGAAGCATCCCTCACTGTTCCGCAGCTGCTATAGGTGCACCCCAGACAAGCAGGGCCTGGAGTGGACCTCAGCAGTCGTACAGTGGAGGGGCTAGACTGGTAGAAGAATAACCAAGTAACAGAAATACTTCATCATCAACAATCTGGGCATCCACTCAGAGACTCAATAGAAAAGTCAGCAACTACTCAGAAGACAAGTGGATAAATCCACAAAGATGGGAAGAAACCAGTGCAAAAAGGAGGAAAACACCCAAAACCAGAACACCTTGCCTCCTACAAAAAAACAAAACTCCTCACCAGAAAGGGAACAAAGCTGGACGGAGAATGACTGTGACAAAATCACGGAATTAGACTTCAGAAGGTGGGTAATAAGAAACTTCTGTAGGCAAAAAGAACATGTTCGAAATCAATGCAAAGAAGCTGAGAACCTTGAAAAAAGATTTGAAAAAAGATTCGAGAAAATGATAACAACAATGGATAACTTAGAGAGGAATATGAATGAATTAAAGGAGCTAAAAAACACAAAACGAGAACTTCACAAAGCATGCACAAGTTTCAACAGCCAAATTGACCAAGCAGAAAGAAGAATATCAGAAGTCGAAGATCAACTCAATGAAATAAAACGAGAAACCAAGATTAGAGAAAAAAAAGCATACACAAAAAAAAATGAAGAACGTTTCCAAGAAATGTGAAACTATGTGAAGAGACCTAACCTGTTTGATAGGTGTACCAGAATGTGACAAAGAGAATGAATCAAAGTGGGAAAATACTCTTCAGGATATTATCCAGGAAAATTTCCCCAAACTAGCAAGGCAGGCAAACACTCAAATCCAGGAAATACAAAGAAAACCACAAAAATATTCCGCAAGAAGGGCAACCCCAAGGCACATAATCGTCAGATTCACCAAGGTTAAAATAAAAAAGAAAATACTAACGGCAGCCAGAGAGAAAGGTTGGGTCACCCACAATGGGAAGCCCATCAGACTCACAGCAGATCTCTCGGCAGAAACACTACAAGCCAGAAGAGAGTGGGGGCCAATATTCAACATCCTTAAAGAAAAGAACTTTCAACCAAGAATTTCATATCCAGCCAAACTGAGCTTCATAAGTGAAGGAAAAATAAACTCCTTTGAAAACAAGCAAGTACTCAGAGTTTCTGTCACCACCAGGCCTGCTCTACAAGAGCTCCTGAAAGAGGCACTACACATAGAAAGTAACAACAAGTACCAGCCATTCCAAAATCACACTAAATGCTAAAGAGCATCAACATAATGAAGAATCAACTTCAACTATCGGGCAAAACAGCCAGCTAGCATCAAAATGGCAGTATCAAATTCACACATAACAATATTAACCCTAAATGTAAATGGGCTAAATGCACCAATCAAAAGACACAGACTGGCAAATTAGATAAAAAACCAAAGCCCATCAGTGTGCTGTATCCAGGAAACCCATCTCACATGCAAGGATACACAAAGGCTCAAAATAAAGGGATGGAGGAAGATTTACCAAGCAAATGGAGAGCAAAAAAAAAAAGCAGGAGTTGCAATTCTCATCTCTGATAAAATAGACTTTAAAGCAACAAAGATCAAAAGAGACAAAGAAGGTCATTACATAATGGTAAAAGGATCGATACTACAAGAAGAGCTAACGATCCTAAACATATATGGACCCAATGCAGGAGCACCGAGATACATAAGGCAAGTTCTTAATGACTTACAAAGAGACTTAGACTCCCACACAATAATAGTGGGAAACTTTAACACTCCACTGTCAATATTAGACAGAACAACCAGACAGAAAATCAACAAGGATATTCAGGGCTTGAACTCAGACCTGGAACAAGCAAACCTGATAGACATTTACAGAACTCTCCACCCCAAATCCACAGAATATACATTCTCCTCAGCACCACATCACACCTACTCTGAAATTGACCACATAAATGGAAGTAAAGCACTCCTCAGCAAATGCAAAACAACTGAAATCACAACAAACAGGCTCTCAGACCATAGTGCAATCAAGTTAGAACTCAGAATTCAGAAACCAACCAAGAACCGCACAGCTTCATGGAAACTGAACAACTGGCTCTTGAATGTTGACTGGATAAACAATGAAATGAAGGCAGAAATAAAGAAGTTCTTTGAAACCAATGAGAACGAAGACACAACATGCCAGAATCTCTGGGACACATTTAAAGCAGTCTCTAGAGGAAAGTATATAGCAATAAGTGCCCATATGAGGAGAATGGAGAGATTCAAAATTGACACCCTATCGTCAAAATTGAAAAAGCTAGAGGAGCAAGATCAAAAAAACTCAAAACCTAGCAGAAAACAAGAAATAACTAAGATCAGAGCTGAACTGAAGGAGATAGAGACACGAAAAACCCTTCAAAAAATCAATAAATCCAAGAGCTAGTTTTTTGAAAAGATCAACAAAATAGACAGACCAGTAGCCAGATTGATAAAATACAAAAGAGAAAACAACCAGGTGGACTGCCTTAGCTCAGTAGTTCGTGACCAGCCTGGGAAACACAATGAAACCCAGTCTCTTCTAAAATACAAAAAAAATAGCCAGGTGTGGGGGCATGCACCTGTAGTCTCAGCTACTCAGGAGGATGAGGTGGGAAAATTGCTTGAATTCAGGAGGTGGAGGTTGCAGTGAGCCAAGACTGCACCACTGCACTCCAGCCTGGGTGACAGAGTGAGACTCCATCTTAAAAAAAAAAAAAAAAAAAGAAGAAAAAAACCTGCATGTGCAAGTGTCTTTTTCACATAATGACTTGTTTTCCTCTGGGTAGATATCCAGTAGTAAGATCTGGACCAAACAATAGTTCTCTAATACTTTCAGTTCTTTAAAAAATCTCCATACTGTTTTCCATAGTGGTTGTACTTGTTTACACTCCCACCAGCAGTGTAAAAGTGTTCCCTTTTCACTACATCCATGCCAATATCTGTTAATTTTTTTTTTATCATGGCAATTGTTCCAGGAGTAAGGTGGTGTTGCACTGTGGTTTTGATTTGCATTTCCATGATAATTAGAGATGCTGAGCATTTTCTCATGTTGGCCATTTGTTGTTTTTGTTGTTGTTGTTGTTGTTGTTGTTGTTGTTGTTGTTGTTTTGAGAAATGTTTATTCATGTCCTTTGCCAATTTTTTGATGGGATTATTTTTTGTTTTTGTTTTTTCTTGCTGATTTGTATTAGGGTTAAGTCTTTATCCACCTTGAGTTGATTTTTGTATAAGGTAAGAGATGAGGACCCAGTTTCATTCTTCTACATGTGGCTTACCAATTATCCCAGCACCATTTGTTGAATAGGGTGTCCTTTGTCCCACTTAATGTTTTTGTGTTCTTTGTTGAAGATCAGTTGGCTGTAAGTATTTGCCTTTATTTCTGGGTTCTCTGTTCTGTTCCATTGGTCTACATGCCCATTTTTATACCAGTACTGTAAGGGTTATTGCCAAGTTTAAAATGAGGAAACTGAGGCCAGTATAAGAACAATTAGATGCCAATTTATTTAGCTCCAGGGCGAGGTTCTGTGGTCTGGAGAAAGGTGCCAGAGAAGTCGCGCTTGACTTCTCAGGGCATGGGGTTTTATAGGGGTTAGAGGGGGGCTGGCCTAGGATGCATGGGGTGGGCTGCCATTGGGTAAGGTTTGACGGGATTTCTTCAATTTTTGCACATTCAGACATATAGTTTAGTGCTGAGAGTGCACAGTTTAGTGCTGAGGTTCAAATGCATAGCTTGGTGCTGAGAGTGCATAGTCTGGTGCTAAATATAGACCTGGGGGCAGAATGCAGAAGTGGGAGAGGGGAGCTCGCATGGAAGAGCCAGATGCTGAGTAATGTGTTCTGCCTGATAAACTGTTATTAGGCATAGAGAGGGGTGGGTGTTGTTCATCCGGCTCTTTGCAAGGCTATCGGCCTTACAAGTACCATGTGGTTTCAGTAACAATAGCTTTGTAGTATAGTTTGAAGTTGGGTAATGTGATCCCTCTAGATTTGTTTTTGGATTTTGTGGGGTTTTCTTGTTTGTTTGCTTGCTTGCTTACTTACTCTTGCTTTCACTATGTGGACTCTAGAAAAGGCTAATATTACCTTCAGAAAAAACAAAAGGTTTTACAAGAAAGAAATAGTAATGATAGTATTCTACATGGCTCAGTGGTGAATAGCATTTACATAGGTCAGAAGAATGCAAACACTGAATGTTAACTAACCACATGTGAAAGGGAAGTGTATAAAGAAAACTGAATCCTTCTCTTCCTTAGTGAGAAATGCGTAGATTATTCCTACTACCAAAAAAGTCAAGAAAGGGTGAGACAAGCATATTATTTAGAGATATGGAGGTAAATTCCAAAAAAAATTATAAGTACTTCTGAAGAGCAGGAAATGGAGGGCAAAGTTGGGAATGGAAGGGGAATCCCCATCAAGCTCTTCACTTTTACTATTTGACTCTAAACTATGGACATATATGACTTTGTTTTCTAAAGAAACTATTTTTAAAGTAAAAAGAAAGTTTATGAATACCCCTATGTATACTGACTGTCTCTTGGCTGAGAAAGAATATGATAAAAACCACACTTTAAAATATATTTGAACTTCCTAACTCAGAGTAGCATTTACATACGTTAGAAAAATGGTAGATTAATGTAGGTAAAAACACATCATCGATTTCTTCCTAAGCAGTGCTCAGAACATGAATGGATTTCCTCTCTCGACCTACCTAAGCCCCAGTTTCCCATAAATGTTTCCAAGAATGGATATAGTTGTTAACCTGCTCTCTGGATGCTGTAAGATACATATTTTTTAATAGAGTTTCCTTTTACATGTACTAGCTTGAATAGGTATCTAATTGTTGCACCCAAACATGCCCTGAGGAAAACAGTGAAGATACATTGGTGATAGAGACATGATTTGAAACTAGTACAAAGGCTATTCTACTTTGCTACATTTATAAATTTTCATAATTTTTCCTCAGTGACTTTTTTTTCACAAAAGCACTTTTTATTTGAGGTAAAGAGAAGTCTTGCCGAAAGGATTACATTTCCAAGCAGTCAAAACTCAGCTGTTAGTGGCACTATTTTGACCCTGTAGATTTTGCTGCTTTTTGGTCAGAAAGACCAAAGAAGGGTATTCAGGTTATACTTTCCTCCGTGGGGCAAAAAGAAGGGTAAAGTAAACTGGAAGAGACTTCTACTCTACTGACAGGGCTCTTCAGATCCAACATCAAGCTAGACACACCCTCGCTGGCCACTCTGCTGGTTGCTATCCCACTGCTGAGTGACACAGGCCATACTACCTTTGCAAGAAAAAAAAATGAGGGAGGAAACACAGTATAGGTCACTTGGAGGTGAACAGGCATCAACAGCTTCAAAACTCTTCATGGAAGGGGTAATCCTTGTGGGAAGCACAGCTCACCAAGGCACAGACCCTCCAGTTTCTGTTGTGGCTAGGTAAGGTGGTCATATCCTAGCTGCTCAGTTCAAACTCGAAGACCTTAAAGTTCTCAGCAATGTGTTCTGATGTCACAGACTTGCAGATCACCACCAAGTTCCTCTGCATGGGGAACCAGATCAGAACGTAGGCTGCAGTTTTATCATGCTTGGCTGCAATTGCCTTGAACCTGGGATCCTCCAGGAGGGAAGTTCCTCAGGCTTGGCCCAGGGCCTGTTGGGAGAGCTGAGGGGGCTGTAGGCAGTCACTATTATGCTGTTAGACTGGTAGTACTGGATTAACTTCTCCTGAGTGAGGTACACATAGCACTCAATCTGGTTAACCTCTGAATTATACTTTAAGTCAGGTTTGTTTAAGATCTTCTCAACATGGAGCTGGTTGAAGTTGGAGATGCCAATGGCTTTCACCAGCCCTTCATTCGCCAGCTCTTCCATGGCTGCCTATGTGTCAAGAATGTTAGTGTTACTGGGAACTATGTTGCCCAACTCATCCAATGGGAAAAATTCCTTCCTAGGATTGAAGCTGGTCAACCCGTGAATAAGGCAGAAATCCAGGTAGTCCAGCTTCAGATCACTGAGAGTCTTCTGGCAGGCTCCTTTCACCAAACTCCTCGCGCTTCACCAACTGCTCCATAAGCTTCTCCTGAATGGCCATTCTCATTCTGGTACACTTGGGCACAATTGATATGGCAGTACCTGACATCAGTGGCCACCTTCCCAGCCTCAGTTACCTGGCCCAGAGGGGACTTTCAGGTGCTCAGCCTCAGGATGGGCATCTTGGCACCATTGTTGAGCACAAGATGGCTGGCATGGCTGCTGTGCTCTCCAGACCCTTGCCCAGAACCGCGCGCCTCAGTGATTCTTTAAGTAACTTAATAATGTTAAAATAGTTATCTCTTTAAGAATGCCTGATCTAATCAACAGTGAAATACTTACTGTGACAGTGGAACCACTTAATAGATTTGGATTTGCAAAGCCAGTAGGTAGGACGTTGCTTGTTTTCCAGTAGGTACCTGACTTGAAGCAGGGGATCCTTTTATTACAGCCACAGGGACCTACCTGGTTTTTCTCAACTATGGACAGGTAGAGAGAATGAAATAGCGTATAGTCTAGTCTACATGCATTTTATATATAAACCTATTATTAAAATGTCAAAAATAAACTATTTTCTAATTAGAATATACAAAAAATGGACTCATATGTGTAATCTCAACAACTCAAAAGGCTGAGGTGAGAGGATCTTTAAGCCCAGAAGTTCAAGACCAGCCTGGGCAACACTGTGAGACCCTGTCTCTACAAATATATAATACATTTTTAAAAAAAAAAAAAAGAACATATGAAAAAGGGAAATACCATTTACAAAATTAAAAAATATAAGGAATTACAAAGTATCTACATACAAGTGAATTACCTTCGTGGTTAATAAGACCTCACTTGCAGCCACCTCTACTTTACCTTTTTATCACACGTTTCCTACCTTTTTATCACACTCTGGGAAAGGGTAGGGAGACTACTCCCTGCACAAAGGAAACATGGGAAAAAAGGCAAAGAGCCCCCCAAGAATTAGCTTCTCATACTTGAGTTCTGATATGGGGTATTATATTTTCACGTAAAAAGCCCTGCTGAATTCCTGACTTTGGGTTAATTTGCTGACCTATTATTACCTAGTTCCACTTATTCTCATTCTAGTTTTCCTTATTCTACCTTAGAAAAGGACTTTTCTTGGACTCTCTCTTATTGATAAGCTAAGTGTCAATAACTTCCAGCCTTACGAAGATCTCCCAGTAGCTCACTGCCTAAATTCCAGCTTAGAATTCCACAGCAAAGGCAGGGGCTAATCTTGGCTTTTCCTCTATGTCCGGTCAGACCCATTTTCAGCCATTTACAAAAAAAGGTTGTACCTTGCAGCTTGTGTTTTAAGCCCCCATTGCCTACATACTCTCTTTCTGAAGAAGCAGTAACTAAGAGAAAAGGAAGACTGAGTGAAAATAATGAAAATAGAGAATAGAAAAATAATAGAGAAAATCAACAAAACCAAAAATTGGTTCTTTGAAAATATCAACAAAATTAAGAAATCTTGGATGAGATTGACTAAAAGAATCAAGAGAGAAGACTCAAATTACAAAAATACGAAACAATGCTGAGCACATTACTACCGATATTACAGAAATGAAGATTACGAGACAGTATTATGAACAATTGTATGTCAACACGTTGAACAACCTAGATGAAATGGACAATAGAAACACATAATCTACCAAAACTGACTTAAAAAGAAATGGAAAATCTTACTAGACCTATAACTAGTGAGTAGATTGAATCAATAATCAAAAATCCCCTAACAAAGAGAAGCTGCAGTGAATTGTACAGAATGTTTAAAAAGAATTAACACAAATTCTTCTGAAACTCTGCAAACAGTATCAAGGAAGGGACATTTCCTGACTCATTCTATGAGGTCAGCACCATCCAGAACCAAAGCCAGAGGCCCCACAGGAAAAGTCAACTACAAACACCTCTCATGAATAGTGATACAGAAACCTTAACAAAATACTAGCAAACCAAATTCAGAAGCATATTAAAAGTATTATATACTTTGATGAAGTGGTATTTATTCCCAGAGTGCAAGTAGGGTTCTGCATAAAAAGTCAATCAATGGGAGGACTCAAGATGGCACTGTGAGAACAACCCAGGATTGGAGCTCTACTTGAATCCACGAAGAGGTGAGTTGGAGCTGCATTTCCAGACTGATCTTTGTTGCCCACAGAATGGGGAAATTCCCAAGTATAAAGGAGACGTGGGACGCCTGGCAGTACCTCTGCCTGGCGAAGCCGGCAGCCAGGGTGGCAGCGGCCGGCCCTACCCAGCGCTCCCCACAGGGCGTGCTTGTCTGGGTGCCCTGTTGAACCGGCAACTTGAGACTTGAGAGGGCTGGACTTGAGACTGAACAAGACTTGGACAGTGGGCCAGCCCAGGGGATTGCAGGGACAGAGCGTTTGGGCTACCCCAGTGGGACGAACAAAACCGTGATTTCAAACGATCCCCGTGCAGTCAGTCCGAGACGCTCTGTAGGGGAGGGGCATCCACCATTACCGAGGCAACCCACCCCAACTGAGATACACGCCCACTGCTGATGCAGCCTGCCATTGCCGAGGCAACCCGCTACAACAGAGAGACTCCGCCTCAGAGCGTAGCAGAGACCACAGCAGAACAGCAGAGCCTGCCCCAACAGGGCGAGCCTCACAACAGCAGGGCGGAGCCTCGGCAGGCAAACAGTGGCTGGTCTGCCTCTTAGCTGGGCAGGACAACTCAAGGAACATCCAAAAATAAAGCCCAAACCCCCCAACACAGAGCATTTGAGAAAAAAAGGGTTTTTTAAATGAGCTCTGTTGCAGCAGAATCAAACATAGCAGCCTAACAGCCCTGAATGAACAACAGAGATCACAGCTCAGCAATTGAGCTCCTATAAAGTACAGACTGTCTCCTCAAGCAGCTCCCTGACCCATCTATATCCAAAAGACTGACATTTGGCAGGCATCACCATGGGACAAAGATAGCAGAAAAAGAAACTAGTAGCATCCCTCGCTGTGCCACAGCTGCTAGAGCTGCACCACAGACAAGCAGGGCCTGGAGTGGACCTCAGCAGTCATACAGCGAAGGGGCTAGACTGGTAGAAGGAAAACCAAATAACAGAAATACTTCATCATCAACAATCTGGGTGTCCACTCAGAGACCCAATCGAAATGTCAGCAACTACGCAGACAAGTGGATAAATCCACAAAGATGGGAAGAAACCAGCGAAAAAAGGAGGAAAACACCCGAAACCAGACACCTCGCCTCCTAGAAAGGACCAAAACTACTCACCAGCAAGGGAACAAAGCTAGACGGAGAATGACTGTGACGAAATGACGGAATTAGACTTCAGAAGGTGGATAATGAGAAACTTTTGTGAGCTAAAAGAACATGTATTAAATCAATGCAAAGAAATTAAGGAACTTGAAAAAAGATATGAGGAAATAATAACAAGAATGGATAACTTAGAGAGGAATATGAATGAATTAAAGGAGCTGAAAAACACAATACGAGAACTTCGCGAAGCATGCACAAGTTTCAATAGCCGAATTGACCAAGCAGAAGAAAGAATATCAGAAGGCGAAGACCAACTCAATGAAATAAAACAAGAAACCAAGATTAGAGAAAAAAGCGCAAAAAGGAATGAACAAAGTCTCCAAGAAATGTGGGACTATGTGAAAAGACCTAACCTACGTTTGATAGGTGTACCAGAAGGGGACGAAGAGAATGAATCCAAGCTGGAAAATACTCTTCAGGACATCATCCAGAAAAATTTCCCCCACCTAGCAAGACAGGCCAACACTCAAATACAGGAAATACAGAGAACACCATAAAGATATTCTGCAAGAAGAGCAACCCCAAGGCACATAATTGTCAGATTCAACAAGGTTGAAATAGAGGAGAAAATGCTAAAGGCAGCCAGAGAGAAAGGTCAGGTCACCGACAAAGGGAAGCCTATCAGACTCACAGCAGATCTCTCGGCAGAAACACTACAAGCCAGAAGAGAGTGGGGGCCAATATTCAACATCCTTAAAAAAAAGAACTTTCAACCCAGAATTTCATATCCAGCCAAACTGAGCTTCAGAAGTGAAGGAAAAATAAAATCCTTTGCGAACAAGCAAGTACTCAGAGATTTTGTCACCACCAGGCCTGCTTTACAAGAGCTCCTGAAAGAGGCACTACACATAGAAAGGAACAACCAGTACCAGCCATTCCAAAATCACACTAAATGCTAAAGAGCATCAACATAATGAAGAATCTACAACAACTAACAGGCAAAACAGCCACTTACCATCAAAATGGCAGTATCAAATTCACACATAACAATATTAACCCTAAATGTAAATGGACTAAATGCACGAATCAAAAGACACAGACTGGCAAATTGGATAAAAATCCAAAACCCATCAGTGTGCTGTATTCAGGAAACCCATCTCACATGCAAGGATACACAAAGGCTCAAAATAAAGGGATGGAGGAAGATTTACCAAGCAAATAAAGAGCAAAGAAAAGCAGGAGTTGCAATTCTCATCTCTGATAAAATAGACTTTAAAGCAACAAAGATCAAAAGAGACAAAGAAGGCCATTACATAATGGTAAAAGGATCAATAAAACAAGAAGAGCTAACAATCCTGAACATATATGGACCCAATGCAGGAGCACCGAGATACATAAGGCAAGTTCTTAATGACTTACAAAGAGACTTAGACTCCCACACAATAATAGTGGGAGACTTTAACACTCCACTGTCAATATTAGACAGATCAACCAGACAGAAAATCAACAAGGATATCCAGGGCTTCAACTCAGACCTGGAGCAAGCAAACCTGATAGACATTTACAGAACTCTCCACCCCAAATCCACAGAATACACATTCTTCTCAGCACCACATCACACCTACTCTAAAATTGACCACATAATTGGAAGTAAAGCACTGCTCAACAAATGCAAAACAACTGAAATCATAACAAACAGCCTCTCAGACCATAATGCAATCAAGTTAGAACTCAGAATACAGAAACCAACCCAGAACCGCACAGGTTCGTGGAAACTGAACAACTGGCTCTTGAATGTTGACTGGGTAAACAATGAAATGAAGGCAGAAATAAAGAAGTTCTTCGAAACCAATGAGAACGAAGACACATGCCAGAACCTCTGGGACACATTTAAAGCAGTCTCTAGAGGAAAGTGTATAGCAATAAGTGCCCATATGAGGAGAATGGAGAGATCCAAAATTGACACCCTATCGTCAAAATTGAAAGAGCTAGAGAAGCAAGATCAAAAAAACTCAAAACCCAGCAGAAGACAAGAAATAACTAAGATCAGAGCTGAACTGAAGGAGATTGAGACACGAAAAACCCTTCAAAAAATCAATAAATCCAAGAGCTGGTATTTTGAAAAGATCAACGAAATAGACAGACCACTAGCCAGATTGATTAAAAAGAAAAGAGAAAACAACCAAATAGATGCAATAAAAAATGATAAAGGGGAAATCACCACAGACTCCACAGAAATTCAAACCATCATCAGAGAATATTACAAACAACTCTATGCACAGAAACTAGTAAACCTGGAAGAAATGGATAAATTCCTGGACTCCTGTGTCCTCCCAAGCCTAAACCAGGAGGAAGCTGAAACTATGAATAGACCAATAACAAGGTCAGAAGTCGAGGCAGCAATTAAGAGCCTCCCACTCAAAATAAAGCCCAGGTCCAGACGAATTCACAGCTGAATTCTACCAGACACACAAAGAAGAGTTGGTACCATTCCTTCTAAAACTATTTCAAACAATCCAAAAAGAGGGAATCCTTCCCAAATCATTTTACGAGACCAACATCATTCTGATACCAAAACCCGGCAGAGACCCAACAAGTAAAGAAAACTTCAGGCCAATATCCATGATGAACATAGATGCAAAAATCTTCAATAAAATATTGGCAAGCCGATTGCAACAGCAAATCAAAACACTTATTCATCATGATCAAGTAGGATTCATCCTGGGGATGCAAGGCTGGTTCAACATACGCAAGTCTATCAACGTAATTCACCACATAAACAGAACCAAAAACAAAGACCACATGATTATCTCAATTGACGCAGAGAAGGCATTTGACAAAATTCAACAGCCCTTTATGCTAAAAACCCTCAATAAACTCGGTATCGATGGAACGTATCTCAAAGTAATAAAAGCTATTTATGACAAACCAACAGCCAATATCATACTGAATGGGCAAAAACTGGAAGCATTCCCTTTGAAATCTGGCACTAGACAAGGATGCCTTCTCTCACCACTCCTATTCAATATAGTACTGGAAGTTCTAGCCACAGCAATCAGGCAAGAAAAAGAAATAAAGGATATTCAAATAGGAAGGGTGGAAGCCAAATTGTCTCTATTTGCAGACGACATGATAGTATACCTAGAAGACCCCATCGCCTCAGCCCAAAAACTCCTGAAACTGATAAGCAACTTCAGCAAAGTCTCAGGATATAAAATCAATGTGCAAAAATCACAAGCATTCCTCTACACCAATAACAGACTTAAAGAAAGCCAAATCAAGAATGAACTGCCATTCACAATTGCTACAAAAAGAATAAAATACCTTGGAATACAACTCACAAGGAACGTAAGGGACCCCTTCAAGGAGAACTACAAACAACTGCTCAACGAAATCAGAGAGGACACAAACAGATGGAGAAACATTTTATGTTCATGGTTAGGAAGAATTAATATCGTGAAAATGGCTATGCTACCCAAAGTAATTTACAGAATCAACACTATCCCCATCAAGCTACCATTGACTTTCTTACAGAACTGGAAAAAACCACCATGAACTTCATATGAAACCAAGAGAGAGCCCGCATAGCCAAGTCAATTCTAAGCAAAAAGAACACAGCGGGGGGCATCACACTACTGGATTTCAAACTATACTACAAGCCTACAGTAATCAAAACAGCATGGTACTGGTACCAAAACACAGATATAGACCAATGGAACAAAACAGAGACACCGGAGGCAACACAACATATCTACAACTATACAATCTTTGATAAACCTGACAAAAACAAGCAATGAGGAAAGGATTCCCTGTTTAACAAATGGTGTTGGGAAAACTGGCTAGCTATGTGCAGAAAGCAGAAACTGGACCCCTTCCTGACACCTTACACTAAAATTAACTCCAGATGGATTAAAGACTTAAACATAAGACCTGGCACGATAAAAACCCTCGAACGAAATCTAGGCAAAACTATCCAGGACATAGGAGTAGGCAAGGACTTCATGAACAAAACACCAAAAGCATTGGCAACAAAAGCCAAAATAGACAAATGGGACCTAATCAAACTCCACAGCTTCTGCACGGCAAAAGAAACAGTCACTAGAGTGAATCGGCAACCAACAGAATGAAAAAAAAAATTTGCGGTTTACCCATCTGACAAAGGGCTGATATCCAGAATTTACAAAGAACTCAAACAGATTTACAGGAAAAAAACAAACAAGCCCATTCAAAAGTGGGCAAAGGATATGAACAGATACTTTATGAAAGAAGACATATATGAGGCCAACAATCATATGAAAAAATGCTCATCGTCACTGGTCATCAGGGAGATGCAAATCAAAACCACATTGAGATACCATCTCATGCCAGTTAGAATGGCGATCATTAAAAAATACGGAGACAACAGATGCTGGAGAGGATGTGGAGAAAAAGGAACACTTTTACACTGTTGGTGGGAGTGTAAATTAGTTCAACCATTGTGGAAGACAGTGTGGCGATTCCTCAAGGCCTTAGAAATAGAAATTCCATTTGACCCAGCAATCCCATTACTGGGTATATATCCAAAAGACTATAAATCGTTCTACTATAAGGACACATGCACACGAATGTTCATTGCAGCACTGTTTACAATAGCAAAGACCTGGAATCAACCCAAATGCCCATCGGTAATAGACTGGATTGGAAAAATGTGGCACATATACACCATGGAATATTATGCAGCAATCAGAAATGATGAGTTTGTGTCGTTTGTAGGGACATGGATGAATATGGAGAACGTCATCCTCAGCAAACTGACACAAGAACAGAAAATGAAACACCGCATATTCTCACTCATAGGCGGGTAATGAAAAATGAGAACACATGGACACAGAAAGGGGAGTACTAAACACTGGGGTCTATTGGGGGGAAAAGGGGAGGGCCAGTGGGAGGGGGAGGTGGGGAGGGATAGCCTGAGGAGAAATGCCAAATGTGGGTGAAGGGGAGAAGCAAAGCAAAGCACACTGCCATGTGCGTACCTGCGCAACTGTCTTGCATGCTCTGCTCATGTACCCCAAAACCTAAAATCCAATAAAAAATTCAAAATAAAAAAAATCAATCAATGTACTACAACACATTAGTGGAATGAAGGATAAAAAAATACATGATCAACTCAGTTGATGCAGAAAAATTATTTGACAAAACTCAATACCCTATCATGATAAAAATACTCAATAAAATAGGAATATAAGGGAACTTCCTCAATATGCTATATCTCAGATATGAAAAAAACCACAGTTAACATCATTCTCAGAAATGAAAACCTGAAACCTTTTCCCTCCAAATCAAGAGAGACTAAAGGCCACTTTTCTCACTTCTATTCAACATAGTATTAGAAGTTACAGCCAGAACAATCAGACAAGAAAAAGAAATAAAAGGCATGCAAACTTGAAAGGAAGAAGTAAAATTATTCCTGTAACCAGAGGACCTAATCTCATTTGTAGAAACCCCTAAAGTTTATATGCAAACACACAAGAGAGAAAGAGAATCAATGAATTCAGCAAAGTTCTAGGATACAACATCAAACACAAAAATAAGTTGCAATTCTATACACATACAATGCACAGTCCAAAACAAAAATTAAGAAAACAATGTATTTACAAAGGCATCAGGAAGACACATTAAAAAAAAATAAACAGCTGGGTGCAGTGGCTCATGCCTGTAATCCCACCACTTTAAGAGGCCAAGGTAGGCAAATTGCTTGAGCCCAGGAGTTCAAGGCCAGCCTGGGCAACATGGCAAAACCTCACATCTATTTAAAAATATATTTTAAAAAATTAGTCAGGCATGGTGGTGCACACCTGGGAGGCTGAGGTGGGAATATTACTTAGCCAGGGAGGTCGAGGCTGCAGTGAGCTCTAATTGCACCACTGCCTCCAGTCTAGACAACAGAGTAAGACCCTGTCTCAACAACAACAACAATAAAACCAACTCAGAAATAAGCTTAAACAAGGAAGCAAAAGACTTGCACACCAAAAACTATAAAACATTGCTAGAAGATATAAATAAATGAAAAGGCATCCTTTGTTCATAGATTGGCAGACTTAACATTGTTAAGATGACAAGACTACGCAAAGTAATCTATAGGTTCAATACAATCACCATTAAAATTCCAACAGCATTTTGGGGGGCAGAAATATTTAAAAACAAAAGAAAACAAAAAATCTATCCTAAAATTCATCAAGGGATCAATCTCCAATAATCCTCTAATAGGATTGCTATAAAGATTCCATTATATCAGGGGTGTAGTGAATTCCTTTTTTTTTTTTTTTTTTTTGAGATAGAGTTTGACTTTGTCGCCCAGGCTGAAGTGCAGTAGGGTGAGCTCAGCTCACTGCAACCTCTGCCTCCCAGGTTTAAGCGATTCTCATCCCTCCACCTCTCAAGTAGCTGGGGCTACAGGCATGTGCCACCTTGCCCAGCTAATTTTTGTATTTTTAGCAGAGATAGAGTTTCACCATGCTGACTAGGCTGGTCTCAAACTCCTGATTTCAGGTGATCCGCCAGCCTCAGCCTCTCAAAATTCTCAGATACAGGTATAACAATTCACACCAGGCTGTGAATTCTTGTAACTTCATATTGTCTTGGCATCCATTTTAATATAAGTTGGACTTCCTCATGCCAGAAGTAGAGTTTAGTTGCCTTTAACACAATTTCCAGTCCTCCACCTGACTCCTAGTTCTGCAGTGTGGTTGACCCTGGTATCTGCCTTATACAACCACCTCCTGGAGACCACCTCCCTATAAGACAACCAGATGCAACCGACTTGACTTGCCCCAATGCCCCCCATAGCTTGCATTGACTGTGCAGATATGCTGCAGTGACTACCTCTCAGTCACAGCATGACCCCTTGGAAATCGTGCCTGCTTACTTTAAACCTACCAGTTAGAACTCCCTGTGGAAAACCTGCTTGGGCAATGCCCTGGACACCAAAAAAGGCTTTGGACCCCAGGTCCCTTCCTCGCTCTCTCTCTCTCTCTCTTTTGCTTTCCATCCCCTGGTTGCCCCTACAGGTCCCATTCAGCTCCCCTCTTCCTGCTGGACTTGCTAGGGTTTTTTTTGTTTGTTTGTTTGTTTTTGAGATAGAGTCTCACTCTGTCACTCAGACTGGAGTGCATTGGTGCCATCTTGCCTCACTGAAACCTCGGCCTCCTGGGTTCAAGCGATTCTCATGCCTCAGCCTCCTGAGCAGCTGGGATTACAGGCACCCACCACCACGCCTCACTAATTTTTTTGTATTTTTAGTAGAGATGGGGTTTCACCATGTTGGCCAAGCTGGTCTTGAACTCCTGACCTCAGGTGATCTGTCCACCTCAGCCTCCCAAAGTGCTGGGATTATAGGCGTGACCCACTGTGCCTGGCCCCCACTAGTTTTATGATGTCTCCTTCTCTCTGCAATCTTTAAGTAATTAAAAAAAACTTCTTCTGTTATTTCATGTGTTTTGCTCTGCCACCTCCTCCGTGTCTCACCTGGCT
This sequence comes from Callithrix jacchus, assembly GCF_049354715.1. Taxonomy (NCBI): domain Eukaryota; kingdom Metazoa; phylum Chordata; class Mammalia; order Primates; family Cebidae; genus Callithrix; species Callithrix jacchus. The sequence continues at coordinate 4,392,970 of NC_133520.1, forward strand.
GACACACCTGATCCTAGCTCTCCTCTGTACAGGGCTCTCCTAGAGAGTCACAACCTTGCATTAGGGCCACTCTCAAAAGAGTAACCTCAAAACCCAATGAGAAGAAAACACGACAAGGGGTTTTTGGGGAATTTGATGGGTTAACCCAATGTTTATAGAGAATTGCAAGGGACTAAGAATAGCCAAGACACACTCAGAGTAAGACAAGAGGCCTTGCCGTATCAAGTATCAAGAATTATTAAAAAGCTCTAGTAATTAAGATGGTGGAGGCACAGAGGTATACTGAACAATGAAATAGAATAGGTTCCAGAAACAGACCCATATGCATATGTACATTTATGACAAAGCTACCATTGCTCATGATGTGGAAATTCATGGTGCTGAGAGTACTGAGTGATCACACAGGAAAGAAAAAAAAGAAATAAGATCCTATTTCTATTGGGCCTATCCTGCTGAACACAAACACCAATTCCACGTAGACTGTAGGCCTAAATGTGAAAGGTAAAATGATAAAACCTGTAGAAGATGATATAGGGAATGTGATTATAACATTCAGTAGGAAATATTGCATACAAAGTTGTTATATAAATAATTTATGTGAAGAAAATGTTTGATAACTTTGGCTAAGCTAAAATTAGAACACACGACCAACAAAAGAAACTATTAGAGAATTTTAAAGAACAATTAAAAATAGAGAAGTTATTTGTTGCAACATACAGCTGAGTATCTAAAATACATAAAGAAGTCATATAAATCTATCAGAAAAAGACATCTTAATAGAAAAAGATAGATGCAGCCATAACAAAGAACCAAATCATGTCCTTTGTGGCAACATGGATACAGCTGGAGGCATTATCCTAAGCAAATTCATGCAGAAAAAGAAAACCAAAGGTCACATGTCCCCCCTTTAAGTGGGAGCTAAACATTGGGTACACGTGGACACAAAGGTGGCAACAATAGACACTGGGAACTATTGGAGGTGGGATGGGGAGCGAAGGATTGAAAAACTATTGAGTACTATGCTCACTACATGGGTAACAGGAATGAATGTACCCAAAACCATAGCATCATATAATATAACCATGTAAAAAACCTGCACATGTACCCCTTGAATCTCAAATAGAAATTGAAATTATTTTAAAAATCACTAAGATTGGCAAGGCTTGAACTATCTCTTTAGAGTAGAAGAAACATAAGTATCCATATCCATATGAAAATATGCTTGGCCAGGCACATTGGCTCACACCTGTAATCCTAACACTTTGGGAGAATGAGGTAGGCAGATCACCTGAGGTTGGGAGTTTGAGACCAGGTTAGCCAATACGGTGAAACCCCATCTCTACTAAAACTACAAAAATTTGCTGGGCATGGTGGTGGGCGCCTATAATCCCAGCTACTCAGGAAGCTGAGGCAAGAGAATCACTTGAACCCAGGAGGCAGAGGTTACAGTGAGCCGAGATCACACCACTGCACTCCAGCCTGGTGCCTGGTGACAGAGCAAGACTCTGTCTCATGAAAAAAAAATAATAACAAACCACCATAAGATGCTATTTCATAACTACCAGACTGGCAAAAGTTTAAAAGTCTGACAAAATCAGCACAAAGGGACTCATACAAGAATGATCAAGTCTTGTCTATATCGTGTTTTAAAAATGGAAACAATCCAAACATTCATCCACATCTGAATAAACCACACTGTGGTATATTTATACACTCTAGCACTATATAATTCCTATAATAGGAATTAATTACAGTGACACAACTACACCAATGAAACTCAAGATCAAATATCTGAGTGAAAAACACAAGTTGCAGAAAATTCATATAGTATGATTCCATTTGTATAAAGGCCAGCAACATTCAAAACGAAACAACATGTCATTTTGGAATAGAGCAAAAAGTAAAAACGTATTTTAGAAAGAAAGTGAACAATAAACACAAAATTTAGGAGAATGGCTACATTCGAGAAGGGAAGAAGGCAGATTCTACAGGGCACCCAAAGGTAATGCTGGACACAGGTGGCTACATCCGAGAAGGGAAGAAGGCAGATTCTACAGGGCACCCAAAGGTAATGCTGGACACAGGCGTTCACTCTTTTGTATTTCTTTTTTTTTTTTTTTAATAGTTAAGAGGTTTTATTCTAATAGCTATAATTACAGCACTTGTTTGTCGAAATGAAAACTGAAAACAAGTATACAAAACGTTGATTACCAACCGTGTACTGAAAGCAGTAAGAGGCTCCACGACACCAAACAGACCAGTTCTGAGATTTCCCCAAGATAAATTTAACAGCTCCAGCTTCTTCAGTGTTTATCAAAATACAAAAGAAAAAAGTAGAGGTTGTCTTTTTCAATGGCAAATCGGACCCTTGCAGGTTGAGGGAAAGAAAGCTACGTCACACACGGAGGTGGGGTGCTCCCGAGGGGCTGTGGGTGGAGGTGGACCGCCTGCCCGGCTTGCACGCGCTCCTGCTGGTGAGACCCCAGACATCCTGCCGAAGTGTCTGAGCGAGCACGAGCAGTGGGAATGACGGACTCACTCAGGCCACATGCTGACCGAGGGACAGGTGGGGCCCTGTTTCCCACAGGCTGCCTGAAGGTGGGCGGGGAGGCCTGCAGGAGAGTGGGGCGGCTGTGGGCTCCCAGCTTGGCCCCTGGGAACCATGGGGGCACAGGAACAAGCACATGGCTATGGAATGCAGGGTGACCCAAGGACAAGTGAGTTGCGGGATCTCTATTGCGACCATGCAGAATTGATCGCGGTCTGCAGCGCCGCCGCCTCACATTCCCAAGGGGAACAGCCGGGCTGGCGACCGGCATCCAGGCTGTAACTGCAAATCTATGCTAGGCAGGGTCTCCCTTCTGTATGTTCAAGTGTTCTCGACTTGGATTTTTAACTATTTAAAAAAGTGCACTGAGTTTGGGTTAAAAACCAACCACCAAAATGGATTTTAACACAGCTCTAAAGCCAAGAGCGTGCCCGGCTTTCCCAACACATCGACTCCTGGAGGCCAGGTGCCCACAGGCCTACATCCCCTCTCAGCACTGAACAGTGAGTTGATTTTTCTTTTTACAATAAAAAAAGCTGAGTAATATTGCATAGGAGTACCAGAAACTGCCTCATTGGGAACAAAAACTATTTATATTAAATAAAAAGCCTGGCGGCAGGCTGCGTCCACCACATTTACAGCACGGTGCGATGCACACGGTGACCAAACCACTGAGGCAGCTTCTGGCATTCACACCAGAGCCGCACGTTTGCCACATGAGAGTAACGCAGAGGGTGAGAGGAGTGAGAGGGAGGGGGTCGCGTTCACTTCTGGTTCCGGAGCTGATTGGACAGCCAGTCCAGTCCTTCATACAGCCCGTCACCGCTGGTGGCTCAGGTGGCCTGAATGTACCAGTTCCTGTGGCGTAGGGATTGCAGCCCCAGCTTGTCTGTGATCTCGGCCGCATTCATGGAGTTGGGGAGGTCCTGCTTGTTGGCGAGGACAGCATCCCGGAGCTCATCCTCAGCCAGCATCCTCATGAGCTCCTCACGGGCCTGTTCGCGTGCTCTCTATCATTGCTGTCCACCATGAAGATCAGGCCTTGTGTGTTCTGGAAGTAGTGGCGCCACAGAGGCCGGATCTTGTCCTGGCCACCACGTCCCACACAGTGAAGCTGATGTTCTTGTACTCCACAGTTTCCACATTGAAGCCTATGGTGGGAATGGTGGTCACGATCTCACCCAGCTTTAGCTTGTACAGGATCGTGGTCTTCCCCGCAGCATCCAGGCCCACCATGAGGATGCGCATTTCCTTTGTGCCAAAAAGGCCCTTGAAGAGGTTGGCGAAGATGTTCCCCATGCTTGTGGACAGGTGGAAGGACACTGGCCAGGGACACCTCAGCAGCTGCTGCCACGAGCCAGCGTTGGTTTCGCTCCCACCATATTTCTTTTTATTTTTTTAGAGATAGGGTCTTGCTCTGTCACCCAGGCTGGAATGCAGTGATGTGATAACAGTTCACGGCAGCCTCAAGCCCCTGGTTTCAAGCAATCCTCCCACTTCAGTCTCCCGAGTAGCTGGGACTGCAGGCATGCACCACACCCAGCTAATTTATTTATTTTTTGTAGAGATGAAGTCTGACTATGTTGCACAGGCTGGTATTGAACTTCTGGCCACAAGCAATCCTCCTGCCTTGGCCTTCAGAAGTTCTAGGATTATAGGCATAAACCACCATGCCTCGCCAATATTGTGATTCTTTACACATCATATATATTTTATGAATATTCTCAATATCTAATGAAAACAATTAAATGAGATGATGACTAAGAAAGTGTCCTCCTCAGTAGGGGATGACTCGGCAGCTGGCATGTATTAGGTGCCCATTCTTCTTCTAATTCTTGTTTCATTATGAATATGTGTGTGTGTGTATAAATATCTTGTTTCATTATGAATATGTGTGTGTGTGTGTGTGTGTGTGTATATAAATATCTTGTTTCATTATGAATATGTGTGTGTGTATATAAATATCTTGTTTCATTATGAATATATGTGTGTATATAAATATCTTGTTTCATTATGAATATGTGTGTGTGCGTATATAAATATCTTGTTTCATTATGAATGTGTGTGTGTATATAAATATCGTTTCATTATGAATATGTGTGTGTATAAATATCTTGTTTCATTATGAATGTGTGTGTGTGTATATAAATATCTTGTTTCATTATGAATATATGTGTATGTGTGTATAAATATGTATTTTTAGACCAAGTCTTGCCAGGCTGGAGGGCAGCGGCATGACCTCGGCTCACTGCAGCCTCTGCCTCCCAGGTTGAAGTGATTCTCCTGCCTCAGGCTCCTGAGTAGCTGGGCTTACAAGCGCACACCACCATGCCCAGCTAATTTTTGTGTTTTTAGTGAAGACAGGGTTTCACCATGTTGGCCAGGATGGTCTCAATCTCCTGACCTCCTGATCTGCCCTCCTCAGCTTCCCAAAGTGCTGGGATTACAGGCATCAGCTACCACACCCACCCTCATTATAAATATTTTTAAACAAATTTGAGTAAAACTAAGTGGTTTTCTTTCAACTCCAATAATTGCTCTTAGATGGAAGAATGCCTCCGGATCAGATTCAAGGTCTGTAAGTCAGAGACTAACAAGGCTCCCCTACTCCTGGTTCTCAATCTTACAACATCTCAATGGGGTCATTTGTACACCTACAGTTGTTTCATCTTTTCCCCCACCTTGATTTCTACCTGTGTGATTCTCTTTTTAACTAGGAAATAATCCTTTTGTGAAACTATGACAAGGGAAGCCACACCCCTAAGCTGGAAGAAATAAACATTGAGGCATAGTGGATGCCTGCACAGTCGCACACTCTCTCGTTTGGGTGCTCTGCATCATCACACGTTCTATTTAGGTTGCTGCAAAAATAATTTTAATGGCAAAAATGCAGCCACTTTTGCACCAACCTAATACAAAAGGCAGACCAGGAGAAAAGAGTGATCTTCTCACTGCCTGCTCTCAGGGTATCTTCTGGTCAAAATGCTGTAAATCTCCAGATCTATTTGAAAACATCTGTGACACAAAAGAGCCCCAAACCAAAGAGAGTTGCAAGAAATGCTGACATTTTAGTAACAAAGGCTCTGGCATTGGTCTTCTCTCTAGTTTTGCTTTGCTTTATAACCAGGAGGCAGCTGGAAAACAAACAAAACATACAAGGTTTCATTACTTCATTCCAACAGACTTCAGAGAAGTGGCATCCAGGTATACTATAGAGACAATCAAATTCTATCTTTTGTCTGAGTGTCCAATGAATTTCTAAGTTAATTAAAGCAATGGGGAGGGGAAAAAAAAAAACAGAAAGCCAGGCAAGGACTATGTTTTCACTGGTGCTCCAGAAGAGTCAGCAAGAAACAAGGGAGAGGAGAAAGGGAAACGAGCTGACCAGACCTTCTCAGTGTGAGGGAAGCAAAGGATCACTGAGGCCCATTCATCCACTCAACCACTGAGCACCCACTGTGCACCAGGCTCTGTTCTGGGAGAAATAAACACATAATTCCCTACCTCATGGAGAATGTAGCTTGTAGGGAAAAGTCAGAAGCAAGTTGGCAATACATGGTGTACAGAAGAAGCAGGGGCTGCTACAGGAGCACACAGCACCAGGCTTGGGGGCTCAGAAAAGCCTCCCCACAGGAAGCAACAGCAAACCTCAGACTCCACTGCAGAGTAAGACCAGTTGGCCTGACCGAGTGCATAGTGGGCTGAGGGAGGGGAGGATGAAGCTAGAGAAAGCCCCAATCTAGAGAACAGTAGGTGTTGGGGCTCAGGGAGCAAGCATGGGATACAGAGAAGGACAACTAGATCAGAATGCCTGGAGCAAAGAATGCAAGCAGGGTGGTGCCAGGTTTACCATCCCTAAGTATTATGCTTTCCATGGCTTAAGGTCCCCTGGACAAACCCAGGAAATGAACAGCCTCAGACCTTATGAGCAGAATTCCTGACTCACAAATCTCATCTATCTTTTCCACAGTGCCTTGTGTTCTTGCAATCACACTCTTGGTTGCAGATACAATGCCAGCCAGAAATATGGCTGTGACAGGACAATGACTCAGAGTATACAGTTGGGCAATGAGAACTTAAGCCATAACTATAAGACTTTTTGCAAGAAAAAACCTACTAGACAGAGACATGTGCTCAGATCTGCTACTCCTAGCAACTCCTCCATTTTATATTAAAAGGAGACCCCAAGCATTGCAAAATCTATTTGAGGGAATGGCGACCAGTTTTATTGCCTGCCTGTTATTGAGAAAACCTGTGATAAATGTAATCAACTGAACTTTTTTAATTTTCAAATCTGTTCACACATATCCTTTGGGTCATTTGTAATGTGAGACTGAAGGGGACCAGGATGCAGTGGATGACAGCTACCCACCATCTGTCTGGTCCTACAGCATCTACCTTCCCACTGTAGCTGCTCAGGCTCTCCTAGCCAGAAACCTGTCAGGAGCCAACTAAGCTGTATCTATCCAGGTATCTATCCAAGTACACATTTGTTTCAGTTATGATTATTCTTTCCGGCAGACAAAGCCATCCTTGTGGAAAGCAGAGCAGGACAATCCCACCAGGCACATGGACTGGGCAGCTGGCAGAGTGCATTGAGGTGCTCTGCCATCTGCTGCTTAGAAGGAAGGGCCTGAGGCTCACATTTGTGCCCTAAGTCTGTAAACCCCAGACTTCACCAAACCAAGCGGTAACACCTCCATCCAAGTCTAGTGAGCCCTCCGGGTCACATGGATGCATTGTGTGACTTCTCATCCTCTTCAAGTTAGCCCTTGTCATTCACTTTGACCTGATAAAAATGCTGGGTTGCCAGTGGAGGGGTTGAGAATAGGAAGCAAAGAGACTTCATAGTGCGACTTGTCTTGCACTGCAGACAAAGCAAGCCCTGGGGATGGCCTTAGCCTCTTCTGTCCAGAGACGGTCCTGCTGAAAATAATAATGGATTATTGTCCTCAAAAGATTAATGTCATGGTTAGAGTTAAATCATTCTCTATTTTTTGTCATTTTAGAAGACCAGAGGTAGATGTGCCACCAATATCTAGCACACAGTGGGCATTTATGAACAGTTATTGATACTAAGTGATGAATTATTAGAACAAGAGCCCACTTATTTAGAAAAGGAAATCCTAGAAAATCAAAGATCTAGAAACACAGGCATGGACTATCCAGTACAGTGCACACCTCAACATGTGACTGCTCAAGAAGCCACTTATCACATCAAACACAGTGTGACTCACATCACATGGTCCTTTCAACATGGGGACCTATTCCTCTCCAGGATCTCACCTATTAGAAAAATGTATCTTTGCCCTGTAGATTTTGTTTAAGATTCTGTCCTCTCTGCGGGGAGACATTTGGAGATGTCACTCAGCAGCAGAGATCTGGAGGGACCAGATGGCTGGTAAAACAGGAGGCTATTCTCAATCCGGGGCCAACAGGAAAGCTGGAAGGCAGAGCCCAAATTTAGTTTGAAACCTGATGCCCGACAGTATAAAATTAGAAACTCCTTTGAACCATCTGGTTCTTTTAAATAAATACCTGTCTGTCCAATCCTAGAATAGAAGGAGCTTCCAAGTCTGGCTCCCTTCCCTAAGACACAACATCTGTCCCATCAGTAGTGAACAGCAGCCACAGGAGATGCTTAATACTGGCTAGCTGATGGAGCCTACGTTAATGGCTACCAATCTTAAGTACCCTAAAGTTCTTTAGAATCTTTCTGATTCCAACATCTCTTTCACTATTCTCTTCCCACCACCAAATTCTTTTCTTACTCTCCCTGAGGCTAGAATACACACACACACACACACACACACACACAAACACCATCTAAAATATAGTATTGTCCTTCTTCTGCCAACCCACCCATAATGATCATTCCTTCTCTACATGGTTCTGCTTTCTATTGTCCTTCTCTCCCCTTCTCTGACAGTGATATAATTTATGCATGATCCCCCAAAAATCAACACTTCACCCCACTGTGGGGTGAATATATTAGTTCATTTTATGTTGCTATAAAGGAATACCTGAGACTGGGTAATTTATAAACAGAAGAGGTTTATTTGGCTCTTGGTTCTGCAGTCCATACAAGAAGCATGGCGCCAGCATCTGCTCCTGGTGAGGACCTCAAGAAGCTTTCAGTTGCAGTGGAAGAGAAAGGAGAGCAGTGTGCCACAGGGTGAGGGAAAGAGCAAGAGACAGACAGTGAGGAGGAAAGGAATGTCACGCTCTTTTGAACAACCACTGTCATGTGAACTAGTAGAGTGAGCACTCACTCATTATGATGGAGAGGGCACCAAGCCATTCTCGAGGGATCTGCCCCCATGACCCAAACACCTCCCATTAGGCCCCATCTCCAACACTGGGGATCAAATTTCAACATGAGATTTGGAGGAACAAAAATCCAAACTGTATCAGTCACCATCCCTAAGTATTATAAAATAAGCTATCCCCAGCCAAATCAATGTATATCCCATTAATTTACACTTTCTCCCCTAAACCCCCATTTTTCAGCCTTGACAGAGCCTAAAAAAAAACCCTCTTTGACCACACACCATCTCATCACAGGCTAACATCACCCTGACCTTTTATCTTGACTGCAGATGGCCTAATCTGAGTGATTTAGTGATTTCAACCCTTGGAAACAGAAGTGAAAAGAGTCTGGAGTGGAAGGGTCAGCAATGAAGACCCCGGAAGGGAGAGTCAAACAGGACCTCATTTAAGTGCTTCCCTTTCCCTTGTATTCCAAAGTCCCATTAAAGAATAAATGAGATGATGTATAAATTCATCTAGTAAACTGTTGAAGCCCAATACAAAAGTAACAACATTGTTATTAAATTGTTTCCCCAAAATCCCTTAATTAGTATAGAAGTAGTATCATAATAGTTGCCTGAAATGAGCTCATTTTCAGTGACATGATGATTGAGTCCCAATGTTAGAACTGTCTTCAACTCCACCCCTTCTCTTGCCTTCTACATTGCCGGACACAAGTTTCCATGCACTCTTCTTTGAGAAAGTCCTTCAATCCATTCTCCATATTCATTCTCTTTTGCCCTGAACTTAGCCAAGCCCTTTGTCCCATTGTCACTGAAGCATGACTCTCTTATTCTAGGATCTACTCACTCTATGTCAATTCAGGTCCTCCAATTAGCAGATGTCAAGATGAGCAAGACATGCAAGATATTTTTGGAGGGAGATACTTGGGGAGGATAAAGGGGGAGAGAGCATGCTTAGGCAGGGGGAGATTTCAGACCACACCTATCTGACACCATGACAGGAGGGAAAGAAGACCGGTAGGAAGAGCCTCAGACCAATCTGCAGTTCCAAGAAAGTGTGGTTTGGCTGATGGGTAGCATCCAAGCACAGGTTCCCATTAGAAGAGCCCACATCAAGCAGAATTGGCCCCGCTTCAGTACCTTCAACAGGTCATTGAGGGACAGGGGCAGCTTAGGGAAAAGTAGCCCCAGCATAAAGATCAGAGTAATGAGAAAAAGACAGCTTCTCAAGTACTAAATGAAATGGATAGATAAAGGCAAAAACTGAGACTTGACTCCCTCTCACACCACTCACAGAAATCAGCTCCAGGTAGATTGTAGATTGAAGTATGAAACAATAAAGCTTTTAGAAAATTACATATAGGAGAATTCATGACTGAGAAAGGAAGCCCATAAACCATAAAGGAAAAGAGAGATGCACTATTAAAGTTAAGAATTTTTATTTGCCAAAATTAAGAGCTTTTGTTTCGATAAGCAGAAGAGTGAACAGACAAACAAGAGTGGGAGAGTGTCGTTTTAATACATATAATCAAGAAGAGGCTCATAATCAGACTCTCATAAAAACTGCTCAAAGTTAATCAAAAATGAAATAACAGAATCCAGTAGAACAAAGGGTAAGAAATTCAAACTGGTCTTCTATAAAAGAGGCCATGCAATGGCCAGTAAACACACACAGGTGCTGAATATCATTAATCACAACGGAAATGCAAATTGAAACCACAGTGAGATACACTCAACACATACTGAGTGGTTAACATCGAAAACAACAGTCACCAAACTTTTTGGCACCAGAAACTGGTTCCATGAAACACAGTTTTTCCACAGACCAAGGATCAGGCATTCAAGGGAATGGCTTCAGGATGCTTCAAATGCATTACGTATATTGTGTACTTTATTTCTATTATTATTAAATTGTAATATATGATGAGAGAATTATACAACTCACCATAATGTAGATCTGTGGGAGTCCTGAGCTTGTTTTCGTGCAACTAGATAATCCCATATGAAGGTGATGGGAGACAGTGACAGATCATCAGGCATTAGATTCTCTCTTCTTTTTTCTTTTTTTTAATATTTTATTGCATTTTAGGTTTCAGGGTACATGTGCAGAACATGCCAGACAGTTGCATAGGTACACACATGGCAGTATGTTTTGCTTCCTTTCTCCCCTTCATCCACATTTGGCATTTCTCCCCAGGCTATCACACCCCAGCTCCCCTCCAACTGGCCCTCCGCTTTTCCCCCCAATAGACCCCAGTGTTTAGTACTCCCTTCCCTGTGTCCATGTGTTCTCATTTTTCATCACCTGCCTATGAGTGAGAATATGCGGTATTTCATTTTCTGTTCTTGTGTCAGTTTGCTGAGAATTATGTTCTCCAGATTCATCCATGTCCCTACAAACGACACAAACTCATCATTTCTGATTGCTGCATAATATTCCATGGTGTACATGTGCCACATTTTCCCAATCCAGTCTATCATCGATGGGCATTTGGGTTAATTCAAGTCTTTGCTATTGTAAACAATGCTGCAATGAACATTCGTGTGCATGTGTCCTTATAGTAGAACCATTTATACTCCTTTGGATATATACCCAGTAATGGGATTCCTGGGTCAAATGGAATTTCTATTTCTAAGGCCTTGAGGAATCGCCACACTGTCTTCCACAATGGTTGAACTAATTTACACTCCCACCAACAGTGTAAAAGTGTTCCTTTTTCTCCACATCCTCTCCAGCATCTGTTGTCTCCAGATTTTTTAATGATCGCCATTCTAACTGGCATGAGATGGTATCTCAATGTGGTTTTGATTTGCATCTTTCTGATGACCAGTGACAATGAGCATTTTTTCATATGATTGTTGGCCTCATGTATGTCTTCTTTCGTAAAGTGTCTGTTCATATCCTTTGCCCACTTTTGAATGGGCTTGTTTGTTTTTTTCCTGTAAATCTGTTTGAGTTCTTTGTAAATTCTGGGTATCAGCCCTTTGTCAGATGGGTAAACTGCAAACATTTTTTTCATTCTGTTGGTTGCCGATTCACTCTAATGACTGTTTCTTTTGCTGTGCAGAAGCTGTAAAATTTGATTAGGTCCCATTTGTCTATTTTGGCTTTTGTTGCCAATGCTCTTGGTGTTTTGTTCATGAAGTCCTTGCCTACTCCTATGTCCTGGATGGTTTTGCCTAGATTTCCTTCTAGGGTTTTTATCGTGCCAGGTCTTATGTTTAAGTCTTTAATCCATCTGGAGTTAATTTTAGTGTAAGGTGTCGAGAAGGGGCCCAGTTTCTGCTTTCTGCACATGGCTAGCCAGTTTTCCCAACACCATTTATTAAACAGGGAATCCTTTCCCCATTGCTTGTTTTTGTCAGGTTTATCAAAGATTGTATGGTTGTAGATATGTTGTGTTGCCTCCGATGCCTCTGTTTTGTTCCATTGGTCTATATCTGTGTTTTGGTACCAGTACCATGCTGTTTTGATTACTGTAGCCTAGTAGTATAGTTTGAAATCCGGTAGTGTGGTGCCCCCCGCTGTGTTCTTTTTGCTTAGAATTGACTTGGCTATGCGGGCTCTCTTTTGGTTCCATATGAAGTTCATGGTGGTTTTCTCCAGTTCTGTGAAAAAAGTCAATGGTAGCTTGATGGGGATAGCGTTGATTCTGTAAATTACTTTGGGCAGTATAGCCATTTTCACGATATTAATTCTTCCTAACCATGAACATGGAATGTTTCTCCATCTGTTTGTGTCCTCTCTTATTTCGTTGAGCAGCGATTTGTAGTTTTCCTTGAAGAGGTCCCTTACGTTCCTTGTGAGTTGTATTCCAAGGTATTTTATTCTTTTTGTAGCAATTGTGAATGGCAGTTCGTTCTTTATTTGGCTTTCTTTAAGTCTGTTATTGGTGTAGAGGAATGCTTGTGATTTTTGCACATTGATTTTATATCCTGAGACTTTGCTGAAGTTGCTTATCAGTTTCAGGAGTTTTTGGGCTGCAGTGATGGGGTCTTCTAGGTATACTATCATGTCATCTGCAAATAGTGACAATTTGGCTTCCACCTTTCCTATTTGAATGCCCTTTATTTCTTTTTCTTGCCTGATTGCTGTGGCTAGAACTTCCAGTACTATATTGAATAGGAGTGGTGAAAGAGGGCATCCTTGTCTAGTGCCAGATTTCATAGGGAATGCTTTCAGTTTTTGCCCATTCAGTATGATATTGGCTGTTTGTTTGTCGTAAATAGCTTTTATTACTTTGAGATACGTTCCAACGATACTGAGTTTATTCAGGGTTTTCAGCATAAAGGGCTGTTGAATTTTGTCGAATGCCTGCTCTGTGTCAATTGAGATAATCATGTGGTTTTTGTTTTTGGTTCTGTTTATGTGGTGAATTACGTTGATCGACTTGCGTATGTTGAACCAGCCTTGCATCCCCGGGATAAATCCTACTTGATCATGATGAATAAGTGTTTTGATTTGCTGTTGCAATCGGCTTGCCAATATTTTATTGAAGATTTTTGCATCTATGTTCATCATGGATATTGGCCTGAAGTTTTCTTTTCTTGTTGGGTCTCTGCCGGGATTTGGTATGAGGATGATATTTGTCTCATAAAATTATTTGGGAAGGATTCCCTCTTTTTGGATTATTTGGAATAGTTTCAGAAGGAATGGTACCAGCTCCTCTTTGTGTGTCTGGTAGAATTCGGCTGTGAACCCATCTGGACCTGGGCTTTTTTTGTGTGGTAGGCTCTTAATTGCTGCCTCGACTTCTGACCTTGTTATTGGTCTATTCATAGTTTCAGCTTCCTCCTGGTTTAGGCTTGGGAGGACACAGGAGTCCAGGAATTTATGCATTTCTTCCAGGTTTACTAGTTTATGTGCATAGAGTTGTTTGTAATATTCTCTGATGATGGTTTGAATTTCTGTGGAATCTGTGGTGATTTCCCCTTTATCATTTTTTATTGCATCTATTTGGTTGTTTTCTCTTTTCTTTTTAACCAATCTGGCTAGTGGTCTGTCTATTTTGTTGATCTTTTCAAAAAACCAGCTCTTGGATTTACTGATTTTTTGAAGGGTTTTTCATGTCTCTATTTCCTTCCGTTCAGCTCTGATCTTAGTTATTTCTTGTCTTCTGCTAGGTTTTGAGTTTTTTTGATCTTGCTCCTCTAGGTTTTTCAATTTTGACGATAGGGTGTCAATTTTGAATCTCTCCATTCTCCTCATATGGGCACTTATTGCTATATATTTTCCTCTAGAGACTGCTTTAAATGTGTCCCAGAGATTCTGGCATGTTGTGTCTTTGTTCTCATTGGTTTCAAAGAACTTCTTTATTTCTACCTTCATTTCATTGTTTATCCAGTCAACATTCAAGAGCCAGTTGTTCAATTTCCATGAAGCTGTGCAGTTCTGGGTTGGTTTCTGAATTCTGAGTTCTAACTTGATTGCACTATGGTCTTAGAGACGGTTTGTTATGATTTCAGTTGTTTTGCATTTGCTTAGGAGTGCTTTATTTCAAATTATGTGGTCAATTTTAGAGTAGGTGTGATGTGGTGCTGAGAAGAATGTATATTCTGTGGATTTGGGGTGGAGAGTTCTGTAAATGTCTATCAGGTTTGCTTGTTCCAGGTCTGAGTTCAAGCCCTGGATATCCTTGTTGATTTTCTGTCTGGTTGATCTGTCTAATATTGACAGTGGAGTGTTAAAGTCTCCCACTATTATTGTGTGGGAGTCTAAGTCTCTTTGCAAATCATTAAGAACATGCCTTATGTATCTGGGTGCTCCTGTATTGTGTCCATATATATTTAGGATCGTTAGCTCTTCTTATTGTATTGATCCTTTTACCATTATGTAATGGCCTTCTTTGTCTCTTTTGATCTTTGTTGCTTTAAAGTCTATTTTATCAGAGATGAGAATTGCAACTCCTGCTTTTCTTTGCTCTCCATTTGCTTGGTAAATCTTCCTCCATCCCTTTATTTTGAGCCTTTGTGTATCCTTGCATGTGAGATGGGTTTCCTGGATACAGCACACTGATGGGTTTTGGGTTTTTATCCAATTTGCCAGTCTGTGTCTTTTGATTGGTGAATTTAGTCCATTTACATTTAGGGTTAATATTGTTATGTGTGAATTTGATACTGCCATTTTGATGCTAGCTGGCTGTTTTGCCCGTTAGTTGAAGTTGATTCTTCATTATGTTGATGCTCTTTAGCATTTAGTGTGATTTTGGAATGGCTGGTACTGGTTGTTCCTTTCTATGTGTAGTGCCTCTTTCAGGAGCTCTTGTAAAGCAGGCCTGGTGGTGACAGAATCTCTGAGTACTTGCTTGTTTGCAGAAAATTTTATTTTCCCTTCACTTATGAGCTCAGTTTGGCTGGATATGAAATTCTGGGTTGAAAGTTATTTTCTTTAAGGATGTTGAATATTGGCCCCCACTCTCTTCTGGCTTGTAGAGTTTCTGCCGAGAGATCTGCTGTGAGTTTGATGGGCTTCCCTTTGTGGGTGACCCGACCTTTCTCTCTGGCTGCCCTTAGTATTTTCTCCTTCATATCATCTCTGGTCAATCTGACGATTATGTGCCTTGGGGTTTCTCTTCTTGCGGAATATCTTTGTGGTGTTCTCTGTATTTCCTGCATTTGAGTGTTGGCCTGTCTTGCTAGGTGGGGGAGATTTTCCTGGATAATGTCCTGAAGAGTATTTTCCAGCTTGGATTCATTCTCTTCGTCACATTCTGGTAGACCTATCAAACATAGGTTAGGTCTCTTCACATAGTCCACATTTCTTGGAGACTTTGTTCATTCATTTTTGCATTTTTTTCTCTAATCTTGGTTTCTCATTTTATTTCATTGAGTTGATCTTCGACTTCTGATATTCTTTCTTCTGCTTGGTCAATTCGGCTGTTGAAACTTGTGCATGCTTCGTGAAGTTCTCGTATTGTGGTTTTCAGGTCCTTTAATTAATTCATATTCCTCTCTAAGTTATCCATTCTTGTTATCATTTCCTCGAATCTTTTTCAAATCTTTTTTCAAGGTTCTTAGTTTCTTTGCATTGATTTACAATATGTTCTTTTAGCTCACAAGTTTCTCATTATCTACCTTCTGAAGTCTAGTTCCGCCATTTCGTCACTCTCATTCTCCGTCCAGCTTTGTTCCCTTGCTGATGAGGAGTTTTGGTCCTTTCTAGGGGGCGAAGTGTTCTGGTTTTGGGTGTTTTCCTTCTTTTTGCACTGGTTTCTTCCCATCTTTGTGGATTTATCCACTTGTCGTCTGTGTAGTTGCTGACTTTTCGGTTGGGTCTCTGAGTGGACGCCCAGATTGTTGATGATGAAGTATTTCTGTTACTTGGTTTTCCTTCTACCAGTCTAGTCCCTCCACTGTACAACTGCTGAGGTCCACTCCAGGCCCTGCTTGTCTGGGGTGCACCTATAGCAGCTGTGGAACAGTGAGGGATGCTTCCAGTTTCTTTTCTGCTATCTTTGTCCCAGAATGATGCCTGCCAAATGTCAGTCTTTTGGATATAGAGGGGTCAGGGAGCTGCTTGAGGAGACAGTCTGTACTTTATAGGAGCTCAAGTGCTGAGCTGTGAGCTCTGTTGTTCATTCAGGGCTGTTAGGCTGCTATTAATTCTGCTGCAGCAGAACTCATTTAAAAAAACCCTTTTTTTCTCAGATGCTCTGTCTCGGGGGGTTGGGGCTTTCTTTGTGAGTGTCCGTTGTGCTGTCCTGCCCAGCTAGGAGGCAATCTAGTCACTATTTGCCTGCCGAGGTTCCGCTCTGCTGGTGTGAGGTTCGCCCTGTTGCTGCAGGCTCTGCCCTGCTGCTGCGGTCTTGCCCTGCTGCCACGGGCTACACCCTGAGGCGGAGTCTCTCTGTTGTAGCAGGTTGCCTCGGCAACGGCAGGCTGCATCAGCAATGGGCGTGTACCTCAGTAGGAGCGGATTGCCTCAGTAATGGCGGACGCCCCTCCCCCACAGAGCTGCACCGTCCTGGGTTCAGCTGTGCCCTCAGGGAACCTCTTCACCTGGAGCATTTGGAGTTGCCATTTTGTTTGTCCCTCTGCCCTACCCCAAACTTTTTTTCCCTGGAATCTCCTGGCCTGGCTTACTGTCCAAGTCCCGTTCAGTCTCAAGTTCAGCCCTCTCAAGTCTCAGATTGCCAGTTCAACAGGGCACCTGGAGCAGTGCGCTTTGTGCAGAGCTCTGTGTAGCGCCGCTGCACTACAGCACCGGCCGCCAGCTGCACCAGCCAAAACCACTGCCTGGCGTCCCGTGTCTCTTTTATACCTGGGAATTTCCCCGTTCTGTGGGCAACAAAGATCCGTCTGGAAATGCGGCCCTGACTCACCCTCTCCAAACATTCACTGAGAGCTTCAATCCTGGGTTGTTCTCACCGTGCCATCTTGAGTCCCCTTCTCTTTTTTTTTTCTTGAGATAGAGTTTCATTCCTGTTGCCCAGGCTGGAGTGCAGCGGCACAATCTCAGTTCACTGCAACCTCCACCTCCTAGGTTCAAGCGATTCTCCTGCCTCAACCTCCTGAGTAGCTGAGATTACAGGCATGCACCACCATTCCCATATAATTTTATATTTTTAGTAGAGATGGGGTTTCTCCGTGTTGGTCAGGCTGGTCCCAACCTCAGGTGATCCTCCCACCTGGGCCTCCCAAAGTGCTGGGATTACAGGTGTGAGCCACTGTCCCTGGCTTAGATTCTTAAAAGGAGCATGTAACTTAGATCCCTCACATACACAGTTCACAATAGAGTTCATGCTTCTATAAGAATCTAATGCCACCACTGATCTACAAGGAGGCAGAGCTCAGGCCTTAATGCAAGCAATGGGGAGCAGCTCTAAATGCAGATGAAGCTTGCTTACCCACTGCTTGCCTCCTGCTGTGGGGCCCAGTTCCTAACAGGCCACAGACTGGTACCAGGGGTTGGAGAGTCCTGATTAAAAGATAACACAAAGTGCTGAAAACAATGAGGAGCAACAGAAATTCCTATGTGCTACTGAAGAGTATGTAAAATGATTCCACCACTTTGGAAAACTGTTTGCAAAATCTGCTACGATATTGCTTACCCTGTTACCCAGAAATTCCACTCCTAGGTTTGGAAGTGCCTAGAAGTAGTTTAACATAATTTAGGATATACACATGAAAAGCCATGCCCAAGAATGTTCATAGCCGCATTACTCACTATTATTAATATGAAGCAAATGTCCAACAGTAAAACTGTTCATTTCATGGCATACCATAGTGAAAATTAATGCATCAAAAATACCCCCAACGATGTAGATAAATTTCACAAATACAAGGCTGAGTGACACATATTTTATGATTATATAAGGTTATAAATATATAAAGTTCAAAAATAGGTGAAAATAAAATATCATATTTAGCGATTCATACCTAGGTGGCAAAACTATTGGAAAGAATGCAAGGACATGATAACCATGAAGGCCAGGATAGTGGTTACCTTTAGGGAGAGAAAAATTGTATATTTGGGAAGAGGTATGCAGGGTCTACTGGAATCCTGGCAATAGACTATTTTTGACCCAAGTGTTTGCTTTATAATAATTCAAAATACCTTACTAACATATTTTATACATTTATCTTAATTGTGTTATGTTTCTCAATGTTCTGTAAAGGGAATTCTTTAAAAAAAATAATTACGGATGCAGTGGCTCATGCCTATAATCCCAGTATATTAGGAGACCAAGCGAGAGTATTGCTTGAGGTCACGAGTTTGAGATCAGCCTGGATAACATAGTGTGACCCCATCTCTACAAAATTTTTTAAAATAAAAAAACTAGCCAGCCATGGTGGCACATGCCTGTAGTTCTAACTACTTGGAAGGCTAAGGCAGAAGAATCCCTTGAGCTTATGAGTACAAGGTTATAATGAGCTATGATTGGGCCACTGCACTCCAGCCTGGGTGACACCAATCACAAATAAGTTAATTTCATCACATGATAAAGCATATGCATAATTTTTTAAAACAAAACAAGTGGAAAACAGAAGGTATTATTAATAGAAACATCCTCTGAAGTAAAACTGTCTGCCTAGAACCCAAACTGTATAGAAAGAGTAGAAATGACTCTGCCTCTTCCTAGCAGGTACAGGTTCCCTTACCTTCACCTGGATGGCAGTTTGAATTGCAAGGAAAGATGAAACACTGTGACTCATGTTGGCAAAAGATGATTGAGGACTAATTTTATCAATGTACTTTAGGTTCCAGTTTGCAAAGGGTGTTTTAAGTACTCTGATAATTAATGGGTAAGCTGGCAGGCACTTTTTCACTCAAATGCATTTATTTCTTAATTAAAATGACATGCAAATGTTAACATTTATTAATTATTTTACTAGTTCACAGCAATATAATTGACTAACTTTAAAAAGCTGAAAATGATACTGGCATTTTTCAGACATTGCAGCATTGGGTCTAAATGAAAATGTGAAGTAGGAAATGGTGTCCTCATTTCACAGAGCCTCTCCCCACATCTCCCCCTTGTGACTGCTTACAAGGTATACTGCAATAATTCTTCCCAACCCAGCACATGTGCCCCTTTGCAATGTGACTTTGTCACCACTCCCAACAAGGGGTGGGGTCTTTTTCCCCACTAAGGACTAACTAAGGAGGAGGAGTGGTGGGAGCAGTTTGCTCCAGTGGGGAAGAGAATTTTATTGCATGGCTTAGAATTGCTAGCACAAGGTGATATTAAAATAAGAAGCAATCAGCTTTTAGTTAGTTTTCTTATTGCTTTACAATTCTCTATAGAAAAAATGCACCCTCTAACTAACGGCACCCAGGAGTTGTTCTCCCACTACCAATCATTTCCCTGTTTGGTATGCCATTATTGTTCACCACCCCTTGAATCTGAGCAACCCTGGGACTTGCTTTGACCAATAGAACATTGTGAAAATAACACTTTGGTACTTCTAAGCCTAGACCTCAAGACATTTGCAAATGTTGCTCTAGTCCTCTTGGAACCCTAAGACCACCATGTGGGGAATCTGAGCCTGGCCTCCTTGAAGATAGAAGAACACATGAAGAAAAGGGTCCAGCTGATAGCCAGCACCAGTTATCAGGCATGTGAGGGGGGCCATCTTATATCAACGACCCCAATCTAGCCATCAGATTACTACAGCCACATGAGTGACTCCAGGCAAGACTGGCAGAAGAACTGTCCAGCTAAACCCAACCCAAAAGGTAGACCCATATATTTCTGAGCAGTTTGAATGGTTGTCTGAAGTAACTAAATTGGGTTCTTATCCTGACTCTTCCTCTTAGCAGTGAGACCATGAACAAGTCAGTTAACTTTTCTAAGTTTTTTTCTTTATCTGTAAAATGGGGATAATGATATAGCACTTTCTACAGATGACTGTGGTAAGGACTGAATAGGATTGTGTGTATGTGCCAGGGTGGAAGCACTAAGATGTGAGAGGTACCAGATACCAAAGTGAATATGACCATATCCTACTGAAGGAATTCTCAAAGTAGACAGTTAAGAACTGGCTGAGAACCCTCAAACCCCTCAATTCCACCCCAAGAGAGTAAAGACAGAGAGAGGATTTTGTGAGGGGGTTTTCTTTGAAGAAAGCACTGTTGCGAGACTCCTTCAAAGAGGGGAGAGTGGGCTGGGTGCAGTGGCTCACATCTGTATTCCTAGCACTTTGGGAAGTTGAGGTGGGAGGACTGCTTGATCCCAGGAGTTTGAGAACAGCGTGAGCAACATAGCAACACCCTGTCTCTAAGAAAATAGATAAATAAAAATAATTATTCAGGCATGGTGATGCATGCCTGTGGTCCTGGCTACTCAAGAGGCTAACGTCGGGGGATCACTTGAGCCTGAGAGTTGGAGGCTGCAGTGAGCTGTGACCGCACCACTACACTCCAGGCTAGGTGACAGAGTGAGACCCTGTCTCAAAAATAAAAAAAGGGGAGACTGGAGAGTGCTTTCCTCTCTCTTCAAGCCTGCACCAAGGCTGCTCAGATAGCCTGACATGTGCTCCCTGTAGTCCAGAGGTTCCTCAGGCTCACACCTGAGAAAGTGAAACAGCAGAGGGGAGGGCTGTCTTTGGGACACAAGATCTAGAGAGCAATTCCATACCAGGGAGCTGCTGCCCAGAGCACAGGTCCCCAATCCACAGGCCACCAACTGGTACCTCTCCATGACCTGTTAGGAACCAGGCCACACAGCAGGGGGTGAGCAGTAAGTGAGCAAGCACTACTGCTTGAGCTTCGCCTCCTGTGAGATCAGTGGCAGCATTAGATTCTCACAGAAGCATGAACCCTTTCATGAACTGTGCATGCGAGGGATCTGGGTTGTATATTCCTTATGAGAATCTAATGCCTGATGAGCTGAGGTGGAACAGTTTCATTCTAAAACCATACACCCTGCCCCATACGTGGAAACATTGTCTTCCATGAAACCAGTCCCTTGTACAAAAAAGGTTGGGAACTGCTGGCCTAAAGGGTCCAGCAGAAGTGTTTGAGGGAATCTATGAAAGAAAGTAAGGTTTAAACAGCTGCCAGCTCCAAAGAACACAAAGCCAGCCACTTTGGAAGAGAATCTATGAAGCGGATACTATTACTATAATTATTTTACAAACTAAAAATGGAGGCTTAGAGAGGTTAAGTGGTTTGCCTAAGGTCAAAGTAAGTACCTAAGTGAAGTAAGTACCACAGACAGGATGAGAATCCGAGCCGATTCTTAACTATGTTAGTCCAGATTACCTGGTAGACCATATGTGAAATAGACAGACACCATCACTAAGCAAGACCAACTGAAAATAAAATTTTAAAAAAGACAGGAAAACCAAGCTATAGGTATGACAGGTTCTCTGTTATCCCAGGAAGCAAATTGGATGTCCCATGCCTGCAGACAATGAACTGAAACAACTAAATGAGAGCACTTTTGGACATCAATATACCATGCCAGCTGTAATGTACGACCCTTCCTCATAAGTCTTCACTCAGCTCTCCCTGTAAAAGACCCCAGCAGGCAGTGAGTAAAGTCGGCTGGGCAGGAAGGTCCTTATAACCATCTACCCGGTAGGGAGTCAATATTCTGCCTACTTAGGGTCAGCTGTAGGAAACAAGGAACCATAGAGGATGGCCAGAAGCATGGCCATCTCACTCATTAGGTCCCACAGCCACAGTGTGGGACCTACAAGTCAGTCAAGGGCAAGGGAAATGTTTGAGACTGAGAAAAAAAAGGATTAGCTCAAAACTCTGAAAGGAACATTGCTAATTCATAATCAATAACTTTTAATTAAATCTCTACCAAAAGTAACATTATGTCAACCTCATTTGTTAAATTAATATTCATAAGTATTTCATTTCATTTGAAAACCATCTGTAGGTTAGGCTTCCTAACTTTGCAAGAATTCCAAGTGTTAGTGAGAAATCACAGGAATTGAAAATTAAATAAGTTGTTCACAGCATGATCATTTCTAAGGCAAAATTATTATTTGTGAAAAGTCTTCCAAAATACTTATAGAAGAAAAAGTTCCATTTAATAACAGCATTTTGTTTAAATTGTGCAGGGTGGGGGCCTCTAAAAGGATGAGTTCCCATAATCTTTAAACAGTGTCATCCTGAATAAGGGAAGAAGGGCCATTACAGCCATCAGTGAATCCAAGTTTTTCACACAATGCCTGAGATGTGGATGGTCCTCACTGAATCTTCATTGCATTTACAGGCAATGCTTTCTGTGACAGCACAGGAGTTGAAGTCTGACTGCCCCAGTTCAAATCCTCACTCCACCCTTAGCTGTGTGTCCTGGCACAAGTGGCTCAACCTTTTTGAGCCTCATTTTCCCTATGTGTGAAGGATGGAGATTAATGAACCCACTTCAAAAGGTTGGGAGACCTAACTGAGCTAATACAGTCACCCCACAGTATCCACGGGGGATTGATTCCAGGACACTACCACCTCCCCTATCATCCCCTACAAATACAAAAACCCATGGATGCTCAAGTCCCTGATACAAATAAAATTGTGCTGTATATTCACATATCCCCTATTCACATCCTCCCGTATACTTTAAATCATCTCTAGATTATTTATAACACCTAATACAATGTATATGCTATGCAAATAGTTGTTACATTGGACCAAGCACAGTGACTTATGCCAGTAATCCCAGCACTTTGGGAGGTCGAGGCAGGAGGATCACTTGAGCCCAGGAGTTCAAGACCAGCTTGGGCAACATAGTGAGACCCCATCTCTAAAAAAAAAAACTAATTATCTGGGCATGGCGGCATGCAACTGTAGTTCCACCTACTCAGGAGGCTGAGGTGGGAGGATTACTTAAACCTGGAAGTCAAGGCTTCACTAAGTCATGCTCATGCCACTGCACTTCAGTCTGGCTGATAGAACAAGACCCTGACTCAAAACAACAAAAATAGTTGTTATTATACTGTATTGTTTAGGGAATAATGACAAGAAAAAATGTCTGTATATGTTCAGTACAGATGCAACCATCCATTTAAAAATACATTTATCTTCAATCCTCAGTGGGTTGAATCCGTAGATGTAAAATCCATGGATACAGAGGGGTGACTGTACATGTAAAGCACTTATAACTGTTTCTGGCACACAGTAAATGTTGAATAAGTGTTAGTTGTTCACAGAAACTTGGATCTGCCAAGAGAATGCCACCCCACAGCCTTACTGTTTAATCATTTTTGTGTCTTTCCAAGGTGAGTGTGTGCAAAAGTAGAGATGCTTCTTCAAGTTTTCTTCTGCACAAGGTCAGGGCATGCTTGGCAGAAGCCAAGCAGGAGTTCAGGGTCAGGGGCTAGACAGGAGTTGAGTTGAGGAGTTGAGCCAATAATAGAAATCTAGGGCACAGGCATATGTTTAGAATGGCACCCCTTACTCCATGTTGGTTCTAAAAATCATTTTCCAGCACCCTGGTGGTGGATTATTTATGCCTATGGTGATGAAAAGAGAATTTGTACAAAGCTATGTAGTGAATGAAGAATGAATCTTCAACAAACTGAGTGGTTGATCTGCAGCAAATGGATTTGTTCTACAGAGGTACAAAGTATTTGAATGCAAATTTGCTGTTTTATAGATCCACAGAGAATCAAGATAACTGTCTATAAACATCTGTTTGGCTGAGAGTAGGGGGAGACAGAGGGAGGGAAGGAGAGAGGGAGGGGGAAGGAGGGAGGAAAGGAAGGAAGGAGGGGAGGGGAAAGGAGGGGAGGGGAGGGGAGGGGAGGGGAGGGGAGGGGAGGGGAGGGAAAGGAGAGGGAAAAATAAAGCCAAAGAATTTGTAGTATAAACTCATTTGTATAAAAAAAAGAAACACCCAAATTCCAGTCTTGTTTATACCACATGTGTAAACTCACAGAAGACTGGAAGAGTGAATGTCAAACTGTTTGCAGTGTTAATTCTCACTGGGGAGCAGAGCAAATTTTCCACAGCGGGCTATAGCAGGAGCACAGTAGGAAGCAGAGGGCACTAACAGCCTGAAGGAATGCCCAAGATCTAAAGGAACGAAATTTGGTGAACCAGCCGGGTCCCTGAACCTTGAACTAAACTCACAATGTGGCAACATCACACTAGCAGTCTCCCAGTGAGACTGGGTTGTGAGAGTAAGCACTGAGGAATTCTTGCCAGGGAAGAAACCCCATCGGCATCTTTCAAGCTAAGTAGCATCACCAAGCACGATGGCAGAAAACAACCTGGATACTACAGATATATCTAAGGGAAATATATTACTCCTAATAGCATGATTTGTGTACCCCCGTGTGTATACCCTGGGACATTATTCATGGTACACAATAGGTGTACATTCTTTGTTTATACAATTTGCGTACACCATGGTACACTATTCACAGTATCCAAGGGAGACAGTGCACCTAATATCACAGTGGGTGTACACCCTGTGTATTCACCCTGGGACATTATTTGTAGTGTCCAGGGGAGATACTACTCCTAATATCACAGTGCGTGTACACTCTATGTGTATGCCCTGGCATTATTCCTAGTATCCAAGGGAGATACTTCTCCTAATATCACAGCGGGTGTATTCCCTGTGTCTACACCCTGGGTCACTATACCCAGTCCGTGGTATTTTGTTACAACAACCCCAGTGTAGTCATTTTTAATGTCACAAAAGCCAAATAGTAACTAGAAGCCTGATGTTCCAGCTGATTCAGAGGAAAGCACCCTCTGCATCACACTTTGTCCAAAGCCTCAAGGCCCTGAAGCCTCTTTATTCACACCAATCCCCTCCTCCGTGCCCCTTTCTCCCCGGCCAGGATCTTCATGATGTTCGTTCTTACAGCCACTGCTTCATATCCTTCCTATGCCACCTAGTTTTCCAACCTGACACCTAAGCTCAATGTGACCTGGAAAAAGGAGGGACACACAGACTTGCACGTTCACCCTGAAGGGCAGGAAGTCTGAAAGGACTAGAATGCTCTGAAATTTGGGTAGCCTAATTGATACTGTTGTGAAATATGTATTTTTTAAAGGTAATGAGAACTCATCTAAAAGCTTGTTTCTCACTCTAAGTGTCACAGTTCATTGTAGAATCTGAATGTTATAATAGAAAGGGACTGAATTAAGATGAGAGAAGAGACAAGAATGAAGGATGGGCAGAAAGGCAGAGCTGTTTGAAGCTGTTCATTGGTTCCACACACATTTGAGTGTCCACCATGTGCAGGGGCTACAGATATGGTGGAGAACAAAACCTACAGTCACTGGCTTCAGGGAGCTTCCGCACACACAGGAAATGCACACATACACTTGTACATACACATTGCAATAATGCAATCACAAACTAGGAAGTTCTATAAGGAGAAAATGCCAATAACTTTGAGAGTGAGCTCAGTGTGATCTACTCTGCTCTGGGTGGCAAAGAAGGCTTGCCTGAGGAGGGCCTCTGAGTCTGTGCCCCAAGGAATCCATGGTCTCTCAGCTAACACTCACCCTACTCTACTTCCTCCCCACCACCAGGGCCAGAAGCCTAAAGACTACACTTTCCAGACTCCCCTGCCAGCTGATTATGCTCAAGGGAGGCACTGGCAGGATACTGGAAAGTAGGAGGCAGGGAAAAGCCATGTTTTTTCTTGATTCTAGCAGTGACTGCAGCAATAGCAGCAGCAGCAGTGACAGCACTGACAAAAGCAATAATGGTGGTGGTGGCAGAAGTGCTGAGAGGAACTGAGAGCTCTTGAGTTCCTGCTTAGGCAGTCGAGTTCCAGCAGCAGCCTCAGCAGCACAGCAGTCATGGGCTCGGGGTAACACTGCTCGCTACTGTGCACTCAGCCCTTGAGGTGAAATGGCGTCCTAAAATTACCAATCTTTGAGTCATTTTGCCTCCCTCTTTGTTCTCCCACCTTTCCAAGACCTCTGTTACCCATTTCCTGAATTGAACTCCCTATTTAAAAACCTAGAGTAGTTTTGCTTCCATGAATAAACAAAATATTCCAAAAATAGCTCCAGGAAACTGACTTGAAGTTAAGATCTGGGATTGGTTATCTGAGTTGGCTTGCATGAGATCGTGACCTCAGTGCAAGTGGAAACTAAGATACTGGTAGTCCACGGGATTCTGTAGCAAACGGTTAGTTAAATGGACACTGCTGGCTGCCTGAGATGAAGTGCATACGGAAGGCAAGGCTTCCTTCTCCCTGTGGAGACCAAGTGGTGGTTGCAACTCACTGTTTTGGAGGGAGCAATAAATATAAAGACTGAATGAACTGGCTGTTTCTGAATGCACTGGTGAGTTCGCAGAAAGAAAACTACAACCTTGGGGTTTAAATATCCTGGATAATGCAATGGTCCAAGAACCAAATAGCACTGAAAGAGCCTCTTATCTCTTAAATGCCGAAGAGCCAATTTAGCTCAGAAGACAGACCTACAATCTGATCCTGTAGGTAGCAGAATTATAGTAACAGACTCACCAGATCTCTTATGTGACCTATGACCGTATAATCAATCAACCAATCAAGTTACTGCTGTAGGTCTTGGGTATAAAGGTAAACAAGGCCGACAGTGCTTCTACCGTCAAAGAAGTCCACACCAACATCTGGAAGAAAGGTATTCCAAGCAGAGGGAAAGAGCAAGTGCAAGGCACTGAAATGGAGTCAACTTGCTGTGTATGAGGGACAGAAGAAAGGTGATCCCAGGAGGCAGTGAATATGGAGGACAGTAGAGGGAGATAAGGCTGGGGAGACAGGCGGGAAGCTGGTCTAGCAAGGTCACTGCAGGCTACTGTGAACAGTTGTTTTATTCTGGTCTAATAAAAACTATTTGGAAGTGCTAAGCAGGTGGCGTAATGCAATACAAGCCTGACACTAACCACCCAGAGTCAGCACTGACTCCACAAGCCAAAGGGCATGGTCTCCAACAGCACTGTCCCTGTTCAGACACCAGCTGCAAGTCTGAGGGTCTTCAGACCACCCACACTTCTGACCAACTAGCTACAAATTCTAAGATTTTCATGGCTCCCTCAGGTTTGTTATAGTTAGAATGACTCACAGAACTCCCATGAACTAAAGTACACAGGAGAGGACTGATAATTACAGTTTTATGATAAAGGATACAAATCCAGAACATATTAAACAAAGAGATCTGGAAGGGTTCCACACATAGAGCGGTGACCTCTTTCCCCACAGAATCAGGACATGTCAACCTCCCAGCACCAACCAAGAAGCTCCACTAAACGTCGTGTCGAGTTTCTATTAGGATTTCATTACCCAGGCATGTTTGAATGAATTATTGGCCCAAATGATTAAACTCGATCTCCAGCCTCCCTCCCTTCTCCAGAGATCAGGCTGATATCACACGACTCAAAGCTCCAACTCTCTTATCTCATGGTTGGTCTTTCTGGCTCAGTCTACCACCATCATGAATCATCTCATTTGCAGAAGCTGTCTAGGGGCCTAGCATGAGTCACCTCATTTGCATAAATGATCAGGACCCAGCACGGATAACAAAGACACTCTTATCACTTGGGAAATTCCAATGATATTAGAGGTTCCATGCCAAGAACTAGGACAAAGACCAGACAAATTATTATATAATAGCAGAAGAGTATCGCAATCTGAGTTGATTAGTGGAGCTTCTATATGGAGGAGTGGATGAGAAGAGGCAAGAGTGGTGCTTACAGTGGCATTCTAACTGGACTGTTCCTAGGAAGACACCTTGGCTGTCTTTAGACTGCCTAGTCTCTTTCGGTCCATTTACCAAATCTGGTTCCCTAGCCTTCTCATTGATCCTATGAGCTACATAACATCCTTAGAGTAAATATTTTCTGCTAAGTTAACTAGAAGTGGTTTCTGCTGTCTTCTACCCAAAACCCTAACTGTTAACATACTCTCTCTTTCCCTTTCTACCAATTGGCTGCCATAGTTTCTCTTCCACAAAATAGAATGTGGCTGACCCACAGTTCCTAAGTCACATGTTCGTCTCAGACATCCACATGGGTTTTCAGTTCCATTTCCAAGTTCTTAGGGAAGAGAATTTGATCACGTCATTTTAGGTCATAGGTATTCTGTTAGTACAATCAACGGTGGCTAAGAAAACAGGGTCACGTAGCACAAAATGGTTGCTAGGGCCTCATGTGCCCAAAATTATCGTTCAGAAGAACAGACACCCCAAATGTCACTTCCTACAAATAGATGAAAAAAGGGTGAATTTTAAGAAGGAAAACATGAGTTGATGATGCATAGAAGCTGGAATGGTTGAGGCATTTTCAAACAATAGGAAAGATTCTGGCCAAACCAGAGCAGAGGCATCTGATAGGAAGTGGAGGAGGTGTGGGCTTCACTGGGAAGTGTGAAACCATTCTATGGAGCCCCTGAACATCTGGCAGAAAAGTTTCAATGTGTGAAGAAAATTAGAAGCCACTGAACTTGTCTTGGCTGGGGAAGATTCTGGAAGCTTTTATCTAAACAACACTAGCAAGTTGAATTGGAGGGGTCATGAGTTTTGGAGTACATTGGAGGTGATGCTACAAAGAATGAGAGAGAGACATTAAGATTTTTTAAAAATAAGATGCAGTCATTTGCTGTGTATGGAAAATGAAAGAGAAATAAATCATAATTGTGCTTTAGAAGGCCGAGGCGGGTAGATCATGAGGTCAAGAGATCGAGACCATCGTGGTCAACATGGTGAAACCCCATCTCTACTAAAAATACAAAAAAATAGCTGGGCATGGTGGTGCGTGCCTGTAATCCCAGCTACTCAGGAGGCTGAGACAGAAGAATTGCCTGAACCCAGGAGGCGGAGGTTGCGGTGAGCTGAGATCGTGCCATTGCACTCCAGCCTGGGGAACAAGAGCGAAACTCCGTCTCAAAAAAAAAAAAAAAAAATCATAATTGTGCTCACAAAATTAGTTAATGAGAAAGCACCATGAATTGCAAAGCTTATAAAGCTTTAAGTGATACTCTTCTTAAAAAGAGTAGCCAGTTGCATATAGAGCTCTTTCTGTGCTTGTTCCTCTGGTAGCCTCTACCCATTGAGAAGCAATAGCATGACCTGGGACAGCAAAGAGCTCTCAGATCTAATGAATAGCTTTTTTCTTCTTTAAGGAAATCATGCATTTTTGCTGACTCAGTTCAGAGTAACCACTATGGGAAATTCATTTTTCATATGCACACACATCCTTTTTAAGGGCCTTTTCTCCCTCTTACCTCTTATCTAACTTTTGCTCAATTTTCTCAGAAGAAGATGTACTGTTTTGTCCCCTTTTTCTTACATTTGTAAGCCAAAGAAAAATGCCCCTAATCATGAATGATCAGCCTAAAGCAGTGCAGTGATACATCCACATGAGGAAAAAGGAAAGCCATAAACGTGAAAGTGAGACTGAATGTCATAAATAGCCAGTAGCATCAAATTAGAAGGTCCTGGAAATGGCCCAAATTTCCCTTTGGAATCTCCACCACGGTACTCATTTCAGCCCTTAATTAAATCTGCTTTCCACTGTGCTTTTCACTCACCATTTAGTAAAAATGAAAACCTTTCTTAATAAATTTCAGAGATGGGAGATTAAATTACATATATGCTAATATGGCAATGGACATTTTTGCTAAATTTTTTCTTGTAGATACGTGACATGGCATCAATATAAATGAGTATGAATGACTTTAGTGGACTAGCCTGGGTACCCACCTGCATTTATAATACCATTTTTATGAGAAAATGCATTCTGTCTTCAAGCAAACAAACTTGCAAGCTGATTTCTGGGAGCCTAGTTTTTGAAAGTTGAAGACTGTTTAATTCAACAAAACTATTCTAATGAGAAATATGAAATTGTATAATTACTTTAAGTATGAAATTGTATAATCATTTTCGGTATGAAATTGCATAATTATTTTAAGTACAATAATGGAGAACTCCGACATGCAAGTTTAATGCATATGACTTCCTTTTCTCACCACTTATTTGTTTTTGGCAAGCAGCCAGTTCTTTATTTGTTGTTCTTAATCTGTCATTATGAATTCTGCCAGCTTACAGAGTAAAAAAAGATGAGCTGGACGTAGGGGTTTGGCTGCATGAGTTTTCTAAATATATTTATTAATGCTTCTTAAATTACCTTCAAAGCTGGGTATCTCCCTCAGTTTGGAGCATTCTTCTCACTTGCTTTAGCACCACGATCTCACTTTTATTGTCCCTATAGCCAGATGCAGCTGCGTTTATCTACATTTTTTAAATGAATGAAACTCTTAACTTGTTGACATGTTGGAGAGTCTAAAATGTCTCATTTAAATTCATCCTCACAGCTACATCTGCATGGGCGGCAGTTGAATTAGTCCCACTTTGTAGCAGAGTTGATTTTCAAGAGAAATGTTTGAGTGAAGATTAAGGGTTTAGAAAGCCTTATTATTGGGTGACACAGAAGAAACTATTTTGGTTTCATTTCAAGTTTCCAACTGAAATTTCAAGTCAGGGCCATGAGACAAAACCACTGGAGCAAAATGGAGCAAGAATGCAGCCACATTTCCATCAAAGATGGCCTGTAGGACACTTCCCCAGTAACTAGGTGATTTTCTTTTGAACTTTTAGCTATGGTGAAGGAAGATCAGAAATTTTGAAGTTATGAGACGTACTTCAAAAAGCTATGAGACAGCTTCCCGATTACCCTCATTGTGTGATGTGAATAGTATCCATTCATTCCTTGACATTTATTGGAAACTTACATGTGTAAAGCTCTGTGTGGTCAATGTTACAGGAATACAGAAAGGAATAAAATTCAGTGCACCCTCAAAGAGCTTACAATCTGGAGGAAAGGCAATTAACCATAATATAAAGCATGTTGTACTCCTGAGAAGAAGTATGCTAGAATAGAAAAGTAAGCAAAACATAGAAACGTAGAACACAGAAAATACAGAAAGACAAAGTAGGGAATGATTAGTTCTAACTAGGTGGCACAGGGAAAAGTAGAGAGGAGGGTCCTAATGGAAGTGAGTCCATGGATAGCATAAGCAAAAACATGGAGGTATGAATGGCATATTCAGTGAAGGGCGAGTAGTGCAGTGTGGCCAGCATGGGGCAGTGACCAGCATCGTATATAAGGAAGGCACAAGGTAGGTTGAGACTAAATCCTAGAGGGTTGTAAGGTCCCAGCCAGGAACTGAACCAGGTATCTTAGGCAACAAGGAGCCACTGATGATTCTGAGGGGATAAAACTATCTGACCTGTATCAAATAGAAAGATAACTCATGCAACAATGAAGAAAATGTTGAAGTTGGAAATTAGATATATCATGAAGCTACTGAAATAATCCAGAAGAGTCAAAAAACACTTAAACTATAGCAAAATCAAGGTATTGGACTGGGAAGAATGGCCGAAGGAAGAAAGGGCAGAACTTGGCCATTGATGATTTGGATGTCAAGAGACCCTGGAGTTTAGAGAGAATGGAGAACAAGCAATGGAAGATGACTGAGCCTTCCGGCCCAAGTGAAAGCAAGGGTACAAGTCCCAATAGCCATAAGTAAATACAGCAAGAGGAACAGTATGCAGGATGGAATGTTAGATTAAATGTGCTGACTTTTAGTTACTGAAGAGAAATGTATGTGGAGATATCTATGAGACCACTGGAAATCTGTGTTACCCGCAAGAAATTTAGAGGTGAATACAGGGGAGCCCCTTCAGAAAGAAAATATGAGCAGGAAAAGATGGGAAGACAAAACTTTGAAGAAAGGTACATTTAAACAGTAAGTAGAGGCTGGGCATGGTGGGGCTTACACCTGTAATCCCAGCACTTTGGAAGGCTGAAGTAGGAGGATAACTTGAGACTAGGAGTTCGAGGCCAGCCTGGGGTCTCAAACCAACATGAAACACCATCTCTACCAAAAAAAAAAAAAAAAAAACTGATTAGCTGGTCTAGGTGGCCATGCCTGTAGTCCCAGCTACTCAGGAGGCTGAGGTGGGAGGATCACATAAGCCCAGGAGTTAGACGTTACAGTGAGCTCTGATTGCACCACTACACTCCAAGTATGAGCAACACAGCAAGACTCTGTCTCTTAAAAAAAGAGAGAGAGAGAGAGAGAGAGAAGAAGGAAACAGGAAGAATCATAGAGAAGGCATTGTCCAAGATGTAGTAAAGAGACAATTGTTCTTCCTCGCAGCTAAGGGATGGGGTACAGGGAGGCATGGAGTCTGAAAACTCCTCCAATTAAAAGCTCTTCAAGATTGCTACCTGTAGCAATTCAGTGCTACGGCTACCTCAAAAGACTTAAACAGGGTCTTTCTCCTTAGGAACAGAATTCAGTCCCTAAGCTCTCCTCCATACTCATAAGAGACTCAGAAGCATCTCATCTTGGTCAGTCAGTTATGGTGAAGAAAACTACCACATTCCTGAGGCTCTTTTTTTTTTCAGTCTTTCATATGATTTTATTTTGTTCCTTCAACCATAATAATATGATATCCAGATTTTGTCTTAACTGTAAGACAAAATCTGGATATCATATTATTGGTGGGTCTGTAAACACAGGCTATCCATCCCACTTACAGACTTTTTGAGATGGTCCCACCATGGACCCTCTGGTCATCCAACCCAAGTTGCCCCTTGCCTGGCTTTATCTTCACTGTATTGTGCAGCCACTTCGTTGAATCTCATTCCAGACTTTAACTTTTCCATGGCTTCCATGATTTTGCCATGTTTTTCAGATGGAATATGTCTGACCTTTACTGCACTGCCACCATCTTTGGGACCTTGAGCCTTCTTGTCAGACTGTCACTCCCAGAGACTGCTCCCCATTTCCCTGTTTTTCCAGAACCACTTTTTCCTTTGGACATCTTGGAAACTTGCTGCTGAATTCTCCCTGAGACTGTTATGGGATGAATTAAGCAGAGAATAAATCTAGAAGCTTAGTAAAGCTGAAGTTACAAACTTTTCCCCCTTTAATTAATGTGTCTGGGTCAGGTATGTTGGCTCACGCATGTAATCTTAGCACTTTGGGAGGCTGAAACAGATGGATTACTTGAGGTCAGGCATTCAAAACCAGCCTGGGCAACATGGTGAAACCTTGTCTCTATTAAAAATACATAAAAATTAGCCAGGCATGTTGGTGAGCACCTGTAATCCCAAATACTAGGGAGGCTGAGGCAGAAGAATTGCTTGAACCTGGGAGGCAGAGGTTGCAGTGAGCTGAGATCATGCCACTGCACTCCAGCCTGGGTGACAGAGCGAGATTTTGTCTCAAAAAAAAAATTAATGTGTCTGATTTCTACTCTACTCCACTTCATATCCTGGGTCCTCTACCTTTGGTTGAGGAAATAAAGTTCCTTTTGTTTGTTATGGATGGTACTGACAATGAATAGTCATGCAGTATCTATCAGTTAAGCTGAAATTAATCCAGCATCTCCCTGTACCCTAAACTAGACAGCTGTCATTGTTCTTGTAAGTGCGGCTGCTGCTGCTGTTGCTGCTGTTGTACATTATATATGCATATAGTTCTTTATAGGTATGAAGCAAAAACATCTGAGACAGGTCTCGGTCAATTTAGAAAATTTCTTTTGCCAAGGTTAAGGACGCACCCGTGACACAGCCTCAGGAGGTCCTGACAATGTGTGCCCTGGTGGTTGGGGCACACCTTGATTTTACGCATTTAGAGACACATGAGACATCAATCAATATGTATACAAGGTACATTGGTTTGGTCTGGAAAGGCAGGACAATTCAAAGCGAGGGGTTGGGGTTGGAGAGCTTCCAGGTCATAGGTAGATAAGAGACAAATGGTTGCATTCTTTAGAGTCTTTCCTCAGCCTTTCACTGAATATACAATTTACATGTGAGAGGTAGGTAGAGAAATAGTCACTTAGCCTTAGTGAATCTGCAGTTTTGCATAAACAACAAGGCAGAGAAAGCAACTAGATAACGCATTTGTCTCAGGTGAGCAGAGGGATGGCTTTGAGTTCTGTCCTTTATCTAGTAGCTGTGATCAGCTATCAACTTACATTGCCAAGGCGAAATTCAACGGAACCGTTTTAGGAAAAAGATCTTGGGCCAACAAGGAATTTCCTTGTGGGCAAATTGTGATGGAGGTTCACAGTTTGTTTGTTTGTTTGTTTGTTTGTTTGTTTGTTTGTTTTGGTCTTGTTTAGCAATAAAATGGGAGGCAGGTTTGCCTGACTGCAGTTCCCAGCTTAACTTTTCTCTGGCGTAGGATTTTGGAGTCCCAAGATTGAATTTCTTTTCACAGATGTGAAAATCCTTTGCCCATGCATTCATTCATTTGCTCCTCACCACAATCCTGTAAGGAAGACGCTGCTTTTCTCACATTCAGAAATTCCTTACACTAATCTCTTCCCTCAGGATTGAGTCCAGTCACCTTTCCAAGTCTTTCCCTAGCACTTTTTCTACTAACTGGAATCCGTCTCACCTCTTTTCCCTTAATACGATTCTTTCTTTCTAACTTTGTCCCTAGTCAGTGTCTTTCTTCTGACAATCATCACCTCTGAGCTCACAAGACCACTATTGTCTATCCCATTTTGTTTCATCTGTGCCGTCTCTGCCCACCACCTTGGAGCATTAAAGGGATCTACATTATGACTTAGCCTTTTCCACAATTAAAACAACTATGACAACTAGCTCCCACAATCAAAAAAAAAAATGGGTGCCACCAAAATGCAAATAGGCTGAGAGACTTTTTCTGCAAGGCACATCCTTGGAAAGTCAAATCAAGGTGGGGAGGGGTAGGTTGCAGACAGATGGATCCTTGCCCCATCTGGCACTGTCAGGACATATTTCTCATCCCCACCACTGCCAGGGACCGTACTTTTGTCCACTCTTTTTTGTACCTCAGGGAGCCCAACTTTCACAACTGCATCCACAGGTTCCTTTACCCTCCAGCTTCTGCTTAAGGGATGTTAACAAAACAGCCAAGAGGTGAGAGGAGAGAAAAAGCAGGTCCTCCAGCCCCCTCCCTGCCTTGCTGCAGGTGACAGTGGTCCTATGCCTCTACAGAATGCCACAGATCCCACTAGGCAGCCATCTCCTGCAGCCACACTGCCGCTGTCCCCAGCTCTGGGAAGGGGCCCTTCCTTCACGCCTAGAAGTGATGATAGCACCCCCTGTTACCAGCCCCTGTGGCAGCAGCCCTCCCTTGCATCCTTCGTGCTTCCCTTACCCTGTCCACATCTTTGTAGTGTCCCTTCATTCCACTCTCCTCAGTTACTACATTCGAGGGTGACCTGCCAGATAAGGTCCCTGCTATAGAGCAGGCAGTCCCCCACGCCCCTGTTATGCCATCAGCATCTGTAAATGCCTTCGCAATAATTAATTTGTTAAGTCAATTCAGTAGAGTACAGTAACATAAAAAAATGAAACTTCAGACAGGTAAACCTTGATGAAAGAGACAGTGCATCTGTGTCCCAGGGATGCTGTAACAAAGTACTATATATTAGGTGGCTTGAAACAACAAAAGCTAATTCTCTTGCAGTCTAAAGTCTGAAGTCAAGGTATCAGCAGGGTCAGGCTTCCTCTGAAACTTGTAAGGGAGGCGCTCCTTGCTTCTTCTAGCTCCTGGTGTTTGCTGGCATCCTTGGCTGAGGATGGCAGCAAACACCAGGAGCTAGAAGAAGCACTCCTCTGTCATGGGTTGGCGTTCTCCTTGCATGCCTCTGCTTTCTCTGCTCTCCTCACTGCATCTACATCCAGATTCTCCTCTTATGAGGACACAGTCCTTTCAGATTAGGGCCTGCCCTAACAACCTCATCTCAACTTGACTTCATCTGCAAAGTCCCTATTTCCAAATAACATCCCATTCTGAGTTCCTGGGGGTTAGGACTTCAACATAGCTTTTTGAGGGAAAAAAACAATTCAGCTCAGAACAGACAAGTATAGAAGTTCAGGCTGGTAGGTGTCTGTGAGTGCCTCGTGTTTCTGAAGAGGCTGAATCTGCAAGGCGTGCTGCCTAGAGCCGATGAGTACCTGCCAGGGTGGCACCTGCACTGCCACTGGGGGATTGGCAAGGGGTTCTTAAAAAAAAGAGACCAACCTCCAGGACTTGTTCATTGCAGCTCAGCCCCTGTAATGCAGCTGTGAAAAGGTGAGGAGAGTAATGTGTCACATTTGTAAAAATCTTGAGGGGGTGCAGGTGGAAGACACTGTCTGTGGTGATATATGATCATAGCAGCTATATTTAGACTCTCCTGTTATAGAAAAAGATTCCATGTTCACGCTGGTCTCACCACTGATTTTTTCCATGTTTTCTCTGCTGAGTCCATTACTGCTGCTTCCAAAAACTTTAACTCAAGAAAAATAATCTCTGTTCTGAGACCACAGACTTGCTGCTTGGGTGTTCCAAGCTGGCAACTGGTATTTTTAACAGTCATTTTTTATAGAATCCAGAGATAAAAATCTGGGGACGTCTATAGACAGATTGCAGATCTAGAAGTCTTAAATCCCAAATTATAATCTATAATCCTCCAGGGCCTCATCCTATAACATCAACTCCTAGCATTTTGATGAACAAGTTTTACCACCCTGGGTAAAGTATTTTCCAAACTCCACCAGATATTTAATTAAGACTCTCAGTAGTCTCAACCACGTACACTCTTCATAACCAAGCGCAAGTCATCCATTTCATGGATTCATTCAACAAATAGTAATTTGCTTAGCAGATGCTGTGGTTGAATTAAGTTCCCAAGGAAGATATGTCCAAGGATTTTTTGTTGTTTTGTTTTATTTGAGACAAGGTCTCGCTGTCACCCAGTGAAATGATCATGGCTCACTGAAGCCTCAACCTCTCAGGCTCAAGCAATCGTCCCACCTCAGCCTCTGGAGAAGCAGGGACCACAGGCATGTGCCACCATGCCCACTTAATTTTTGTAGTTTATGTACAGTCGGGTTTCGCCATGTGTACCCAGGCTAGTCTCAAACTCCTGGGCTCAAGCAAGCCACCTGCCTCAGCCTCCCAAAGTGCTTGGATTATAGGTGTGAGCCATCACTCCCAGCCTATGTTCAAGTTTTAACCCTCAGTACCTATGAAAGTGACCTTATTTGGAAATAGGAACTTGCCAGTGTAATCAAGTTGAGACGCGGTTAGACTGAATTGGGGCAACCCAGACGCAATATTACGAGTGTCATTTTAAGAAGAGGAGAGGAACACAGGGACAGACAAGCAGAGAGAACACCATGTGATAACAAGGCAGAAACTGGAGGAGGCAAGAAAGGCCACGGATTGCTAGCAGCACCAGAAGCTAAGAGAAGGGCATGCAACAGATTGTCCCCTCGAGGCTTCAGAGAGAGCACGGCCCTGCTGACACCTTGATGGCTGACTTCCAGCCCCAGAACTGTGAGAGAATACTTTTCTGCTGTTTTAAGCCACCCAATTTGTGGTAATTTGTTACAAAAGTCCTAGAAAACTGATACAGTAAATAGACCCTAAGTTCAGCCAGATTGTCCTCTATTTTTTGTTTGTTTGTTTGTTTTTGAGACAGGGTCTCACTATAATCTTGAACTTCTAGGCTCAAGCAATCCTCCCACGTCAGCCTCCCAAATAGCTAGGAATACAGGCATGCATCACCACTCTCAGCTAATTGTATTTTTTTTGTAGAGACAGGGTCTTGCTGTGTTGCCTAGGCTGGTGTCTCTGATACTTTAATCTGTATCCCACTCTGTCTTTGCCAGAGCATTTTCCTCTATTTGAAATTCTCCTCTCTACCTCTGCAAGTCAACAAAGTCTAACCTTTCCTCACAGCCTAACTCAGGTGTCTCTGTTCCTTGAAGCTTCCAGAATGATGCCAGCCCACATACATTTCTCCTGAATAGACTAACATTATATTCCTGATATAAATGGTATCATTTAGTCCTTCCTTATACCCTTTGTTTTATTGTGTTTGCCATCACTTCTCTACTGAATTTTTCTGAGCCTCAATGTCCTCATCTGTACAATAGGAATAATCTAAACTCACAAGGTAGTTGCAATGGTTAACTTAGATAATAGTAAGTTGAACCATATAAAGCTGTGAAACAGTCAACCTGATATATCTAAAGTCTTTATTATAGCATTTAGTAGATATAATTTGGTGATGGTGTTATTCCTGCTCTTGTTATTATTGACTCAGGTGTTTTAGTTTTATCTCCTGTATCATTTAAAAGGTCTTAAAAACAAAAATATTTCTATTATCTGGCATTGTGACTATGTTAGATAGATTCTATTCCACTCAATTTAGCAAAGCTTAATACCTGTTGGTTGTCCTATGGGCTCCAAGCTAGATCTCAGACCCAGAATCCAACCACTTCTGCCCACTTCCCTTACCACCACCCAGATGGGAGCCACCATCATCCCTCATCTGGATTACTGCAAGAGCCTCTGCTGGTGCTGCTTCCACCTTGACCTCAACAAGATCCATTCCTAACACAGTTATGAGAGTGATCCTCTTACTTGTCACATCATGCCACCCTTCTCCTTCAAACCTTCCACAGGCTCCTCCATCACAGAGTAAAACCCAAAGCCCACAAGGCCCTCTGTGCTCAGACCTCCTGTTTTCTATCTAACCTCATCTCCTGGCTCCAGACACTGGGTCCCTGTGCTGTTCCTCACACTCCCTAGAATGTCTGCATGGGAAATGCTCTTGTTTGCAGCTCACTCCTTCACCTTCTTCAAGAAACCTGCCCTAATCACTCTATTTAAAACTGCAATCCATCCCTGAGTTCTCAATCCCCTTACCCTCCTCTACTTTGTCTTTCTGCACCATACCTTATAAGTATACCTTTATCACTATAGATCTGTTATTTATTTTCTTACTTCCCCTCCCACCCCACCTTCTACCTTTTGTTACTAGAATACAGGCTCCACAATGGAGGAATCTTTGTCTTCTTTATTCTTCAGCCTAAGTACCTAGAACACCAGCAATCACAAGCAATAAATGTTTATATAATGAATGAATGCCTTCCCTCACCTTTCTACCATCTCCCTAAATAGACTTCCTCCACTTTGTTTGTTTCACTTATGCCAATTGCCTCTCATCTGCCTCTGTGCTGCACACTCTCTCCTAAGCTCCAGTTGCCCACCTCAGTCACTTGGATGTCTCACAGTTGGGTCCAGAACTCATACATATATTCTTCACAGGGCAGTTAAATTTATACTTTGAAATTCAAATCCAATCATGTCACTCCCCAGCTAAAAATCCTTCTATTGCTTCCCATTACTCTTAGGATAAAGACTAAAATTCTTTCATTATCTGAATAACCTGGTTCCAACACATCTCTGTTGATCTGCAATCCTCCTTTGATTCATTTCAGTTGGCCTGGCCTTTAATTCTTCAAAAGTACCACATTCCATATGACCTAGAGCTTCACTTTGCTAATTCCACAATCAGCTTTAACACTGCTCTCTCTAGAAAGCCTTTCTAGACACCCTAGATGGGGTCTTCCTGTCTTAGACTCCCCTGTTGTATAAAGGTACACAGTGCACCTCTTTATAACACTCAGTAGAGCAACTAATGACTCACTGAGTCCCTATTTTCCCCATGGAGTTCCAGGCTTCATGAGGGCAGGTTTCATGCCTGTCATCTTCCCCACTGTACCCCCAGTGCCTACATGAGTGCTTGGCACAGAGCAGGTATTTAGTAAATGCTATTAAATAAATGAAGAAACTGATGTGACTACAACTGGAGTACACTATTCTTTCATTCTCCGCTCCCACATTCCCCATCTTTCTTCTTGATGTTTCCAAATCAACATGGTAGGAAGAGGGAATTGGAAGATGAAAAGGGGCCCTAAGCTCTGAACCCCTAATTCGATGCCTAAGAAGTCTGCCCTATTCAGCTAGCCCAGAAAAAGTTTATTTTATCCCAGGGGGCAAAAGAGGAGAGTCACGGTGTAGGAAATTGGTCAGGGTGGTGGGAAAAATTATAAGAAAGATGCAAACCTTCCTGGAAGACCGGTAGATTTTGCAGAAGTTTCAGTATAGGGTTGTAGCTGAAGGCAGCCTAATCCTCTTACTTTGAGTTAACAGTAAAGAGCATATAACAAGGGAATGTGGAGGAGTTTATCTAAATAGCCTGTTTACTCATGTTGTCCTAAGACTAACCTTTGATCATCCACGCAAAACTGTTCTCTACTGGGGGGGCGGGGGTCAGCAATGTTAATTACCCACTAATGGTGTTGACTCAAGACTTTTGTCATTAAATCTGTAATGAAATAAATATGAGCCTCTCCAGTATATGGGTACTTCACTTCTGGACTCCCTCTTCAGGAATCTGTGAGCCAGGGAGTCCCCTGGCCACACTCACGCAGGCAAAACATCTGTGTCTGTGTACTTCTGTGATCCGCCACTCAGACAGAGTCTGCTGGTCAGATTCAGCATCATGGAATGATGGAATGAAAAGAATGCTGGGTTTACAGGAAGAAATGCAAGGTTTAAAATTTCAGCTCAGCATCTTGAGAGCTGTATAGTTTTGGATGTGTCTCAGCCTCACTCCTTTCATCTGCAAGTGTGGATAATAATCCCCACTTCAGAGGCTTGCTGTATTAAATGTAATATTGTGCATGATAATGGTTCACAAGCTCTAAAGCCTAGAATATACAAATGTTAGTTAATATTGATAATGATAACGTAGGAGTGATTACAAAGGAACAGCCAAATGCAATTTGAGACTTAACTAATGGGATTTAATTTACTCTATACATAATAAGTAATTGAGAAATAACTCCTGAATGGAGGCACATAAAAACTGCATAAACAAAATATAATACTACATAATGATTTACAGAAACAAGATTTTACAGCATATTCTCCAGACCCCTTCAGCATTCCTCCTGGAAACAACCTTACCCTGAAATGCAGGGAACTGCAGACGATGCGTTTGGTGAAGACTTCCCAGAAGTGCAGCCCTCTGCTGCCCCATAAGGCAGACTGTTTTCCATGCCTCCACAGCACTATGTAAGGCCAGTACATAGCAGGCACTCAGCAATATCAAGCTGGCTCCCCTCCATGGATCTTCCAGCCCATGTTCGCAAAAACAGTCTTGGTTCCCATGCCTACATCAGCATGTAAAAATTCAGAATTAAGTCTCCAACCCCTTATTATATCAATTACACCACCTACAAGGGCATGAAGGTACAGCCCATTATCAGAAAGAAAGTCTGACTTTTAGCAGGTTAAACCTAACTACAGAGTTCAGAGGAATATGAAAGCATTTCTTCATTTTCCCCATGGAGTCACTTATCAGTTCCTACCCAGATGAGCACTGTAATAATCTTCCCTCTAGATCTTCCCACCTTGTCTGTCCTATCCTATCAATTGCCCCAATTAGCATTTGAGTTTCACCTGGAAGGGGCAGCATAAGTTCACTAGGGTTCTGTGTGAATCTAGAGGAGGCTGTAAGTTCTTCTGGGCATTCGGAGCAGTACATCTCCAAAACAGCCCTCTCTTTTTGCAAATATTGAATACTTTGATAGCATCCTTGCCTCACATCAAAACCCCCAGCCTGGTAAGATGGAATAATATAATTATGCCTCCCTCCACTGCTTATACCTGAATGTTTTTTCTCCTATACTTTCTTTTGAATTCATCTTCTCCTGCAAAGATGCTGATAAATATCCTGCAGGGGCTGGATTTTATGCAAAAAAAAAATTTTTAGATGCTGATAATAGACTGCCAGGTTGACACAGATTGTATCGAAGTGGAAACACTGTTTCTCTATGCCGATGGATGACTGGATCCCAGTGTAACACAGACTAAGTAAGAACAAAGCTGAACAGTTGCTCCTAACTTACAAACTTAAACAAGTTGGAAACCAAGATTCAGGAGTTCATCTGACTTATGACTCACCCTGCTTTCCTCATTTCGAGTAGGAGCAGGGAGAGCTGCCTGGAGGAGGCTTCTCTGGCCAACTTGCCCCTGCAGTTTCCATCTCCTCTTCTCCCAAATGTCACACAAACCATGAAATAAGTGACACTAGCAGTATACCTACCATAGGCACATAGTGCTCTCAGAAAGAAAGCAAAGAATTTCAACATTCTCCAAATTCAATTCTTAATTCCACCATTAGCTTCCTAAATGGCCAAGAACAAGTTGGGTAGACTCTAAAATGTAGGATATTTGTGATATGCTCCATATGGGACATTGTCAAATACATTATTATTGTTCATAGGTTTCAGGTAATTCTTTTAAAAAATGAATTTGTCTTTATATTCTGACCATAAAATATAATCATGTAGAAAAACACCACATAATCATTATAGAAGATTTGAAAATACAGAGGAATGAGGGATCTGTGGGGATCACTCCCATGTGAGGCCCCAGGAAATGGGCCTCGCCATACAGTGAGCTTGAGCCCAGACACAGATCCCCAGTTGGGGGAGTCGAGCTGAGGGAAAGCAGGAACCAAGAGAGGGGCTATGTTATTCGAAATAATTAACAGACATTACTTTATGGATATGAGGACTTGGGAGGCATTCTGTCCACTTTCGGCTCCTTATGGTTTATTGTTTCATTGTGTTCATTTTGGACCCTTGTTACATTCGTTGTAAAATATTAACTTAAGTATATACTGGGTGTAACTTACTTACCATAACTTACTGGGTGTAACTTACTTACCTTGACTTACTGGGCGTAACCTACTTACTGGGTGTAACTTACTTACTGGGCGTAACCTACTTACTGGGCGTAACTTACTGGGTGTAACTTACTTAGCGGGCTTAACTTGCTTACCTTGTGACTTAAGTATTTTGATCTGATGTAAACAACATTAAGCAGAAAACTATATAATGGAACCTATTGCAAAAATAAAATTGCTGCATGGGCATAGCTCATGTGGCTCTCCAGACCTTGCTCTTTTCTTTCTCCTTTTTTTCCAGCGCAAGCTCTCTTCCATGTTTAGGACCCTCTCACTGGACAAGATTCCCGGGCTCGCGTTCAGTTCACAACAGAGGAAGAAAACCCAAATTGCCTGTAACTCTATGACCTAAAGGTAACTACAAGTAGCACCAGGCATTGGCCAGGCGCCATGGTTCATGCCTTTAATCCCAGCACTTCAGGAGGCTGAGGTGGGAGGATCACTTGAAGCCAGGAGTAGAAGACCAGCATGGGCAACAAAGCAAGACCCCCAACTCTCTAAAAAAAAATTTTTTTTAATTAGCCAGGTGTGGTGACGCCCACCATGGTACCAGCTACTCAGACGGCTAAAGCAGGAGAATCATTGAAGCCCAGGTTGTTGAGAATACAGTGAGCCATGATCACACCACTGCATTCCAGCCTGGGCAACAGAATAAGACCTTGTCTCTTAAAAATATATAAATAAATAGAGAAGTAAATACAATTTAAAAAAACATGCATTTTATTTATTCTATTATATTGTCTTAAGGACAGAATTTTGCACTGTCACCCATGCTGGAGTGCAGTGACATGATCATAGCACACTGTGGCCTTGACCTCCAAGGCTCAATCAATCTTCACACCTCAGCTTCCCAAGTAGGTGAAACTATAGGTGTGTGC
This sequence comes from Callithrix jacchus, assembly GCF_049354715.1. Classification (NCBI taxonomy): domain Eukaryota; kingdom Metazoa; phylum Chordata; class Mammalia; order Primates; family Cebidae; genus Callithrix; species Callithrix jacchus. The sequence continues at coordinate 4,436,677 of NC_133520.1, forward strand.
CACCAGACCTGGCTGATTTTTTGTATTTTTAATAGAGATGGGGGTCCTGTCATGTTCCCCAGTCTGGTATTGAACTCCTGGCCTCAGGCAATCCTCTTACCTCAGCCTCCCAAAGTGCTGGAATTACAGGCATGAGCCACCATGCCCAGCTCAGGATTTTCCTTTAAGTCTTATGTGTACTTACATATATAGATATAGATCCAGCTATTCAGATATACTTTAAAAGAATTATTATTATGTAGATATATATGTATGTATATACATATATAATTTTGATACCTTTATATTTATAATTGATACATAATTTTATATTTATTGGGTGCACAGTACTGTTTTATCTAATGTATATAGTGATCAGATCAGGGTAATTAGCATATCCATCATCACAAACACTTATTTTTCTTTTTTACAAACTCCATATATTATGTCCTGTTTTTATTGCCTAACATTGTATCTAGGCCAATTTTCCATGATTTTAAGTCTTTTTAGAAACCACTTTGCAAAAAATTCTGCATAAGATTCCATCACAGGGTTTTAGTAAAATCACGTTGTTATAAATACAGAGTGGAGTAACTAGTAACAAAGTGTTCATCAAGCAGCCTGGTATGAGCACACACCAGCCCCCATTTTAGGATCTGCTGCCTTAGTGACACCCATCAGGCAAAGTTCACAATTTTATTCAATAGCCATTTCGCTGGTGCTTTTGTGAAGTGAAGAAAATAAACTCTCCTGCAGTAAGAAACAGTACTTTCTTTCTTTCTGGAATTAAAAAATTATATTAGTGGCTCACACAATTCCTTGAGCAGATGGGTGATAAATTCAGTTACTTACAACATCAGTAGGGCACAGGACTGACAGCAGGCTAGACCCCTGTGATGCCTCCCTCAGCAGTACAGGCCCCTGGGGGACAAGACCTGTGCAGGATTCATCTTCATGTCCCCCCAAGCACATGTCCCCCAAACACTCTGCATATACACATAGTGAGCACTCACACTCATCAAGCTTTTGTGAGCCCTGTCTTAGTCTGTTCAGGCTGTGATATTGTTGGATATTTGTACCTGCCCAAATCTCACTTTGAAATGTAATCCCCAATGTTGGAGGTGGGGCCTAGCGGGAAGTGATTGGGTCATGGGGCTGGATCCCTCATGAATGGCTTAGTGCTTCCTCATGAGTGAGTGAGTTCTCATGAGACCTGGTTGTTTAGGAGTGTGTGGCCCCTCCCCACCTCTCTCTTGCTCCTGCTTTCACCATGCCATGTGTAGGCTCACACTTTGCCTTCCACCATGATTGGAAGCTTCCAGAAGCCTCCCCAGAAGCAGAAGCCATCACTCTGCTTCCAGTACAGCCTGCAGAACCATTGGCCAGTTAAACCTCTTATAAATTGCCCAGTCTCAGGTGTTTCTTTGTAGCCATGCAAGAACTACCAAATACAGGCTGCTATAACAAAATGCCTTAGACTAGGTTCCTCGTAAACAACAGAAATTTATCTCTCAATGGAGATAATTTGTAACACTGAGACCTAAAGTCCTCCAAATAAATGCTGCATTGCAACAAATAAATAAATAAATAAAGTGAACCTGCTCTCTCAAAAAAGAAATCTATTTCTCACCGTCCTGGAGGCATGAAGTCCAAGATGAGGCACGAGCAGCTCTGGTGTCTGGTGGGAGCACTCTGCTTCACAGATGGAAATTTGTTGCTGTGTCCTCGCATGGCACAAGGTGGGGAAAGGCTCCCTTCAGTCTTTTACGAGGGCACTAATCCCATTCATGGATCACTAGTCTGCCCTCATGGCTTAATCACTTCCCAAATGGCCTTACTTCTTAATATGATCACATTGGGGATTCAGTTTCAAATATGAATTTGGGGGGACACCAACATTCAGACCCTAGAAAGCACCTACTTTTGGCCTACTTAGCCAGATGCTGAGGAGGAGTTTTTACTTGAGATTTTGTAGGAGGATAAAATACATACATTTGTAATAGAAAGAAACAGCAAATGTAACTGTGGTTAAGTGAATCTGCTGTGCTCCCATTCTGGCCTCTGACCTAGAGCACCATGTGACACAGTGCCCAGCTGAAGCAGAGGATGAGAGAGAAGCCTGCAGAGCTCTCCAGGCATGGTGATATATTAGTGGTGGAACACAGCTCAGGCAAACCCTTCAACATAGCCTCGAGTAGCACAAACTCCATTCTCCAGGGTATGGCGGACCTGCCCAGCACCTCCTTAGAGCACCTCCTGGCTCCTCTGCCTGGCCAGTTTCTAACTCTTATTCTGTATTTTCTGGATCCTATTCTGATATCCCCATCTCCTCAGCTTTGGGCGCCTTCCATTCATACTCACAGGATTCCATCTTTCCCTAATCTCACTGTTTCACCGCCTTATGACTCAGACTGAATCTAATACACATTCCTGACCCTTGAACACCACAGGTCTTGCTATATTCCATGCTATCCTCAGTCCCAGGGTGATGGCCCAAAAAGCTACTGCCTCCACCCCCCATTTCCTGGGTAGAACATGCTGCTGTCACATGTGTGCGTAGAGCAGACTGCCATCATTGTGGCATCTATGTATCAGTGAGCTGGCTCAATTGGAAATTCACAAGGACACACCCTGACTGTGGAAGGTCTGATGCTCTTCACTTGGGAAGGGGAGAAATGGGCTATGTGGACCTGAGCAATGAGTTCCTGATATGGACTGCTCCCAGGCCTTGGATGCCAAAGCAAGGAAACCAAAGAATATACTCAACTAGATCTTCCCATACTGGGTTAATGCCTGCAACTCAGGCATTTCAGTAAAAGCTACTCTCTTCTCATTTAGTTAAAAGTTGCATGACACCAAAATATGCAAAACACATGGAAGAGTTTATGCATTTCCCATAGCTGATAGCAATTACAAGATTCTCAGTTGAAAGTTTCAGAAACCCAACTTACGTGATCTCAAGCAAAACATGAGATTCGTGGGGTCCATGCAACTAAAACACACAGGAGTGTAATTGCCATGAGAGCTTAGATTAGAACATCAAACTCGGTCTCTCTTTTTATCTTGCCTTGTTTTCATTTTAAATGGCTACTTTTAGGCAGATACTTGCTATCTAATGGCAAGAGAACTCCCAGTGGCTCCAGATTTATATGCTACAATCTAACAGCACCAGTGCAAAGGGAACTCTTCTCTGCCAGGAGAGTCTCAAATGTTCTGGAATCAAGTCTCATCACTTGGGCTCCTGGCCTTAGTCACTCGTGCTCTCTCTGAATCAACCACTGTGATCAAGGGAAAGAGATAAACCAAACAATCTGAAAGCTGAAAAAACACTGTTTCTCCAAAACAAAATCAGGGAGCTATTATCAGAAGAAATTACTTGAAGGCAAAAATAACAAATATTCCCAACAACCCACCCCTACCTGGCTTCTCATTTTCTATACGCGTAGGTCCTTCTTCCCATTGATTCAATTTCAGTAATATCCCTATCTAACAATGCAACTAGTCTACATACTTCCAAAAATTAAGTCATTCCCTCCCCAGTCAGACAATCCAAAATTATGCCTCATTTTGCACCCAGATCCAAGACCAAGATCTCAAGGTCATATAAATTTCGATCAATGTCATCTGGATGTAGCAATTCACAGTTTGACACCCTACAGGCTAAATGATCAGTGTAAACAACCCCAACACATTCAGTATATAAGACAGAACATATTATAACAGTATTTCCCATTTGGAAATGAGAAGGGAAACAGCCTAGTGTGATCACCAGTCCTTTATGTACATCATGGTTTTGGACAAGAACAGCAAGGACTCACCACTAGCAGGGGACTGAGGTCCTTGACCAGCCGATCCAACAACCCTGGTTCCACTCTCTGAGAGGGTCCCCTTTGCCAGTCATCCTCCATTTCCACATCTGAGATGGGATCCTGGGGGATCCTTTAGTGACCCATTTCCAGATGTTGCAGGTTTGGGATCAGGGGTTTACCTTGGGGCTGACCAGTCAGAGGCCCTTTTTAGCCACACTGGGATTTTTCTGGCAAAGAAATTCCTCAAGAAGTTTAGAACTTAGTACTCTTTCAGTCCATTTGCATCTGGTCATTTCATGGGATATTAAGCAAAGCAAGAGACAGAGTCCTCATCTAGACTGTAGCCTGGGAATTCTGTTTCTTAGCAGCAGCCTCAGGGATTTACCCTCCCTCTCAGCTTAATGGCCTCCACTTTATCCACTGCATCAGTGAAATTCAAACTACAGCCTGGAATGGGGAGGCCCTGCTCATCTGCTGCTTGCCCTGCAGCTCAGGGATAATTATTATTTTAATGAACCATTGATCTGTACTCTCACGGCCATCTCTTCCTCCACAGTCTATGATTAGAAGACTTTTTAACATTTTTATGGACATATAACACACATACAGAGAAGTGCAGAAATCACACATCTTACAGCCCAAACAAACCATCACAAAGTAAGCACCTCCGTGTAACCATCACCAGGTGAAGAAACAGAACAAAACAAGGAGCTCAGAAGCCCCCCTTCTCCCCTTCCTGTCACTACGCCTTCCTCCTGTCCTCAAAGGTCTCCATTCACTTGACTTCTAACATCATATATTCATTTTGCCTGGTCTTGAATTTACAGAAACGAGACTCTACAGTACATTTTCCATCGTACCAAGCACCTTCACTCAAAACTATTATCCGCAAGATTCTTTCATGTCGTTGCATGTAGCAATAGTTTGTTCTGTGTATTTACATCTAGTGTTCACTGCAAAACTATACCACAATGTATTTACCCACTCTGCTGTTAATGACTATTTAGGTTTTTTCAGTTTGGGACTAACACAAACAAGGTTGTTAAGAACATTTTTTTTTTTTTTTTGAGACAGGGTCCCTCTCTGTCACCCAGGCTGGAGTGCAGTGGCCCAATCATAGCCCACTATAACCTTGAACTCCTGCACTCAAGCGATCCTCCCACCTCAGCTTCCCAAGTAACTAGGACTACAAGTACACACTACCATGCTCAGCTAATTTTTTTTTATTTTTTGTAGAGATGGGGTCTTCCTATGTTGCCCAAGCTGGTCTTGAACTCCTGGCCTTAAACAATACTCCTGCCTCAGGTTCCCCAAAACACTGGGATTAAGGGCTTGAGCCACCATGCCCAGCCAGCATATTTTTTGTGTTTTTTCATACATGTATGCACACATAGACCTAGGAGTGGAGTGGCTTGGTAGTAAGATATGCATACATTCACCTTTAATAGATAATGCCACACTGTTTGCCAAAGTATGTGGGCCTCTTTATACTCCCACCAGCAGAGTATGAGGGTCCCAGTAGGTCCACATATTAATGCTGATATGGTCAGTTGTTGTTTTAGATTTTAGCTGTTCTCCTAGAATGCGTCGTGGGATATCCCCATTGTTTCCAGGCATGTCCCTGATGACAAGTGACGTTGAGCACTTTTCCTGTTGATTGTCATCTGATCTCCTCTTTTGTGAAATGCTCTGTCACTCTCTTCCTCTCACTGTTCTATCGGACTAAATGTCCTTTCCTTATTCACTGATTTATTTGCTGGAGTTGTTTGTATAATCCAGATAGGAGCAATACTGTCTTGGACAAGTCAAAATCGGGCTCCAGCTCCTTCCCAATTCTAATGGTTCTTCTGTTCTGTTTCCAGTGTCTCTGTCTTTGCTGGAATGAACTTCGTCATGTAACAGAGAACTCACCTTTTCCAACCTTGCAAAGTATGGTGTTGTCTGGCATTCAGCTACCAAAAGAAAAAGGACTTCTTTTATCAAAGACATTTTTCTTCTTTTTTAACTTTCAGATGACAGACACTTGTCTTTTTCTCATAGGAACTCACTAAGAACTTCAGGAAGTGGCCTACACACTCCACAGCCTGAAAAGTTCTATCAAGTGCTTTAATGATCCAGTCTCTAATGGCACATGCTGTGAGTCCTAAGGGAGAACCGGCAATAATTTAATATGCTTTATTGGAGCATAACAAAGACTGCCAACTTCTTAGCCAGGAATAGAAGACCTCTATTGCCTTCCATTCTACCTTCAATTTGCCAGTCCACATTTTAGGGTCTATTACTTTCAACATTCCACTGCTAGGTACCAATTCCTGTCAGTAATCTTTTGCAACTCAAGCTAACTTACATAAAATAAAATAATAATAAGGTGTGGGATGAGGGAAACATTTATTATGTCATGGAACTGAATCATCTGTCACAGCTGCATCCAGGTCTCAAGCAATTTCATTCGGACCAAGTTTCTCATCATCCCTCTGTTCTACTCTACTCGTCCCTCCACCATCCCTTTGCATCAGCTTAATTCATCCACCCATTCATTCATTCAGGTAAGTAGGCAGGTGAAATAGCCCCCAGCAGTTCCAGGCTTTCAAACACCCCAGGATAGGGAGAACCTGTCTTTACCAAGAGTTCACACAGAAGTCCTGAAATTAAGCCTTAGTGACCTGGCTCAGATCATGTGCTCACACTGGAATGATGGACACAGAGTCCCCTTCACACCCAAAGAAAGCTGAGTGTGCATTTCCGAAAGAGGCATAATGGAGACTGGGCAGGTGAAAACAAAAGGTATTCTTGACAGTTATTTATTAATTGAAAGCATCTTAAAAACTTGTGACAAGCCCTATCACTTGCCTACCTGATATTCATCTTCCTTACCCCTCTTCCTGGCTGATAGACTCAATTTCACTTGCTGGGCAATATGCCCAGTTTCAGGGCATGAATCATAGCCAGCCTAAACCAAGAAAAATAAGCACACTCCCCTTGTCCAGATTATTTAATGGGTGGATTTATAATACTCTCTGATGAATTAGATGGAGGGAAAATTGACCTGGGAGGTGATTTTCCTTCCTCTAGGTTTACATAGAAAGCCCACTTGTTATCCTAGCCACCTACAAGCCTATTCCCAGTTCCTGCCTCTGGATGTAGTTGTATGTGGATGTGATGCCTGGAGCCACAGCAGCCATCTTGTGGACTGTAGGGGGAAGGCCGAGAGAACAGCAGAGATGCCAAGTTAGTGCCTTGACGACATGGAATTACTAACCCACCTCCAGAAATACCACAGCCAGCCTGCTTGTTCAGAATGCAGTATGTATAAAGCCATTGGTTTTCAGGTTTTCTGTTTCTTACAGCTGTATATATTCTAACTCTCTCATAACAGTTCTCCATAAACACACAGGAGCCTCTCTTCATTCAGCCACGGCAGGCAAGGAATAAGCAGGCATTCAGTGAACCATCCTTCCTTAAGGTGAAACCACCTGGATTATCCGTATCTCACAGGACACAAATCCGGGACTGAAAAAGGAGCACACGCTACACATGCTCTTCCTGTCCCAGAACCTCCATCACGCTTCTCACTTTACTTTGTAGTAGCCTGAACCTTATGAAACTGACAATATTCAATCAGTGCCTTTTCTGACCTACAAAGAAGGCAATTCCATGTGGCTCAATCTAATGATTACATATCTCTATGTGAACGAGTTGCCCACCTAAAATAATAATAAGATCAGAATCTATTTTAAAGAGAGTTATTCAAGAGCAAAGGTTGAGGATGAGCCTGCTTGGGATGCACAAATTCTAAAGAATGGAAGTCGGTGTTCCAAAGTGTAGAAGTGTGGGATCGCTTACATCGACAAAGCTAGGGAAGCTGAACAGAATTCAACATCTTTCTATGTGAGGCTTAGTGTGTTGTGCTCAAGCCTTGCTCTGTAAGGCTTGAGAGGTGTTGTGCTGAATAAAAATTTAGGGTATCCTAAATTTGATTTACTCTTACAAGTGTAGAAGCAGAGAAATTATTTCCTTCATTTCCAAGCCATGGTGAAGCCTTGAACAACACGGAACAAAATAATAATAATAAATCGTGCTAGGAGAGACGTGGCAAAGATGCAGCTGTTGTTGAGTCACCCTGAGAGGAAGGCTTGCTGTTTATCACTTGGGTACACAGCCTTGGCCTCCGGGTGCTCCAAACTAGCACTATTCAATAGAACTTTGTACGGGGATGGAGATATTCTATTCTGCGCTGTCCAACAGAGTAGTCACTATCCACATTGGCTAGTAGGCACTTGAGAGGTGGCCTACTGTGACTGCGAAAATCTATTTTAATTATATTTAACTTTATTTCATTTCAATTTCAATAGCCCCATGTGGCTAGTAGCTACTGTGTTAGTCAAAATTCTCCCGAGACAGAGAACCAACAGGAGATACATATTAAATAATGTATCTAAACTAGACATATCACATATTACGTATTTTATGTGTGTGTACATATACAGTATATGTATACATATTGCCTGCCACTTCTGCATGAAGGGAGTACACACACATAAAATATATAATGTGTGACATATATATTATATATTATTTAATATAATTACATATATAACAGGTATATATGTACACAAAAAATATATAATATGTGATATGTATATTACACACACACAAGCATACACATACATGCATACAGAGAGAGAGAAATGCTGAGAACTGGCTCACAAAATCATAGAGGCTAAGAGGTCCCATGACCTGCTATCTGCAAGCTGGAGACCCAGGAAGGCTGGTGATGTAGTTCCATCCTAGTGTGAAGGCCTGAGAACCAGGGAGCCAAAAGTGTAAGTCTCAGTCCAAGAGCAGGAGCAGGTCGATGCCTCAGCTCAAGCAGTCAGGCAGAAAGAGAGGCAAGTTCTCCCTTCCTCTGCCTTTTGTTCTGCTCCGGTCTTGACAGACTGGATGGTGCCTATTCACATTTAGGAGGGCAATCTGCTTTACTGAATCCACCAATTTAAATGCCACTCTCATCTGGAAATACCATCACAGGCATACCCAGAAATAAACTTTAGCCAGACAGAGGGGCATCCCTGAGACAGACAAGTTGACACATAAAATCAACCATCACAGCAACCTCCTAGGCTTTTAATGACTGCTCTCATGACCTCATTTCACTTGCAGAAACTGACCTTGGTCTTGCTCCATCATTTCTAGTATAAGCTAACTCTTACGGTAAATATGACCTGAAGAGCCAACGGCAGAGAAAGCTACACCAACCTAAACCCTTAGCTTAACCTGGATGGAGAAAGCCAACGCATGTGTGACACTGCTGCCCTGGTTACCCAACAGGACTGATACCCACAGCTGATCAGAGAGTAATTTATGAGGACTGAAAATCAGCAAGAGTTAGAGGCTCCCCAAAAACAGACTTTAAAGAAAATTAGGTACTAACACCATCTCTTCAGTTTAGGTGTTTGTTTAAGGGTAATGAGGAATGGTGGCGACGGTTCAAATTCAAAATTAGTCCACAAGTTTCTCAACCCCTATTAGGGTAGAAGCATGTCCACTGCCAGACATGGCAGTGTCTATGAATATCTGTGGTCCTCCTCCCCAGCACAGAGCTCTGCTTATTGCAGCAGAGTTCTAAGAGGGAGCTAAGAGAACTTTATATTCAGCCATCCACCTATTAATTTAATATACTGAATGTCTCCTGTGTGTCAAGCACTGTTGCATGCCCTAGAGATACAGAGATGAGTAAGACGAAGTTCCTCTATGCATGGAGTTTACTTTCAAGCAGCTCATAAGAAGGCTCTTTGAAAATAATGCCTGGAATGATCCTGCAAAGTCAACATGGATTCTCAAACAAGGCATCATGGTAACCTCCTATTAAAAATTCGCCTTCTTTAGAAGAGAGCTTGGTATCCTAAGGAATTTGGCATATGCCCTACTCACGTGCAGCCTTTTCAATGCCAGAATCAGCCCTGGGGTATCTGACCAGGCTTCTATTCTGGAGTTTCAGGGAAATCTCGAGATGTGTTATGCTGCATGTATCATGGCTGAGAAGATGATGACTGCCTTAACACAAGTCCCCAGGAAAGGACCTCGCAACTGCTTGACTCCTCAGATGCCAGTTACCAGAACATCCAGGGAGGTGGGCGAACCTCTCAAAGGCTTGCGATAGAAGCAATTCAGGCCACCAGCATTGGCCTCTGCTCTCTCTAGACTATTAAACAAGCTCATACTTTTGGACTCTGCTCCAAACATTCCAGGACTAGACAACTGTCTGACACACCTAAGCCAGCAGGCTCATCCTGAGAAAAGAGTCCTAAAAAAGATATGATCAGTGTAGGTGAAAAGGTACAAGTGTGGGACAACCTGACTTGTAAATTGACTGCAGTGACTTATTGGTCAATTTGTGTGTCATTCACTTGGTGCATATGTGGCCAGAAATGTACTAAGAACAGAGGAAGCAAAGATTTAAAAATATATGGTACCTGACCTCAAGAAGCTTTTAAAGAAGACGGAATACTCAGGTGATGGAGGCACTAAAATCTCAGACTTTGCCACTATACAATTCATCCATGTAACCAAAAACCACGTGTACTCCAAAAGCTGTTGAAATAAAAAAAGTTAAAATTTTAAAAGAAGATAGAATAAATAAATTACAATACAGACGAATAAGCACTAGAAAGAAGACAGAGCCTAGGTCCCTCTGTGAGCACAGAGAAAAGGCCTTGAGCCAGGGCTGTGGGGTGGGAGGACGATAAGAGAACGCTTCTCAGGGAAAACCAACCTGAGCTGAGTCTTGTAGAGTTATCTAAAAGCGGCTGTTTTGCCATGGTTCTCAACTTTCACCGTGCCTCAGAATCCCCTGGGAATGGGCTAAAGCCTGAGGCCTTTCCAGGCCGATTAAACGAGAACTTCTGAAAGCGAGGCCCTTTCCCTTTGAAGGTGGGGTGTGTGGTTGCTGAAGGCGCCCAGGTGACTCTGACGTGCAGCCAGGGTTGCAATCCACTATTCTTCCAGCAAGGGTGACGTGCAAGTGGCGTCTGCCTGACTGTTGACATTCTCAGGTTAGCATGGCACCAATACAGAATTAAAACAAAACAAAAAAAACCGTACTTCATATTCACTGCAGCAAATGAGTACAGCAGAAGACACATTAGCAAGACCAACGCACAGAAAAATTCAGCAAGGGATAATTTACGTGGAGAAAAAATATGGCAGAAATTAAATGGCTCCAGAAAAACGTGAATTCTTTCATTTGGAGAAATGTATCACTGATTAAATGTGCTTTAAACTTAACCCTAATCTAAGCCTTAAATCAGGACAGCACAAAACCAGGGAAATAAACAGAAGCCCCGACTTATCCAAACACTCCAGAGAGAGCTCAGACCAGAGGAGGACATGTCTCTTGTTCCTCAGTGACAGAAATTAGACTCAAAAGCAACCAAACAAAACACCTAGCATTTGAAATAAAAGAAAGTGAGGAAGGAATGAAGAGAACAACATTAAATATACTGGGTGGGGGGGGAGAGAGAGAGAGAGAGGAAGAAAGAAAGAAAGAGAAAGAAAAAGAAAGAAGGAAGAAGGAAGGAAGGAAGGAAGGAAGGAAGGAAGGAAGGAAGGAAGGAAGGAAGGAAGGAAGGAAGGAAGGAAGGAAGGGAGGGAAAGAAAGAAAGAAAGATGGAGGGAGGGAAGGAAGGAAAGAAGGAAAGAAAAGAAAAGAGGGGAGGGTGGGAGGGAGGGAGGGGCCAGGTGTGGTGGCTCATGCCTGTAATCCCAGTACTTTGGAAGGCTGAGATGGCCAGATCACTTGAGGCCTAGAGTTTGTGGATCATTTGAGACCAGAAGTTTGAGACCAGCCTAGCCACCATGGTTAAAACCCATCTCTACTGAAACAAATATTAGCTGGGTGTGGTGGCAGTGCACACGTATAATCCCAGCTATTCGGGAGGGCGAGGCAGGAGAATCACTTGAACCTGGGAGGCAGAGGTTGCAGTGAGCTGAGATTTCACCATTGCACTCCAGCCTGGGTGACAGAGTAAGATTCCAAAGGAAGAGAGGAAGAGAAAAAGAGAGAAGGGAGGAAAAGGGGGACAGAGGGGAAGAAAGGAAGGGAGGGATAAAAAGGAAGGAAGGGAGGGAGGGAGTGACAGAAGGAGGGAGAAAGGAAGGAAGGGAGGGAGGAAGGGCAGGAGGCGGGGGGGGTTTGCAGGCAACCCAGCATGTTCATCTTTCTATTTTATATTATGTGCCTTTACAAAAATAGAATTTGCCAGCCAGGATTAGCCCTGAGGATTAGGCTGTTTGAAATCATTGTTCCTGCAGTGAGGGCCCATAGCTGATGTGCCAAAAAAAAGGGTGAGACAGTTATCTTAGGAAAAATTGTGCAGGGCTGCACAAAAAAGAGCCAATTCCTTCCTGCAGCCCCTGGTGAGGAGCTCTCTTTCCCCAGGCAGAGCAGTGGTTACTCACTTGACCAGCCTCTATAAAGATGCTAGTATTTCACACCCTGATCTTGCTGCTGTACCTGCCTCAAACTGAGTATACACACTGAAGAACACTTGTCACTGCGGTCTTACCTGATACGTTTTCTTCTAAGTGAGAATCTTTGGTTACCAAGCACCTGTTTTCCCATCTTAAATTCCTGCACTAGGTTGTCTCAATTTCTTGTTATTGTAAATCTTACCTTCCTGGGGTTTGTGGTCTGCTTCATGGTATTCTTTTTGCAGGACAGGGGTAAAGAGAGGACCATTCCCTACCAGAGAATAAAGATGCCCCATCGGTGACATAAAATCAAAATCACAGACCCTGAATAAAAACATCACATAGGCCGGGCACAGTGATTCATGCCTGTAGTCCCAGCACTTTGGGAGCCCAAGGTAGGCAGATCACTTGAGGCCACGGAGTTTGAGACCACCCTGGCCAACATAGCAAAATCCCATCTCTACTAAAAATACCAAAAAAATTAGCCAGGCATGGCGGTGCATGCTTGTAGTCCCAGCTACTCAGGAAGCTCAGGTGGGAGAATCACTTGAACCCAGGAGGCAAAGGTTGCAGTAAGCTGAGATCACACCACTGCACTCCAGCCTGGGTGACAGAGCGAGACCCTGTCTCCAAAAACAAATCACATAAACCTCACCAGGCCCTTCTTACTTGCAAGAAATATATCAGCAGGATTCTCCTACCCTGAGACATACAGGTAATATCTAGGTAAAGTTAAATAGCAATAATAATAATAATTAGTAGTAGTAGCAACAAAAGTTTTCATCATAAAAAATAACAATAGCAATACTAATATTAATAGCAAAGTTTTTTTTGTTTTCTTCACATAAGCCACAGTAAACAAAGCAAGTAATCAGTTTTGGCAAAGGAGTACCTCCTCCAAGTTTTGAAGAGTTTCAATGAAATGGAATGTTGTTTAATGAACAGCAGAATGTTTACCTGTAAATGACACACATTGTAGACACAGTCTCCTGGGCTTCTCCCTGGCACCTCCAAATCTGAGGTCAGACAGGTCTTACAATCATAACGGATATGGTTTGGCTGTGTCCCCACCCAAATCTCATCTTGAATTGTAGCTTCCAAAATTCCCATGTGTCATGGGAGATAATTGAATCATGGGGGCAGGTCTTTCCTGTGCTGTTTTCATGGTAGTGAGTAAGTCTCACAAGATTTGATGGTTTCATAAAGGGGAATTCCCCTGCACAGCCTCTCTCTTGCCTACCACCATGTAGGACATGCCTTTGCTCCTCATTCACCTTCTGCCACGATTATGAGGCCTCCCCAGCCATGTGGCACTATGAGTCAACTAAATCTCTTTCCTTTATAAATTGCCCAGTCTGGGGTATGTGTTTATTAGCAGCATGAGACCCATAGTAGTAACTGCCATTTATTAAGTGCTTCCTAAATGCCAAGTGCTATGCTAACAGTGTTACAAACTTTATCTCATTTCATCTTCAGAACAACCCAATGGAGTAGGTATTATTATTACTTCCTTTTATAGATGAGGAAACTGAGGCTAAAGTAAAGCAAATAACCATGATCACATGTGTCGTAATTGATGCCACTAAGAGATTCAACCCATTGAGCCAAACTGGATCTTGAGAAACCTGTTCCTAACCACTATTCCTCCATATGAAGCAAAAGGAGGACTAAACCTGGAATCCAAAGGCTGGCTTTTAATTCTCTTTCTTCTTCTTGTCCTCCGAAGCTCTGCGGGTTGTTGCGTATCTCTGAATCTGTTTCCTCAGCACAAAATGAGGCTAGTCCTCTGCCCTGCCTATGTCACAAGGTTTTCACAGTGAATGAATGAATAAGAGGTTGTCTAGAAGCGACCTCAAGGGGCTGAAAAGCAAACAAAAAAGCCTGGATGCCATGGCTCACACCAGTAATCCCAGTGCTTTGGGAGGCCGAGGTGGGAGGATCGCTTGAGGCCAGGAGTTCAAGACCAGCCTGGGCAGCATAGCAAGACCCTGTCTCTATGAAAAAAAAAAAGTTTTAAAAATTAGCCAGGTGTGTTGGGGCATGCCTGTAGTCCCAGGAAGGCTGAAGCAGGAGGATCCCTTGAACCCAGGAGTCTGAGGCTACAGTGAGCTATGATTACACCACTGCACTCCAGACTGCGTGACGGACACCTTGTCTCTAAAAAACTAAATAAATAAAAATAAAACATAAGAAAAGGTCTGAAGGGAGGTACCATGTCTGCCTGGCATCCCCAGTATTTTGCACTCAATGTTTACTGAAGTAATAATGTATCTGAAAGTACTTTGAAAGCTACAGAGCACCATATGAGGTTCATGAATTGCTGCAGTCTGTGGCCACCTTGGGTGAGGGCTGGCTCTGCTGCTGCAGCCTCACCATGCTATCTCAAGAATTCGTCTCTCAGGCGCATAAACCTCAGACCTCCAAGCACTAGAAATGAACACCACTCCATTACCCAGTCTGCAGATTTCAGTAGTGAACCATAAGCATGCTGACCTGCCGCTTTCTAAAGGATGGCTCTGTTTATCAAGCTTTGTGATGAAAGCGTCTATTCTGCATTCCTTACCCTCCTCAAGGTGCCCCCATCATTCCCCAGGCCCAGCACACAGCATTAACACCTCTGCTGCGTTGTCAGTAGTAACATCCTAGTGTTTCTCCTCAGCAAAAACTGGCTCAGAAATAAGAAAGACAAGAATGTATTTCCCTAACGGCAAATGCAGCAACCTGGTTCAAGACTGTTATTCTAAGTGAAGTATCTCAGGAATGGAAAATGAAACATCGTATGTTCTCACTCATAAATGGGAGGTAAGCGATAAGAACGTAAAGGCATAAGAATGATCACATAGACTGCAGGGACTTAGAGAGAAGGGCGGAGCGGGTGAGGGGTAAAAGACTACACACTGGTGCCGTGTACACTGTTTAGGTGACAGGTACACCAAAAACCTCAGAAATCACCACCAAAGAACTTATCCATGTAACAACCACCACCTGTTCCCCAAAAACTACTGAAATAAACTACAGAAAAAAGGAATATATTTCCCCTCAGAGAGAAATGTCCTGGAAGGTGAGGCATCAAATAGCATTCCACAGGGGTGAGTAAACTCTCTGGGGTTGAGATCAGCCCCACCACAGCCTACTAAAATGCTGCGCGTAATCTGAGTTTCAGCATCCTGGTTTATGAAATGGCTCCATTAAATAGGCTCCTAGCTGGCATTTCTGTACACACTGTGGGGTGCACAGAACAGACCCCTGCCCCAAAGTGTGCTCAGCGCTGCCCCATAGGGGCAAGGGGGTCATCTCACCACTGCCGCCAACCTCCATCAGCTCAAGAGAGTGGAGAGATAGGGGAAAATGCAAGAGACTGAGATAAACACACACACACACACACACACACACACACACACACACACACACACACACAAACCACATATCCCAGAACAGTCATATCTGGTCATCACAATATGCAAGATGCATCATCTCCAGGATCCAGGTGAAACCCGCCTCTACCCCCTAAAAATAGCTCTTAATTTCCCCATCACTGAAACAGAAGCAGAGTTTGAGAAGTGGGTGGAGCCATCTGGCTTTATACCTATATCTCCTAAAAAAAAAAAAAAAAAAAAAAAACAGAGGGCCCAGGGAAAGAATGTGTCACTGTAGCACTGCCTAGAGACAGATTTTCTGGCGGGGATGATGCGATGATGGCAGAGGGTAGGAAAATGTGCTGCAAAGTTTACAATCTGCCCCATCTGTTCAGCGCTGTTCTGTCCATGGCAGGCGCCAAATGGCTCACTGGCTCTTGCTGTGCAGACCCATGCAGGGGCCAGGCTTCCTGGAGAAGCTTGCAGAGACTTGGAGGGTGAGCACCACTGTCTGGGACATGCAGAGGGTTTGCAGAGGCCCAACCCCAAAGGCAGAAGAAAGCCCATGACTCTTCATGGCAGCCCTTTTGCTTTGAGATCTAGGAACTTTTCATCTCTAGCACTGAGCTAGGCTTTGAAAACACAAGGATGAATAAGATGCCATGGCTGCCCTCTGAGGGTCACAGTCTTGTGGGAAGCCCATAAATGTAGCCAAATGGTGGTACCTAGAGTTGAATATGAAGTCAGAAAGGTAAGTTGAGGCTGTGAAGGGCTTTATGTACCAAGCCAAAGTGCATGAATTTCTTTTCTCTACATTTGTGAGTCATAAAACATGATTGAGAGGGTACAAGAAGAAAATACTAAAATGTTTACATTTTTATTTTTATACAATTCAACACATAATAAAAGTCTTATGAATATTCATGACAAGGAAACCTTCATACCTTCACTTGGTCCACTCATCAGTGACCACAAATCACAGGGTCTTGAGTGATCCTGGGGAGAGAGTGGGCATCCTACAACGTGGAAGCATTGACAGTGGCAATTCCACTTCTTGGTTCTCGTTCAGCACGATGTGCGCTGTTATAGACAAGCCTGGGGAAGTGGAACTACAGAGAGGATCCAACATTTAACTATCCCCAAAGTGGGCAAGGGGCTGAAATATTTTTCTAAAAAGAAACTGTCGATGGAATAATGCAAAACAAGATGAACTGTAAGAAAGAGGCGGATCTGACAAGTTGTTAGTCACATTTCAAGGGCAAGCAAGACAATATAATCAGATCTCACAAGCTAGCCAAAAAGTTTTCAAATTACCAAAAGACTATTTGAAATATGGCACAGCACATGCTGTTGCTAATGACGAATCTAACCCTAAGTGTCATTGTGCTCAAGATATTAGCTGACAACACTAATGAAACCACTGCAGTGAATAAGACGTTTTAAAACACTGCTTTCATTTTCTTTACCATGTTTCTTGAATTATTTGTGTACACTTTACAATGAGTATAATATACTGGTACAGTAATACATGTATGAAACTACAAATAAATGGCATACATCTGCTGGGAGTGCACATTCAACACTTTTCACTTTAAACAGTGGCAATCAAATCGATGCAACTGTAAATAGCCTAGACCCCCGCCCAGACCCTCCTGTTCTTCCCAGTGTCGGCTTTCACCTTCCAGGAGCAGTAGGGAAAACACCAAAAACATTAAAAGTGGGCACTGTCTACTAAAACTTTGTCAAAGATCATTCCAAAGAGTAAGACCTGCTGATTTAACCAAACTTTCTTCCTAGTCATGGCCACCTGCCAGAGAGGAACATGTACCAGCTAAATCTCAGCTCTGCAACTCACCGAGATGGTGGGCAATTCAAGTCAATTTTCTGGCCTAGCCTCCACACATGCAAAATAAAGGAGTCGTGTAAGGTAGTGTGGGAGGTGGGGAAGGGGCTTCTATTTTAATTTTTTTTTTTTTAATGTTTTTGAGACAGGGTCTCACTGGAATGCAGTGGCATGATCACGGCTCACTGCAACCTCAACCTCCCTGGGCTCAGGTGATCCTCCCACCACAGCCTCCCAAGTGGCTAAGACTACAGGCTCGCACCACCACACCCAGTTAATTTTCGTATGTTTTGTAGAAACGGATTTTGCCATATTACCCAGACTGTTCTTGAACTCTTGGGCTCAAGTGATCCGCCCACCTCAGTGGATCCCGAAGTGCTGGACTTACAGGCATTAGCCATTATGCCCAGCTTATTTAAATGTTAATTATTAATATGTATTTGAAAAAATAGTAATTTTCAGCCAGGCTTGGTGGCTCATGCCTGTAATCCCAGCACTTTGGGAGGCCGAGGAAGGCCGATCATGAAGTCAAGAGTTCGAGACCAGCATAACTAACACGGTGAAACCCTGTCTCTACTAAAAATACAAAAATTAGCACGCGCCTGTAATCCCAGCTACTCAGGAGGCTGAAGCAGGAGAATCGTTTGAGTGCAGGAGGCGGAGATTGCAGTGAGCCAATATCACGCCACTGCACTCCAGCCTGGGCAACAGAGTGAGACTCCATCTCAAAAAAAAAAAAAGAAAAATTGTAATCTTCCATTTATGATGGTAGTTTTTTTAAATCAACTTATATAAGTTTAACAAGAGTAGATATGAAAATATGAAGCAAATAACTTAGGTAGTGTGCAGATTTAGATGTCAAAAACTGGGGGCTGGAGTTTAACTGTGGACTCAGAAACCCTGGCTAGATGATATTTATCAAGTACCCAGGTATGAAACTCTATGATTATTCTTAACCTGTACGCATGTAAACTAAAATATCATAATGCCCTTAAGAGACTTAGACAAGTATGTTCCAGTTCAGTTCAGGTAGATCATTTTATCCCTCTTGGTCTCTGGCCCTGATTTAAGATAAACAAATGCAAATCAAAAGATGAGGTGGCTTTTTGTGGTGAAGGCGTCTGCTGCTGTTGGAGATGGGGTCTGAAGGAGAGGGGTGTTTGTTTGTTGCTTTAATAAAGAAAGCTCTCTGCCTTGCCAATGTGGGAGTCTAAAACTACTGTAAAAAGGAATGTCCAATGTCCAAATACCAGCAGAGGGAAGTGCACGTGAGTCTCAGGCCCGGCCACTCACCCAGACGCCCTCTCCCGGCAGAAATGTGCGGGTTTGGTGCCCCCTGCTGGCCCTTTTCTGACAGAGACTGGGCCAGGGAGCCCATGGCAAAATGAGCCTCTCAATGGTCGTGTGAGGGCGCAGTCTTGCAAAAATGCACCTGAAACAACAACAATGCATAATGCATAATTGTTAAGAAACAGATCCCATGAAGTAGCTCTGTGTCTCCTCCTCCAGGCCACTACACTGAATTAATATGTGACTTGAACAGACGAAAGCAAAACCCAGGGGAAAACTCGAAAGGCCTCTTCTCATCACTGCTTCTGTCCTCAGCCAGATGGTTTCCAGTGTTCTCCAGGTGCACTGAGAACACAATTAGCTTTTGCACCAGCCCTTACGTGTACCAGAACTGAGGCTGGGAAGTAGGGCTCGGGGTTTGCAATCATTTCCTTAAGAAACAAGTTGGCCAGGCACAGTGGCTCCCACCTGTAATCCCAATACTTTGGGAAGCTGAGGCGGGAGGATCACTTGAGTCCAGGAGTTCAAGACAAGCCTGGGGAACATAGAGAGACCCACCCCAACTCTACAAAAATTAAAAAAAAAAAAAAAATAGCCAGGTGTGGTGGCACATGCCTATTGTCCCAGCTACTCAGTAGGCTGAGGTGGTAGGATTGCTTGAGGTTGCAAGGTTTAGGCTGCAGTGAGCTGTGATCACACCACTGCACTGCAGCCTGGGTGACAGAGAAAGATCCAGTATTTAAAAAAAAAAGAAGAAAGAAAAAGCTGGGACACATTGTAAATTGTACAGTGGGATACAGGCTGTGGGCAGGATCTCTGCTCTCAAAGGGCTTTCCATCTAGAAAAAGAGCTAAAAACAGAAATGGTTAGTAATGTCAGTTACCATTTATGAAACTAGCCACTTTACCATTATCTCCAATGCTGTAAGCTACTCATTGCCATGTTGCATTTGGGTAAACAGGTTCAACAAGGCCGAGGAACACAGGCCAAAAGCAGGAGAGGCAGGTCTCCAACCCTGGTCAGCTTGACTCAACTCCAATCTCTGTTCACTCGCATCATTTATAGCTTGGTCCTCCATACACGTGGGAAGATCAACTACACCCACCCATCCATGGGCACACACACAAACAGGGAGGGCACGTACCCGTGACAGTAGCCACCTCAGGGGCTGGAGGGGTGGAAGGATGGGTGCGATGAAGAAAATACAAATGTGTTATTTCTTTTATTTTAAAAATAAATGAGGTTTAAAGCCTACATATACCTCACGGTATGCTGTTAGACAAAAAGACTTTCAAATGTGAATAAAAATTGTTAAATGTAAAAAAGTCAACATTTGTTCATTTTGGTTGATGGGTACATGGCTATTCATTATTTTATTCTCTGTATAGCTCCATTATTTCTTTTTTTGTTTTTGAAACAAGGTCTCACTCTGTTGCCTCAGCCGAAGCGCAGTGGCGCCATCACACTTCACTGTAACCTCAAATACCTGGGCTCAAGCTATTTCCCACCTCACCCTCCCAAGTAGATGCAACTACAGGTGTGCACCCCCACACCTCACCAATTTTTTAATTTTTTTGTAGAGTTGGGGTCTCACTGTGTTGCCTAACTAGTCTCAAATTCCTGACCTCAAGTGATCCTCCCACCTTGGCCTCTCAAAGTGCAAGGATTACAGGCATGAGCCACCATGCCCATCCTTAGCTCCAAACTTTTAAAATTTTTCTTAAATTTGTTTTGATTGTTTGCTCGAGACAGGGTCTTGTCCTGTCACCCAGGTTGGAGTGCAATGGCGTGATCATGGCCCACTGTAGCCTTCCCCTCCTGAACTCAAAGGATCCTCCTATTTCAGCCTCCTAAATAACTGGGACTACAAGGGCATGCCACCACACCCAGATAATTTCTTAATTTTGTAGACAAGGAGTCTCGATATGTTGCCCAGTCTGGTCACAAACTCCCAGCCTCAAATGATCTTCCCACCTCAGCCTCCCAACATCCTAGGATTACAGGCATGAGCCACCACACATGGCCTACTAAATAATATTTTTATTTAGGAGGAAAGAAGAAAAGAAATTGAAAGGAAATAAATATCCTCCAAGGATCTGAATATGAAATCATGAAAACCAGCCAGGCATGGTGGCTCATGCCTATAATCCCAGCACTTTGGGAGGCCAAGAAGGGCAGATCACCTGAGATCAAGAGTTCAAAACCAGCCTGACCAACATGGAGCAACCCTGTCTCTACTAAAAATACAAAATTAGCTGAGTGTGGTGGCACATGCCTGTAATTCCAGCTACTTGGGAGAGTGAGGCAGGAGAATGCTTGAACCTGGGAGGTGGAGGCTGCGGTGAGCTGAAATCTCACCACTGCACTCCAGCCTGGACAACAAGGGTGAAACTCTGTCTCGAAAAACAAAAAAAGGAAAAAAAAAATCACAAAAACCAGTCTATCCACTTTGTAATCACATGACAGTCTGACTATGAAACCACAGGTTCAATTCAGGTGGAGAATACTCAGCTATTTACACTGTGGTTTTTGTCTGGGGACCTCAAAGCACTTCACAAACACAAATTAATTCCACTTCTTGTCACCTCCTAAAAGATGGAGGGGCATTAAATAGGGTCTGGGGAAAATGAAGTGTCTTATCTAACATCACACCATGAGTTACAGACTGAATTGGGAATAGGGCCTTGGAAACGACATGCAGTCCTCTGGCCTAATCACAACTGCCGGCATCACTGATAAAGACGGAAGCTACAGCATCTGCCGCTCCCACTCTTTTCACGATATATTGTAATGCACTGTGCCTTTAAGAAGCAGGCCTTTCAGAGAGGTCAGCCTCCCTTTCCTCACACTAAGCCTCATCTGAAAATATCCTACCACGCAGAAACAGAGAGATCCTTTTCAGGGACAACCCAAACCACATCCTCTGGCTTGCACTCTGTGTTCAGTGCTAGCCCGTGGTGGAATGAAGCAACTCTCCTCCTTCTCCCCTTGCCCCTTCTCCCAGAGGACGAAGCCAGGGAGGAAGGGGGCAACCTGTCACCATCAGACCTCAGTGCCGGGAAGGCCTGTGTGTGCTGAGCCAGGACAGACAGCATGTGCTCCAGAACCCCCTTTGGAGTATCAGTCAGTAAACTGTGGTTGTGCCATCCTGGAACCCGGCTTCGGTATGGTTCCTCTTACCTGCCTGCCTGAGACCCACGGCATCAAGGTCAATGACTGGCCCGGACACTAATAAGGTTCTAGTTCCTTTTTTTGAGACAGGGTCTTGCTTGTTGCCCAGGCTTGAGTATGGTGGTATGATCATGGCTTACTACAGCCTCAAACTCCTGGCCTCGAATGAGTCTCCTGCCTCACTTTTCCAGAGTGCTGAGACTACAGGCATAAGCCATGTGCCCAGTCTTGTTTCTGGTTCTTGCTGTTGCCCGCCTCAATTCTTAGTCTCCCAACTGGCCTCCGTGGCTCCCGACTGCTGACAGTGATTGTTCTAAACACAAATCTGAGCTTGTGACACCCCTACCTACACTCTATGCCTGTCCATCAGCTGAGGATGAAGTTTAAGCTACTTCACATGTGGATGAGGCAAACTGGCTCCCACAGACCCCTGCAGCCTCTTCTACCTCTGCTCCCTCTTCCCAGAAACAGAGCCTCTCATGGCGGAGGTTCCAAGGGGAACATCCATAGACTTCCCTCAGTGAGTCAAGAGGCAGGAGTCCAGAGTGAAGTCATCAAGTTTTAAAAAGGCAGGATGAGATGTGCAGGCCAGGGGCAGAGCCATGAGTTCCAAGCTCTAGGAGCCCACGGGAAGTGGACTAAGAAAAGAAAGTCCTGACGCCCAGAAACCAGCAGCCAAAGGAGCTTCCTCTGATTCCTGCAGCAAGGGCTGGAAAGCACTGAGGAGGAGACACCACCACTTTCTCAAGCCCCTTTCCCAGGAGGCATGGCTGGGGCTCACCCCTGGGAGACACTGAGACTGTCCCCTGAAGCTCTTGAGGAGATAAGGAGGCTGCAGGACTGCTCCTCAGGCCTGGACACCACCCCAGCAGGCCAGGCTGAGGCACCTCAAGGACTCATACACGTGGACTTCGGGTGAGGGAGGCACAGAAGTGCCACAGACTGAGCATGGGTTTCACTGTCACAGGCCTGGCACCTCACACTTCTGTTTGTTTGGATTAATCTTATAGCCAAGAGGGAGCTATAGAGGATCTCACCTGGGGAGAGACACCATCAGACTAAGGTTTGCAGAAAAAACACTCTGGCACTGTTTGGGCCAGAAAGGGTACTTGGGAGATGATGACAAGAGTCTAGAAGACAGGACAGCAAGATCCTGACCTGTGGCAAGGAGGGTGGGCCAGGGAGAGAGGCTTCATGGATTGGGCACTGGGTCTTTGGTGAGGGTAGATGGTATCTGCACTGGGGAAAGCATGGAGCCAGAACAGACAGAAGCTGAGAGGAAGACTCATAGCCAATAAACAAACCACAATCTGGGCTTCCTTCCTTCTTTCCTTTCTTTCTTCCTCCCTCCCTCCCTCCCTCCCTCCCTCCCTCCCTCCCTCCCTCCCTTCCTCCCTCTTCTTCCTTCCTCCCTCCCTCCCTTTCTTCCTCCTTCTTCCTTCCTCCCTCCCTCCTTCCCTCCCTCTCTCCTTCCTCACTCCTTCCTTCTTTCCTTCCTCCCTCCCTCCCTCCTCCATTCCTTTCTCTCTTTTTCTCTCTCTCTCTCTCTCTTTCTTTTGACAGGGTTTCACTATGTTACCCAGGCTGGAGTGTAGTGGCATGATCTCAGCTCACTGCAAACTTCCGCCTCCCGGGTTCAAGCAATTCCTGTGCCTCAGCCTCCAGAGTAGCTAAGACTACAGACATGCACCACCACACATGGCTAATTTCTGTATTTTTAGTATAGACAGGTTTCACCATGTTGGCCAGGCTGGTCTTGAACTCCTGATCTCATGATCCACCTACCTAGTCCTCCCAAAGTGGAGGCGTGAGCCACCACGCCCAGCTGGGGCTTTTCTTTACCATAAGGTTTGCCCATGAGTAGACAGTACAGGCAACTTCTCTCTTCTAGTATCTAATAACACAATTTACCTCTAGCTTTTATTCAAATGCCTAGTTCCACTACTAAACTGTAAGCTACTTTACAATAAAAATCGTAGTTAACTGTGAACCCCCAGGGTCTAATACTGTGCCTCACATACAACAGGTGTTTAATAAACAAGCTCTCATTAGCTAGAATACAGGAATACATATATACATACATTTATATCTATATGATTATGACAAACCATATATGATTAGTGGGATAAGCTGGAAGTTAGAGTTGTACAATATTTTGAAGAATGTTGAATTAAAGATATATTTGATACTCTAAATAATGGGGTATCATTGAAGTTTTATGAGAAGAAGGGTAATTTGACTAGAGCTATGCTTAGGAAACTAAACTGGCCAAGCTAAGTTGAATGGAATAAAGCAGGAAGGAACTGGAAGTAAGATTAAAAGAAAGTTACGGCAATATTTTATCATGAAGAGTTCCTTCACAGAGTATTAGTAATGGTCCATGGCCCCATTCTACAGACTGCAACCTAGGTCACTGACTGTTAGGTTGAAAAATCACGTCTTAGGGATTCCGACTAAGACACAGACAGAGAGGATAGTGCAACGGACACTCATAAAGAAAGCCCCAACTCCCTGAGACAGAGCATCTGAGGGAAAGAGAAGGTTTTAAGAGTTCTGCTGCAGCAGTCATAAATGTAGTAGCCTAACAGCCCTGAATAAACAACAGCGCTCACAGCTCAGCACTTGAGCTCCTATAAAGTACAGACCATCTCCTCAAGCAGCTCCCTGACCCCTGTATATCCAGAGTCACCTCAAAAATGACTGATCAGACTGACATTAGGCGGGCATCATTCTGGGACAAAGATAGCAGAAGAAACTGATAGCATCCCTCACTGTTCTGCAGCTGCTACAGGTGTACCCCAGACAAGCAGGGCCTGGAGTGGACCTCAGCAGTCCTACAGCAGAGGGGCTAGACTGGTAGAAGGAAAACCAAGTAACAGAAATACCTCGTCATCAACAATCTGGGCATCCACTTAGAGACCCAATCGAAAAGTCAGCAACTACTCAGACGACAGGTGGATAAATCCACAAAGATGGAAAGAAAACAGCGCAAAACTAAGGAAAACACCCAAAACCAGAACACCTCGCCTCCTAGAAAAAAACAAAACTCCTCACCAGCAAGGGAACAAAGCTGGACGGAGAATGACTGTGACGAAATGAGGGAATCAGACTTCAGAAGGTGGGTAATGAGAAACTTCTGTGAGCTAAAAGAGCATGTTCTAAATCAATGCAAAGAAACTAAGAACCTTGAAAAAAGATTTGAAAAAAGATTCAAGAAAATGATGAAAAGAATGGGTAATGTAGAGAGGAATATGAAGGAATTGAAGGAGCTGAAAAACACAACACGAGAACTTCGCGAAGCATGCACAAGTTTCGACAGCCAAATTGACCAAGCAGAAGAAAAAATATCAGAAGTCAAAGATCAACTCAATGAAATAAAACGAGAAACCAAGATTAGAGAAAAAAATGCAATAAGAAATGAACAAAGTCTCCAAGAAATGTGGGACTATGTGAAGAGACCTAACCTACGTTTGATAGGTGTACCTGAATGTGACAAAGAGAATGAATCCAAGCTGGAAAATACTCTTCAGGATATTATCCAGGAAAATTTCCCCCACCTAGCAAGACAGGCCAAAACTCAAATGCAGGAAATACAGAGAACACCACAAAGATATTCCGCAAGAAGAGCAACCCCAAGGCACATAATCGTCAGATTCACCAGAGATGAAATGAGGAAGAAAATACTAAGGGCAGCCAGAGAGAAAGGTCGGGTCACCCACAAAGGGAAGCCCATCAGACTCACAGCAGATCTCTCAACAGAAACTGTACAAGCAAGAAGACAGTGGGGGCCAATATTCAACATCCTTAAAGAAAAGAACTTTCAACCCAGATTTACATATCCAGACAAACTGAGCTTCATTAGAGAAGGAAAAATAAAATCCTTTGCGACCAAGCAAGTACTCAGAGATTCTGTCACCACCAGGCCTGCTCTACAAGAGCTCCTGAAAGAGGCACTACCCATAGAAAGGAACAACAAGTACCAGCCATTCCAAAAACACACTAAATGCTAAAGAGCATCAACAAATTGAAGAATCTTCATCAACTAACAGGCAAAACAGTCAGCTAGCAT
Organism: Callithrix jacchus; assembly: GCF_049354715.1. NCBI lineage: Eukaryota > Metazoa > Chordata > Mammalia > Primates > Cebidae > Callithrix > Callithrix jacchus. Next base: position 4,462,663 of record NC_133520.1, read on the forward strand.
CAAAATGGCAGTATCAAATTCACACATAACAATATTAACCCTAAATGTAAATGGGCTAAATTCACCAATCAAAAAACACAGACTGGAAAATTGGATAAAAAATCAAAACCCATCAGTGTGCTGTATCCAGGAAACTCATCTCACATGCAAGGATACACAAAGGCTCAAAATAAAGGGATGGAGGAAGATTTACCAAGCAAATGGAGAGCAAAAAAATAGCAGGAGTTGCAATTCTGATCTCTGATAAAATAGACTTTAAAGCAACAAAGATCAAAAGAGACAAAGAAGGTCATTACACAATGGTAAAAGGATCGATACAACAAGAAGAGCTAACGATCCTAAATATATATGGACCCAATACAGAAGCACCCAGATATGTAAGGCAAGTTCTTAATGACTTACAAAGAGACTTAGACTCCCACAAGATAATAGTGGGAGACTTGAACACTCCACTGTCAATATTAGACAGATCAACCAGACAGAAAATTAACAAGGATATCCAGGGCTTGAACTCAGACCTGGAACAAGCAAACCTGATAGACATTTACAGAACTCCCCACCCCAAATCCACAGAATATACATTCTTCTCAGCACCACATTACACCTACTCTAAAAATGACCACATAATTAGAGGTAAAGCACTCCTCAGCAAATGCAAAACAACGGAAATCATACAGTCTCTCAGACCATAGTGTAATCAAGTTAGAACTCAGAATTCAGAAACTAACCCAGAATCGCACAGCTTCATGGAAACTGAACAACTGGCTCTTGAATGTTGACTGGATAAACAATGAAATGAAGGTAGAAATAAAGAAGTTCTTCAAAACCAACGAGAACGAAGACACAGCATACCAAAATCTCTGGGACACATTTAAAGCAGTCTCTAGAGGAAAGTATATAACAATAAGTGCCCATATGAGGAGAATGGAGAGATCCAAAATTGACACCCTATCATCAAAATTGAAAGAGCTAGAGGAGCAAGTTCAAAAAAACTCAAAACCTAGCAGAATACAAGAAATAACTAAGATCAGAGCTGAACTGAAGGAGATAGAGACACGAAAAACCCTTCAAAAAATCAATAAATCCAAGAGCTGGTTTTTTGAAAAGATCAACAAAATAGACAGACCACTAGCCAGACTGATAAAAAAGAAAAGAGAGAACAACCAAATAGATGCAATAAAAAATGATAAAGGGGAAATCACCACAGATTCCACAGAAATTCAAACCATCATCAGAGAATATTACAAACAACCCTATGCACATAAACTAGTAAACCTGGAAGAAATGAATAAATTCCTGGACTCCTGTGTCCTCCCAAGCCTAAACCAGGAGGAAGCCGAAGCTATGAATAGACCAATAACAAGGGCAGAAGTTGAGGCAGCAATTAAGAGCCTACCACACAAAAAAAGCCCAGGTCCAGACGGGTTCACAGCCGAATTCTACCAGACACACAAAGAGGAGCTGGTACCATTCCTTCTGAAACTATTCCAAACAATCCGAAAAGAGGGAATCCTTCCCAAATCATTTTATGAAACCAACATCATCCTGATACCAAAACCCGGTAGTGACCCAACAAGAAAAGAAAACTTCAGGCCAATATCCATGATGAACATAGATGCAAAAATCTTCGATAAAATACTGGCAAACCGACTGCAACAGCACATCAAAAAACTTATCCATCATGATCAAGTAGGATTCATCCCGGGGATGCAAGGCGGGTTCAACATACACAAGTCTATCAACGTAATTCACCACATAAACAGAACCAAAAACAAAAACCACATGATTATCTTAATTGATGCAGAGAAGGCATTTGACAAAATACAACAGCCCGTTATGCTAAAAACCCTCAATAAACTCAGTATCGGTGGAACATATCTCAAAGTAATAAAAGCTATTTATGACAAACCAACAGCCAATATACTGAATGGGCAAAAACTGGAAGCATTCCCTTTGAAATCCGGCACTAGACAAGGATGCCCTCTCTCACCACTCCTATTCAATATAGTACTGGAAGTTCTAGCCAGAGCAATCAGGCAAGAAAAAGAAATAAAGGGTATTCAAATAGAAAAGGAGAAAGCCAAATTGTCTCTATTTGCAGACGGCATGATAGTATACCTAGAAGACCCCATCGCCTCAGCCCAAAAACTCCTGAAACTGATAAGCAACTTCAGCAAAGTCTCAGGATATAAAATCAATGTGCAAAAATCACAAGCATTCCTATACACCAATAACAGACTTAAAGAGAGCCAAATCAAGAACGAGCTACCATTCACAATTGCTACAAAAAGAATAAAATACCTAGGATTACAACTCACAAGGAACGTAAGGGACCTCTTCAAGGAAAACTAGAAACCACTGCTCAACGAAATAAGAGAGGACACAAACAGATGGAGAAACATTCCATGTTCATGGTTAGGAAGAATCAATATCATGAAAATGGCCATACTGCCCGGAGTAATTTACAGACTCAACGCTATCCCCATCAAGCTACCATTGACTTTCTTCACAGAACTGGAAAAAAACACCTTAAACTTCATATGGAACCAAAAGAGAGCCCGCATAGCCAAGTCAATTCTAAGCAAAAAGAACACAGTGGGAGGCATCACACTACCGGATTTCAAACTATACTACAAGGCTACAGTAATCAAAACAGCATGGTACTGGTACCAAAACAGAGATATAGACCAATGGAACAGAACAGAGGCATCAGAGGCAACACAACATATCTACAACCATACAATTTTTGATAAACCTGACAAAAACAAGCAATGGGGAAAGGATTCCCTGTTTAACAAATGGTGTTGGGAAAACTGGCTAGCCATGTGCAGAAGGCAGAAACTGGACCCCTTCCTGACACCTTACACTAAAATTAACTCCAGATGGATTAAAGATTTAAACATAAGACCTAAAACCATAAAAACCCTAGAAGACAATCTAGGCAAAACCATTCAGGACATAGGAGTAGGCAAGGACTTCATGACCAAAACACCAAAAGCATTGGCAACAAAAGCCAAAATAGACAAATGGGACCTAATCAAACTCCACAGCTTCTGCACGGCAAAAGAAACAGTCACTAGAGTGAATCGGCAACCAACAGAATGGGAAAAAATTTTTGCAGTCTACCCAACTGACAAAGGGCTGATATCCAGAATTTACAAAGAACTCAAACAGATTTACAGGAAAAAAACCAACAAGCCCATTCAAAAGTGGGCAAAGGATATGAACAGACACTTTACAAAAGAAGACATATATGAGGCCAACAATCATATGAAAAAATGCTCATCATTACTGGTCATTAGAGAAATGCAAATCAAAACCGCATTGAGATACCATCTCACACCAGTTAGAATGGCGATCATTAAAAAATCTGGAGACAACAGATGCTGGAGAGGATGTGGAGAAAAAGGAACACTTTTACACTGTTGGTGGGAATGTAAACTAGTTTAACCATTGTGGAAGACAGTGTGGCAATTCCTCAAGGCCTTAGAAATAGAAATTCCATTTGACCCAGGAATCCCATTACTGGGTATATATCCAAAGGACTATAAATCGTTCTACTATAAGGACACATGTACACGAATGTTCATTGCAGCACTGTTTACATTAGCAAAGACCTGGAACCAACCCAAATGCCCATCGATGACAGACTGGATTGGGAAAATGTGGCACATATACACCATGGAATATTATGCAGCAATCAAAAATGATGAGTTCGTGTTCTTTGTAGGGACATGGATGAATCTGGAGAACATCATTCTCAGCAAACTGACACAAGAACATAAAATGAAATACCACATATTCTCACTCATAGGTGGGTGATGAAAAATGAGAACACATGGACACAGGGAAGGGAGTACCAAACACTGGGGTCTATTGGGGGGAAGAGGGGAGGGACAGCGGTGGCGGGGAGCTGGGGAGGGATAGCCTGGGGAGAAATGCCAAATGTGGGTGAAGGGGAGGAAGGCAGCAAAACACACTGCCATGTGTGTACCTATACAAATGTCTTGCATGTTCTTCACATGTACCCCAAAACCTAAAATTCAATTAAAAATAAATAAATAAATAAATAGACACAGACAGATACAGTATAAAATCCAGATGTGTGAGTTCGAATATTTCTGTCTTTACTGGGAAAGCCTGCCCCTTCAAATGCCAGAAGCATTTCCAACTCTCCCAGGTCTGAGCCTGTGCCATGTTGTGAGTCTGAAAAGGCCCACATCTGGCTTTAATGGTCACTGTCTAAAAAGAAACATATCTGAAGGATTGGAGAGAAAGGAAACTTTGTGTTTGGGGGGAAAAGAGGAGAAGGACATGCTTTAGCTGAAGCCACCTAGCTTCTATTTTATAAATTTATCTGTTGCCAAATACATTTCAGGACTGGATTCTCACAAAACATTCGCATACCAGAAAATAACAGTCCAAAATGGAAATACCTCTCATTCACTACTCTGGCATAGCAGATGGCCTTCTGATATTCAGGGAAGTGGACTTTGCTTTCAGAGAAAAGCCTAGAAAAGAATGAGCAGTTGTCCAGTGTATGCAGAAACGCTTATCCCCTTGCCCGCAGGCATCAAACCTGTATATGTAACACAAACAGCTTTCCTGAGCAGGAACTAAGTCTTATTCATCTTCATATCACCACAGTGCATTACACATGGCAACTATCTCTCAGTGTGAGCATACATCTAGCCAGTTTAATAAGAAGGTTCAACTCTTGAGGTATAAAGACAAACTGGTCTCCCGTCCTCGTAAGTCTACGGGGTTTCTGCAGTTCAGCAAGTATCCAACTACCCAAGACACCAGGCACCCCCTGCTTGCAGATGCCCTTGAAAACTGAAGATAAGGGTAAGTTTTGGGGCTTAAACTGTGTTATATTCAAAAGCATTTTTGTTTTAACTACAGGCCCTCAGGCTATAGCATCTAACATCATGGGATATACATATACACCAGAGAAAGATCACATATGCATACATATCTGGCACACATTAAATAGAATATATGATGTGCTAGGCACTATTTTAATCACCTTAAAAATATTAACCCAAAATATTTCAAAAATATTAATGTAATTCTCAGAATAAACCCCAGAACATAGGCACTATTATTATCCTCAAGGACAAGTGAGGAAACTGAGGCACAGGACAGTTAACTGCCCAGGGTCACACTGCTATTAAGTGGCAAAGTCAAGACTGGAACCTGAACTGCCTGGCTCCAAGTCTGTGTCTTAACACCACCTGGCCTCATGCACAGCTCTTCTCTGGGTAGCTACACTTCTCTATTTGGTTTATTGGGTCTGGAGGGATATATACATGTTGATATGTTTATAAGAATTGGTGGCTGGGCACAGTGGCTCATGCCTGTAATCCCATACGGAGGGAGGCTGAGGCCAGCAGACGACTCAAGACCAGGAATTTGAGACCAGCCTGGGCAACATGGTGAAACCCCGTCTCTACAAAAATTAGCCAAGTGTGGTGGCTCACACCTGTGGCCCCAGCTACTCAGAAGGCTGAGGTAGGAGGCTCACCAGAGCCCCGAGAAGCTAAGGTTGCCATGAGCCATGATCACACCACTACAATCCAACCTGGGAGACAGAGTGAGGCCCTGTCTCAAAAAAAGAAAAAAACAAATTGATGCTTCCCTTTTTCATGAGTATGAATACTTTTCATCAACATGTAGATACTGAGCTTTTTGATAATTAAAATGTGATCACTTTCTCTCTAATCCAATTCTGGGCATGCTCTAATTGCTTACTACGTGAAATTCTAATATGGAGAAGGGTGTAACGGAAAAGTGAGCAAATCCATTTCCCAAGGGTGGCTGCTAGACATGTGGCTTGCTGGCTCCCCTTCTGATCTCACATTGTTATCCTAAAAGGGCTACATCAGGTCTACTTCAGGGAAGCCCTTGGAACAGGGACGATGCAATCTCAGTTCTCACTCATCTTCCCTACTTGCACATGCGCTACGGAGTAACACGCAGGTGAAAACTCCACTGAGCAGCGGGGACTGCCAGGAGATCCTCCCACTGGGCCAGGAGGGTGACACCGAGCAGGGCCCTGGGGCCTGGCAGAGCAGAAGCCAAGGCTTAAGGAAGAAGGAGGGAAGATGGTAAAAACAGAATGTGCTAGCTTCATCCCTATGCCTCAAGTGTTTTACAAACCATGGTTCTGGGACTAAGAGGAGTGACTGTGTGTGTGTGTGTGTGTGTGTGTGTATGCACGCACACATGGATATGCGTGCAAGGGATGGGAATTGCCCCCAGGCTTGGTGACACACCAACAGCACTTCACTGCTGATTTTTTGGTTTATTTAATACGTAGCTGCCTTCGTTACAAAGGAATTTCTTTCCTAAGAGATCCACTATTTTCAAAAGACTCATCTCGAAAGAACATTATTGTTCAATATTCTATAAACCAAGATTCCTTAAAACAAGAAGGCTTGGATCTTGGGAGCAATCTTTCCAGATGGGAGCAGGGGAGGGAGTATACTTCCAAAGTGGCAAACAAGATGAAGCCTTTAAGCTAATCATTTCAAGAGAAATAACCAAACTTTTAGTGCAGTAGGTCACAGGGATCAAAGTACTACTTTCGGTTAGTTTTGGCTTGTTCAAAGGACTTTGCACCTCCAGATTTTTTTTGGTAATCTGTTGGCAGTTTACCAATTTCATTGAACACCATGGGTTCATATGGTTTTGGAATGAACAGTAAATAACATTAAAGTTTAGAATCTGTTCTACAAAGACCGTGTTACTGAAAGGCACAAACAATATAAATAAAATCTTAGAAAAACAAGATCTTAGAGTCACACAGACCTGAGTTTGAATTCCAATTCTGGCAGCTACGTAATACTGGTCAAGTTACTCAATCTCTTTGAGCCCTGGTTTTCTTGTGGGTAAAATGAGGATGATTACACTGACCCCAGGGGTCTGATTTTCCACGGACAGTTAAAGGAGATAATATGTAAAAGTTCCCAGCACAATGCGAAAATACGTGTTTAATAATTATTTGTTCTCTTCCCTGTCAAATTTTTAAAAAACAATATGCCATCATTATGAAGTAACGTCACTCTGCAAATTTACAGACAACTTAACCAAAATGGGAGGGAAAATGTACTCAGGGTAGCTACTAAGTACCCACTACATGTATACCACAATTCATGACATGGAGAAAAAGAAAAGACAAATCTACTTTTGTTTTTCTTTTTGTGACAGGGTCTTGCTTTGTCACCCTGACTGCAGTGCTGTGGCATGAACGCAGCTCACTGAAGCCTCACTTCCCCAGCTCAAACAATCCTCCTATGTCAGCCTCCTGGACTACAGGTGCACACTACCACACCTGGCTAATTTTTGTATTTTTTTGTAGAGACAGAGTTTGGCCATGTTGCCTAGGCTTATAGTTCACTTTTTTTTTTTTTGACATAGTGTCTTGCTCTGTTGCCCAGGCTGGAGTGCAACGGTGTGAACTTAGCTCACTGCAACCTCTGCATCTCTTGTTTAAGCAATTCTTCTGCCTTGGCCTCCCAAGTAGCTGGGACTAAAGACAGGTGCCACTATGCCCAGCTAATTTTTGTATTTTTAGTAGAGATGGGGTTTCACCATATTAGCCAGGCTGGTCTCGAACTCCTGACCCCGTGATCCACCTGCCTCAGCCTCCAAAAGTGCTGGGTTTACAGGCATGAACCATCGCACCTGGCCTATAATCCACTTTTTAAAAACTTACACTTGACCTCTCTCAGAAAGAAAGAAAAAAAAAGAGGGAGGGAGGGAGGGAAGGAAGGAAGGAGGGAGGGAGGGAGGGAGGGAGGGAGAGAGGGAAGGAAGGAAGGAAGGAAGGAAGGAAGGAAGGAAGGAAGGAAGGAAGGAAGGAAGGAGAGAAGGAAAGGAAGGAAGGGAGGGAAGAAAGAAAATAAGAGCTTACACTCAAGTCAGGGAATAAAAATGTTCATATTAAACACTCAGTGGCATTGAAGCCACACTTGCCCTCCATTGAACACTTAGCATTGTGCTGACCACCTCAGGAACAGAGTCTCATCTGATCCTCTACACAGCCTGATGAGATAGTTACTGCAATTTCCCATTTCCCAGATGAGGAAACTGAGGCCCAGCAAGGTTAAATTACTTACCCCAAGGTCACAGGGCTAATACGTGGGCTTTGAACTCAAGCAGTCTCAATCTATAAACAGTGGCATGCAAGGACCAGTTACAACTAAGTCACAGGAGAACCCAGAGAAAGATTAAGGTGGGGTTGGACCAGCAACACAGGACTCCTTGGAGGAATCAAGCTGGGCTCTATAGGAAACATGGAAGGCAGAGGGGAGAGGAAAGGAGGAGAAGGGAGGGGAGGAAAGGGGAGTGGAGGGGAGAGGAGGCAGTCATGCCTCCAGAGGACCCCAGGAGGAAAGGGGAAATTTCTTGGGGGAGAGGAAATTGGAAGAGGAATCCCTTTACCAAATGCATAGGATTAGCGTCCTGCATTTTTAAAGAATACATCATAGTTTAAAAAATGCTTGCACAAAACTGTCCCATTTGATGATGACTGGGTAACATTTATTGAGAATTTATAATAAACCAGGCACTACACCAGCTCATTCCAGCCTTAACAGGGTCCTATGAAGTAGGTTGTAGTCCTGTCCCTCCCAGGTGAGAAAACAGAGGCCACGGTCAGCTAACAGGTGGAAACAGTGGGGTTTCAGGTTTGAACTCGGATCTAACTCGGGAAGGCATCACTCATCCATAGTCTTCAAAACAACCTATTTAAGTAAGTAGGGCAAGTAGTGTTTCCATTTTTCAGATGAAGAAACTGAGCCTTAAAAAGAGCAACGAAATGAGTAACTTTACTCCACTAACAACTAAACCAGGTTTTGTGTCACCCAGTCCTTAAGTCCTCTCCCCCACCTCCAAGTTTGCCTTTCCAGGCCTCAGGGCGTCTCCGGGCTCCCTGCACCCCGCCCTCCTGGAGCGGCCAGAGGCCTCGGAGCCTGTGGTTGCTGTGGCCCACAGCACAGCGTGCCCGAGCCTGCAGGGCTGGGCCTGTTATTCCACAGTAGTTGGCACTCCCACAGCAGTCCCTGCCAGAGGGCTGGGTCGGGTTTCCTGTCTATCTCCCCTGCCACAGCTGTGTTTTCAATAGGGAAGTTGCCTGCCGCCTCTCCTGGGGGAGGCCCGCACTCCAGCTCCCCTTGCTAAACACCAGGCAGCCCTGTGCGGTTGCCAGGGCTGTGTGAGGATAAGATTAGGAGGGGGAGCCGCCCCTGCGCAGGCCCGAGCAGCGGGACAACCGCCCGAGCGACACGGGCTTCCCAGAGGCCCAGGCTGTCACCTCGGCTCTGGGAGACCCAGTGGGGTTGCAGCAGCAGCGACAGCCCTCCTGCTGCCGGGGAGCCACCTGGCTGTTTCGGCGTGGGAGGCCGCGCTGCCCGTGGGGTCAAAACAGGAGGAAGAAGGAAATAAGAGGGAGTTGGGCGACAAAGACAAGGGGAACGAAGAAAGAAGCAAGGGAGGAAACGACAGGGAGGAATTAGGGCCAAAAGACCAATGTGGGAAGGAGACGTGGAACAGTCTGCGGTCCTGGCTTTCAAGCCCCTGTGGCACCCATGCCTCCGGCTCTCCTTAACTGATACGAATTTTAATTACGTAAAATTAAATTTTATACAACATTTAGTACATTGTGTTCTAAATGGTGTCTTGGATTTGAATACAAAATAAAGGCCACCTTCTTTCACATCCTCCTCCCAAAAGGGTGGTGACTTCATCCTTGCAGAAGTCCCCCAGGTTTCCTCTGCCCCAGCCCCCACCTCTCTCCTCCCTCCCTCCCTTGGGGGAGGGGCTGTTTGCCTCCCTCCTGCCTTTCTGGGGTTGGCACCCAGCTGTTTCTTCCCTCCTCCTCCTCCCTCACCCTCCAAAGCTCCAATCCCATCACCTTAGCCTGTGTTCTACCCCTGTCAGCTCAGAGGCTTTCAACGTCTCACCCTTCCCTCCACCTTTCATGTCTCCGGGCTCTGTTACCCACCATTCACATGGTATTTAAATCCACGGCTTCCTTTCGGCGGTTAGAGAAGGGATAAAAGCTTTCCTTTATGTTTGCCAGTGTTTAAATTGCTTCTGAAAACACCCAGTGGTGAAAACTATGAAAAGGGGACAGTCTTTTCAGCTGATTGTTTATGCAGGGAATGTAAGCAGGGGGGTTGCTTGGTAATTGCTGGACTCCATTCCCCTGGCTCGCGCCCCGCCCTCCCTGATTGTAGAGGTGGAATAGCAGTGCCCCTCCCCACACGCTGCAGGTTAGGCTGGTGCAAGGGTGCCTAGACCAGGAGGAAGGCTGTTCCTTCTGCTCATGTGAGCCAGGAGGCTCTGGAAGCAGGCAAAGTGGGTTTAGGTATAAAAAACAGGCCAGCCTCCAAATGAAAGGCTTTCAGCTCTTGCTCCAACGGCTGTGCCTTTCAGGAGAGCTGGGCTTTCCGCCCCAAAGGCTGCCCTTCTCCTCTTTCCTCCTTGCCGTCCACTTGGAGTCTCTACCACGAGATACTTGCTGCTGACCAGCTACGTTCGCAGAGATCGCTTCTGGCTGCAATCTCACACCACTTATTTTATCCCAGCAGATGTTTGTTGCGGCCTCTAATTTCCATTCCCTCGGGTCAATAAATGGCTTGATTCCCTCTATTTCTGAAGACCCCAAGGAAACAAGGGCTTCACTCTCTGGGTCCCATATCTGCAGTACTCCTGGGTTCTGCTCACAAGTGGTATCCTCAGGGGAGACTCCTTTTGGCAGGCTCCTCTGCTCGCCTGTCCTCCCCACGTTCTTCAGCCCATCCCTCCAGTTGCTCATGAAGCCTCCAGGTCCTCTGCCCCTCCACCCTACCTTCCTCCAACCTCCTCTCCAGAGAATCACCTCCCTCTTCCAGGAAAGTAGCTGGTCACAAACAAATTTCTTTTTTTTTTTACAAACAAATTTCTACATAAAACATTATCATGATTAAGAACATGAACTTTGGGGTTAAAAAAATACATATACATATATATATATATGTTCAAGTCTATGCGGCTGTCTGCTGATCATGTGACCTTAAACAATTTCCTTATATTACTCTAAACTCCAGGAACCTCATCTGTAAACCAGATACAATAATAATACCATCTGCCTCATAGTGCTGTTGTCAAGGTTAAATGAGATTAAGTAAAATTATGAGAAGAGTTCTTAACAAAGTGCCCTTCACCCAGTAGCTCTGAATAATGATACTGTTATGGCTCATGACCATTTATTCAACACTCTTCAATCCCTACGAAGAACAAAGTATGAACCCACCTACCTCAAGGGTCTTTCTGTTCAATAGAGGAGTCAAATACATAAACAAGTGGACATAAAGCAAAGCAGAATTAGTAAATGCACGTGAGATAGAAACACGATATGCTTTGGCGAGTAGAGAGATGAAAAAAACATTAGTCTTTCCAGAACAGAAGAGGCACAGCAGCAGAGGTGGCCCATGAGCAAGGCTCTGATCCGTGGAAGCAGATGGCAAGAAGTGGCCGGAGGTGAGGCATGGAGATGTGACAGTGCGGGGTGTGTGGAATGTTCCAGCCCTCCTCCTTCCATCCCAGCAGCCCCACTGTCCACTTAGGCATCCACCCCATGTGGGGAAAGCCTTGAGGTCAGGGGAAACCTTGCAGCAGGTAGCCACTCAGCTCATCCCAGCCCACTGGCAACTGGGCAGATGCATGTCGAAATCAGTATACTCAGATTGAAGATCAGTCAGGAATGCTGGGGAAAAGTCATTCTTTTTCTTTCTTTTTTGAAGGGGTCTCACTCTGTCACCCAGCAGGCTGGAGTGCACTGGCACAATCTTGGCTCACTGCAACCTCTGCCCCCTGAGCTCAAGTGATCTTCCCTCCTCAGCCTCCCAAGCGGCTGAGACCATGAATGTATGCCACCAATCCTGGCTAAGATTTTGTATTTTTGGTAAAGATGGTGTTTCGCCATGTTGGCCAGGCTGGTCTCCAACTCCTGAGCTCAAGTGATTCACCTGCCTTGGTCTCCCAAAGTGCTGGGATTACAGGCATGAGCCACCATGCCCAGCTAAGTTATTCTTTTGTTACGGATATGAGACGAAGAGCTGCTGGCAACCATTTTGGGACCATTAGAATCAGAAAGAAATTGTGGCCAGGTGCAATGGCTCAGTTTGTAATCGCAGCACTTCAGGAGGCTGAGGTGGGAGGATCACTTAAGCCCAGGAGTTCAAGACCAGTCTGGGCAATAAAGGAAGACACCACCTCTACAAAAAGAAAAAAAAATTAATTAGCCAGGTGTGATGGTGCATGCCTGTAGTCCCAGCTACTAGGGAGGGTGAAGTGGGAAGATCACTCTTGAACCCAGGAGGTCAAGGCCACAGTGAGCCATGATTGTGCCACTCCACTCCAGCCCAGGAGACACAGTAAGGCCCTGTCTCAAAAAGAAGAAAGAAAAAAAAATAAAGTAATTAGATCCTTGGGGAATTGTTGAGCCTTACCAGAAGCCCACTCTGACACTAGATTTATTTCTTCTTCTTTTTTTTTTTATTGTAGAGATAGGATGTTGCTATGTTGCCCAGATTAGTCTTGAACTCCTGGCCTCAAGCAATCCTTCTGCCTCAGCCTCCCAAAGTGTTGGGATTACACGCATGAGCCACAGTGCCCAGTCAACTGACTCTAGACTTATTTTGTTCCAGAAGCAAATAAGGCCTTGTATTGTATAAGCCAGTTTGAGTTATGCTTTTCAGTTTCCTGATGTTCAAAAAAGGACCTAAAATAGAGTTGTAAAAAAATTGAAACTAGAAAGGTATTAGAGGGTTAAACCATGAAAGGCTTTCCTTGACCCATTCTAAGTCATTAGACTTTACATAGGCAGTGGGAAATCCCACTGAAAACTGCTGAGGAGGGAGGTGGCATGATAAAATCTGTTTTAGGAAATTAACTCTAAAGGCAGGATGAATGATAGACTGGAAGGGAGAGGGATTCGAAGCAAAACAACACCACCACTGATTGATTAGTCATGAGTCTGGGCTGGTAAAAGAACATTTTATCAACTATCTCCAGATGTCCACATGGCCTGGAGTAGGAAGAGTAAGCAAGCAGAGAGACCCATGGCAACCGATCTTCTTATCAGTACCAAGGGCCTTCCCTTCCCTTAAGAGCTTAGTGTATACAGCAGAGTCCAAATCCTAAGACTGTATTACAATACCTCAGAAGCCTACCCAGTTGTCTTAGAAGCTTCAAACAACAGGAAATTTTTAATTTTAAAACAAAGACCATTTTAATTTAAATTTTTAACTAACATTTTTAAAAGGTGGGGAGGATACAACCCCAAAACAATAAGCTGTAACCAAAGTTTGTAAATCACTGACCTAAATCATGGAACTCCCAGCACCCCTTCCTGGAGGGGGAGCCAGTCCTGGCATGGGTTCCCAGCCCCCTGGGGAGCTACTGGTGTGCTAAAGCCTTGCAGTGCCTGTGGACAGGAAGAGGCTCCAGAACTCCCAGAGCTCCTATCCTCAGATCCACGAGAAAATGCGAATCTCTCCTGGAGCAATCTAAGTGTCTCGATTCCTCTTCCTGTGGCCTTTCTCTGCTGCCCTTGCTGCTGCACTGTTCCGGGCTGATGACGCCAGGGCAGTGAAGGTTTCTTGGCCCCCACACCTTCCCCGGTGCTGAAGCAGTGCATGGTAACCTGGCTGTCCCCAGTTCTGATGCATTCCCCAGTCTTCCTCATGGGCACACTCCCACCTGCATTCCAAACTGACTGTTTCATTTACATAATTCCAATAGCTTTCAGGGCCAGCTTCCTGTTTTTGTTAACTCCTGTACAGTTTTTTGGTTTTGTAAGAAACAAGGGCCCCAGCTCACAGTCACCTTCCACCAACAGAGTTTATCTGCATCAAAGAAGACAGGGAAGCTTCTGTCCATTTGGGTTTCCTTCTTATTTTAGAAATAGAAGCTTAAAAAACAGCCAGTGGTTTCCAATCCAGAGTTGCATATAAGCTTTTGACTTCACTGGTTACTGGCTTCCTGTTAACCGAAAGAAGTTTCAAGCTGAGTCAGAGAAGAGAACCTGGCCCAGCAGTGATTCATTAGTGTTGCTAATGACACCCCTGTTGCCACCACCATCACTCTGCTTCTGCTGGGGCTGCTGGGGCCTCCATGTTAGCCTAATCCTAAGAGAGCAAGAAACTGAAGCCATTTTTTTGATTTTCTCTTCTAGATGGCTTGCAGTGGCAGCAGTGAGCACAGGCCAAGCAAGACTGGCCTTGAGATGAGGAGGCCAGATGGGCCCTAAATCAGGGTGGTTTCAGGATGCCCAGGAAGGCACTGCTGCTGCAGAATAACTTCCCCCTCTCCCCACCCTCCCTTTGCACAGTGCCTGAAGATTCTTCCTCCCTTTGAGCTTTTCTGGTCTTCCTGTAAGATACAAACACAGCTTAAAAGGGCTGCTCATACCCTCATATGATTAATGTGATGAGCTCACTTTGGAAAATACTAACCACTTGAAGGAAGCAGATGGAAGAGATGCTGAAATTATAACCCAAAAGACTACCAGGCCAGAAAAGAGAGGCAGGAAAGAGACACAAGTGTCAACTACTTCTCAGTTTTACCCAGATCCAGGCTTCACTGCACAGTCATGGTCAGGTGCACCTGACCACAGGACAGCCAGCAGTGTGGGAAGTGTTCAGCGTTCCTCAGCCATGACTCTAGTTTAGGGATTTCTCCCAGTGCCAAGATCCTCTTGGAGGGCTCCAACAAACAGCAACACATTTAAAAAGTTGCTTTAGAAATGCATCTGTAACAAAAAAGGGTTCCCAAGCATGTCTTCTTGCAGCTATGTCTGTCATATGCCATTATCTTACCTAATCTTCATAGCAACCTAGGAAACATCACTTCTCCTGATTCAATAGATGAACAGTGAAGATGATACCACAAGTAAATTTCTGACTTAAAATATCATATTCCATCAGAGTACAACTAATTCCAATACTTTAAAAATCAACATATCATTCACATAACATAAAATGTATCATTTTTTAAAGTAAACATAAAAATCTATCATTTGTTAAAGTATACAGGTCAGTGGTTTTTAATATATTCACTATGTTGTGCAAACATCACCACTATCTAATTCTAGAACATTTTCATCACCCCAGAAAGAAATCTTGTACCTATTAGCATCACTCCCAATTCCTCCCTATGCCCCCCTCCCCAACAACCACTAACTACTTTCTGTCTCTATAGATTTGCCTATTTGAACATTTCATAGTAATGGAATCACAAAATGTAGGTTTTCTTTTGTGACTGGCTTCTTTCACTGAATGTTTTCAAGAGTCATCCATGTTGTAGCATATAATAGTGTTTCGTTCCTTTTTATGGCTGAATAATATTCCATTGTATGAATATACCACATCGTTTATCCATTCATCCATCAAAGAACACTTAAGTTGCTTTCACTTGTCAGTTACTGTGAAGAACATTGCTATGGATATTATTGTACAAGTTTTTGTGTGGACATATGTTTTCAATTACCTTGGGAATTCCTAGAGGTTTTTTTTTTTTTGTGACAGAGTTTCGCTCTTGTTAATCAGGCTGGAGTACAATGGCTCAATCTCAGCTCACCGCAACCTCCACCTCCTGGGTTCAGGCAATTCTCCTGCCTCAGCCTCCTGAGTAGCTGGGATAACAGGCACGCGCCACCACGCCCAGCTAATTTTTGTATTTTTAGTAGAGACGGGGTTTCACCTTGTTGACCAGGATGGTCTCGATCTCTTGACCTCGTGATCTACCCGCCTTGGCCTCCCAAAGTGCTGGGATTATAGGCGTGAGCCACCGCGCCCGGCCTAGAGTTTTTTTATATATCTGAGACACAGAAAAGTCTAAAAGAAATGAGTATCGGCTATGGTATTGCATTTATTACCAGGTATTTATAATATGCCTGTGTTCAATAAGGGTTTGCTGTATTCCCACCACTATAACCTATACCACCTGTATTACTGCACCTGACACACTGAGTCTGTTTCCACAACTGCATGGAGCGCTCTTTGAAGGAAGGGACCCATCGTGTTCACTGTAAACAATTTCTTAAGTATAAGTCATTACCTGTCTGTGAAGCAGCAGCACCTTCCTGGGCATGCTGAAACCACCCTGATTCAGGCCCCATCTGGCCTCATCTCAAGGCCAGCCTTGCTTGGCCTGTGCTTATACTGCTACACCATCTGGAAGAGAAAATCAGGATGATGGCTTCAGTTTCTTGCTCTCCTAGTATTAGGCTAACATGGAGGCCCCAGTAGTAGCAGCAGTGATGGTGGTAGCAAGAGGGGTATCAACAGCAACACTAGGCAGCTGGGCCAGAGCTGAATGACTGGGGTTGAGCATCTTCCCACAGAACAACCAGCAGTGGAGAAAGTGCTCAGGCATGGAAGTTCTCCCCACAGGCTCCTCAGTCAGGAATGAATCAATCAGACCCTCCTCAAGTGGAGGGTGGTTGGTAGAAGCCAATAGACACAAGAAAGGATGCAGTAAGCAGCAGCGCTGAGGAAGCCGGAGTTCTGGGGTATTGAGAAGGATAGGTAATTGTTCAGTAACTGCTGGGCTGGCAGGGAGGCTCAGAGACAACAAACCTGTGCAGCTGGGAGGACCAGGGGCTGAGTCCCTGCCACTACATCAAATCCTGAATCCTTTTTCACTTCCCAGATTATGTTCCACTCCACATGAAAAGAGCATACCTTACTGCTTATTATGCTCTCTCTGCCCATGGCTTTCTCATAGATGTCTTTTTCATTGTTGCTGTTTTGTAGAGATGGAGTCTCACTGTATTGCCCAGGCTGATCTCAAACTCCTGGCCTCAAGGTTTCCTCCTGTCTCGATCTCCCAAAGTGATGGGATTAGATTACAAAAGTGAGCCACGGCACCCACACCCAGCCTGCTCCTCTTGCCCAGAGAGTTTGCACATGGACTACTGCTCCCCGACCCCCTCCTCCAGCCACTCCTCACCAATAGCAAATGCTCTTCCCCTGGCGAATGCACATTCCTCCTGGGATCTCAGTGAGGACCGCTTGGAGCAGTAAAAGCCTCTCCTTTAAGGCTTCACAGCTGCATCAGCGTCTTTGTGACACCACTGCTGTAAGACTGCATCTATAGAGTGATTACTTCATTCTTATTGATACCCAGCTACACTAACACTCCATTAAGGTAGAGACTATTTTGGCTCAGCTTTGTATCCCCAGCACCTAGCCTGACACTTAGCAGGGCAATGAATGCGTGATGAACAAATGAATTCCTTTTCTTCTCAAGGAGAAGGAAACATGTACAATTTTGAAGTAATTAAGGATACAGGACCTTCACATTGACCTTCGTCGTAAAAAATCAGAGTGGATTGACAAAACTCAAGGCATGTACAAGGCATGCCCTGGGACCCTCTCCTTCTGCCATAGGAAGGACAATACCTTGGCATCGGAGAGAAGGGGGTTGGGATGAGGACTGGGCTTATTGTGTGAGGTAGTCTCAAGTCCTTACTTGAGGAGTCTCCTTGATCAGCCAAAATATTGATGAGTCTCAGGAAGGTCTCCCCCGCCCACCACAGGAACTACTCTCACCATGGGGAAGGTCTAACAGGCCTCTAAGGCATGAACTGGTAGAGGGTGTGTGTGTGCACATGTGTGCATGCATGTGTGTGTACGTGTGTGTGTGTTCATCCTGTACTCCAGATGCAGGTAAAGAGCAGTTTGGGGGGCTCAGATGCCGCGCCTGAATAGGGGAAAGTGGAGATAGGCAGAGAGGGCGGAAGAAAGCAAGCCACTTTCAAAACATCCCTCCAAATCTGAGTTTAGTGTAATAATCTGATTTTGTGAGGCAAAGATCCAGAGGGTATTGGGCATGAGTCCAGTTCAAAATCAATCTGGTGGGCACCTCAGGGCTCAAAAATACTCTCTTTACCAGGTCCTGACCTAGGCCACCTGTTACTGGTGTTGTGGAAGCTGGAATTCAGTTTTGCTTAGGGCAGAATCCTGAAGCAGTCTTTAAGATAAAGTGGCTGATAAAGTGGCTTTAAGCTAAAACAAAAAATCCCAAAAGAACTAAAGGAGTTCAACTACAGAAACCAGTATTTAGTACCATCAAGCTAGTTATCACAGGGTTTCAGCCACAAGCAAAGGTTTGGCAGGAATGTGAATTCAAAAGTCAGGACTGTTGGGCAGCAGCCTTGATAAATCAGTTACTCCTTCCCGTCTCCTCTATCTTCCTCCTCTCCTGCTTCCAGATGTAGGCTGAAGGGGAATCCAAGTATGTGGCCTGACATATATTTTCCGGGCATACAGGCTTGAGAGCATTACAAGGACACAGGGATAAATCGAGAGGACCTGGCATGCTGAGAAAGATGACAGCAGAATTAGTTAATTCTACTCCCTTGGACTAGATAGCACGTTGAAAGGCTCTGTGATTTCTGAAATCCTACAGGAAAATGATATGAGATGTAATGTTTCAAGGTCCCTTTAGTCAAATTTATCAATAAAGAATGTGAAATACCAACACTGCTGATAAAATATTCAGAAATTACATTACGACGGCTTTTGACCTGCCATCTGTGATAAGACTTATTTAAAAATCGACCCTGTGTGGCTTTTAAGGCTAAAAGACTGAAAGACATTATTACTGATTTTGCAGTTAATTTGAAGAACCACATCTGATCTTACATTGTCCTTTCTCATCAGATCAATACCTTCAAGTTTACTGTCTGTTAAAATGCTGCAGTACCGCAGCAAATTTACATACCCAATTGGTTCTGTGGCAGTGACAAGCACAAAGTGGTGTTAATGAAGGGACTCTGGTCTGTCCTTCCCAGACTGAAGAGGAAATTATTGAGTCTCCTCCAGGTGCATGAGAGGAGACGGGAATTGCACTCTCCCCCTGCCATTCTCTTACCTCCAACCTACACAAACAGCTTGATTCCTGCCTTTGTTATGGGCTCCTAAAAGCACACTGGAGTACCACTGAATGAGTGTGACCTGAATTATCAACAAGATATGGTAAAAGCAAATCATCCCCAAATTCAAATATTTTTTACTATAACGGAAACTTTGATAAACCTTGCAATGCATTGGGATGTCTCAACTCTGTGCTTTGTTCTGTACTGGAAACCATCCGCTGCCCTCTCTGCCACTCCCAGGTGTTTACTTTTCATTATTTTTGCTAACAGCAATCACACGCCTTCCTTGATCCCTGGGCTTAAACTGAAACTACATTTAAAGAAGCACACTAGTTCTCCCTGTCCCACTCCTAGAATATGTACATAAACACACATATAAACACACACACACACACACACACACACACACACATGTTCAGAGCCCCAGGTAGGTTTCCCTGACAACTTTAAAAGCCAGAAAATGACTTGCAAACTTCCTTTACATTCTGCAAATTAAAAATTTCTACATGTCTATTACACAAATCCTACAATCTCTTCATCACCCACCATATTAAGTTTATATACAAAGATTAGCCAAATAACTTCCAAAAACTAGAGAAAAATTTTGTTTCCAGGCTTAAAATACCTTTGTCAACTGGTGACAAAACAAGATTTCAAGGGATGAGTAAAGGCCCTGGGGTCAATGCCCTCATTCTCCAGGGAAAAATGTTGACTAAATCCTTATAAATGGATTAGATGGCTCACTGTCGTCCATCCTGATATTGTTGGTGATTATAATAAAATAGCCAAAGTCATTCATTTAGTCTCCCCATCAACAGATGGTGCCTGCTTTTCTCTCAAACTTGCCTAAAGGCCTCTGTTACAAACTCAGAAATAAAATGGGGACTTTTTGAAGCAATGTCAAAAAAAGACAATAAAAACTGTAGCAGGGACTCAGCTATGGATATTACAGCAAAAAGACTCAGAGCACAGGCTTTTGAGAAGGAACTGATGTCATTACCACAGACACCTGTGACTCTGTACTGGGGACTCAGGACTTTCAGGATGCCTAGCACAGAAAGAGGTGACTTCAAGAAAGCAGACTGCCTACCCAAGATCAGCAAAATAAAAGTTAATTTCCTGGGATTAAATAAACTGATTTAATTGCAATTAGTCTTCTATTTTTAGTAAGTATTTGAGGAGAACGCTTTTCTTTCTTCTTTTTCTCTATCTATTTAAAAGGACATACTTGTACAAACAGAAATGAAACATTCTTTAAGTATATATGTTAAACCAGAAAATTCAAAGAAAAAACTTCAAAAACATAATGATTCCATAAAGTATATTAATAGATTTTATCTGTAAACTACTCAAAACCATGGCAACAGTGGTTAAGTATTATTCAAAGTGCCTTTATTCAGTTCCTTTACCTTTATGATCATGTAGTTATTTGCTTAGGCTCAATAAAAATCCATCCTCTTTCCTGTAAGACTAAACTGAATAAATCAAATTTTCAACAATAACCAAGACCCAAATCTCACTTAATTAGATATGATAAGCCACTTTTAAGGAACAAGGACTATGCTTTACAGTTCAGCAGGGGGAAATGACTACACACAGTAATGCGTTGGTAAGTGTTGAACAACCAGCTCTGCAAAGGAAAAACAAGCACTGAGTTGTAGCATTTGCCAATTTCTGTGGTATAAATATTCCTGTCATGGCCAAATTTAACATGACATCACTGAATGTGGAGCTGAGAAGACATATGAAATAGCACATCACTATAAAGTATTTCCTCCATAAAGATGCAATATTCAAGTTGAATGATGAAGAATCATAAAATAACTAACTGAACTGATGCAATAGATGCAGATAGGCAGATAGGCCAGGCACAGTGGCTCACACCCCTAGTCCCAGCACTTTGAGAGGCCAGGATGGGAGGATTCTTTGAGGCCAGGAGTTCAAGACCAGTCTCTAGGCAATATAGTGAGACCTTGTCTCTACAAAAATAAAAATGAAGTAAATAAATGGGCCAGGTACAGGGATTAGTGCCTGAAATCTCAGCACTCTAGGAGGCCGAGGTGGGCAGATCACTTGAGGTCAGGAGTTCAAGACCAGCCTGGGCAACATGGTGAACCCCTGTCTCCACCAAAAAATACAAAAATTAGCTGGGCAGGGTGGCGAGCATCTGTAATCCCCAGCTACTTGGGAGGCTGAGGCAGGAGAACTGCTTGAACCTGGGAGGCAGAGGTTGTAGTGAGCCGAGATCGTGCCACTGTACTCCAGCCTGGGTGACAGAGCGAGATTCTGTCTCAAAAAAATCAAGTAAATAAATGAATTTATTTAATAGATGCAGAAAAACTGAAGAGCATCAATAAAAAGAAAATGTCATGCAATAATAAGTAAGAGATAAGTTTTGAGTATTTATTGCCATTGTTTTAAACATAATTTATCTAACTGTAAACCATAAAGTTTAGTTTCTAATAATGGCCATGTTTAACAAGCAGCTTACAAAATTCCTACAAATTTAACAGTCAGTTCTTGCAAACCAGTATGCACCAGTTCCAGTATACCATTCCCAGAAAAGTGTCCTGGAACCTATTCTATGGCTTATGGAGTATCAGCTTTACAGATAATAAAGAATTTCCTAGAAGGTTAGGAAAATGACTAATTTGGGGGGTCTCACACAAACCAAACCTCATAGAGGCAAACTGGATGGCTTCTGTTCCTCAGCTCAGTAAATACACTAATAAGGGTCTATTAAAGCAAACTAAATATGGCCTGAGAAGGACTTCATACTTCTACATTTGAGTTCTTGTGGACTAACTGTAACCTAGTGTAATAGACAAGATTGAAAACCTAACCTATAACAATAGCTAAGCCTTTGCCAATCCCAGCGGCCATACTTCAACCACTCATAGACCGCTAAGCATTCGAACTGTGTTCAGATAAGGCAAATGCCAACTGTAGCCAATCCAGCTGTTTCTGTCCCTCACTGCTGATTTCTGTATGTCACATCCCTTTTTTTTGGTCTATAAATTTGTTCTGACCATGAGGCATCCCTCGAGTCTGAATCTGCTGTGATTCTGGGGCTGTCTGATTCGTGAATCGTTCATTGCTCAATTAAACTGCTTTAAATTTAATGCAGCTGAAGTTTCTCTTTTAAAAGGCCATAAAATAATCTGACACATAAAAGTACATTACAGATATGGAGGATTTACAAGTTAAATTTCAAACCAGAAGACTCTGGTTTTTGAGTCTGTAACAAGGATGTATTTGTGTATTAACATCTCTTATACACGATATAAATAAAACAAAATTTCAAACTAGTTATATGAAATCAGAAAAATCTCGAAACAATTTAGGAGGTCAAATCTGCATGTTAGAAACGAACTTGACCATAAAGAAAAACTGAAAACACAATTAATACCCCGCCGGGCCACATCCCACGGGGGAGTGGAGAGAGAAAACCACTTTGCACCCAGGGACAAAACAAAACACAGAAACCAGGATTACTCTGTATAATTCTAGTCCCAAAAAATATGAAACCCTGAACCATTCCTGTAATGACTGCCTCACAAAAATATCTCTATCCCTAATTGTTGAAATGCTGACTGAATATATGTCTCAACCTTTGTAAATACTAATATCACACAAGAAAAATATTGTTTTTCCACCATAAACAGTAAACTCAGTGATTTAGTAATTTTTTCCTTTAAATACTTGTTGCATTTTTTATTGGATAAGTCTGTCTTTCTAAAGCCTGGATTCCCTTGCAAAACATACTACTAAAAGATACTAAAGATACTTTTACATACTAAAAGATAAAGTTGCTTTCTCTTCTAAATGCTTTTGTCTGAGTCTTTGATAGTAATTTTCTTATTTGTCCCTATTTTTTTGGTCTTACATACCTATTGCTATGATCTGAGTGTCGTGTCCCCCTGAAATATGTATATTGAAAACCTAATCCCTAGTGTGATGATTATGCAATTAGGCCATAAAGGTGGGGTCCTCATCAATGGGATTAGTGCCAAGAACTGCTTTGCCCCCTTTCAACATGTGAGGACCCAGCAAGAAGGCACCATCTATAAGAAATCAGGCCCTCACCAGACACCAAAGATGTCAGCATCTTGACGTTAGACTTCCCAGCCTCCAGAACTGAAAAAAATCAACGTTTGTTGTTTACAGCCACCCAGTCTATGGTGTTTGGGTCCAGCAGCCCAAGGACTAACACAACTGTCTAGGTTCTGCTCCCAGCCATGGCCATGTATTAACAGCTGCTATCAGACCAATCTTCCCACAGATTGCAACAGTGAGCTCTGGACAGAAGATAAAAACATCTTTCTAAAGCCACAAAACAGCAACCAAAAGCAGGCAGATGCTGGAGGGGAGTGGAAATTTGAAAGAGGGGAAAGGCACTAAGGGAGCATCCCATTTTTTATGGCTTTTATCCTGAGGGAAAGCCCCCAAATGGCACTATGCAGGGTAAGCTAAAAGTCAGAAAGAAAACCAAAGTCTTACTAGCTTCAACCAAAGGATGGAGTTTGAGGGAAATATAGCTGCTGGAAAGCAGTGGGAGGAGGAAATCCTGAAAGGGAGAGAGCCAGAAAGCAGGAGCCCCAAATTGTGTGTATAAATTCTGACCGAATGTCCAGCTGATGCTGGAACTACATGTCTGTGAGTCAGGCTTGAAGCAGCCCAGCCAAGACTAAAAGATCTGAGCAGAAATGTGAGCTGCCATTCACAGCAGGGAAGACAAAGTTTAGCTTTTGAATTCAGCCAAGTCAACTGCCTACCATTAAAAAAAAAAAAAAAAAAATTCTCTTCAGAGAAACATAGCAGAACTCAGAATCTCTACCACATATTCACAATGTTCAGGATACAATTCGAAAATTACTCGATATTCAAAGAAACAAGAAGACACTACTCATATCAAGAAAAAGAATAAAATCAGTAAAAATCAACCATGAAATGATTCCTACATTGGAATTAGTAGACAGGGTTATAAAGCAATTATTACCACTAAGCTCCAGGACATAAAGAAAAATATGCTTGGAAAATATGCTCATTGATAAATGGAAAAATAGGAATTGTCAGCAGGTGAATAGAAACCATAAAAAAGAACTAAACAGAAATTACAGAACTGAAAAACACATGTCTAAAATTTTAAAATTACTAGATAGGGAGCCAGGCATGATGGCTCATGCCTATAATCCCACCATTTTAAGAGGCTGGGGCAGGAGGATCGCTTGAGGCCAGGAGTTTGAGACGAGTCTGGGTGACATAGTGAGACCTAGCCTCTACAAAAAATTTTGAAAAACTATCCAGGCATAGTGGCACCTGTAGTTCTTGCAGTCCTACTCAGGAGGCTGAGGCAGTAGAACTGCTTAAGCCCAGGAGCTTGACTATAATGAGCTATGATTGTGCCACTGCACTCCAGCCTGCACAGCAAAGCAAGACTCTGGCCCTTTCCCCAAAAAAATTACCTCATGGCTTAATAGCAGAATGAAGATACAGAAGAAAGTGTCAATGAACTTGAAGATTGATTAAAAGACAAATAAATTATCTAATTCAAGGATCAGAGAGCAAAAAATGGGGAAAAAACTGACAGAGCTTCAGGAACCTGTGGACCATTATGAAAAGATTTAACATAAGTACAATCAGCACACCAAAAGGCGTGAAATAGAATGGGTTAGCCAAAACATTCAAGGAAGTAATAGCCAAATGGATCTCAGAATTGCTATGGCCCCATTTAGAGTACAAGCTTGATAAAAGCCAGGATTCTTGACTTACAGCTCTTTAGCAGCCCACATCACACCTAACAAATTAGGTCACATTCTAGATTCTCAGCTAATATCAGTGTACACACTCAGTATCAATAATTATTTATTGAGTGCCTGCTGTGTGTAAAGCACCAGGAATACTGTAGAGACACAAACATGTCCTGTGCTTAATGAAGGAATAGGGTTTTGAAAAAGGATAAGAGAGAGAAGCTTTTATTGTTTCTTTTTAAAGAAGGAAAGGGTTTCCAGTGGCCTCTGCTTTCCACTCTTTCCTAGGTAATTCATCATCATTTGCTCTCACTTTCTTACAGTAATAGCTGCTAAAAGGAGAATGTAACATTGTGATCCACGGTGAGAAGGGATGCCCTATCAGCTGGCCATGGTTACAGGTACGTCCTTCCAGAACCCCTTCAAGTAGTGCTCTTCTCACCTAACTGATTAGAACAGCAAGGGAAGCTTCTTCTCTACAGTTTTCACTGTTTTTGCTTGAAGCTGCCTTTACCTTTTAGGCAGAAATTATATTCTTTAAATAGCTGCAGATGATAGCTTAACTATGACTCTTTTTTTTTTTTTTGAGACAGAGTCTCGCTCTGTCGCCAGGCTGGAGTGCAGTGGCGCAATCTCGGCTCAATGCAACTTCCACCTCCCGGGTTCAAGCAATTCTCCTGCCTCGGCCTCCCCAGTAGCTGGGACTACAGGTGCACGCCACCACGCCCAGCTAATTTTTGTATTTTTAGTAGAGATGGGGTTTCACCATGTTGGCCAGGATGGGCTCAATCTCTTAACCTCGTGATCCGAGCACCTTGACCTCCCAAAGTGCTGGGATTACAGGCGTGAGCCACTGCGCCCAGCCACTATGACATATTTATCAGTCAGTAAAATACGGGGGAAAAGAGCTGAGAAAGACTATTTCTCCACTTTGGGGAGAAAATACAGAGGTGTGTATAGCTCTCCAGAATCTAGAGGGTATAACATCAAAAGGAGGCTGGGCGTGGTGACTCATACCTGTAATCTCAGCACTTTGGGAGGCTGAGGTAGGTGGATCACAAGGTCAGGAGTTCGAGACCAGTCTGATCAACATGATGAAACCCTGTTTCTACTAAAAACGCAAAAATTAGCTGGGCGTAGTGGTGGGTGCCTGTAATTCCAGCTCCCAGGAGGTGGAGGTTGCAGTGAGCCGAGATCACGCCATTGCATTCCAGCCTGGGCAACAGAGCAAGACTCTGTCTCAAAAAAAAAAAAAAAAAAAAAAACAGAAAGAATATGTGTGTGAGAGAGTGAGGGGAGAGGGTCAGAAAGACAGGAGGAGGAAGGAAAGGCTCCTAACATTCCTTTCTCTGTGTGAATTACTGAAGCACTTCCCTGAATCTGTTTACAAACTGTCCACTAATTGCCTATGATTCTGAGAACCAACTTGTCTACAAATAAACTCAGTAAATATACAACTGATGTTTTGGTTCTACTGGTCTGAAAGGCTCACCTCAAGTATGATTAGAAATGTAAGGACATGGTTTCAGGCACAAAGCCTGAAACTATATGCCTGGAATCATAAATTTAGTAAATCCCCTCGAACTGAACTGCTGAGAATGTCCTATTTCTATTAGAAAATAGAATTTACCCATAAAGATATCAGCAGAAATTAGATTTTGGTATGTTTACAGGAGCCTCTGAGTCTAGAAAGTGGCATTTATGAGTTTGGTTACAGATCTGTCACTGGCTGTTGATGTGACTCTCGTCAGTGCTTTAGTCTCTCCAGAGCCTGTTTAGTCAGCCGCCCTGGGGATAATACTCTGCCATCTTTTTCACAGCAGCGCTGCATCTGTCATCATCATAATAGCTATCACTTACTGCGTTAGTAGTGTGCATCAGGCACTGTGATAAGCACTCTACTTGCATTATTTTTAATCCTAACAATCATCTTGAGGGTAGGTGTTATTCAATTTGCAGACGACAATACTGAATCTCAGAGAGTTTTAGCAACCTTTAAAAAGCCACAACAATTAGTGAGTGGTGACGCCAGAATTTTATCAGGTGCCTCTTCCTACATGATGATAGTTTGCTTTTATTCACTTGGCATAGTCAATAAGAAAGAGCATTCTAGGTATGTATATGTATACACACACATACACACATATATATGCATGTGAGTGTATGTGTGTATACAGAAAAAAAAGAAACTTAGGTGATTACATTCAAGAAGTAGACCTACATGAAAGATGAAATATGGCCCAAATCATCTAGAGAGTGTAAACAAAACACAGTGAAAGCCACAGGAAGCACTTAAGGACTACACATGAAACACAATGTGTTACAGGCTCATGCCTGTAATCCCAGCACTTTGGGAAGCGGAGGCAGGAGGATAGCTTAAGCCCAGGAGTTTGAGACCAGCCTGGGCAACATGGCAAGGCCCCATCTCTACATAAAACACAAAAATTAGCCAGGGCATGGTGGCATGTGCCTGTAGTACCCGCTTCTGGGGAGGCTGAGGTGGGAGGATAGCTTGAGCCGAGGAGTTAGAGGCTATAGTGAGCCATGATCACACCACTGCATTCCAGCCTAAGCAACAGAACCAGACTCTGTCTCAAAACAAACAAACAAAAAATACAAAGTAAGAGAATATTTGAGATGCCTGTGGTAACCCATGGAAATCACTGGAGACTGAGAGTTTTCATATTGCATACATCCTCACCTAGATAATAAACCACCTCAAAGGGAAAGAGTCCCTTACACACACCTGACAAGATAAAAAGAGCCGTGCCTTCCCTACTGCATGATTTCCAATGTAACTTGAAAACAAGTGCCCAATGTTCCCAAATCAGAAGCATTAGAAAACTGCAGTTTCACATGTTGGTGACAGTGGATGGGTACATGGGAATTCATTATACCAGTCTATCTTTCTTTGCATGCTTAAAATTTTCCATAAAGCTTTAAAAGAAAGAACAGGGCGTCATGGCTCATGCCTGTAATCCCGGGGCACTTTGGGAGCTGGAGACAGGACAAGCCTGCACAACACAGTGAAACTCTATCTCTACAAAATTTGTTTTAAATTAGCCAGGCATTGTGGCACCGTCTGTGGTCCAGCTACTCAGGAGGCTGAGGCAATGCTTGAGCCCAGGAGTTCAAGGCTGCAGTGAATAATGATCACACCACTGCCTGGGTGACAGAGTGAGACCCTATCTCTAAAATAAAAAGTGAGAAGGGGGCGAGGGGAAGGAAAGAAGGTGGGGGAAGAGAAAGAGAAAGAAACATAGCAGTTTCTACCTTGGATAGAAGAAGGCTGATGCCTAGAAACAAAGAGAAATTCTGAAAGAATAAATGACGTACAAAGGAGCTTCTCTTCTCCTATTGGTCAGTAGTTGCCGTGTTTTAAGAGGAGAAAGCTCAGTGAAGAAAAGGAAAGATCTCCCTGTTAAAACCTCAGTTCTTACCTGTAAGGGATTCTGAATAACCAAGAAAAGCTACCATCTTGGAAGGTGCACCCAGTGGCCCTATATGGAGAAGCAGAGAGTGACTATCTAAGTTTATGAACAAAGGGCAGGTATGTAACAGAGGACTGTTTCCAATAAACTCAACTACATCCCAGAATGACGCTTAAAAATATCAGTAGGAATATAAAAATGTCCAGCACTCAATATGCTGAAATTGTCAATGTCTGGCATCCAATCAAATACAGATACAAAGAAACAAGAAAACTGACCCTTTGCAAGAAGAAAGATCAGTTAAGATAAACTGACCCAGAACTGATCCATCTGTTAGAATTCACAGTTAATGACCTAAAAAATAATGATTACAACTACATTCTATATGTTTAAAAATTAAGTAAATACATGAAGTATGTTTTTTTGAAGACTCATCAAACTTCTAGAGACTAAAACTATAAAATCTGAGATAAAAATACATGGCTGGGATTAACAGCAAAGTAGATACTACAGAAGAAAAGATTAGTGAACTCAAAAGACATATCAATAGACGCTATCCAAAATGAAACACAGAGAAGAGTATTCATGAATTGTAAACAGCCTAATATACAAGCAACTGGAGTCCCCAGAAGATAGGAGAAACAGGGACATAAAAATATTTGAAGAAATAATGGCTAAAATTTATGTAAATTTTATAAAATTTACAAATTTGATATAACTACAAAGTCACAGATACAAGCTTCACAAATCCCAACATGAAGAAAATGACACCAACACACATCATAGTCAATGTGCTCAAAACTAGTGATAAAGAGAAAAATCTGTTTTTTTATTTTTTATTTTTTTTAATTTTTTTTCTGAGATGACATTTTGCTCTTGTTGCCCAGGCTAGAGTGCAATGGTGCAATCTCATCTCACTGCAACCTCCACCTCCCAGGTTCCAGCAATTCTCCTGCCGCAGCCTTCAGAGTAGCTGGGATTACAGGCACATACCACCAATCCCGGTTAATTTTTGTATTTTTAGTAGAGACGGGGTTTCACCATGTTGGTCAGGCTGGTCTCAAACCCCTGACCTCAGGTGATCTGCCTGTCTTGGCCCCTCAAAGTGCTGGGATTACAGGTGTGAGCCACCATGCCCAGTAAAGAGAAAAATCTCAAAAGTAGTTAGAAAAAACTAGATACATGCAAACTTCTCATCAGAAACAATGTGAGCAGGGAAGAAGGCAGAGCAAGATGGACAAATAGAAGCCATCCCCACATTACTGATTGTCATCCCCACAGGAACACCAAATCTAACAGCTATTTATACAAAAAAGTACCTTCAGAAGAACCAAAAATTGGCCAGATGTGCTGGCTCCTGGCTGTAATCCAGAACTTTGGGAAGCCAAGGCAGGCAGATCACTTGAGGTCAAGAGTTCGAGACCAGCCTGGCCAACATAGTGAGACCTCGTCTCTACTAAAAAAAAAAAACACAAAAATTAGCCAGGTATGGTGTCATGTGCCTATAATTCCAGCTACTCAGGAGGCTGAGGCATGAAAATCCCTTCAACCAGGGAGGCAGAGGTTGCATTGAGCCAAGATCAAGCTGCTGTATTCTAGCCTGGGAAACAGAGCAAGACTCCATCTCAAAAAGAAAAAAAAAAAAAAAAAAAGAACCAAAAATAAGGTGAGTGATCACAGTACCTGGTTTGTTGTTGTTTTTGTTGTTGTCGCGTTGTTTTGTTTTTTTCAGAGTCTCGTTCTGTCACCCAGGCTAGAGTGCAGTGGTATGATCTCTGCTCACTGCAACCTCTGCCTCCCAAGTTCAAGCAATTCTCATGCCTCAGCCTCCTAAGTAGCTAGGATTACAGGCACGTACCCATTACGCCCAGCTAATTTCACAGTACCTGGTTTTAACTTCATATCACTCAAAGAGGCACTGGAGAGGGTAGGAAAGACAGTTTTGAATTGCCAACACCACCCCTCTCCATCCCTCTGCCAGTGGCCAGCTGTGTGTCACAGAGAGAGAATCTGTGCTTGACGAACGGAGAGTCCATTGACTATGAGATGTTGCACTGGAATGCAGTGCTGCCAACACTGGGCAGAACTCAGCTGGAGCCCAAGGAGGGATGATTTAGATCAACCCTAGCCAGAGGGGAATTGCCCACTCTATAGGTCAGAACTTGAATTTTGACGAACTTGCCAACACAGGCTAATGTACTCTGAGCCCTAAAAACTTGAAAGACCGTCTAGGCCACAGAGTGCAACTCCTAGGTGAGTTCTAGTGCTGTGCTGGGCTGGGAGCCGATGGACTTGAGGAGCACATGACCTGTGAGACACCAGATGAAGTGGCTAAGGGAGTGCTTGCATCATCCCTCCCCCAACACCAGGCAGTACAGCTCACAGCTCCAGAATTGACCCCTTCCTTCTGCTTAAGGAGAGGAAAGAGTAAAGAAGACTTTGTTTTGCAACCTGGATATGAGCACAGCTACAGAAAGATAGGGCACTGGGGAGAATTATGAGGTCCCCATTCTACGGCCTAGCTCCTAAACAACATTCCTAGACACACTCTAGGCCAGAAGGGAACCTGCTACTTTAAGGGAAGAACACAGTCCTGATAGGATTCATCATCTGCTGACTAAAGAGCCCTTCTGCTCTAAATAATCAGCAGTGGTAATCAGATAGTACATACTGTGGGCCTTGGGTTAGACTCAGACATGCTGGCTTCAGCTGTGATCCAGCACATTCACAGCTGTGCTGGTTACAAGGAGAGACCCTTTCTGCTTCAGAAATACAGAGGGAAGAATAAAGAGGACTTTGTCTGGAGCTTAGGTACCTGCTTGGCCAAGATGGGGAAGAGCACGAACCAGGCTTCTTGGGGTCCCTGATTCCAAGCTTCAATTCTTGAATAGCATCTCTAGACCTACCCTGGGCCAGAAGGGAGCCCACTGCCCTGAAGGGTGAATCCCAGGCCTGACAGCATTCAACACAAGCTGACTGAACAGCCCTTGAGCCTCAGGTAACCTATAAAGCAAAATCTGTCA
This sequence comes from Callithrix jacchus, assembly GCF_049354715.1. Taxonomy (NCBI): domain Eukaryota; kingdom Metazoa; phylum Chordata; class Mammalia; order Primates; family Cebidae; genus Callithrix; species Callithrix jacchus. Next base: position 4,493,801 of record NC_133520.1, read on the forward strand.
GATTAATAGCAGATTTCTCAGCAGAAACCCTACAAGCTAGAAGGGACTGGGATCCTATTTTTACTCTCCTTAAAAAAAATAATTATCAACCAAGAATTTTGTATCCGGTGAAATTAAACTTCATAAATGAAGGAAAGATACAGTCTTTTCCAGACAAATAACTGCCGAGAGAATTCCTCACTACCAAGCCAGCACTACCAGAACTGCTAAAAGGAGCTCTAAATTTCAAAACAAATCCTTGAAATACACCAAAATAGAACCTCCTTAAAGAATAAAGCTCACAGGACCTATATAAAAATAACACAATAAAAAAAAAACAAGGTATTCAGGCAACAAATAGCATGATGAATAGAATCGTACCTCACATCTCAATATCAACATTCAATGTCAGTGTACTAAATGCTGCACTTAAAAGACACAGAATGGCAGAATGGACAAGAATTCATCAACCAAGTTTTGCCATCTTCAGGAGACTCACCTGACGCATAAGGACGCGCATAAACTTAAAGGGGTGGAAAAAGATATTCCATGCAAGGAAACAGCAAAAGCCAGCAGGAGTAGCTATTCTTCTATTAGACAAAACAAACTTCGAAGCAACAGCAGTTAAAAGAGACAAAGAGGTACATTATATAATGATTATATAATGATAAAAGAACTACTCCAATAGGAAAATGTTACAATTATAAATATATATGAACTTAACACTGGAGCTCCCCAATGTACAAAACAATTACTACTAGACCTAAGAAATTAGATAAACAGCAACACAATAGTAGTGGGGGACTTTAATACTCCACTGACAGTACTAAACAGGTCACCAAGACAGAAAGTCAACAAAGAAACAATGGACTTAAAACTAGACCCTACAACAAATGGATGTAACAGATATTTACAGAACATTCTACCCAACACATGCAGAATATACATTCTATTCATCAGCACGTGGAACATTTTCCAAGATAGACCATATGGTGGCCACAAAACAAGTCTCAGTAAATTTAAGAAAATTGAAATTATATCAAGTACTCTCTTAGAACACAGTGAAATAAAATTGGAAATCAATTCCAAAAGGAACCATCAGAACCAAGCAAATACATGGAAATTAAATAACCTGCTCCTGAATGACTGTTGGGTCAACAATAAAATCAAGACGGAAATTTTAAAATTCTTTGAACTGAACAATAGTGATGCAACCTATCAAAACCTCTGGGATACAGCAAAAGTTGTTGTCTTCTATTTGCTTAGGATAGCTTTGGCTATTCTGGGTCTTCTGTGGTTTCACATAAATTTTAGGCATTTTTTTTCTATTTCTATGAAGAATATCTTGGTATTTTGATAGGGATTGCATTGACTCTGTAGATTGCTTTGGGGTGGCATGGACATTTTAATAATATTGATTCTTCCAATCCATGAACATGGACTATCTTACCAGTTTTTGGTGACTTCTTCAGTTTCTTGCATCAGTGTTTTATAGTTTTCATAAATCTATAAATCTTTTGCTACTTTGGTTAAATTCTAGGTATTTTAACCCATTTCCTATTTAAACAAAAAAAAATTCAGCTTGCTGTCCATGCTCATTTCTCAGGGCAAATGGGAAACTGATTAAATTTATCTGTAGCTATTGTAAATGGCACTACTTTCTTCATTTCTTTTTCAGACTGTTCACTGTTGACATAGAGAAATGCTACTGATTTTTGTATGATGATTTTGTATCCTGAGACTTTACTGAATTTGTTTACTAGTTCTGATAGTTTTTTCTTTTTCTTTTCTTTTCTTTTCTTTTTTTTTTTTTTTTTGAGACAGAACTTGGCTCTTGCTGCCCAGGCTGGAGCACAGTGGCACAATCTCGGGTCACTTCAACCTCCACCTTCTGGTTTCAAGCGATTATTCTACCTCAGCCTCCTGAGTAGCTGGGATTACAGGCACCCGCCACTATGCCCGGCTAATTTTTGTATTTTTAGTAAAGACAGGGTTTCACCATGTTGGCCAGGGTGGTCTTGAATGCCTGACCTCGTGATCCACCAGCCTCAGCCTCCCAAAGTGTCAGGATAACAGGCGTGAGCCACTGCGCCCCGCCAGTTCTGATAGTTTTCTTAGCAGAGTCTTTAGGTTTTTCTGAATATAAGATCATATCATCTGCAAACAAGGATAATTTGACTTCTTCCTTCAATTCTGATGTACTTTGTTTCCTTCTCTTGACGTTTGCTCCAGTTAGGACTTGTAGTACTATGTTGAATAACAGTGGTGAAAGATGGCATCCTTGTCTTGTTCCAGATATTTGAGAAAAGGCTTTCCGTTTTCTCCCTTCAGTATGATATTAGCTGTGGATCTGTCCTATATGGCTTTTATTGTGTTGAGGTGTGTTCTTTTAATACCCAGTTTTTTGGAGGATTTTTATCATGAAAGGATGTTGAACTTTATCAAATGCTCTTTCAGCATCATCTTAAATTATCAAATAGTTTTTGTCCTTCATTCTGTTGATAGGATGTATCACACTGATTGATTTGCACATGTTGAAACATCCTTGCATCCCTGGGATAAATCCCACTTGGTAATGATGAATAATTTCTTTAAGGTATTGTTGAACTTGGGTTTCTAGTATTTTGTTGAGGATTTTTACATCAATGTTCATGAGGGACATTGCCCTGTAGTTTTCTTTGACTGATGAGGTTTTGTCTGGTTTATTGGTAATACTGGCCTCATAGTGCATAATGTACAAGTTTTAGGTTTACAAGTATTCCCTCCTCCTCTATTTTTTTTTTGAATCATTTGGATAGGATTGGTGTTATCAGTTTTAAATTTTTGCTAAAATTCAGCAGTAAACCCTTCAGGTTCCAGGCTTTTCATTGCTGACAATTTTTTTTTTTTTTTTTTTTTTTTTTTTTTTTTTTTTTTGAGTTACTCAGGCTGGAGTGCAATGGCGCAGTCCCGGCTCACCGCAACCTCCGCCTCCTGGGTTCAGGCAATTCTCCTGCCTCAGCCTCCTGAGTAGCTGGGATTACAGGCACACACCACCATGCCCAGCTAATTTTTTGTATTTTTAGTAGAGACGGGGTTTCACCATGTTGACCAAGATGGTCTCGATCTCTTGACCTCGTGATCCACCCGCCTCAGCCTCCCAAAGTGCTGGGATTACAGGCGTGAGCCACCGCAACCGGATGACAAAATTTTTATTATGACTTCAATCTTATCACTTGTTATTTGCCTGTTCAGGTTTTGGATTTTTTCATGGTTCAATCTTGGTAGGCTGTATATATTTATTTGTTTCATCTAGACTTTCTAATTTATTAGCATATAGCCACTAATGATCTTTGAATTTCTGCAGTACCAGTTGTAATGTCTCCCCTGTCATCTTTAATTTTCTTTATTTGGGCCTTCTTTCTTTTTTTCTTAGTCTGGATAAAAGTTTGTCAATTTTATCTTTTCAGAAAACCAACTTTTTGTTTCATTGATCCTTTGTATTGTTTTCTTCATTTCAATCTCATTTATTTCTGCTCTGATCTTTATTATTTCTTTTCTTCTACTTATTTTGGGTTTGGTTTGCTCTTGCTTTTCTAGTTATTTAAGATACATCATTATATCATTTATTTGAAGTTTTTCTTCTTTTTTTGATGTGGGCACTGATACCCACAAACTTCCCTGTACTGCTTTTGATGTATGCCATAGGTTTTGACATGTTGTGTTTCCACTGTCATTTGTTTCAAGGAAACTTGCCTTTTTTTAAAATCTCTTCATTGATCCACTGGGCATTCAGGAGCATATTGTATAATGTGTTTTTGTAATTTCCAGAATTCCTCCTGTTATTGGTTTTTAGTTTTATTTTATTGTGGCCAGAGAAGATACTTGATACTATTTTAATTTTTTGAATGTTTTAAGACTTGTTTTGTGCCCTAACATATGGTCTCTCCTTGAGAACAATCCATGTACTAAGGAAAAAAATGTGTGTTCTGCAGCTATTGGATGAAATGTTCTGTAAATATCTATTCAGTCCATTTGGTCTATAGTGCAGATCAAATCCAATGTTCCCCTGTTGATTTTCTGTCTAGGAGATGTGTCCAATGCTGAAAGCAGCGTGTTGAAGTCTCCAGCTATTATTGTCTAGCTCTCTCCTTAGCACTGTTAATATTTCCTTTATATACCTGTGTGCTCTCATGTTGGGTACATATATATTTACAATTCTTATATCCTCTTGCTGAACTGACTACTTTATCATTATATAATGACCTTCTCTGTCTCTTTTTATAGTTTTTGTATTGAAAGCTATTTTGTGTCACATAAGTAGAGCTACTCTTGTTCTTTTTAGGCTCCCATTTGCATAGAATACCTTTTCTCATCCCTTTATTTTCAGTCTATGTGTGTCCTTATAGGTGAAGGGGTGAAGTGTGTTTCTTGTAGGCATCAGACAATTGGGTCTTTTTTTTTTTTAATCCATGTAGCCACTCTAAGTCTTTTGATTGCTGAGTTTAGTCCATTACCAATTATGTATTATTATTGATAAGTAAGAACTTATTTCTGCCATTTTGTTGTTTCCTGGTTGTTTTGTGGTCTTCTCTTCCTTATTTCCTTCCTTCCTGTCTTCCTTTTAGTGAAAGTGATGATTTTCTTGTGGTATATTTTGATTTCTTGCTTTTTATTTTTTGTGTATCCATTGTATATTTTTAAATTTGAGGTTACCATGAGGCTTGCAAATAATATATTAAATAACACCTTGCAAGCCCATGCTTTTTTTATTTAAAAAATACAAACTAAGGCTTTTTCTTTAAGCATCTCTATTAAGAGTAAAAGGAAATAAGACACCTACAACTGAAGCCGAACCCTCCTGCCAATGAGAGATTAGCAGCTCTGGGCAATTTCACATAGCCCAGCAAAGATAGTTTCCTTGAATTATCATGAAAAACTGGCCCTAAAATTTATCAGGATGATTTATTCATGAGAATAATCTGAGATAGCCATTAAAAATATAGATGTCCAGAATCTTAGGTGGTTGTGGGAGAGGAAAGCTCCTGGAATTCTGAATTTTGTGGTTTTTTATTTTTCATTTTTTTATTTCAATAGGTTTTTGGTGTCTGGTTACATGAATAAGTTCTTTAGGTGGTGATTTCTGAGATTTTGATGCATTCATCACCCTAGCAATGTATACTATGACCAATGTATAGTCTTTTATGCCTCACCACTGTCAATCCTTTTCCCCAAGTCCCCAAAGTCCAACATATCATTCTTAAACATTTGTGTCCTCATAGCTTAGCTCCCACATATTGATAAGAACATACCATGTTTGGTTTTCCATTCCTGAGTTACTTCACTTAGAATTGTAATCTCCAATTCCATCCAGGTTGCTGTGGATGCCATCATTTCACTCCATTTTATGGCTGAGTAGTATTCCATGGTATATATGCCACATTTTCTTTATCCACTCACTGACTGATGGGCATTTGGACTGGTTCTGTATTTTTGCAATTGCAAATTGTGCTACTATAAACATGCACATGCAAGGACCTTTTTCATATAATGACTTCTATCATCATATAGAAAATGTGATAACACTCCATTTAAAATGGTTTTTATGCAAAAGATAGGCAATAACAAATGACGATGAGGACGCGGAGAAAAGAGAACCCTTGTACACTGCTAGTGGGAATGTAAATTAGCACAACCACTACAAAGAACAATTTGGAGGTTCCTCAAAAAAAACAACAAAAAAAAATAGAGCTATCATATAATCCAGACATCCCATTGCTAGGGAAATATCCCCAAAAAAGGAAATCAGTATATCAAAGAGGTATCTACACGCCCATGTTTACAGCAGCACTATTCACAATAGCCAAGATTTGGAAGCAACCTAAGTGTCTATGAGCAAATGAATGGATAAAGAAAATGTGGTGCATATCCACAATGGAGTACTATCCAGCCATAAAAAAGAATGAGATTCTGTCATTTGCAACAACATGAATGGAACTGGAGGTCATCATGTTAAGGAAATAAGCTAGGCACAGAAAGACAAACTTTACATATTCTCACTCATTTGTAAGAGCTAAAAATTAAGCAACTGAACTCATGGAGACAGAGTACAAGATGCTGGGAAGGGTAGTGGGGGAGTGGGGAGGAAGACGAGATGGTTAATGGGTACAAAAAATAGAATGGATGAATAAGACCTAGTATTTCCACCAGGCACGGTGGCTCACACCTGGAATCCCAGCACCTTGGGAGGCCAAGACAGGCAGATCACTTGAGGTCAGGAGTTCAAGACCAGCCTGGCCAACATGGTAAAACACTGTCTCTACTAAAAATATAAAAAATGAGCTGGGCATGGTGGCACATGCCTACAGTCCCAGCTACTGGGAGGCTCAGGCAGGAGAATCACTTGAACCCAGGAGGTGGAGGTTGTAGTGAGCCGAGATTATTGTGCCACTGCACTCTAGCCGGGGACACAGAATGAGACTCCATCTCAGAAGAAAAAACAAACAAAAAACACAAGACCTAGTATTTGCTAGCACAACAGGGTGACTATAGTAAAAATAATTTAATTGTACATTTTTTAATAATTAAAAGAGTACAACTGGATTGTTTGTAACGCAAAGGATAAATGCCTGAGGTTATGGATATCTCATTTGTCCTGATGTGATTATTACACATTGCATGCCTGTATCAAAATAGCTCATGTACCCCATAGATATACAGACCTACTATGTATCCCTCAAAAAGAAACAATGCAAGCAAGAAAACAGTGGAACAATACCTTTAAAGAACTGAAAGAGATGGCCAGGCATGGTGGTTTGTGCCTGTAATCCCAGCACTTTTGGAGACTGAAGTGGGAACATCGCTTGAGCCCATGAATTCAACAGCAGCCTGAGCAACATAGGCAGATCCCATTTTCACAAACAAATAGAAAACTACAACAACTGAAAGAGGGCTGGGTGTGGGCTCACACCTGTTACCCCAACATTTTGAAAAGCCAAGGCAGAAGGATCACTTGAGGCCAGGAGTTGAAGACCACCCTGGGCCAGACAAGGAGACCCAGTCTCTACAAAAAAAATTTTACAAAATTATCTGGGCCTGGTGGCACATGCCTGTAGTCCTAGGTACTTGAGAGGCTGAGGCAGGAGAATCGCTTGAGTCCAAGAAGGCTGCAGTGAGCTATGATTGTGCCACTGCACTATACTCTGTGACAGAGTGAGACACTACCTCTTAGAAAAAATAAAAAAAGAAGAACTGAAAGAAAGAACTGCCAAGTTTAAATTATACACCCAGTTTTTTAAAAACCATATTTCAAAAATGAAAATAAAGATATTTTCAGATTTTTTTAAAGTCTGGCAGAATTCATCACTACCAGACTTTAAAAAATATTAAAGGAAGGCCTGAAAGCAGAAGAAAAATGATATCACATAGAAATATTGATCTAACCAAAGTAATGAAGAGAGTCAGAAATGGTTACCACATAGGTAAAATACAGAAGATGTTTTTCCTATTACTTATGTCTCTTTAAGAGATAATTGGTCCTCAACAAAATATTAATAAATTAAATTCAGCAATATAAAAAAAGAATTAGCCAGGCATGATGGTACATGCCTGTGGTCCCAGCTACTTAGGAGGCTGAGGCGGAGGGATCACTTGAGCCCAAAGTTTGAGGTTACAATTAGCTATGATTTGCACCATTGCACTCCAGCCTGAGTGACAGAACGAGACTCTGTTGCTATAAAATAAATAAATAATTTTTTTAATTCTTAAAAATTATGCATCATAACCAAGTTGGACTTACCACACGTATGCAAAACCAGTTCAATATTTGAAAATCAGTCAGTATAACCCATCATATCAACAGGCCAAAGAAGAAAAATCAGGCTGGGTAGAGTGGCTCATACCTATAATCCCAGCAGTTTGGGAGGCCAAGGTGGAAGGATCATTTGAGTCCAGGAGTTCAAGACCAGCCTGGGCAACATAGCAAAACCCTGGCTCTATAAAAAAAATTTTTTTAATTAGCTGGGCATGGTGGCATGCACCTGAAGCTCTAGCTTCTCAAGAGGCTGAGGTGGGAGGATCACTTCAGCCCAGAAAGTAAAAGCTGCAGTGAGCCGTGATTGCACCACTGCACTCCAGTCTGGACGATAGAGCAAGACCCTGTCTAAGAAATAAAATTAAAAAGAAGAAAAATCATATGATCATATTAATTGATATATTTTAAAAAGCATTTTACAAAATCCAATCCCCATTCGCACACACACACACACACAAAGTTTCACAAACTAAGATTAGAGAGAAACTGACTCAACTTGATAAAGAGTATCTATCAAAAACCACAGCTAACAGCATAATTAGTGGTAGAAAGACTGAAAGACCGAATGCTTTTCCCCTAATGTCAGGAACATGGCATCACATTTTTTTTTTTTTTTTTTTTTTGAGACAGAGTCTCACTCTGTCACCCAGGCTAGAGTATAGTGGCAGTGACACAATCATAGCTCACTGCAGCCTGTAACTCTTGGCCTCAAGTGATGCTCCCACCTTCTCCTCCCACAGACACATTCTCATCATTCTTATTCAACACAAAGTACTGTGCAATAGCCTATGTAATAAAGCAAGAAAAACAGTAAATGCAGACAGATTGGAAAGAAAGAAATACAATTGCCCCTATTTGCAGGTTACAAGTATCCTCACAGAAAATCCTAATAAATCTATTTTAACTGTGATTTTAAAAATTAATAAGGGAGGTCACTGTACAGAAAACATGCAAAAATCAACACATGTAGAAAACAAAACTGAAAAGATAATACTGTTTACAACTGCTACAAAGCAAATGAAACACGCAGGTATAAATCTAACAAAACGTGTACAAGATCTGTATGCTGAAAATTATAAAATGCTAACGAAATAAATCACAGAAGACCTAATCAAATACAGAGAAATACTACTTATGACTTAGAAAACAACACTAAAAACATCAATTCTTCCCAAATTGATTTACATAATTTCTATCCAAATCAGCATGGCTTTCTGTAGATATAAATAACTTAATTCTAAAATGTATATGGAAGGGTAAAGGACCTAAAATTGTTAAAATGATTTTGAAAGAGAAGAATATGGTAAGAAGAACCGTTCTACCCAGTGTTAAGCCTTACAAAATAACTTCAGTAATCAAGACAGTAGGGTACTGGTGGAATAATAAATATGTAGATCAATGAAACAGAATAGAGAAAGCAGAAAAGAACCACAAAAATATGTACAACTAATTTTTTTTTTGAGACAGTGTCTTGCTCTTGTCGCCCAGGCTGGAGTACAGTGGCATGATCTCAGCTCACTACAAACTCCGCCTCCCGGGTTCAAGCAATTCTCCTGCCTCAGCCTCCCAAGTAGGTGGGATTACAAACATGTGCCACCGTGCCCAGCTGATTTTTGTATTTTTAATAGAGACAGGGTTTCACCATGTTGCCCAGGCTGGTCTCAAACTCCTGATCTCGGGGGATCCACCCACTTCAGCCTCCCAAAGTGCTGGGATTACAGGCGTGAGCCACCACGACTGGCCAAAAACTGGTTGTTTTTTTTTAATAAAAATTTACAAACACAATTAAATGGAGTAAGGACAGCCTTTTCAAAACTTGTTGGGGGGAAAAAAGGGAGGAGATGTCTATAGGCTAAGAAAAAAAAAAGAAAAGCTAAGCCTCATACTTTATACAAAAATTAAAATGAATTATTGATTTAGATATACATGTAAAATTATGAAACTTTTGGGGGAAAAGAAACATAACAGGGGTAAATCTTCAAGACCTACAGCTGGGAGAACAAGTTTGACTTCAACTTGATATCAAAACTACGATCCCAACCAGGCTCATGCCTGTATCCCAGCAATATGGGAGGCTGAGGCAGGTGCATCAGTTGAGTTCAGGAGTTCAAGACCAGCTGGCCAGTATACTGAAACCTTGTCCCTACTAAAAATACAAAAATTAGCTGGGTATGGTGGCAAGCGCCTGTAATTCCAGCTACTTGGGAGGCTGAGGCAGGATAATTCCTTGAAACCAGGAGGCAGAGGTTGCAGTGAGCCCAGATCATGCCATTGCACACCAGCCTGGGCAACAAGAGGGGAAAAAAAAAAACTTAAGAGAATGAAAAGGGCCAGGCACAGTGGCTCACGCCTATAATCACAGCACTTTGGGAGGTAAAGGTGGGTAGATGGCTTGAGTCTAGCAGTTCAGGATCAGACTAGGCAACATTTCCAGCAGTTCAATAAACATTGCCCAGGCTGGTCTTGAACTGCTGGTCCACCTGTCTGTACAATTAGCTGGATATGGTGGCACATGCTTGTAGTCCCAGCCACTTGAGAGGCTGAGGTGGAAGGATCACTTGAGCCCAAAAGGTCAAGGCTGCAATAAGCCATAATCACACCACTGCACTCCAGCACTGGTAACAGAGTGAGACCCTGTCTCAAAAGAATAACAAGATAAATTACAGACTAGGAGAAAATATTTGCAGGCCAAATATCCAACAAAGGATTTAGTATCTAGAATATAAAGAATTCTCAAAACACAACAGTAGAAAAGCAAACAATACAATTAGAAAGTGTACTAAAAACATTTCACTAAAGAGTAGATACAGGTGACAAGTTAATGAAAAGACGTTAAATTTTGATGATTAAGGAAATCTATATTAAAACCATAATGCAGTATCACTACATGCCTATCGAGTGATAAATAAAAAATGCCAAATTCTGGCAAGAATCTGGGTAAAACTGGATCACTCATACATGGCTAACAGAAATGTAAAATGGGATAGCCACTCTGGAAAATATTTTGGCATTATCTTTTAGAACTAAAAGTGCACTTATCATACAACTCAGCAACTGGACCCTTGGGCATTTATCCCAGGCAAATGAAAACCTATTTGCACTCTGAAATCTATACATGAATGTTGATAACAACTCTATTTGTCATAACCAAGAACTAGACACCACCCAAACTTCCTTCCATGTGTAAATGGTTGAACTGTAGTATATCCAGACCGCAGATACTACTCTGAAATATGAAGGAAAAAACTATTAATAGAATTAGGCCAGCCAGGCATGGTGGCTCAATCCCAGCACTTGGGGAGGCCGAGGCAGATGGATCACGAGGTCAGGAGTTTGAGACCAGCCTGGCCAACACAGTGAAACCCCATCTCTACTAAAAATACAAAAATTAGCTGGGCATGGTGGCAGGCACCTGTAATTCTAGTTACTCAGGAGGCTGAGGCAGGAGAATAGTTTGAACCCAGGATGCAGAGGTTGCAGTGAGCCAAGATCATGGCATTTCATTCCATCCTGGGCAACAGGGCAACACTCCATTTCAAAAAAAAAAAAAATAGGCTTTGGCTGGGCCTCAAGGGAATTATCCTGATTGATTTTTTTAAAAAGCTACACACTGGAGGGACTCAAGATGGTGCAGTGAGAACAACCCAGGATTGAAGCTCTCGGTGAATGCGTGGAGGGTGAGTCAGGGCCGTATTTCCAGACGGATCTTTCTTGCCCACAGAACGGGGAAATTCCCAGGTATAAAAGAGACGTGGGACACCAGGCAGAGATTTTGGCTGGTACAGGCAGCACCAGCAGCTGGCACTGTAGAACAGCGGTGCTCCACAGCGCTCCACACAAAGCACACTGGTCCAGGTGCCCTGTTGAACTGGCAATCTGAGACTTGAGAGGGCTGAACTTGAGACTGAACGGGACTTGGACAGTGAGCCAGGCCAGGAGATTCCAGGGAAACAGCGTTTGGGATAGTGCAGTGGGACAAACAAAACGGTGATTCTAAACGCTCCGGGTGAGGGCACAGCTGAACCCAGGACAGTGCAGCTCCGTGGGAGATGGGCGTCCGCCATTACCAAGGCAATCCGCCCCTACTGAGGTACACGCCCATTGCTGACGCAGCCTGCCGTTGCCAAGGCAACTCGCCACAACAGAGAGACTCCACCGCAGGGCGTAGCCCATGGCAGCAAGGCGGAGACTGCAGCAGAAGAACAGAGCCTGCAGCAACAGGGCGAACCCCAAACCAGCAGGGCGGAGCCTCAGCAGGCAAATAGTGACTAGACTGCCTCCTAGCTGGGCAGGACAGCACAACGGATACTCACAAAGAAAGCCCCAACCCTCCCGAGACAGAGCATCTGAGAAAAAGAGGGGTTTTTTTATGAGTTCTGCTGCAGCAGAATTAAACGTAGCAGCCGAACAGCCCTGAATGAACAACAGAACTCACAGCTCAGCACTTGAGCTCCTATAAAGTACAGACTGTCTCCTCAAGCAGCTCCCTGACCCCTCTATATCCAAAAGACTGACAGTTGGCAGGCATCATTCTGGGACAAAGACAGCAGAAAAACAAACTGGTAGCAACCCTACCGTTCCGCAGCTGCTATAGGTGCACCCCAGACAAGCAGGGCTTGGAGTGGACCTCAGCAGTCATACGGTGGAGGGGCTAGACTGGTAGAAGGAAAACCAAGTAACAGAAATACTTCATCATCAACAATCTGGGCGTCCACTCAGAGACCCAATCAAAAAGTCAGCAACTACGCAGATGACAGGTGGATAAATCCACAAAGATGGGAAGAAACCAGCGCAAAAAGGAGGAAAACACCTGAAACCAGAACACCTCGCCTCCTAGAAAAAACCAAAACTCCTAACCAACAAGGGAACAAAGCTGAATGGAGAATGACTGTGACAAAATGATGGAATTAGACTTCAGAAGGTGGATAATGAGAAACTTTTGTGAGCTAAAAGAACATCTTTTAAATCAATGCAAAGAAACTAAGAACCTTGAAAAAAGATTCAAGGAAATGATAACAAGAATGGATAACTTAGAGAGGAATATAAATGAATTAAAGGAGCTGAAAAACACAATACGAGAACTTCGCGAAGCATGCACAAGTTTCAACAGCCGAATTGACCAAGCAGAAGAAAGAATATCAGAAGTCGAAGATCAACTCAATGAAATAAAACGAGACACCAAGATCGGAGAAAAAAGCACAAAAAAAAATGAACAAAGTCTCCAAGAAATGTGGGACTATGTGAAGAGACCTAACCTACGTTTGATAGGTGTACCTGAATGTGACGAAGAGAATGAATCCAAGCTGGAAAATACTCTTCAGGACATTATCCAGGAAAATTTCCCCCACCTAGCAAGACAGGACAACACTCAAATGCAGGAAATACAGAGAACACCACAAAGATATTCCACAAGAAGAGAAACCCCAAGGCACATAATCGTCAGATTCAACAAGGTTGAAATAAAGGAGAAAATACTAAGGGCAGCCAGAGAGAAAGGTCGGGTCACCCACAAAGGGAAGCCCATCAGACTCACAGCAGATCTCTCGGCAGAAACACTACAAGCCAGAAGAGAGTGGGGGCCAATATTCAACATTCTTAAAGAAAAGAACTTTCAACCCAGAATTTCATATCTAGCCAAACTGAGCTTCATTAGAGAAGGAAAAATAAAATCCTTTGCGAACAAGCAAGTACTCAGAGATTTTGTCACCACCAGGCCTGCTTTACAAGAGCTCCTGAAAGAGGCACTACACATAGAAAGGAACAACCAGTACCAGCCATTCCAAAATCACACTAAATGCTAAAGAGCATCAACATAATGAAGTATCTACAACAACTAACAGGCAAAACAGCCAGCTAGCATCAAAATGGCAGTATCAAATTCACACATAACAATATTAACCCTAAATGTAAATGGCCTAAATGCACCAATCAAAAGACACACACTGGAAAATTGGATAAAAAATCAAAACCCATCAGTGTGCTGTATCCAGGAAACCCATCTCACATGCAAGGATACACAAAGGCTCAAAATAAAGGGATGGAGGAAGATTTACCAAGCAAATGGGAGAGCAAAAAAAAAGCAGGAGTTGCAATTCTCATCTCTGATAAAATAGACTTTAAAGCAACAAAGATCAAAAGAGACAAACAAGGACATTACATAATGGTAAAAGGATCGATACAACAAAAAGAGCTAACGATCCTAAACATACATGGACCCAATACAGGAGCACCCAGATACATAAGGCAAGTTCTTAATGACTTACAAAGAGACTTAGACTCCCACACAATAATAGTGGGAGACTTTAACACTCCACTGTCAATATTAGACAGATCAACCAGACGGAAAATTAACAAGAATATCCAGGGCTAGAACTCAGACCTGGAGCAAGCAAACCCAATAGACATTTACAGAACTCTCCACCCCAAATCCACAGAATATACATTCTTCTCAGCACCACATCACACCTACTCTAAAACTGACCATAGAATTGGAAATAAAGCACTCATCAGCAAATGCAAAACAACTGAAATCATAACAAACAGTCTCTAAGACCATAGTGCAATCAAGTTAGAACTCAGAATTCAGAAACCGACCCAGAACCGCACAGCTTCATGGAAACTGAACAACTGGCTCTTGAATGTTGACTGGATAAACAATGAAATGAAGGCAGAAATAAAGAAGTTCTTCAAAACCAATGAGAACGAAGACACAACATGCCAGAATCTCTGGGACACATTTATAGCAGTCTCTAGAGGAAAATATATAGCAATAAGTGCCCATATAAGGAGAATGGAGAGATCCAAAATTGACACCCTATCATCAAAATTGAAAAAGCTAGAGGAGCAAGATCAAAAAAACTCAAAACCCAGCAGAAGACAAGAAATAACTAAGATCAGAGCTGAACTAAAGGAGATAGAGACACGAAAAACCCTTCAAAAAATCAATAAATCCAAGAGCTGGTTTTTTGAAAAGATCAACAAAATAGACAGACCACTAGCCAGATTGAATAAAAATAAAAGAGAGAACAACCAAATAGATGCAATAAAAAATGATAAAGGGGAAATCACCACAGATTCCACAGAAATTCAAACCATCATCAGAGAATATTACAAACAACTCTATGCACAGAAACTAGTAAACCTGGAAGAAATGGATAAATTCCTGGACTCCTGTGTCCTCCCAACCCTAAACCAGGAGGAAGCCGAAACTATGAATAGACCAATAACAAGGTCAGAAGTCGAGGCAGCAATTAAGAGCCTACCACACAAAAAAAGCCCAGGTCCAGATGGGTTCACAGCCGAATTCTACCAGACACACAAAGAGGAGCTAGTACCATTCCTTCTGAAACTATTCCAAATAATTCAAAAAGAGGGAATCCTTCCCAAATCATTTTATGAGACCAACATCATCCTGATAGCAAAACCTGGCAGAGACCCAACAAGAAAAGAAAACTTCAGGCAAATATCCATGATGAACATAGATGCAAAAATCTTCAATAAAATATTGGCAAGCCGACTGCAACAGCAAATCAAAAAACCTATCCATCATGAACAAGTAGGATTCATCCCAGGGATGCAAGGCTGGTTCAACATATGCAAGTCTATAAACGTAATTCACCACATAAACAGAACCAAAAACAAAAACCACATGATTATCTCAATTGACGCAGAGCAGGCATTCGACAAAACTCAACAGCCCTTTATGCTAAAAACCCTCAATAAACTCGGGATCGATGGAACGTATCTCAAAGTAATAAAAGCTATTTATGACAAACAAACAGCCAATATCCTACTGAATGAGCAAAAACTGGAAGCATTCCCTTTGAAATCTGCCACTAGACAAGGATGCCCTCTCTCACCACTCCTATTCAATATAGTACTGGAAGTTCTAGCCAGAGCAATCAGGCAAGAAAAAGAAATAAAGGGTATTCAAATAGGAAAGGTGGAAGCCAAATTGTCTCTATTTGCAGACGACATGATAGTATACCTAGAAGACCCCATCGTCTCAGCCCAAAAACTCCTGAAACTGATAAGCAACTTCAGCAAAGTCTCAGGATATAAAATCAATGTGCAAAAATCACAAGCATTCTTCTACACCAATAACAGACTTAAAGAAAGCCAAATCAAGAATGAACTGCCATTCACAATTGCTACAAAAAGAATAAAATACCTAGGAATACAACTCACAGGGAATGTAAGGGACCTCTTCAAGGAGAACTACAAACCACTGCTCAACGAAATCAAAGAGGACACAAACAGATGGAGAAACATTCCATGTTCATGGTCAGGAAGAATCAATATCGTGAAAATGGTCATACTGCCCAAAGTAATTTACAGAATCAATGCTATCCCCATCAAGCTACCATTGACTTTCTTCACCGAACTGGAAAAAACCACATTGAACTTCATATGGAACCAAAAGAGAGCCCGCATAGCCAAGTCAATTCTAAGCAAAAAGAACACAGCAGGGGGCATCACACTACCAGATTTCAAACTATACTACAAGGCTACAGTAATCAAAATAGTATGGTACTGGTACCAAAACAGAGATATAGACCAATGGAACAGAACAGAGGCATCAGAGGCAACACAACATATCTACAACCATACAATCTTTGATAAACCTGACAAAAACAAGCAATGGGGAAGGATTCCCTGTTTAATAAATGGTGTTGGGAAAACTGGCTAGCCATGTGCAGAAAGCAGAAACTAGACCCCTTCCTGACACCTTACACTAAAATTAACTCCAGATGGATTAAAGACTTAAACATAAGACCTGGCACCATAAAAACCCTCGAAGAAAATATAGGCAAAACCATCCAGGACATAGGAGTAGGCAAGGACTTCATGACCAAAACACCAAAAGCATTGGCAACAAAAGCCAAAATAGACAAATGGAACCTAATCAAACTCCACAGCTTCTGCACAGCAAAAGAAACAGTCATTAGAGTGAATCGGCAACCAACAGAATGGGAAAAAATTTTTGCAGTTTACCCATCTAACAAATGGCTGATATCCAGAATTTACAAAGAACTCAAACAGATTTACAAGAAAAAAACAAGCCCATTCTAAAATGGGCAAAGGATATGAACAGACACTTTACAAAAGAAGACATATATGAGGCCAACAATCATATGAAAAAATGTTCATCATCACTGGTCATTAGAGAGATGCAAATCAAAAGCACATTGAGATACCATCTCACGCCAGTTAGAATGGCGATCATTAAAATATCTGGAGACAACAGATGCTGGAGAGATGTGGAGAAAAAGGAACACTTTTACACTGTTGGTGGGAGTGTAAATTAGTTCAACCATTGTGGAAGACAGTGTGGCAATTCCTCAAGGCCTTAGAAATAGAAATTCCAATTGACCCAGCAATCCCATTACTGGGTATATATATCCAAAGGACTATAAATCGTTCTACTATAAGGACACATGCACACGAATGTTCATTGCAGCACTGTTAACAATAGCAAAGACCTGGAATCAACCGAAATGCCCATTGATAATAGACTGGATTGGGAAAATGTGGCACATATACACCATGGAATATTATGCAGCAATCAGAAATGATGAGCTCGTGTTGTTTGTAGGGACATGGATGAATCTGGAGAACATCATTCTCAGCAAACTGACACAAGAACAGAAAATGAAATACCGCATATTCTCACTCATAGGCAGGTGATGAAAAATGAGAACACATGGACACAGGGAGGGGAGTACTAAACACTGGGGTCTATTGGGGGGAAAAGGGGAGGGCCAGCAGGGGGGGAGCTGGGGAGGGATAGCCTGGGGAGAAATGCCAAATGTGGTTGAAGGGGAGAAAGGAAGCAAAACACACTGCCACGTGTGTACCTATGCAACTGTCTTGCATGTTCTGCACATGTACCCCAAAACCTAAAATGCAATAAAAAAATTTTTTAAAAAAAAGCTACACACTGTATGACACAACATAAGTGATTCCATTCATGTAGTATGCTTGAATAACAATATTAAAAGATGGAGAACAGATTAGTGGCTGCTGGGATTAGGGACTGGGGAGAAAGAAGGTAGATGTGACTATAATGGCATCAGGGAGGCTTATGGTGATGAAACGGGTCTGTATCTTGATTGTGGTGACAATTACACAAAGCTACACATATTATAAAACTTCATAGAACTACATACACACACAAATGAGTGCATGTATAACTGGTGAAATCTGACTAACCCCTGTGGATTATACCAATGCCAATTTCTGGGTTTTCGTTCTTCGTTTTTTTGAGACGGAGTTTCAATCTCATCACCCAGGCTGGAGTGCAATGGCTCACTGCAACCTCCACCTCCCAGGCTCATGCAATTCTCCTGCCTCAGCCTCCCAAGTAGCTGGGATTACAGGTGCCCACCACCATGCCCAGGTAATTTTCATATTTTTAGTTGAGATGGGGTTTCACCATGTTGGCCACACTGGTCTCAAACTCTTGACCTCAGGTGATCCGCCCAAAGTGCCCATAGGGCCAGTTTCTTGTATCACTTACATACATAACTGATACAGTATGTAGTTATGCAAAATGGCAACATTGAGAGAGGAGGTGAAGAATGTGCAGGACCTTTCTATATACTTCATTGCAACATCCTGTTTATCTGTAATTATTTCAAAATAAAACATCTGAAAAAAGAAAACTGGCTGTTCAAGCAAAAGTAATAGACTGGGGTTTATTAAAAACATGTAAGTAAAACATATTAGAAGAAAAGCATAAAAGCTAGGTGGAGGAAAACAAAGGTGTAATCCTATAAAGTTACGTTTACTCCTGTGAAGTTATGTAAAGTGATACAATATAACTTGAAAGTAGACTGTGATGAGTTGAAGATAATTCTAACCAGCCAGGCACAGTGGCTCATGCCTGTAATCTCAGCACTTTGGGAGGCTGAGGCAGGCGGATCACCTAAGGTCAGGAGTTCAAAACCCACCTGACCAACATGGAAAAAACCCCATCTGTACTAAAAATACAAAATTAGCTGGGCATGTTGGCATATGCCTGTAATCCCAGCTACTTGGGAGGCTGAGGCAGAAGGATTACATTAGAGTGAACCCTACTGTAAACTATGGACTGAGTGACATGTCAATATAGGTCCACCGATAGTAACAAATGCACCAATGGGCTGAAAACAATCCAAGATAGCTGATCGCTAACATCTCGGGATTGCAGCTCCCAGTGAAAGCGCAGAGAATGAGAGGATGCCACACTTTCAGACAAATTTTGGTAGCTCACGGAGCAGAAGATTCCCAGTGGAGGAGCCCCACACGTCACCAGCGCGACTCTTGTGGTCGGCGCAGTGGTTTTGCCGGAACCTTGGTGCAGCAGATTTTGGTGCAGAGTAAATGGGACTGGTTCCCCTTCTGACCGACGTTTGGAGCTCCAGGAAGGCAGAGTCGCCTATTATGAACTCAAGAAGGAAGCCAGACTGGAGATTCCCAGGCAGAAAAGCACCGTCAGTCTTAACGCCGCTGTTTTGGCTGGTGTAGCGGGTTGCTCATATTTCGGCCCTGGGAATTAACAACTTGGACGTCCACTCAGAGACCTAATTTGAAAGTTGGTAATTACAAAGACGACAGCTGGATAAATTTACAATGATGGGAAGAAACCAGCGTAAAAAGGCTGAGAATACTCAAAATCAGAATGCCTCTCCCTCTAAAGAAGATCACAGTTTCTCATCAACGAGGGAACAAGGCTTGATGGAGAACGAGTGCATCCCATTAACAGAATCAGGCTTCAGGAGATGGATAATAAGAAACTTCTGTGAGTTAAAAGAACATGTTGTAGCCTAATGTAAAGAAACTAAGAACTTTGAAAAAAGGTTTGACGAAATCCTAATGAGAAGAGACAACTTAGAGAGGAACATAAGTGAATTAATGGAACTGAGAGAACTCCAAGAAGTATGCACAGGTTTAAACACTCGAATTGTTCAAGCAGAAGAAAGGATATCAGAGGTCGAAGTCCAACTTAATGAAATAAAATGAGAAGACAAGATTAGAGAAAAAAGGATTAAAAAGGAATGAGCAAAGTCTCCAAGAAATGTGGGACTATGTGAAAAGACCAAATTTACATTTGATAGGTGTACCTGAATGCGACGGAGAGAATGAATCCAAGCTGGAAAATATTCTTCAGGATATTATTCAGGAAAATTTTCCTAACCTAGCAAGGCAGGACAATATTCAACCCCAGGTAATACAGAGGACACCACAAAGATATTCCTCAAGAAGAGCAACCCCAAGGCACATAATCGTTAGATTCACCAGGGTTGAAACGAAGGAGAAATTACTAAGGGCAGCCAGAGAGAAAGGTCAGGTTACCCACAAAGGGAAGCCTATCAAACTTACAGCAGATCTCTCAGCAGAAACTCTACAAGCCAGAAGAGAGTGGGGGCCGATATTCAACATCCTTAAAGAACAGAACTTTCAGCCCAGAATTTCATATCCAGCCAGACTAAGCTTCACAACTGAAGGAAAAATAAAATCTTTTATGAACAAGCAAGTACTCAGAGATTTTAATACCACCAGGCCTGCTTTACAAGAGCTTCTGATAGAAGCATTACACATAGAAAGAAACAACCAGTATGAGCCTTTCTAAAAATATACCAAAAAGTAAAGAGCATCAACATAAAGAAGAATTTACATCAACGAATGGATAAAACAGCCAGTTAACATCAAATGGCAGTAATCCTAAATTTAAATAGACTAAATCCCCCAATCAAAAGATACAGCCAAAACCCAATGGTATGCTACATCCAGACCCATTTCACATGCAAGGATACACAAAGACTCAAAACAAAGGGATGGAGAAAGATTTACCAACCAAATGGAGAGCAAAAATAAATAAATAAAAAGCAGGACTTGCAATTCTCGTATCTGATAAAATAGATTTTAAAGCAACAAAGATATAGTGGTAAAAGGATCAATGCAACAACAAGAGCTAATGATCCTAACACCCAGATACATAGAGACTTAGACTCAATGAGACAGAAAATTAATAAGGATATCCAGGACTCAAACTCAGATCCGGAACAAGTAAACTTAATAAATATTTACAGAGCTCTCCACTCTAAATACACAAAATATACATTCTTGTCAATACCACATCACACCTGCTCACAGGTTTAAATGAAATATTGATTGGCCATTATTAATACCCATTGTTTTTTAGAATAAAGCAACATTTCCATTCTCTCTCCCTCTTTTTCTTCCTCTTTATTCCTCTCCACTCCCTTTTTTTTCTTTCCTTCTCTCAAAAAAGAAAGAAAGAAAGAAAGAAAGAAAGAAAGAAAGAAAGAAAGAAAGAAAGAAAGAAAGAAAGAAATCAACTTGTAGACCTCTAGATCCAGGTCAGCAATGTCTCTCTCACTGCCTGATTTCCTTCCTTCTCTTCTCTCCCTTCCTCCCTCCCTACCTCCCCCGCTCCCTTCCTCCCTCCCTCCCTCCCTTCCTCCTTTCCTCCCTTCCTGCCTTCCTCCCTTCCTCCTTTCCTCCCTAAAAAAAAAAAAAAAAAAATGCACGGATGGTGACAATGGGGGAGGTCTTACATGGAGTGGGGCAGGGTGTATATGAGAACACTCTGTACTTTCAACTCAGCTTTGCTGTGAACCTACAATAGCTCTAAAAAATAAAGTCTATTTTTTTAAAAAAGGAAAGAAGTACTGGTAAATGCTGCAACGTCGATGAACATTGAAAACACTGTGCTAAGTGAAAGAAGCCAGTCACAAAACACCACATGCTATATGACTGACTCCATTTATATATGTCCAGAATACGTAAATATATAGAAAAAGAAAGTGCATGATTAGTGGCCTAGAACTGAGGCATATGGAGGAGCGAATGGGAAAGAGCTGCTAACTGACATGGGGTTTCTTTGGGGATGAAATACTCTAAACTTAGATCATGGTGGTGGTTGCAGAACTTCGTCAACATACTGAAAACCAACGAATTGTGTACACTTTCAATGGGCGAATTTTATAGTATGATAAAATCTTAATAAAGAAATGTTAAAAAATTGTTTTAATCACTATGGTAACTGAAAACAGAAATCATTTATGTAAGGTATACGCATGTGAGGAAGAGGTACATATTCAGAAGTAAATACATATGTCCATAGATTCAGTAAATACCTTTTAGTTATGATCTTAAATCAGAGGTAAGAAAAGGGAAACGAGTGTACCTTGTGTGCTGATACTACTCTATAGAATACTGGTGTGATTATCTTCCCTTAAAGAAAGAAGAGTAAAAGTCATACTAGCTATAAAATCATATTGTTTAAAATGTATAATGAATCAAAATAAGTCTGTATTAAACATCTTTTGTTTAAAATATACAATGGAGGCCAAATACAATGGCTCATGCCTGTAATTCAAGCACTTTGGGAGGCCAAGGAGAGCAGATCACTTGAGGTTAGGTGTTTGAGACCAGCCTGGCCAACATGGCAAAACCCCGTCTCTACTAAAAATAGAAAAATTAGCCAGGCATGGTGATACATACCTGTAGTCCCAGCTACTCAGGAGGTTGAGGCACAAGAATCACTTGAACCCGGAGGCAAAGGTTGCAGTGAGCTGAGATCACCCCACTGCACACTGGGCAGCAGGGAGAGACTCCAGCTCAAAAAAACAAACATAAAACAAAATAAAATAAAATATACAATGAATCAAGGGTAAAGTCATAATAAAAATAACTAGCTGGACACAGTGACTGTCACCTGTAATCCCAGCTGCTCAGGAGGCTGAGGTGGGGGAATTGCTTGTGCCCAGGAGTTTCAAGGCCATAGTGAGCCACAGTCATACAACTGCACCCCAGCCTGGACGATGGAACAAGATCACGCATCTAAATTGATCCAGCATTCTACTCCTGGATATTTACCCAAGAATAATATGAAGGCCCATACACAACTGTTCATAATACATTGTTTATTTAATAGCCAAAAATTAGAAGTGATCCAAATGTCCATCAACAGGTAAATGGAAACAGACTGCACAGATGTGGTACATCCATACAATGGAATGTTATACAGCAACAAAAAGGAAAGAATCAACACAAGCAGCAAGACAGATGAATCTAAAAAGTAACTATGCTGAGTGAAAGAAAACAGACCAAAGGAGAGCACATACTCTATGATTCCATTTATAGAAAACTTAAGAAAATGCAAACAAAGCTGTAAGGACAGAAAGAAGTTCAATGGCTGCCAGGGAAGGGTGGTGGATCATAAGAAGCCTGAGAAAACTTTTGTGCGTGATGGGTATGATCCCCCTGTTGATCATGGCGACAGTTTCACAGATATAAACAGATGGCAAAACTTTAAATTATCCACTTTAAATATAAGCAGTGTATTATAAATCAGTTATACCTCACTGTGGCTGTTTTAAAAAGATGACTCCAAGCTTAAGAAAGATAAGCCAGGAACAGTGGCTCATGCCTGTAATCCCAGCACCCTGGGAGGCCGAGGTGGGTGGATAACTTGAGCAACCTGGTCTTAAGCTCAGGAGTTCAAGACCAGCCGGGGCAATATAACAAAACCCTGTCTCTACAGAAGGTATAAAAGTTAGCTGGGTGTAGTGGCATGCGCCTGTAGTCCCAGCTACTCTGTGGGCTGAGGCAGGAAGATTGTTTTAGAAGTTCAGGCTGCAGTGAGCTGTGTTCATACTTCTGCATTCTAGCACTCCAGCCTGGTGACCAAGCAAGACCCTGACGAAAAAAAAAAGATAGATCTTAGAGGACTCTAACAACCCCTCTTCCCAGGGTGTGCAGGGGAACTGAGCCAAGGGCCTCACTCCTGTCCTTGCTTTTTCTGAGCTCAAGCCCAGGGCTTTGCACAAACTCCAATGTGCATTCTACAAAGGCAATCAGAGCAGGCTGTCTCTCTCCTCTCTAATCTTTATGGCTCCTCTACATCTCTACCCCCATATTTAAACTGAAGCTAAGAGATACTACTATGTGCTTATGAAACTGCAGCTTCCCTCCAATCCCACCCTGGGAAAGACTTCAAATACAATAATTCTAAGGAGAAAGATAAGCATAAGCAGATCTATTTTATTCTGTGTACAGAGCTCTACCAGAAGAAATGCCTCACCAAAATAGAAGTTATTTCTCGTCCTCACTGACAGGTATTTGCCCCTTTGCCATAGTATAGACGAGAACAGGAAAATGCTTGGATATCGCCGAGGGTCACACTATCTGTTAAAACTAGGTTTGGCTCTGCGGAATAGAAAACGTGCTTTCATGTAAGCATTCATTTTCCCTCATTAAAGACCAGGAGTAACCAGTCAGGAACTGTTTTGGCAGCTCTGTGAAGTCATCAGGGTTTCGGCCTTCTGTTTCCTCCAGCATGTGATATCCATCCTCAAGGTCACATGATGTCTGCTGAAGACCTGCTCTAAGCAGCAGGAGGAAGGACGCAGGGAAGGCAAAGAAAGGGGCTCTGATTGTCCCAGAAGATAAAAGCCAGACTACCAGAGAGAAAGTCAGGTGTCTGGCCATTTGGAGTCAAAAGAGATCATAGACACTGGAACCAATCTGGAATAGCACTCAGGTACTTTGGAGGGTGTGCCCTAAGAGAACTGATCACTGGAGCTGAAAAAGGACCTCTGGGTATAAGGGCCACACAACTGATTATGGTGCTAACATTTTCCTTTTCTTGAAAAACTGCTGCAAAGAGCTCCCCTCCTAAGTTCTGGTCCCATCCTTCAGAGACTGTATTACAAGTGCAAGCAGCGCCTCTCCTGACTGTGGACCAAACAGGCACTGGGAGACCCCATTGACACTGCCCCTGAATACCTTGCATCTTCCCCTGAGCACTCAGCTACCCAGGGTGTCTGGGATACCCATGGTGAGTTGGGTGCATGGGTGGATCTGAGCAAGACAAATGTTTGCACTTCCTGAACACACACTTGAAAAGTGGTAAGTTCTCAACAAATTCGTAAAAGTGGGTTCAGTATGTTATCGTTAGTGGGAAAGTGGTGGCAGGTCTGTTCAACAGTGGAAGGAAAGGTGGAATCAGACAGTAAGAGGCACAGAGAAGGTAGTCAAAGGGTGGTTGCTGTCATCAGCCCAGGCTCTCCTGCCCACCAACCGCAGGCCACCATCCCAGAACTCCTCTCTGACATAAGGAGCTGGGGAGCATCTGTCTTGACAAGCCTTATGCGATCAGCCCCTGGCAGCCTCACACCTGGTAGGCTAAGGGACTGGGAGTGAGCCAGAGCCCCTCTGCTAAGCATAACTTCAGGCAGTGGGCAGCCCACCCCTGAAGAATCAGTACTGACAGAGCACTGCTGCCTTCGCTGCTGACCACACAGAGTGTACAGCTCCTTTCTCAGTTTTGATGCTCTGGCCACACGATGCCCCAGAACCCGTTTCTACTCGGCCTGTGCTCTCCCACCACTGTCAGTGAATGAGATCAGAGTGAATGCAGCTGTACACCACTCCTTAATACATTCAAAAGCACAGAGGAGATTCCTGAACACAAAACCAGAAGAGGGTAGAGCCCTGGAAGGGAATATCCTACCCAAGTGCGGTACTTAACTATAATTATTTCAGTAATGCATTATCTGTGTTTAAGGTCATTTCAGAGGCACTAACTGTATAAAATAAGTCCCCTTCCTCCCCACAACTAGCTGCACTCCCCAGGGACCACCATGTACAGTTTCTGGTATCCCTTTCAGAGTTCTCTATCCAAGTGTATTCTGTTGAATGCATGTGCTAGAATTTTACTTATAGATAATTCAATTAACAACAATCACTAATTTATAAAATGCATATTATTGACACTGACATTGGAGGTGGAAAAACAACTAAAAGTGGTAAAAGTGAACGTTTAATTCTTCGAGTGCAGTTTTTGAAATGACCACCAGGTGTCAGAGTTATCAATAGTAATCCCCAAATTACGACTGGAAAGTTACAAGAACGGAAAAGTGCCTGACTGGGAATGAGACGACGAGATTCCCCCCTCAACAGGATTCCTTGGCCCTTTGGCCCAATATTTCATCTACTTACGGTTGCAGGGAGGGAGGAAGGGAAGCTACAGAAGAAAAAAAAAATCCTCAGACCACAGTTCCCTTTCAGTTGGGTACCCTTTGATCTTTAGAGAAGCTCTGTGAAGGCACTGTTAAATTTTACAGGAGAAATGTAAAGACTAGGCAGAGTCGGTCCTGTACAGCTGCAAGGCTACTTTTGGAAGCCAGAGCTATCTCCTTTCCTCAGTAGGGGTGGAGAACAGAAGAGGACACAGACAGACAGACACACACAGACACAGACACACACACACACACACACACGCACGCACGCACAGGCGAGGACTCAGCTACGGCCATCCTTGTTTTAAAAGGGAAAATCCAGTTCTTTGTAGGAGCACCTCCTAGTTTACCGCCACCATGTCTTACTCATTTCCCATTGATTCCTTGCATGCACTTCCTCTAGCAGGCCTGACCTGCCGGCTGTCCTGAGCTGCTGATCTATAAATATTCCACCTCCATGCTTCAGAGAAGGGTGTGGACAGTCTCCCCTCAGCATATCCAGGCTGTCATCCAGGGGTGGTTACACCACCCTTCCTCCAGGGCAGAGGCCTGAGCGAGGTGGCCTTGCTGCTCCTACTCCCTGGCACCACACGCCCAGCTCTTGTGCAGCCAACATACCATGGACGGCTCCAGGCAGCAAGCCTCTTCCTGTATCTTCTTGGATCACTGATATCCATACTGGCAGACCAGAATAGTGAAGCAGTCACAAGGCCTTTTATAAAGAGGGCACAGAATAGCGCACAGAATAGCACAAGTCCAGAGTGAGCTAATGTTTTCCCTGGGAGGGCACAGTCAAAGAGTATCAAAAAGAAAGGGGAATCTGGCCGGGCACAATGGCTCATGCCTGTAATCCCAGCACTTTCAGAGGCTGAAGTGGGAGGATCTCTTGAGGCCAGGGGTTCAGGACCAGCCTGAGCAACACAGCGCAATCCTGTCTCTACAAAAATACAAAAATTAGCTGGGCATGGTGGCATGCACTTGAGAAGCTTGAGAAGCTGAGGTGGAAGGATGGCTTAAGCCCAGGAGGTCCAGGCTACTGTGAGCCATGACTGCACCACCGCACTCCAGCCAAGGCAACAAAGAGAGGCCCTGTCTCCAAAACAAAAAATAAATATATAAATAAATAAAAGGGGAATCTTTACATGTCCCATTGACACTTGTCTAGGCTGCTCCCTGGACCACACCTCATATCTGAGCTATGAGGCTAGGGAAGGGATCAGATAGGATTCAGACCCCTACACACCGGAACTTTGTGGATGGAACTTCGCTATGCAGAACGATGCAGAGCTTGTGGAAAGGGGCAGGAGATGGTGTGAAGAGAGGGGAGGGGAAGAAAAGAGTTCCACTCTCCATGGAGCATGTTATAGGTTTCAATCCTACTCGAGATGTGACTTCCATCATTTCTGACAGATTAAGGTGACCTTTTTATGCGAGTTCAATAACCACATCTGCTAAACTGGCACATCCCATATCGACCACATGAAGCAAGTAATTATTTTAGTCACCATACTATAAATACTATATAAAATTTAAAATTATGTACCTGTGGTACCACGCATATAATAAAATACCAGCTATTATTAAAATACTGGTAGTATTCATATTCAATATGATAATACAGTATGTTTGATGTTTCAAACATGAGGTTCAAGCCAAATGCTTCATATAAAAATAAAAAGAGCAAAGCAATGTTTATATCTGGATGTCCATTCATTTACCGTGACTGATATAATAACTGTCGCTTTAATGCAGCCAACATAGCTATGGCAATCGAAATCTTTCTCCATTATCCTATAACTTATAAGGGGTACAGAATAGAAAGAATCTCATAATGCATAATGCTATTCCTATTATATCCTCTTCCTGAGTAGGGTCAGACTGAGCCATGGGCAAAGACTGTCCAGCATCACCCTCGTCTGCCCTGGATGTGTCTACCTCAAGGAAGGGCTAATAATGGGCCTCCTCTCTGGGCACCGAACTCACTCTTTGGTGACATTTGGATGATCCTAGGTCTACTAGATTCCTGGTAAGCCAAAGAACATTCCAAACCTCTGCAAAGTCTTCCTATCAGTCACAAGTTCTACTTCATTATGCCATTCAAACAGTAAGGGCTTCACAAGGCCAAGACAGACTTCACTGGTCTATGTGTACCTTGATGGGGTGGGGAGAGTGAAAGGAGGGTGGATTCAGGTCCCCAGCTCACTGATTCAAATACAGACCGTCCCTGATCTACAATGGTTCAGCTTTACGATAGTGTGAAAGCAATATATATTCAGTAAAAACCATACTTCAAGTCCCCATACAACCATTCTGTTTTTCCCTTTCTATACACTGTTCAATAAACTACATGCTATTCATCATTATTATATAATAGGCTTTATGTTAGATGATTTTGCCCAACTGTAGGCTACTGTAGTGTTCTGAGCATGTTTAAGGTAGGCTAGGCTAAGCTATGAAGTTCTGTGGGTTAGATGGATTAGACACATTTTTGACTTACAATATTTTCTACTTACAATGGGTTTATTGAGATACAACCCCACTGAAAGTTGAGAAGCATCTCTGTACCTGCTTGCCACCACCTCCTCCAGGTTATTCACGCTTTAAGTAGGTGAGTCAGAGGAGGTGGGCGGTTATATTTGGTTTTGCCATGTGTATGGTATGCTGATGACAGTGGCTGCTCCCTCTAGTTAATCCTTCCACAAGTGACTCCACCTCCAAGCTCTGAACTCAGCCAGGTAAAATGCCTGATTGAGAATCTCCCATCTTTTCACCAGTACCAGAGGCTGATTCTCTTCTAGAAAGCAAGGAAGGAAACCATTGCTGTGAACACAGAAGCTGAAGACTTCCTGAGCCAGTCACGAGCTTGGGTGCAGAGTGAGGCCAAGCTAAAAGCTCAGACAGGTCACTGACTGTAATTATCCCTCCCATAAGGGCAGCCTTCCTCACCTGCAGCCACGCAGCTTCTGAGGCAGTGACAAATAGCTGTGCCTGTCGAAACTCCTAAGGAAACATTCCTCACCAGGTCTCTCAGTCCAGGCTTCAGTGACGGGACCAGAAAAGTAAACAGACTACACCGAAGAAACAAGAGAGAACTGGTTCTCCTGCTCTCTGGCTGGTTTATGACATTTCAATTATGTTCAACACAATATAGCTGAATTATCTTTAACCTTACCAAGCTTCCTAGCTTTGCAAAAGAAATATTAGTTGATAGAGTGGAAGGATAGCTAGAA
Source organism: Callithrix jacchus (assembly GCF_049354715.1). NCBI lineage: Eukaryota > Metazoa > Chordata > Mammalia > Primates > Cebidae > Callithrix > Callithrix jacchus. The sequence goes on from NC_133520.1 coordinate 4,522,834, forward strand.
GCAGAGATCTGAAAAACAAAACTCACAAGTAGAAATGAGCCCATAAATGATACTACCACAATACTGGGTAGATAAAGCATAGCACCTTTTACTCAAGGAACCATGAGTGAGGGACATTTTGGGTGTTATTTGTAATTTATTTCTTAGAATAATATAGTATATTTTCTTCAAGCAACTTTGCTATTATTTCTGCAAATGGAAGAGGAACCCTAGGTTCTAATCTCCCCAGTTGCTGTGCTGCCATGATTACCATCATACTAGAACAGTTCGAGATCATTCTGCCTAAAGTCAAGACGGAGATTCTTCATATACAGTCTTTTGGACAATGTGACTCAGTGTCTGAACAAACTGATCTTGGGTTTTAATAGTTCTGCTGAGGGGAGGGAGGATAACGAAGGGTCCCATTTCGTCTCTCTGTTTCACTTTTCTTCTCCCCTCAATGCTACGAAAATCTTCTTTCAAAACTTGTCAAAGGTGGCAGGGCACAGTGGCAGGCACCCGTAGTCCCAGCCACTAAGGAAGCTGAGGCAGAAGGATGGCTTGACCCCACAATTTTGAGGCTGTGGTACACTTTGATGATGCCTATGAATAGCCTGTACCCTGCACTCCAGTCTGGGCGACATAGCAAGAACCCATCTCTAAAAATTAAAAGAAAATTTTTTAAAGCATTGTCAAAGGTATACAACAACCTCATAGTGAAATATCCAAAGTTCTTCTGATTGTGGTGTTAGAACTTAGCATAACACTTGCAACCTCCAGTGACTACAGGTGCCAAATAGATTTGTTTCATAATATCTTCAGGCTGGGTAGAGTGGCTCACGCCTATAACCCCTACACTTTGGGAGGCCAAAGCAGGAGGATCCCTTGAGCCTAAGAGTTCAAGACCAGCTTGGGCAACATTGTGAGAAACTGTTTCTACAAAAAAAAAAAAAAAAAGCCAGGTATGGTAGCTCATGTCTGTGGACACAGCTACTCAGAAGGGCTAAAGTGGAAGGATTGGAAGATGGGTTGAGCCAGGAAGTCAAAGCTGCAGTAAGCCATGATCACACCACTGCACTCCAGCCTGGGTGACAGACAGACCGTGTCTCTCTCAATTAAAAACATATGTACACACACATTTATATGTATATGTGTGTGTATATGTATATATAACATATATAATCTTGAGTTAATTCTTTTTGCTCAAGATTGTGCATATTATATATGCACGTAATTTATATATATATCATATATAATATATGATATGTATATTATATATAATATACATTTATGTAACAATGTATATTATATATATATATAATTATATTTTCGTTTGAGAGGGAGTCTTGCTCTGTCACCAGGCTGGAATGCAATACATATATAATACACACTACATATGTAATATAATAATATGTATATTATATATATAAGTATTATATGTAATATATCATATGTAATACCTGAAATACTTGAATTTTTTAAAAAATCCATTTCTTCTTGAAATACAGCCCCCTTTGCCAGGTGCAGTGGCTCACGCCTGTAATCCCAGCACTTTGTAAGGCAGAGGCAAGTGGATCACTTGAGGTCAGGAGTTCGAGACCAGCCTGCCAAACATAGTGAAACCCCAACTCTACTAAAAATACAAAAATCAACTGGGCATGGTGGTGGGCGCCTGTAATCCCAGCTATTCGGGAGGCTGAGGCGGGAATATCGATTGAATCCGGGAGGCAGAGTTTGCAGTGAGCTGAGATCACACCATTGCACTCCAGCCTGGGTGACAAGAGCAAAACTCTGCCTCAAGATAAAAAGAAAAAGAAATACAGCCCACTTTTATTTTTACTTTTTAGACAAGGTCTGGCTCTACTACCCAGGCTGGAGTGACGTGGTGCAATCTGGGCTCACTCCAAATTCCACCTTCCAGGCTCAAGCCATCCCCCCACCTCAGCCTCCTGAGTAGCTAGGACAACAGATGCACACAACACGCCAACTAATTTTTGTAGTTTTTGTAGAGATAGGGTCTCACTTCATTACCCAGGCTGGCCTCAAACTGGTGAGCTAAAGAGACCCACCCACCTCAGCCTCCCAAAGTGCTGGAATTACAGGTGTGAGCCATCACGGCCAGCCCAGCCCAGCCCACTTTTAAGAGACATGGGGCCAGGTGAAATGGCTTAGGCCTGTAATCCCAGCACTTTGGGAGGCCAAGGCGGGTGGATCACTTGAGGTCAGGAGTTCAAGACCAGTCTAGCCAACATGGTGAAACCCTGTCGCTAGTAAAAATACAAAAATTAAAAAGAAAAAATAGCACACTGGTTAGGCAGAAAGAAAAAACACAAAAAAATTAGTCAGGCATGGTGGCCTGCATCTGTAATCCCAGCTACTCAGGAGGCTGAGGCAGCAGAATCACTTGAACACAGAAGGCAGAGGTTGCAGTGAGTTGAGATCGTGCCACTGCACACCAGCCTGAGCAACAGAGTGAGACTCTGTCTAAAAAAAAAGAGAGACACGGTTGTAAGAAATAGTTCACTTTCCTCTTAATTCTACTATCAGAAATACAATAGTGCAACAAGGTTGAATTTCAAAAGTCACAATAAATACAACAGTACTGCAAGTGGCAGCTGATAGTCAACCTCAGTATCTGGGAGGCAACAGGGAATAGTGGTGACTCTGGTAAATTGAAAAGCACATAACCTGTATAAAAGCAGAAGCCACTGTTAATGCCAACCATCTGTTTTGCAAAAGTGCGGATCCAAGTCTTTGAAGAGAAACCAGAAGTCCAGATTCCTATGTGTAATCTCTCTATTTTTCAGTATGGACTATTAGCTTAAAAGAAAAAGGAAAAGTCATGTGGTTACCACTTTGCTACCTCCCTTTACTACCTAGAGGCAATCTGACTGGGAAGAGAACTGTTCTGGAAGCCAGGGAGCCAAGATTGTTAAACCCAGCTCTGACACCAACCCACTTTCTTCCCCTGGGCAAAAGACCTAATCATCCAGGACCTCAGTTGCCTTGTCTAAAGTTTAGAGGTCCAAAATTCCTTTCTTTTTTTTTTTTTTGTTTTTTTGTTTTTTCGTTTGAGAGGGAGTCTTGCTCTGTCACCAGGCTGGAATGCAATGGCATGATTTCAGCTCACTGCACCCTCTGCCTCCTGGGTACATGCAATCCTCCTGCCTTAGCCTCCCAAGTAGATGGGCTTACAGGCAGGCGCCACCACGCCCAGCTAATTTTTGTATTTTTAGTAGAGAAAGGGTTTCACCATGTGGGCCAGGATGGTCTCAATGTCCTGACCTTGTAATCCACCCGCCTTGGGCTCCCAAAGTGCTGGGATTACAGCCGTTAGCCACCATCCGTGGCTCCAAAATTCCTTTCAATCCTAAAGTACAGCATACAGATGAATACATTTACTAGACAGTCAATGCCCACAAGAATAACCAGGGACATAATTAAATGAAAAACAAAATTAGATCAATGTGCCATAGCAGGCTCTATTACACTGTTTAGACATGGCCTTGGTGTGAGCAAGCTATTTGATTAACATAACCCCAAGAATGGGAACATGTTTACCAGAGCAGATCTCCTTTCCAATAGCCACCCACCCATGGGGACAAAAAAAAAGTACAGATCTCTAGCACATCATGACTCTGGCAGGAGCACCCCTCTATGAAACAGAACTCTTGGGTCTTTTGAACCCAGACCCAGGGTTTCAAGGGAATAATTCTGAGTCAGAACAAAGCTGACCAACAGGCTGCTCCAAGCCACAGGTCTTGCTTGGCAAGTTCACGCTCAGCCTACCTGAGATGAGCTTTGTAGTTGCCACATCATGGTCTCCCGCAGGAGCCAACCGTACTAGGAACAGCTCTTGTTACATAATCCTCAGCCATGCCCACGACTGTGCACGAGGACATGGCTTTGCCCTGCACAAAAGCACACAGGATTTTAGATATGGCATCTTGTTTTTCAGGGAGCACAGGAAGGAAACAGAAAATATGAGGCTGGAAAATAATGAGGATAGATAAATTAAGGGCCTTTCCCACCGTAAAGATTAAAATAAACACATTTCAGAACAAAAATGTTCACATTCTTGTGGTAATATTAACTGTGTGCCTTGGGCAAAGTGAAAGCCCAAATAATGGAAACCCATGTGAACTGTAACTGGTGGCTTCTTCACACAGGCCATCCTGACACAGATCACTCGGCGCCAAGTGAAATGCAGAGGGGGTACTGCCCCTACATTCCTAAGTGCTTTTGTGCCTCAGTTGTGAACAACAGGACTTTTATTTTGCTAGTAGCGGCTGCCAGTAAGTATCTAGTATGTCTTAAAGAATAATTTACCTTTGGCTCTAGAACGAGCTATGAACTTTCTTCAGTTCTATCTCCCTTACAGGCATTTTCTTCACTGTGTCCTTTCAATGCCCTGGCTTTAGTTAACCAGGGTGTTTATTCTAAAAGTCAGTTCATTCTTACCCTAAGGCCTTTGTATTACCTGTTCCCTCTGCATGGAATGCTCTTTACCCTGATGTCACAAGAGTAGTTCATTCAGATCTCAGCCTCAAGGGTACCCCTGAGAGAGGCCCTCCCTGGCCATTCAGCAGACAGGGTCATCCCAAGCACTGTGTCATGTGACCCTAATTTAATTCTCTGCCTAGCACTTCACACCACCTGACACATTTCCTGTTTATTTTTTTCTTTTTGATACACTTCCTGTTTCTTTCTTTTTGCTGGTCTTCCCTAGAAGATACAATATAAGACTAGAATACAAGTTTACATAAGCTTATATGAATATAAGCTCCATGGAAAGATTTTGTGTCTTGTTCACTGCATATTTCTAGCACCTCAAAGTGTCCTGCATATAGCAAGTGCTCAAAAAATATTTACTGAGGCAGTCTCTGAAGCTATTCTGGCTCATGGGGCTTCCCAATAGTGTGTGTGTGTGTGTGTGTGTGTGTGTGTGTGTGTGTGTGTATGTGTGTATGTGTATGTGTTGAAAGAATGAATGGACAGTTGGATGGACGGAAGAATCCATTCAGCGAATATCCACAAAGTGCCTGTGGTATACTAGAAATACAATGAAGAGTAAGATCTTCCTTTGTGGACCCTACCAGGTCCCTACCAGGGAAGCCAGACATTATAGAATACATTGTGGTGGGAGAAATGCTTGAAGAAGCATTTCAAGCTCTTAACTTTCCTTAGAGATTACCCACATACTATGATCTTGGTATGGGTATGAGGGTAATCGCCAAGGAAAGTTATCAGCTGGTCAAAAGGACAAGACTGAGAAGAGGGGTAGCAGGCAAGGCAACTGAGAAGCATCGCAGTAAGTCTGAAAGCAGCCATGGGTTCCAGGAGCCCCAAGATGTCTAGTGTGACTGGAGCCACAGGTGAGGGACTTGAGTAAGACCAGGCCTCGAAAGACAAGCATGGGCCAGTTCTTAGGGACCCACGCGGACCAGTACCTGGGCATTAGATTTTATCACCTAAGCAGTAAGGGCCACTGAAATCGTTTTACATAGTTTTAAGTGGGGAAGTGACATAATGGTTTCATGCCTTATAAGATAATTTTGTAGCCGGGGGTGGTGGTGCGTGCCTATAGTCCTAGCTCAGGAGGCTGAGACGGGAGGATCACTTGAGCCTGGGAATTCAAGTCAGCAGTGAGCTATGATCGCCCCACTGCACTCCAGCCTGGCTGACAAGGCAAGACCCCCTCTCCTGAAATAAAATAAAATAAAAGGCCAGGTGTGGTGGCCCACGCCCATAATCCCAGCACTTTGGGAAGCCGAGAAGGGCAGATCACCTGAGGTCAGGAGTTCAAGACCAGCCTGACCAACATGGAGAAAGCCCATCTCTAGTAAAAATGAAAAATTTGCCAGGCATGGTGGTGCATGCCTGTGATCCCAGCTACTTGGGAGGCTGAGGCAGGAATGTCGCTTGAACCTGGGAGGCAGAAGTTGCGGTGAGCCAAGATTGCACTGCACTCCAGCCTTGGCAATAAGAGCAAAACTCCGTCTCAAAAAAAAAAAAAGATAATTTTGGTACCAGTGACAGCAACAAATTAGAGAAAAGAGTAAACCATTCAGGTGGTTATTGCCTTATCCAGGTGGAATAAAAAAATGTAAACCCAAACTATTAGTGGCAATGGAGATGGAAGAGAAGAGACAGATTAAAAGCTATTAAAAGGGTAGGATCAATAGAGCTTAGTGACACAGAAGATGCAGGAGGTGAAAGAGAATCCCAGTTTCTGATTCATGTCAGTGGGAGAAATTGTGACGTTCTTCATGGAAATGAATGGCCCTCAGGCAGGCGTGAGGCCTCTGGAGCTCTAAATTCACTCTGCCTGTGAGGTGGCTAAATCTAAGTCCACTTGCTTGCATGAGCTCATGGACACTTGCCCAAGGGGCTATCTGTGGTCCTAGCATATATGTGAGTTTAGCTGCTGAATAAGTAAGTGCATGTAAAAGTCCCTCTGGTGTGCGTACATCAAATCTACAGTGCTGCTGATTTATCTGTTTATAACGATACACGTGGGACTGTACTGCACAGCCATTTTGGGAGGCACACACTGATCCATCACCAGGACACATGACTATTGGTCTAAATATAGATGTGCCTGTCACCTCAGAGAAAGAACAGACCAGAAGTCATGATTCCACTTACTCCAAGGAAACTTTAAGGTGACAAACTTGAAAAAAATCAATGAATGTAATGTTTCTTAAGTCTGAATCTGATCTAAAGATCAAATTATAATTACCTCCCCTATGTTTCATTTTTCTTGACTTTAATTGCTAATTTAACCCCAGCCTCTTCTAAGGTAATCCCATTTCCATTCCAAGATAATTCTGACAGTCCTCAAGGGACATCTCACAGGTACTCAAAAGCAAGTACAATCAGCAAGACGCTCTGTGGGGATCTCCAGTTTATTTCTGATGGTTTTCTTGTGTGTGTTTTTGTGTTTTTTTTTGAGAGACAGGATCTTAATCTGTCGTCCAGGCTGGAGTACAGTGGCATAATCATAGTTCATTGTGGCCTCAGCCTCCTAGGCTCAAGCAGTCCTCCCACCTCAGCCTCCCGAGTAGCTGGGACCACAGGCATTGCCGCCGTGTTTACTCATTTTCTCCTCCTCCAGCCCCCATCTGCTGCTGCCACTCGAAACACTATATGATGTTAAGAGCATGGGCTCTAGTGACTGCCAGCTTGGGTTGGAATCCTGGCTTTGCCCTTGATGAGCTGTGTGACCCTGGGCAAATTATTTAGCCCGTCTGTGCCTTAGTTTCCACCCTAAGTGGAACAATAATATTATTATTACCATCATTAATCTCTAGCCTACCTCGTGGGAGGTGCTTGTGATGAGTAAATGGGTTAATGTTTATAAAGTGATTAGAATAGTACCTAAAGCATAGCAGGCACTAAATAAACGCCAGCTATTATTTTTACTACCACCATTCCTACCGGCCATGGGGATGCCTCTGGTGGTCCTGCCATAGGTTGCCAAAGCCACAGGGGTTCATTATAAGGTAAGGGACAATGCCCTCTCTTTGTAATATGACATCAAAGGCAGATACAGCTTATGTCCAGTGTTTCCTGAAATTACCACTGTGATAGTTAAATTTAGGTGCCGACTTGACTGGATTAAGGAATAGAAAAATAGTGAAGCACTGTTTCTGGGTGTGTCTGCCAGGGTTTCCAGAGGAGACTGGTGTGTGAGTCAGTGGACTGAGTGGGGAAGACCCACCCTCAATGTGGGCGGGCACCATCCAACTGGCTGGGGGCCCAGATAGAACAAAAAAAGGAGAGAAAAGGATTTCCTCTCTACTGCAGCTGGGACACTCTCCTCCTCCTGCCCTCAGACATTAGAACTCCAGGCTCTCTGGCCTTGAGACTCCAGGACTTAACCAGCAGCCCCCTAGGTTCCTGGGTTTTCCACCTCAGAGAAGTACACCATCAGCTTCCCTGGTTCTGAGGCTTTCAGACTTGGACTGAGCCACACTACCAGCATTCCAGGGGCTCCCACTTGCAGATGCCCTATTAAGGGACTTAGCCTCCAGAATCAAGAGGATCAATTCCCTAATAAACTCCTTCTCATACATCTATAGATCTAAGTCTATCCTGTTGGTTCTGTTTCTTGAGAGAACCCTGACTAACACAATTCCTAAAAGTTCTTTACATTTTTACTTGCATCCTGTCCTTCTTACATTATCCTCTAAGGGACTGAGATGAGCTGTAAACCCATGGGCACCCAAGCTAGAAGGCAAGTGAGTGACCGACACTACCTACCCTCTGCTGCCCCAGTGAAAGGGCTCTGTTGGGCCGGGCACGGTGGCTCACGCCTATAATCCCAGCACTTTGGAAGGCCGAGACGGGTGGATCACGAGGTCAAGAGATCAAGACCATCCTGGTCAACATGGTGAAACCCCATCTCTACTAAAAATACAAAAAATTAGCTGGGCATGGTGGCGCACGCCTGTAATCCCAGCTACTCAGGAGGCTGAAGCAGGAGAATTGGAGAATTGCTTGAACCCAGGAGGCAGACGTTGCAGTGAGCCAAGATAGAGCCATTGCACTCCAGCCTGGGTAACAAGAGTGAAACTCTGTCTCAAAAAAAAAAGAGGGCTCTGTTATAGGCTCAGCTGGGTCCAGTCTGGTTCCAGCTCCCTTAGGATGAATTCTGCCCAGGATACTCTTTCCTTCCTTACCTAGATAGACTTTTTTGAGTCCCCCTCTTCCCAGTGCTTCCAAAGGGGAATTTAAATCTGATCTTTTAAAAATAATGAAACACCAGCTGTATCATTAAGTTATTTCTAAGTGGAATTTAGACTTAATTTGAGTCTTTTAACAGTAGACTCTTAAATGAAGCTCCTTAATTCAAGGCTAAAGAATACTACTGATGTGGGCATTCATCTTTGATGATTAAGTCCCTGTTGATAGTCTTAACATTAGGACAGGAAGAGAAAAATGAAATTTTAAACATATCATTTACATTAGCATCAAAAAACATCTAATACCTAGGAATAGATCTAATAAAAGATGGGCAAGACTTCTACACAGAAAACCATGAAACATTACTATGAAAAATTAAAGACTTAAAGAACTAGATAAGTAGAGAAACATGCTATATTCCTAGACACAAAGATTTGATATTATAAAGATGTCTGTTCTCCCCAAATTGACTCAAAGATTGAATGCAGCTCCCATCAAAATTTCATAAAATTTTTTGTGGAAATTGACAAGATGAGTCTACATTTTATATAAAATGCAAAGGGCCAAGAATAGCCAAGACAATACTGACCAAAAAAAAGTTGAAATAATTATACTAACAGATGGCAAACTTATTATAAAATTACAGCACCAATTAAGTCAGTATAGTATTAGCCCAAACTTTTGCCATTTAAAGCATAAAGATATGTGAATAAAGCAATTGAGCAGAGAGTTTAGAAACACACCCACACATGTACAGTGCTCTAATTTATAATGACATCACTGCAAGACAGAGGGGAAAGGATTTTGTTTACCCTGTGGTGTGGGTCAACTGAACATCCACATGGAAAAACAATGAACCGTGGCCCCTACCTCACACCAGTCAGAAAACTAAATTCCAGAATGGTTGTAGACATAAACATGAAAGGCAAAACATTGAAACTTCCAGACGATATAACACAGGAGAGTATCTTCATGCCCTTGCAGACAAGAAATGACTTCTAAAGTGAAACATGAAAAGCACAAACCATAAAGAGAACAACTGATGAACTGGATTTCATTAAGAACTTCTGTTCATCGAGACAACATTAAAAGAACGAAAACAAACCACACAGAGGGAAAAGAAATTTGTAGTGCATACATCCAACAAAACTCAGATCCAGAATATACACAGAATTCCACAAATCAATAATAAAGAGACATCACAATCTTTTTGTTTTTGTGGGTTTTTTTTTTTTTTTTTTGAGACAGAGTCTCACTCTGTAGCTCAGGCTGGAGTGCAATGGCACGATCTCGGCTCACTGCAACCTCCACCTCCCAAGTTCAAGCGATTCTCCTGCCTCAGACTCCCAGGTAGCTGAGATTACAGGCATGCACCACCATGCCCGGCGAATCTTCGTATTTCTAGTTGAGACAAGGTTTCACCATATAGACCAGGCTGATCTCGAACTCCTGACTCAGGTGACCCGCACACCTTGGCCTCCCAAAATGCTGGGATTATAGGTGTGAGCCACCATGCCCAGCCAAAAGGCAACACAATCTTAAAAGAGGAGGAACCAGCAAAAGACTTGAAAGGGCACTTCACAAAATACCCAATTAGCAAAAAAAAAATACATATATATATATAGACATACAAATGTGTATGTCTATACATACACTTACGTATTTATATACACACACACCATTAGTCATCAAAGAAATGCAAATCAAAACTACAATAAGATACTATAGGAGTTCTGGTAATGGTCTATTTCATGACTTGGGTGATGGTTTCACAGGTATGTTCACTTGAAAAAACTGAGTTGTACAATTAAGGATTTATATACTCCTCTCTACATACTATGTTTTTAAAAAATGTTGGCTAAAAAAAACCAGGGCCAGGTGTGGTGGCTCACCTCTGTAATCCCAGTACTTTGGGAGGCTGAGACAGGTGGATCACAAGATCAATAGTTTGAGACCAGCCTGACCAATATGGTGAAACCTCATCTCTACTAAAAATTCAAAAATCAGCCAGGCAAGGTGGTGTGCACCTGTAATCCCAGCTACTCAAAAGGCTGAGGCAGGAGAATTACCTGAACCTGGGAGGCAGAGGTTGCAGTGAGCTAAGACTGCGCCACTGCACTCCAGCCTGAGCAACAAAGCAAGACTCCATCTCAGGAAAAAAAAAACCCAAATGCAACTTGTGGACCTTTTTTGGATCCTGCTTCATATAAGTCAACTGTTAAAAGAGATTCTGAGACAGCTGGAAAAATTTGAAGATGAATGGCATATCTGATGACTATATTAATTTTTAGGTGTGATGATGGTATTATGGTAATATTTTCAAAAGAAGGTTTTATTTTTAGAGCTATAAGTAAACATATTATAAATAAATTAGTAAAAGTATAAGTAAATATATTATAAGTATATTTAATATAAGTAAATATATTATAAAGAAATAATAACCTCAATTTTTACTTCAAAATAATTAGGAGAGAGGATAGATAAAACAAGAACAGAGGAGTTGATAGCTATCATAGCTGGATGGGTGGGGACATGGGAATTGCTATAGCATCCTTTACCTTTATGTATGTTTAAAATATGGCATATTAAAAATTTTTTAAAATCTAGAGCAAATCCAAGGTTTTATACTCTTTGCCTATTTATGACTCTTCTCTTCTGCCTCTACCTGGCCTAATCAAGTAAGATTATATAGTAGCAATGCACATTCCACAAACACTGAATCCCTAGGCTATAAGGACCTCAAGAAATCGTCTTGGCCACCCCCTCACTATCAAGCAGTTTCTGAAACAGAGGACATCCCAAACCACATCTGCACACTGACCAGCACAGGCGACGGTGTGTCTACTCTCAGAGAATCAGCCTAAATATACATATATTATTAAGAACCTAGATAGGGCAGAGCAATCTTTACCTATATTCTTTGGGGTGTATGGCAAGATGAGGTCTCTAAGTAGCCTGGCTGCTCTAAAACAGAAGACTCTTAAAAGAGGCTCCTGTATTCTCCCTGAGCTGACCTTTCCTGATTTGTCCCTCAATATTAAGCTTATGCTATCGAGCCTCATCTCAGTTAGGAATCTGTAGCTTCCTTTGCCAGCTGACCTAGCTGGAGCTGCTAATGGAGTAATCAAGTATGAATTCCTGTATAAATCAAGTCTGGCTCTTATTCCAGGATTCAAGACTACTACAGGCCTACACAGTAGAAACCCTCATTAGATAGATGCAAGTGGTTAAAAACATAAACCTGGCTAGGGCCTTCTGACTTAATGTGTCTCCCAGGAAGCCCTGAGGTTTGGGAGGGCTTCTCAGTTCACATGGAAAGAAAATTCATTTTTAAATTTTTTTTAATTTTTAATTTTACTGCCATACAGAACTGCAAAGAAAATTCATTTCTTCCTTCTCGCCTTCCCTTGCTATTTCAAGGTGAAGTGTCCTAAACTGATAAATCTCCAAGTTAATGCCTAGCTTAATATGCTGTCCTTACTGGACATAATGTCTGTTTCAACAAGAACTTCTTGGAGAAATGAACTACACCTTTGGTACAAAGCATTCAGGTACCCCCCGTGATAGCTTCTAGAGGAAAGAAAATCTTTTAGTGTCCCTAATGGGTTCACTTACCTACTACTAATTTGGTTAATGACATGATACAGGCTTCAAAAATGAGGAGGCAAGCAAGGTTTCATATACCCAAAAAGGGAAAAGTTCAAAAATTAATGTATGGGACCTGCTCCATTTTTTTCTTTTAACCTCTAAGGAATTTAAACAATGGCTACTTTGTGGACTAACACAAGCCATCTCTGAAAAGCCATGTAATTAAGGGGTTGAGAATATGGCCCTGGAGCCATACACCAGCTATATGACCTCAAGTTTTCCATGCTTTGGTTTATCTCCTGGAAAATGGGGCCAATGAAAACACAGCCTGCATAAGGTTGATGGGAAGATTACGACAGTACAATATATGTAAAGCTCTTGGAACCATTGTCTTCCCACAGTGTTGGCTCCATTATTTCATTATCACAGAAGCCCTGCTGTGGACATGCACCATCACAGGGGAAAAAAAAGGATAAGAATGGAACAAGTGGGCACAGAATGAAATGAAAAGTGTTGTTGACACTCTGATTAAGCCTTAAACACATCTACTTCTATGCCATAGTATTTGTCAATAATCTGGGGAACAGAGAAAAAGACATTCTGAAATAAGGGGTCGGAGACATAGCAGAAAATGTACATCCTCATTTTTCAGGAATGTGCAGAGAAAGGCTACTCTTATGTGTGATTATACAAACCCCAGTAAAAGAGGCCAGGCTCTTGCCTGTAATCCCAGCATTTTGGGAGGCGGAGGCAGGAGAATCATTTGAGCCCAGGAGTTCAAGACCAGCCTGGGAAACATGGAGAGACACCGTCTTTATAAAAACTTAGCCAGGTGTGGTACTGTATGCCTCTGGTCCCAGCTACTCAGAAGGTTGAGGTGGGAGGGCTGCTTGAGCCCAGACAGTCGAGGGTGCAGTGAGCCAGGATCACGCTACCACCCTCCAGCCTGAGTGACAAAGGAAGACCCTGTCTCACAAAAAAAAAAAAAAAAAAAAAATTATGGGAATCAACAGATCTTTCAAACTGTTAGTCCTGAGTTTGCCAAGCACCCCTCCACTAGCCACAAGAAGCTAAGAGTTATTGTTTTGCTCTTTTGTTGTTAATGACTGGCATTCATGGTCTTTCATTCCACAGATTTTTTTAAATTTAGGTTATTATAATATTTCATGTTTGCCTATACATTTAATATTATTTAGTAAAGAGCACAACTTTTAAAAATAATAATAAACCTTAGAAGTCTCAAGATCCCTTCAACAATTTTTTTAATTTTATGAATAATCTAGTCTAAAATTTTTCAGTTTTAAATGCCTAGTTACTGGTCCATTATCTCTATAAAGGATGCACATACATATTCAGAAACATTTTCTTATGATAATTAGAATTTGTTAACAGTAATAATTGTGTTTTACCATTGATTATTATGATTATCATAAGGCCAGAGGGATGAACAACACATGTGAAACTGAGAAGAAGGAAGACTGCCCAAAGGGCCTGTTGTCTAGAGTCTACGCAGGGACTCCTGGGCTATTAATTATTTATCTACTTTTCAAAGTTAATAAATAGGAATGTCTTTTTGCCCTTTATTCCCTAGATGAATGTAACCAAATGAGAAATGGGGTGTGTGTGTGCAGAGATGGCAGTCTGAGAATATGAGAGGTATGGGTAATGAGAAGGAGATTTTAGAAAAACAAATACTTACTATCAAATATACTTAACAGCATTGCTTTATCTGGCATGTTTTTATTATGGCATGTTTATCTGGCATGTTTTTATTATGAGCATTTTGATGTTTTTTGAGTGTTCTTTTAAAAACATGAGTGCTTTAGAAGCATAACATTAATATAAAAAGAAAGAAAAATTATATGCAATCTCACAACCCAAATAACCCCTTGGCACTTTTTAGAAATACTTAATACTGTATACAGCTGTAAAATTCAAACACTAACAAGTAGTATTAAACGGAAAAAATAAGAACTTCTCTCGCTACCCCACTCCATCCACCAAAGAGAAACCAGTTTATGCTTTTCTTTTCTGTGAAAGAAAACAATATGTGCATATATGCATATATTTATTTACCAAAATGAATCGTATTATGCACACTATTTTGTAACATGCATTATTCACTTAATATCTTGGTACTATGTTTATATCAGGCAAATGATGATTACCACTTTCTTTTTGCTCTTAATGCTTCAGGCCAGAAGCGGCTGCTCATGTCTTTAATTCCAGCACTTTGGGAGGCAAAGGTAGGAGGACTGCTTGGGCCCAGAAGTTCAAGATCAGCCTTGGCAACATAGGGTGATCCTGTCTCTACAAAAAATAAAAAATTAGCCAGGTGTAGTGGTGTGCACCTGCAGTTCCAGCTACTCTGGAGGCTGGGGTGGAAGGATTACTTGAACTTTGGAGGTAGGGGCTGCAGTGAGCCATGATTGACTGCATCACTGTACTCCAGCCTGGACAACAGAGGAAGACCCTGACTCAAAATAAAATAATAACAATAATAATAATAATGCAGCCAGGTGCAGTGGCTCACGCCTGTAATCCCAACACTTTGGGAGGCTGAGACAGGTGGATCATGAGGTCAAGAGATGGAGACCATCCTGGCCAACATGGTGAAACTCTGTCTCTTATAAAAGCGCAAAAATTAGCGGGGTGTGGTGGCATGTGCCTGTATCTCAGCTACTCAGGAGGCTGAGGCAGGAGAATCACTTGAACCCGGAAAGCAAAGGTTGCAGTGAGCTGAGATCGCGCCACTGCACTCCAGCCTGGCAACAGAGCAAGACGCCATCTCAAATAAATAAAATAAAATAAAATAATGCTCCAGTGACTATCTTTGTATCCATAGCTGAGTGTTAAATTTTTTTTTCAAATACGATCCTACTGCACAGTCAGTGCTGCAAGTACAAACCACTCTAAGCAGTCTATCCCAGCTGCGTGGTACGGAAAGAACAATCTCATTTCTACGGTTCATTTCAGTTTCTTCAGGAAATTTCCTGCGACATTGTTATTTATATCAAAAGGGTCTCAAGAACATGAGATGGCTACTGAGAAGAGGACTGCTTTCCGCTGAGAGGAAGGTGAATATGTCTAAGTGTTCGCTGCTGACTGTAAAGGCGCCTGTGGCAAAGCAGTAGTCCTGTCTTTGCACTTAAATCCACCGGGTGTGCCACCCCTACCCTTGCTTACCGGAGTGTACTGAATGCCCATGGCATGAACAGAATGTTTGCAGAAGGGGAAAATAAGCAAGCTCTGGAGAGGCATGCATAGAACAGCAGGTAAAACTGCCAGATGACTGTGCCCTTCACCTGCTCATGGAAGACCAATATGAAGCAGTTTTCAGAGTCGTCTGCCCAGAGCTACAGAGGAATGCAGCCAAGTGGCAGGGCTGAGTAACAAAGTGACTACAGAGTCACGGTTCAGAAATAATAACCAAAAAACCATCTTATACTTCTGCATTTAGCTGCCTCAACTCCTTTCTAAATGATGAGGTATTTACATTTTATTTTAAAATATTTCTTATATTCATTATCTCATGACCCACACATTAACTCTAGCAGGCAGGTAGGCCAAGGTCATTATCCCCACTTTAGCGTGACATGCCTGAGGGTCTGTGAAAGTTAAATGACTTGGCCGGGCACGGTGGCTCACGCCTGTAATCCAAGCCCTGTCGGGGATCACCTGAGGTTGGGAGTTCAAGACCAGCCTGACCAACATGATGAAACCCCGTCTTTATAAAATTAAAAAAAAAAAAAAGAAACTTAAATGACTTGCCTCAAGTCAATCAGCTGACCAACTGTTCTGACTCAAGAACAGTGCTCTCCTGAATTCTCCAATCCTACACAGGCCCAGCAAGTCCAGCTGGACAACTTTAGCGCCCTAAAGAAAAGCTAGGAATGAAGCTGGAGACATAAATATAAAAATATTCCTTCCCGAAGTCACCTGAGATCTGAAAACTATCTCTTCCTAACAAAATTTAACAAATCAAATACCAATGTTGCTAAGCACAAAATTGATATACCAAACTTGAATCTTGACAGAACTATAATCTCTACTAGTTACAAAGACTTGTGAGAAATGTTGCTTTTATGTTTTATTATAAACACTTAGACTATCTCCGCTTTTTTAAATATGGTAGAGTTTAATTTTTACAGTTAAGATATTGTTTTGGGGTCAGGCGTGGTGGCTCACACCTGTAATTCTAACCTTTTGGGAGGCCAAGGCTGGAGGATCACTTGAGCTCAGGAGTTTGAGACCAGCCTAGGCAACAGAGAAACTGTGTCTGTATTAAAAAAGAAAAATACAAAAAAAAAGCCATTGCCATGGGCAGTACTAGATTTATCATTTATACACCCAACACCTATTTCTTGAGTTGCCTTCTAGTCTAGTCTGGACTGGCTTACATGAACGTTTTTCAAACTTTTTTGACAATGGCCTACAGAAGAAATATATTTTACTTTGTAAAACACAGGTGTGTGTCCGTCATTAAAACAAACATTTCACGGAAGAATCACCCCTCTTTTCAGTGATTCCCTTGGCTTTCTTCCACGCTTTTATACTTTGCCACCTTATTTTTTAAAATACAACTTATGGCCCACTAAATGGATTTCATGACTTACAAATGGGTCACAACCCAAAAGCTGAAAAACGCTGGCTAAGATGGACAATACACAGATCATGCCTCAAGGCATTTATACATGAGTTGGGAATCTCATACAATTCACAGACCTCTTAGAGTTGAAAAGGCCTAGAGGTCAATTATTCAACTATCTACTCTATACTTGATGCTATAGCATCCCTGACAAAAGGTGAGACAAGTGAAAAAGCCTTGCTTGCTATTTCAAGGACAAGAAGTTACCTCTTACTTGGAACCTAGCACAGGATTGGTCAAATAGAATTTCAAGGACAAGAAGTTACCTCTTACTTGGAACCTAGCACAGGATTGGTCAAACAGAGACCTGTTAAAACAGTACAGAAACAAATACAAATGAATCGAGTATCAAAATATATACTTGATTTCTTTTTCCTAAACCCATCTTAGTCTTTTTTAGGCGGAGGGTGAAAAGGGGAAGGTAAATCGGGGGATAGAGGTCTAGAAAGGCTTCTCTCTGATGACCTGAAGAAGGGGTCTTAGCAAGTTACATCACAAGCAGCCTTTGCAATTGAGGAGCCTAATAAATGACACTCACAATGATGGCTGGAACGGTGGAAGTCAGGAAAGGCTCCCCTATGGAGGTTTGAAATGAGCTGAGTCTTGAAAGACTGACTGGAATCAGACAGGTGAATAAAAGATGGAAGAGTGTAGTCAAAGACACTGAAGAAGAAATGAGCCAGAATATTTGGGGGATAGCAGATGGGTCCCTGAAGAGGAGCAATAAGAAATGAAGCCAAAAAGAAAGACTGAAACCAACCTGTGGTGAGAAAGACAGAATTTGGATTTTATTCCATAGGTAATGTGGTGTTACTGAAGGTTCCTCAGTGTGTAGAGTGGTATTTCAGAATTATTCATCTGCACATAGACCTGAAACTTGGTTCTAGAAAGACCTAAAAACCAAGAGTTCAGATAGCAGATTCTCAAGCTGTGTTTTAGTACAGAGAAAAATGTTCCGTAATGCACATCATAAATTCAGAATTCTAACATGAGCAGTCTTGGTTACTTAAAAAAGTAGAAAAACTGGAATATACATATTGAGTTTAGATAACAATGGAGTCCAATTTCTTTTTCATCATTTAACTTTTGTTAATAAAGTGTGAGCTTTGTCTGTAGCTGCCACTATGTGACTGATTTCCTTTATAAAATCTACAGACTTTACCGAGATGCAACTCTTCAATGATGCCATGGGCCTAATAAATTATTATAAACCATTTTGCAAAAATTAAATTTTGCCTAAACAACACTTTTAATAATAAGGTTGTCTAAAGTTAATATACGAACAGGGCTCTCTGAAGGTGTTAACTATCTAGTAATTCAGGCTCTGCTGGATACAATGACCGAGCCCTACAAACCTCAGCTAGAACTCAGGTCTGCCTCAGGTGAATATAAACACTGTATGTGAGTCACCTTGCAATTACAGCTGCCACCTGGAAGCATACTTAAGCAGTAAGAACCACAAAACCAAAGCCCTGTAAGATCCTGCATTGGCCTTCTTCTTCCTTCTTCCTGTCTGAGGATCCATAAAGCTCAGGATTCTTTACTCATCAGCATCATTTCTCATTGTATTTCCAAACTGAAAAAGGACTGTCTCCAAAGGCCTCAAAATTACTTTCATTTATTAGTATAACTGAATTAGTATATCAGATATGCATGATGTATTCATTAGAACCGATGGTGTTTTTTTCCCCTCCCCACAGGAAAACTACTTCAGAGAAAGGCTTCTGAGAAAATGTTTGTACATATCGAGTATATACGCTATCAACCACATACATGAAAATAATTGTTTGGGGATGATGCAGACCATTTGCCAAAGATTAAGATTCAGCCCAGTTCCTTGTCGTCACATTTCTGCATTCACATAAATTGGTAAGTCATGATGGCATGGAAGCCTCACATGCCACATAAAAATTTCAAGCCTGGATCTGAATTGGTGCCTGAATCCTCCTCAGAATGCATACTTTGGAGGCAACTGTTTGGTTTATGTTACTGCTCCCTAAACTGGGCAGTGATTCAAGAGGCAGCTGGAAGAGAGAAGGAGGCGCTGGGCAAGTGCTAAAAAAGTGAAGCCTCAACAGCAGAGTCCCTCCCCTCCTCTACACACCACACAGCCTTTTTGTGACTTCTTGTCCCCATCAGATATTCTCCGATAGACTAGCTGACCTTCCCAGGGTGGAACAGAGTCTCACTGGCTCATTATCTCAAAGCTCCCGGGATAGCCCCGGGTACAGCAACTGTGTGACACTTGGCTGTGGAAATTCAAGTTTTTCTACCCTAAAACAGGAGGTTGTGAAACCCGATTTCGGTCCCGGTTACCACTGAGCGAGGAGCCTACCACAGCCCTGTGCCTGGAAGTTCTTGCCACTCAACCTTGCCCTCTGCTCCACCCTCACCTTCAGCACCTAATGGAGAAGCTGCAGTGTCTCCGCACACCTTACTTGCCCCGGCCACACCGGTGGACACACGCACGCACGCCAACTCTAACATCCCGTGCACGCCCGGCCTCTGAGGGCGGCTAGAACTTACTGCTCGCTGAGCCAGCCGAGCCAGGGCGCAGGGGGAGAGGCCCGAGCTGGGCCGGGGATAGGATCGGACCAGATAGGAGTCGGGGTCGGGGTCGGGGCAGACCCCGCCTGCCCGCCGGCCTCCCTCCCCTGACCCCAGGGCCAGCCTCGGCGCACGTGCTGGGTGACAGGCCCCCTATAGGTTCCATACCTGCCACCGGAAGTGAGTGAGGAGGGCAGTATAGGCATTTCCTGTGACGCGAGCGCCTGGACTCCATTAGGCAGCAGCTGGGGGAAGAATCAACACACCAGGGAGCAGAGCGGAGCGGACCGGAGGACAGAGGCGGCAGCTGCCTCCGCTGCCGCCCGCCGCCGCCGCCACTGCCGGGGCTCAGCCCAGCGGCGGGCCCCGCGCCCCCGCAGCCGCCCCGCGGCGCTCCCCGGCGCGACCCCCGGGCCGCGCACCTCGAGCTGCCTCCGGGAGGGGGGGGGGAAAGGGCCCGGATCCTCCTTCTCCCCCTCCTCCTCCTCCTCCTCCCCCTCCTCTCACCCCCACCCTCCTGCCCTGACCCCCTCCCCGCCTCCCCGGCCCCCCTCACCCCGACCCTCTCCCCGGCCCCCGCCTCCCCTCCCCCGCCTCGCCCCACCGGCTTCCCACCACGGCCTCTCTCGGCGAGGAAACTCTGGCCTCCGCTTCCTCCTCCTCCGACTCGGACACCGGCGGAGCCTCCCCGCCCCCGCGGAAGAAACCCCGAGCCTCGGCGGCGGAGGGAGCAGGAGAGCCCGGGGCTTCGGCAGGCAGAGCAGGCCTCTCCCCTCCGTCCTCGTCGTCCTCGTCCTCCTCCTCCTCCTCCTCCTCCGTGGTGGTAGTGGTGGGACTCCCCCCGGCTGCTGCCCCTCCCGCCGCCGCTGCTGCTGTCCCCCACCGAAGTAGCGGCCACAGCCTGGTCAGCGGCAGCATCATGCAGGCCAACGGGGCAGGAGGAGGAGGAGGAGGTGGCGGTGGAGGAGGAGGGGGCGGCGGGGGCCAGGGACAGACCCAGGAACTCGGCTGCTTGTCGGCCCAGAACGGGGAGTCATCCCCCTCGTCGTCGTCGTCCGCGGGGGACCTGGCCCACGCCAATGGGCTGCTGCCTTCCGCCCCCTCCGCCGCCAGCAACAATAGCAACAGCCTGAATGTCAATAACGGGGTTCCCGGCGGGGCGGCCGCCGCAGCCTCAGCCACCGTCGCAGCTGCCTCCGCCACCACCGCCGCCGCCTCTTCCTTGGCCACCCCAGAACTGGGCAGCAGCCTCAAGAAGAAGAAGCGGCTCTCCCAGTCCGATGAGGATGTCATTAGGCTAATAGGACAGCACTTGAATGGCTTAGGGCTCAAGTAAGTATCCCTTACCGGCAGCTGGTGATGGACAGACTGAGGGACGGAGGCTCCTGGGGGGGAAGGGGAAGGGGCGGAGGGGGGAGGGGGCTGGAAAGAGCTCGGTCAAAGAGAAGGACTGCTGGGCACGCAGGGCCCTGTACACAGGAGGACGCGGCTCAGACAGGCCGACCGGGGAGGAGGAGCGGACCTGAAAGGAAATAGGGGAAAATCAATCAGTCTGACAAATTGTGAGACGAGACAGGCGTTTGAGGGGATGGGAATGGTTAGGGGAAACCCACAGAATGACTCCTCCCCACGCACCTTCAGAGCTTAATTGTCTGTCAATAAAGACAGATGCGGGAGTGTGTCTCTGTATGTGTTGGGGGAGGGGTGGATTAGAGCTGGTGGAAATAATGAACCTTGGAGGATTTGTTTTTCAAGTGTATCTTAGAGGCATCTTTGTGGGACACCTCCCCACCCCCAACCGTGGCAGACAACAACCCGAGCAAACTACCAATCAGGAAAGACAATCACCTACAAGTGTTTATGGGAACGGAGGGGCTGGGATAATTTGGAAAGAGGTTGAATAAATCTGATGGGAATAATGAAGATACAGTGTTGATGTCGTTTAAAGGCCCTTGTGTGTGTACAAGAGGCCTAACCCTAACTACTCTGAAATCTCAGTTTAATACCAAGAATATGATCGCCTCAGACAAGGGGATATCTGATCTGGTGAATCAATTGTTTTCAAATACAATTTAGGTGGCCTTGTATACCTAACACAGGGTGAAAGTAGACAGCGACCTTGGACAAAAACCACCGCTTTGTATACACAAAGAAAAACTAAGTGGGTGGAAGGTAGGATTGGTGGGAGTGCCTGAGGAAGGAGGTGCAAGAGGCAGAGTCAGAATGAAATGAAGGGGGGAAGATGCAGCAGTAGTCAGTTTCCTGCATTCAAAGTGCAGATTGAAATAAGCTCTCAGGCTAGCCGCTGAGTACTTTTGCATTTATGGATTTCTGGGGAAGTGGGGAGGAGAACAGAACTTTTTAAAAGTGACATAAGTATTTTGATTTTCAGATAGATTAAGTAGAGCTGAATAAGAAAGCATTGAAACATAAGCACAAAAAATAATAAGACTCATAAATGAAGGTTCTTAGATACCAGAATACATTAGGGAAGAAAATACAGTTGATGAATCTTTTAAGCTCTCAACAAATATGTGGAAGAATTCTCTTTATTCCCTAGGGAAAAGGATTAGTATGAAAACAGATTTTATAAATGCTAACAGAACATAATACTGAGACAAGAAGCAAGCTGACAGCAGCAGGAGGAAATAACTCGTGACTGTTTGGAACCTACACCATAGTAAATTTGCTATTTTTAGTAGAGAGAGAAAGGAAATGATTTTTGATGCTGGATTTATTTTAATTTTAAAGATTGACCTAGTAGAATTTCTATGCAAATATAGTATCTGGATGTAAGCCCTTACCCAACATGGGTCGTCTCTGTCACCTTGTGTGGAGCTAACAATTTTTATATTTCAAAATGTAACATAAGTAGTATGTAGATCCTAGTTTGTCATTTATTTGACTAGTTGGTTACAGCACATTTTTAGAAATTTTATACTTTATACATTAAATTGAGGCATTAAATGGCAAACTAGGAAGAACTTACATTGATTCTGATTTCAAGAAAGGTTTTTAACTTGACTAGGAAAAAATGTAAGTGTCAGTCTGAAATCAAGTTTGTTTAACCAAGCACATGAAAGCTATTTTTTTCTTCATCATGAGGCTAGCTTAAAAACTTTGCAACTGTTTTCATGGACATGAGTTTATTTGGAAGATTAAAATCCTAAAGTTGGTCAGGTCTGTTTTACACTGTATCTCTCCTGCAGCCAGACTGTTGATCTCCTCATGCAAGAGTCAGGATGTCGTTTAGAACATCCTTCTGCTACCAAATTCCGAAATCATGTCATGGAAGGAGACTGGGATAAGGTAAAGTAGGGCATATAGAGCTGTGTGACTGCTGCTAAAATTACATATTTGATGTACATTTTGTGACATTTCTGTTTTTCTTTTATACCAATTTTTACAGGCAGAAAATGACCTGAATGAACTAAAGCCTTTAGTGCATTCTCCTCATGCTATTGTGGTAAGAGGCGCACTTGAAATCTCTCAAACGTTGTTGGGAATAATTGTGGTAAATACACTTTTGTTCTTAGTTTCACATTTATGCTTATTTTAATAGGTTATTGATAACTCTAGGCTTCTGCCTCTTATTAAAAAATGAGGCCTAAAAGTAAATTTCATATAATTTGTAAATGAGGATGAATATAATGTTTTAAAGTATGAGTTTTATATTTTTAAAATAATACTTATTAAATGTGTCATTTGAACCGACTTTATAAATTGAGCTCTACAAAAAAATATATATTGAAAGATCTTTGTGCTTTCAGTGCTGCTAATAGGAGTTTTATATTTATAGAGTTAAAGATAAATTATACTTTTGTTACTCATAATACTGAATGTGCTGGTTGAAGAAAAAATGTGTCTGGGTGTGTGGATATCCATACAGTCTTAAGAAGGTGATACATTAATTATCTTTTTTGTTAATCTTTGAGAATTATAGTTAATTCAAACCAACTCCGTTGGTGTGCTGGCCATTTTCCATTCTTGCATTCCAGTTGTGTGAATTGACAGTGTCAAAGTTTGTACAATACATACCGCTCTGGTGGAGGGTTTGTATGCAAGATTTGACCATTGGGCCTGCTTGTGGCCTTATTTCCCTGACAGATCAATTTAGTAGTTTAACCTGTTCGCCTCTTCTATAAATGTTGATGAATCTTTTAGACTTATGGGCTTTAATTCTTCAGTAGATGTTGGTGAGGGAGAGAGGAAATAAGTTTTTTCTAAGGACTGGAGTTTGGAAACCATGAAGAATCAGCTGCTAACTGCTGGCTTTTTAACTTCTAGCTGATTCATTTGTTGTCAAAAGCAGTTTCCTGTCTGGGGGTGGGGAGAGAAAGAAGGCAAAAAGGAAGTGAAGTAGAGAAACCAGCTGTTCGTTAAATATTAGTAAATGACTATTTTGATTTTTTTTAATTGGGTCAAACATTAATCTTTTCTGCCTCTTTCTATAAACTTAATAGTGTCTTGTGTTTTTTTCTCTTGAAATCTTACTATAAAAGAATTTTCAAAAATGTAATTCTACGCAATAATATATTTTTGGAGAAATGGGCTTCTGGTGAATTAAGGTGCAAACAAGTAAAAACAAACAGATTCGTTTAAATTGGTGATGCAGTGTATTATTTTTATTCGTTAAATACTTAAAATATTAAAAATTTTAGACTGTTGAATAAGATGATTGATAATAAATTAACTTATAAAATAATCAATTCTGTAGTAACATTTAAAAATAAAAACAGAAGTTAAAATAGTTAAACATCGATACTCAAAGGGATTGGAAATTTTATAACTAAAGTTTGCTCAATCAGTGTCTTTGGGATTTTAAAAAAAACACCCAAGTATATTTTATTGAGCAGTTCCTTATAAATTTTTACTTCTGACTGAATGAGCTAAAATAAAAACAGTTAGATGGCCAAAATAAGATTTAAGGTTGCTTTCCCATTGGGCAAGTTAGCACTACTTGTGTGTTGACAATAAAGAACTTGCCTATGGACTGTTTTAAAATGTGTGTGATTTCTTGGAGGTTGTTTTTCTTTTATACACTTCACCCAAATTATATCTATAATTTAGTAGTAAAAAATTTAATAGTCTTCCTATTTTTTTCTTATTTGTTTATAGTAATTTTAGAGTTCTGTATTGGATTTTGATTATTACTTTCTCATTAGAAACCTTAATTAGATGCAACATGTAAACTGAAGAAAGGTAGTTATAGATAATAAGGAATCCTTTCTTTTTACAGCCTGTTCAGTCTATAGAACATTCTAGTATCTAATAAAAGATGAGGATTAAATCTCTGGCTGAGCCTCACACCATCAAACTGTTTAGGTATTTATACAAAGAAAGGGGTTCCAACTTTTATCTCACTTTGAAGCATTGATAAATCAATTGCTTTTAAAGATTCATTTCAGCATATTTTGAAGTTACTCTTTACTTCTCAAATTGTGTTTAAGTTTACTCTTCTTGTCCATTCCATCTCCAGAAGAAGAGACTCTACTATAAGCTTAAATTTGTAATAATGTCTTAGAAGATAACTATTAGGGTTTCTTTAAACATAATTATTTTTATTGTATACCCAGACACATTTGATGGCTTAGTCTAGACTAAAATTGTGCTTTATTTTTTAAGCCTGAGTGTTTTCATTGACCCAGTCCACTCCCTCTACAGTCTACTCCTGTTTTTGTTTTCTTTTTTGAGACACAGCCTTACTCTGTCACCCAGGCTGGAGTTCAGTAGCGCTATCTCGGCTCCCCCTCCTGCAGCCTCCCCTTCCCAGGTTCAAGCAATTCTTCTGCCTCAGCCTCCCAAGTAGTTGGAACTACAGGCGCATGCCACCATGCACAGCTGATTTTTGTATTTTTAGTAGAGATGAGGTTTCGCCATATTGGCCAGGCTGGTCTCAAACTCCTGACCTCATGATCCACCTGCCTCAGGCTCCCTTAGTGCTGGGATTACAGGCATAAGCTACCACGCCTGGCCAACCTACTTGCATTTTTAAATGGTTTCCAGTCAAATGGTAGTAGGAATAGCAGAAGTTACTCTCATGAATCAGCATTTTTTTTTAAGACTAGAGTTTTATTGTTGTCCAGGCTGGAGTGCAATGGTGCTATCTTGGCTCACTGCAACCTCCACTTTCTGGGTTCAAGAGATTCTCCTGCCTCAGCCTACCAAGTAGCTGGAATTATAGGTGTCCACCACCATGCCCGGCTAATTTTTTTTTTTTTTTTGTAGAGATGGGTTTCACCATGTTGGTCAGGCTGGTCTCAAACTCCTGACCTCAGGTGATCCACCTATCTTGGCCTTCCAGAGTGCTGGGATTACAGGTATGAGCCACCATACCTGGCCAAATCAGCATTTTTTAGTTTGGGTTCAAATATACTTAGCCATTTCTGGGCAATTTGGATGACTATACGAGACCAGTAATAGAAAACTTTTATATGTCTAGAAATATTTGGTTCTTTATTTTTTAATGTAATCGAAATATGCCTAACAAGTATTGGCATCTATAATTAACTAGTATATTTTAAAGTCAAATAAGGAGGAATTTTGAGAGCCAAATTTAGATATAGTTTATTTCCCCTTTTCTCTGAATCATGATTTAATTGGTAAGATGTGGTTATAACCTTACTCCAGAGTTAGAACCACTACTGAATTATCTAGGAGGCTGCCCTTGAGAACCAGACTTTCTGAGTGTCATAATTTCTGGGTTTTTCTTTCATGTTGAGTTCAATTTAATAATATGGGAGCAAAGGAAGGGATAAAGCAATTTAGTATTGGGTGGGCTAGGGGAGCAACAGCAGAATTTACAATGTGAAGCTATCATTCAAGCTATCCCTAGTCACTTAACAATTTCAAATTTTTATTAAGTATTAAAATGGAGAAGGAAATCCTGCTGGGCCCAGAGATGGTGGAAAAATCATTAGAAACCAAAAATAATCTCTTAAGAGATCTAGTTGGGAGTTGGAAAAAGACATAAAGGAGAGTTTATTTTCCTAACCCTTTTCTTCTTTATTTCTTCAAGATTTTTTTTAAACATAAACATTAGTAGAGCCCTGTCTCCATCTCAGCAAGCTTTAATTTTTGTCTGAGTTTTACAAAGTTTTCAGTAAATATTTAACATTATTTGTTAATTAATTTAAAGGTCTTTGCTTTCTGGAGGTTATATTTACATTTTTGTGCTTTAAATTTGGGGAGGTAAAATGTAATATTACTCCCCACCCTTATTGTATGTGTCAAATACATCAACTGATTATTTTGGAGAATGAACATTTTCTCTCAGCCGAATCTCTAGTTGTGCTTGGCCAGCAGCAGCATGTTAATTGTCATGCGTGGTATCAGGATTTGATATCTGCTGGAGGATATTCTTGGTCTTGATCTGGATAAAATGACTCAGAGAGAAATGCTCTTTTGCTACTTTTATAGCTCTCTGTATATACAGAAGTATGTGTTCATATTGGCTTCTCTCAAATTTCTAGTCTGCCTTTCTCTGCCCTCCTGCCCCGCCTCTGCCCCATGGAAAGAGAGTAACATGTTCTATCAAGATCTTGGTGGGAAAATAAGGGGGAAATAGCACTATGGGCACTGTCCCTACACACAGTGGAATTGGGTAGGGGTGGACATAGGGCCCAATAATTGATACTAAAAAATACATAAATATTAAGTAAATAAAAAAACTTGCCCTGAAATTTTTTTTTTAAGTCCCTCAATTCCCAATTACTAAGAGAATTCTGTGAAGAAATGACATCACATGCTCTGGCCAGTTCCATGTGGCATTTAAATGAAAAAGTTCTGCAACTGAGTATGATTTTCAAATTTGAATTTTAAAAATACCACAAAATAGAATTAAGCTTTTAATAGTATATTGATAAATGAAAATATATGCGGTCTTCATTTCATAGTTGCATTTTTTTTCCAGAAGCTAAAATGGTGCAGATATCCTGAATAACTTCAAATATAGAATGTTTTGATTTTTAGATTTTTTTTTTTTTTCCTTGTTTAGGTTTTGGTTTCTGTGATCTGATCAATGTCAGAAGTTTTTTCCATTTAACATAGGAAGGTTAACTGTAGGCTACATGTACAGCAATGTACTTTGCAGGGCATCTTGGTAATTAATATATTTCTGAAACATTCATTAGTTATTCTAAATTTATGTGTAATATTTGGTAAGTGTAATTTTCCTAGAGTTACAGGAGTGTCTCAGTTTGAATTTTTTCTGTTCCTTAGCCATATATTTAAGATGAGATTTATATCAAGCATAACCAATGTATCTTATAAAGGATGTATTTAATACTTGCCTAACTTATATAAGAGGGTTTATTATTGCTTACTTTCTCTAGAAACCACTTTTGTAAGCTTGAAGTTCATATCTCTCTTCTAAATACTCCTTGATAGAAAGTCTTGTAGAGAAGTTTATTATACTGTTAATTCTGCAAATAAATGGTAATTTCTCCACAACATTTCATGACAGCAGTGTATTTTTTTATGGTTTTAAAGTAAGCATCTTGGGCTGGGTATGGTGGCTCACACCTGTAATCCCAGCATTTTGGGAGGCCAAGGCGGGCAGATCACTTGAAGTCAGGGGTTTGAGATCAGCCTGGCCAACATGGTAAAGCCCCATCTCTACTAAAAATACAAACATTAGCTGGGTGTGGTGGCACACACCTGTAATCCCAGCTTCTTGGGAAGCTGAGGCAGGAGAATCTTGTGAACTCAAGAGGCGGAGGTTGCAGTAAGCCAAGATCATGCCACTGCATTCCAGCCTGGGCCACAGAGTGAGACTCTGTCTCAAAAAAAAAAAAAAAGGAAGCATCTTATGAAGAAGAAAAATTATACTTTAAGTTTTAATTTTAAGTGGACTTAAGAGTTTTGCCACTGTATATGCAAGTACAGATACTAAATTTTTTAAGAAGCCTTTAAATTCAATCATTTAATGTAGGCATCCCTTAATAGCCACCTAGAAGAGAGTGAGTCCATCAAACTTAACGCTTGTCCACTTTAGTGATAGGAAACTCAATACTTTGCAAACCAACTTGTAGTCCATTTGTTGGACAGCTCTTAATTTTAATAAGCCAAAATACGACACTTTTCAACTTCTGAATGTGTCTAGTTCAGCTTTCTGGGGTCTGCTTAGTCCCTCTTTCACAATGAGACCTACATAGTTATTTGCTGGTTTTTTTCTCTCATCTTTTCAAAACTTATTGCACAGAAGCCCCCAGTGCCCCAGTTATAAAGTCATACTTCTTAAAAAGCAAAGTTTGAGTACTTGGGATAGTTCTAAATTTTTATACAAGAAATAAAATTCTAAGAGATTGTTTTGAGAGGAGAATTTATTTTTTCCAAGGCTGATCTGGTGGTCACTAATGATCTAGTCTGATTTGCGATTATTTGTTCAAAGCAGAGTTTTATTAAGATGTGGAATTGAGCAAAGTCACATTTAATCTACTGTGGCGCAACTAAACTATTTAGAGTCATCTTGAAGCTTTATAAAAAGTTATTTCAAAGGACATAGTAGAATGGTTTCTACTGTTCTGTTTAGGCACAAACATTTTCTGAAACTTCCATCAACTTTTTTCCCCTGACTGCTGCTTTCTGTCATGTCAGAGGATGAAGTTTTTGCTGCTGCAGCAGAAGTACCTAGAATACCTGGAGGATGGCAAGGTCCTGGAGGCACTTCAAGTTCTACGCTGTGAATTGACGCCATTGAAATACAATACAGAGCGCATTCATGTTCTTAGTGGGTAAGGAAACTGAGTTCTTGAACTTAGGTTAACGGAGAGCCAAAGTTATATTTCTTTAGTATTTTTCCAAAATATAAATACTTGATTATTGCTAAATTCTTAGATGTTTGTCTAGGTAAACTCACTCCTATGTGTATGAACTATTTTTGTCATTCTAGGAAACTGTTCATATTACGATAGAGAGATATTTAAGTGGGTGAAAGGGAGAAGAAAATATGTGTTGCCTGTGAAATGCTATTTTGAAATCGTCTATAAAAACCCTTTTACATTCCAAGAACAGCTTTTGTAGTTAAAAACAAAACAAAAATCATATGATATGGATCACAGTAAGCAATGATGTTTCCAGTATTGGTGCATACTGACTTTTTAAGTGAGTACTTGTCATGTACCAGGCCCTTGCTCAGCTTTTCACATAAATAGCCTCATTTCATTCTCACATCAACATCAGTCCTTTTTCAGGGGAGAAGGAGTAGAGACAGGGTCTCACTATGTTGTCCAGTGTGGTCTCAAACTCCTGGCCTCAGGTGATCTTCCCACAGTGCTGAGATGACAGGCATGAGTCACTGTACCTGACCACGTTAATCCTTAAAATGTTAGAGTACCCAAAGGTTTGATCTTGGGCCTCCTTTCTATTCTCTGTCTACATACTCTTCTTAGGCAATCTCATTCTATACCATGCATTCACATACTACCTGTATACCAGTGGCTCTTCAATTTACGCTTCCATCTGAACTATCAATATGTATTTCTACTGGCATACTTGACATTCTCCACTTGGATGTTTCACAGATGTCTCGGTTATATGAGGCTGGAGTGCAGTGGCATGATCATAGTTCACTGCAGCCTCTAGTTTCTGGGATCAAGCTATCCTCCTGCCTTACCCGCCTAAGTAGGTAGGACTTCAGGCATGTACTACCATGTGTGGCTAATTTTTTCATTTTTTTGTAGAGACAGGTCTAGCTATGTTGCCCAGGCTGGTCTTGAACTCCTCCTAGCCTTAAGCAATCCACCCACCTCAGCCTCCCAAAGTGGGATTATAGGCATGAGCCACTGCACCCAGCCTCAAAACAAAAGTCTTGATTCACCTCTTCATGATAAATACACTCAACAAACTGGGAATAGAAAGGAACTTCCTTGCCCGAATAAAGGGTATTATTGCAAACTCATGGGGCTGGCAGTGAAAGACTGAAAGCTCTCTTCCTGTGATCAAGAATAGGACAGTGATGTCTACTCTTGCTACTTCCATTCAACATTGTACTGGAGGTTCTAGCCAAGGAAATTGAGCAAGAAAAAGGAATAAAAGGCATGTTGAAAAGGAAAAAGTAAAACTGTCTCTGTTCAAAGATGTCATGATTTTATATAAAGAAAATTTAAGGAATCCACTAAAAAATAATTAGAACTAATAGGCAAGTTTAGCAAGGTTGTAGGTTAAAGATCAATACACAATAATGTTATTTCTCAATGAATACTTCAAAAAAATGGAGTTAAGAAAACAGTTTTACTTACACTAGCATAAAAAAGAATAATTTCCAGGAGTGGTGGCTCACACCTGTAATCCCAACACTTTGGGAGGCCAAGGCGGGCAGATCACAAGGTCAGGAGTTTGAGACCGTTCTGGCCAACATAGTGAAACTCCATCTCTACTAAAAATATAAAAAATTAGCTGGGTGTGGCGGCACACACGTGTAATCCCAGCTACTCTGGAGGCTGAGGCAGGAGAATCACTTGAAACCAGGAGGCAAGCCTCATACTGCTTTCTCTTTATCTTTTAACTTTGACGTGTATGGCCTAATTCTAAAACATCTCAAATTTTTATTTCTCTGAATCTCCATAGTTTCTAGCCTCGTTAAGCCATGGACATTTCTCTTAGAATATTATGGTAGCTTCCCACCTCGTCATCACTCTTAATTTTTTTTTTTTTTTTTTTTTTTTTTGAGACAGAGTTTCACTATTGTCACCCAGGCTAGAGTGCAATGGTGCAATCTTAGCTCACTGCAACCTCCTACTCCCAGGTTCAAGCGTTTGTTTAGCCTTGCCTCCTGAGTAGCTAGGATTACAGGCATGCGCCCACCACACCTGGCTAATTTTGTATTTTTAGTAGAGACAGGGTCCTACCACATTGGCCAGGCTGGTCTCAAACTCCTGATCTTAGGTGATCCACCTGCCTCAGCCTTCTAAAGTGTGGGGGTTTATACACATGAGCCACTGCAACCAACTTCACTCTTAATTTCTTAACAGTGCATGTTTCACACAGCAGCCAGACAAATAAGCAAAAACCATAAATGAAGTCTTTTCACTCCGTTGCCACTGGTTTTCCAGCAGTCTTAAAGTAAAGCCCAAAATCTTAATGCACAAAATCCCCGATCTTTTTCTGCCATCTTTTTCTTTATTCGTTACTCTATAGTGACACTCATGATCTTTCTGTTCGTTAACTTGCCACCCCTTAAGCCATTTGCACTGCTTGTCCCCTCCATCTGAAATGCATGCCCCGCCCCCAGTCTTTGCATAGCTGAGTACTCCTTGCTCAATTCCCAGCCCGAGCATGATCTTCTCTCAAGATTACCCATAGGTATTCTCTGTTACATCACTCTGTTTTTAATTTTTTTTCTTTATAGCATTTTTCACTATATGATATGGCCCCGGCATCGAGAACAAATATGTGACACATAATGAGTTTGTAAATACAAACGATGGACAAAAGAATGGGCCCGAGATAAGGGCGCATTCCTTGCAGATAAGGAAACTGAGCCTCAAAGAAATTAAGTAACCAGCACAGTTTAAAGCTAATAAATCAGAAAGCCAAGACTCAAAACCTGGTTTGACTGATTCCAAGGTCATTGGTTTTACCCACCACCACATCTTGAAACAGTAAATTCTTCAAGTTTTTTGATATGGGGTCTCGCTGTGTGGCCTAGACTGGTAGTGAACTCTTGCGCTTAAGCAGTCCTCCCACCTTGGCTTCCCAAAATGCTAGGTTTACAGGCATGAGCCACCATACCTGGCCTGCTAGATGTTTTAATATGGTAGCTGAAAAATTACCTTGTTCTGTTTATCTTTTTTTTTTTTTTTGAGACAGAGTCTCACTCCGTTACCCAGGCTGAAGTGCAATGGCACAGTCTCGGTTCACTGCAACCTCCACCTCCTGGGTTCAAGCAGTTCTGCCTCAGCCTCCCAAGTAGCTGGGATTACAAGCACATGCTACCACACCCAGCTATTTTTTTTTTTTTTTTTTTTTTTTAAGTAAAGATGGAGTTTTGCCACATTGGCCAGGCTGATCTCAAACTCCTGACCTCAGGTGATCCACCCGCCTCGGCCTCCCAAAGTGTTGGGATTACAGGCATGCTGATTACCTTTTTAATGCAGTATCTGATTTCTTTGTCATCTGAATATCATTTACAGGATGATTTTTTTTTCCTGCTCTTGTGTCAGAACATATAATTTAATCATACGGGTTTTATTCTGAAGCAAACCCTGAGTTTTTTGCCTAAGGAAATGGCTCAAAGGTGGCAAGATGTGGGACTGGGATCAGAACCTAGGGTTTGTTCTTCTCAGTCCAATGTCCTTTTAGTTATGCTATGTGACTCTCTGTAAAACAGAAATTCATTTGAAACTTTAAGATTTAATATGTATTTTCATAAGAACATAGAAGTAATCATAAGTAAAATTTTAAAAGTGAACATTTCTTTCATATAATTATTGATAATAAACTTTCCCAAAAAAATTATTTTAGAAACAAAATATTCACAATATCCAACTTCCTATAGAGTATTTTGAGTATAATTACTTACATTATTTTTTAAAGTATTTTTTGTTTTTGTTTTTTGGCTAAAGCACTATGTACTAAACAACAAGAGAACAAGTAGTTCTGTTTGGGAAGAGACTATTAAAGCATTTAGATTCTAAGTGAAACATGCTTTATGCAGTTACGAAAGGGAGGGAGTGATACTCAGGTTAACAGAGATTTCTGATATTTATTGAGCTCTACCTGTATAGCAGATAGTAGACTAAGTACTTAATATGCTTCATCATCAAGAATCCTCATTACCCTAGTTAACATTGTTTTTACAAGTGAGCACAGATTTGTCTGGCAGAGTATGAGACAAAACAGCAGGAGAGTTACTTGCCACATCTAATCTCCATGTTTGAATAATACCTTCACTTCTTTTACTTTCAAAGCCCATTCTCCTGAGAAGAGCCAAAGCCAGGTCAGGGTCACACTCCCAGCAGGGGGCACTTGTTTATTCTCCAAAATCTGTGAACTTTAACATTTATTCCACTTTCTGTATATATGGTGAGCAATAAAACAGTTACCCATTTTTGTGCTTTGGGATCTCAGTATCTTTCACAAGATGACACAAAGATGATTATCCAGTTATACTATTTCTAGAATGATGTTTATTATAAAGTTTTAAAGATATGTTCTTTGAGTTTTATTCTACTATTCAAAAGTAGTTAAGTTAGCCTAGTGGTTAAGAGCAAGTTCTACAGCTAGAATGCCTAAGTTTATATTCCTTCTTTGCCTCTTATAACCCTAGACCAGTTACTTAAGCTTTCTGTGCCTTGGTTTTTTCATTTTTTTCTCATAAAAACAGAATAATAATAGTGCTTACGGGTTGTTGTAAACATTAAGGGCAGTGATATATGTTGATTGCTACAACAGAACCTGCACAATAAGAGCCATACTGATGGCATATATGGAATTTTGATGTTGAGATGACAGTGAAGATCCTAAGAATCAATATAATATATAACAATAACGCTGGAATATGTTCTGTTAGTAGATAATATATATTTAGCTATTGTTGCTTTACATTTTAGTCATTTTATGCAGGTACCAGATTAATTAATTGAGTCCACTGTAGAGATTTCTTGATATGAATTAGTAAGAAGCAGATAGCCAGATCGTCAATACTTTTCAATTCTATATATTTCAAAGAAATGCGCTTGATATTGGTTGCTTTCTCTGTTGTATTTTTAGGTATCTGATGTGTAGCCATGCAGAAGACCTACGTGCAAAAGCAGAATGGGAAGGCAAAGGGACAGCTTCCCGATCTAAACTCTTGGACAAACTTCAGAGTAAGGGTCTAAATTTTTTATGTTTCTATGTTTTCCCTTAAATTATAAGTGGATACAATGGATCAATTAGGAAGACATATCTAGACATACTTTTATTGAGTGGTTAGAAGAGGGAGAATCCATTTTTGCAGACTCTGTCATGGAGTCTAGGAAAGTAACCTCAGGAGTCAATGAAAGGGCACTGGTTCCAGAGCACCCCCTTTTTTCATTTGTATTATGTAGTGATGCTCTCCCTTAAGATTTTGTTGGGGGAAAAGTGCCATATTTAGAGAAAAAAAATACGTAAACCACAGTTTTAAGTCACAAGTGCTTTAAAGATTTGTTGATTTCAATAGTAAGGCCCAAGTTTCTTTAGTTAAATTGTTTTCTTCCCCAACTGTGTTATGTTACTTCTAGATTGTAACACGGGTTTCATTTTTGCCATATTTTTATGTAAAAGATGTTGTTCTCTCTGAAAATTATGATTCTGTAGTTTTGATGTTGAGATGACGGGAAAGACCCTAAGAATCCCAAAGCCATGCCGCTGGGGAGATAAAAAGGTATTCAGGGACTGCAGTAGGTTGGTGCTGATACCAAAACACCAGTTACTCCCTGAATTCACACGGTATCTCTGACATTTGGAGCAGTTTGCACTTGATCCTAGCCAAAAGGCCAACAAGTGATTTTTAGAGCAGTTTAATGGGAACTAGAACTCGACCTGCTGCAGCATTTGCCAAAATTCTGCTCTTTGTTAAGTGGAGACTTTACTTACACCTGGTCTCCTTCTGGTACACAATCATTATCTGATATTCTTTTCATTGTTGTCTTCTTTTTCTTCATTTTGTTGTTGTTATTCCCCACTTATCTTTCCTGCCTCTAGAAAATCCACATACAAAATAAACCCCTCCCACCCAAGTATATCCAATTCTAGGAGCAACATAGTTATTGGTGCTGACAGATATTGATAAAGCTCACATACCACATCACTCAGAACTTCTCTACTTAAGGAATAGATACTATTGGGGTAGGAACAAGTACAGCAGAAGATGAGCAAATTTCTTAAATAAAAGTTTACAGCTTATTATTTCTCTTTTTTGAAATATCTTCTATTAAAGCCTATTTACCACCATCAGTGATGCTTCCCCCACGGCGTTTACAGACTCTCCTGCGGCAGGCGGTGGAACTACAAAGGGATCGGTGCCTATATCACAATACCAAACTTGATAATAATCTAGATTCTGTGTCTCTGCTTATAGATCATGTTTGTAGTAGGTAAGAGGAAAATTTTTCATATTCTGAAATAGGCTAACATTTACAAACCTGTGATGATTTTATTTTGGGTTTTTTTTTTTTTAGAGTTTTATCCTATAGCTGTATAACAATTCTTGTCTGATTTAGCATTTGTTCATAAGTAAAACTAGACTCTAAACTTGAAAATTATGAGAAATTTCTCTGTTTACATAGTAACCCGTACCTTGAAAACTGAGTCTGGGAAACCAGTTTTTCCTTATCTCCATAGGCATGGTTGGTTGTTTTCTGTGTCTGATGATTTAACTATGTCCCAAATTATTTACTGCCAAGAAAGATCATGGTAATACTTTTTTCTTAATAAAAGTTCTGCATTTTAATAGAAGATGGACTCTAAAAATGGTTGGAACAACAGATACTGGATTTTTTTAACTGTGTCTACCCATGTACATAATTTAACTTGTAGGAATTCAGGCTTCTCTTTTGACATTAGGAGTGCTTTAAGTAAAAATATACCTGCTATTTTAATAGTCTCTAAAATTAAAGCTTAGCTTTATTTTGTTCTTGGTTTTTTATTTCTTTTTTAGACACAGTCTCTCTCTGTTGCACAGGATAGGACTGGCACAATCATAGGCCACTATACCGTTGAGTTCTTAGGCTCTACCAGACCACTCACCTCAGCATTCTGAGTAGCTAGGACTGTCTAGGCATGCACTACCATGCTTGGCTAATTCTTAAATTTTTATGTAGAGATGGGGTTTCTCACCCCAGCTGGTCTCAAACTTCTGGCCTCAGGCAATTGATACTTCTGCCTTGGCATCCCAAAGCATTGGGATTATAGGCATGTGCCTCCGTGCTGGGCCTATAGCATAGCTATAATCTTAAGATATCGAAAAACAAATTGTGAAATATTTCAAACTTCAAAAAGGAAATGATTTGAGTCTGGTGAAGCACACACAAAGAAGAATAGCTGGAATGCATGTGCTCAGTTGCTTTTACCAGTGACATCAAAGTAGTAATGAAAGTAACGTAAATAAGGACAAACGTATATTAAGTGTGAGGGCTTTGGAATAACGAGGAACTTCTGAATAACCATAAAAATTGTCTATATATGGATATTTCTACTGTGATTTAAAATAATTTTTTACATGTGTATAAACTACTTTTATATGTATTGAGTTTTTACCTCACTCTCCCTACTTGAAGTAAAAAATAATAATTGTTTGAGATATTGGACTTAAGTTACTTAAAATGGTCATGTTAAAGTATTAGATTATTACTTGGTGCATATCTTAAGTGTTCTACATGAAGGTGATAAGAAATTTTTTCCCCTGCCCTTTTTAAACTCTTTAATACTGTTCTATGACTTGTTTCTGAGGATTTTAAAATCTTTTTTTATACATCGAATAGAGGTAGGAAGAGCTAATAGATTAAAAGGCTATATAGTTTCATGGTTCATAGCTCCATGAATGGATTTGAGAACAGTGTTAAAATTAAGATACTTTTGAACCCAAATTTTTTTTTGCTTCATAAATTTAAATATTTTGAAAGATGATGGCTAGACATGATGGTTCAGGAGGCTTCTAGGTTAAGAGCTTGTCTTCCTGTTTGGAAACTGCCATCTTTGGGAACATGACCAAAGTGTTTTAACATCTACATCAGTACCTATGAAACTAAATGATGAAAAATACTTAATCTAACATTTTCCAACCCTCAGATCAGGGACCAGGTGTCATTAAGCCTCTATAGAAAAGCAGTCCAGAGTTTTACGTAGGAATGAAATAATCCTTGTTCTTCTGAAATAACCATTAATCAATTATTATTAGAAGGTCTTCTCTGTAGTCTTAAAACAAAACAAAACTCACTCTATGCTCCTAGTTACCTCTCTTTCTCTCTCCCCCTCCACTTTAGAACTAACTTCTTAAAATCATTACCTACTAAACATTCACAATGTTTGTGGCCTTACTTTCCCTTCACTCTTCAGATTTCTTTAGTATTAAGGCTTGTGTAGCTAACACAACACCAGAATTGTTGATGTTGGTGAGAACACCGCTGTTACATTCCATGGATGTTTTCTAGCCTATATCTTCACCAAATTTATCTCCTGAGGCTTAGACCTTAATACCACAATTTGGGTTGCTCAAGTACATTAAACACAGCATGTCCAAAATATAAATTCCTTTTCCTCTCACCTATTTTTACAAAATCTGCTTTTTCTTAAATACCCTACCTCAGTGAAAAGCAACCATCTACCCAGTTTTCCCAACCCAGAAAACTAGGAGTCAGCTTTAGCTTTGCACTCCAGAGATTTTAAAGACGCAAAGAGAATAATGTCAGACATTACATTACATACACAGTCTTGAGAGTGAGTTCTGCCCTTTATTGCTAAGCTGGAAAAATAGAACCAGAATTTATTTATTTTTTAATTAAAAAAAATGTATTCAACACAAGTTTTTGCTCTGTAGCCCGAGTTGGAGTGCAGTCGTGCAGTTATAGTTCACGGTAGCCTTGAACTCCCATCTCAGCCTCCTGAGTAGCTGGGCCTTCAGGCATGGACCACCACACACTGCTAATTTAAAAAAAATTTTTTTTGGCCGGGCGCGGTGGCTCACGCCTGTAATCCCAGCGCTTTGGGAGGCCGAGGCGGGTGGATCATGAGGTCAAGAGATCGAGACCATCCTGGTCAACATGGTGAAACCCCGTCTCTACTAAAAATACAAAAAATTAGCTGGGCATGGTGGCGCGTGCCTGTAATCCCAGCTACTCAGGAGGCTGAGGCAGGAGAATTGCCTGAACCCAGGAGGCGGAGGTTGCAGTGAGCCGAGATCGCACCATTGCACTCCAGCCTGGGTAACAAGAATTTTTTTTTTTTTTTGAGACGGAGTCTCGCTCTATCATCATGCTGGAGTGCAGTGGCGCGATCTCGGCTCAACGCAACCTCCGCATCCTGGGTTCAGGATGGTCTCGATCTCTTGACCTCGTGATCCACCCACCTCAGCCTCCCAAAGTGCTGGGATTACAGGTGTGAGCCACCGGGCCCGGCCAAAAAAAAATTCTTTTTGGGTGTGTTTTTGTTGTTGTTGTTTTGTGCCTTATTTTTTAGTGATGGGGTTGCTTACTGTGTTACCCAGGCCAGTCTCAAACTCCTGGCCTCAGGTGATCCTCTCACCTTGTCCTTCCAAAGTGCTAGGATTACAGGCATGAGCCACCACACTGGATCTGAAGCTGAATTTAATTTCTATTATTTATCTAAAAGTCTTCAAAAGAAAAATTGCTAATTTTTGTTACCTGCTTTAC
This sequence comes from Callithrix jacchus, assembly GCF_049354715.1. Taxonomy (NCBI): domain Eukaryota; kingdom Metazoa; phylum Chordata; class Mammalia; order Primates; family Cebidae; genus Callithrix; species Callithrix jacchus. Next base: position 4,561,618 of record NC_133520.1, read on the forward strand.
TGTTTCAGAGACTAGATTTCAGTATTAAAGCTAGAAAACTATTTTCATAAATTAAATCTTAGCTTTGAAATTAAATACCAGCTTTATTTCTGGAGAATAAAGAATTATGAATAAATGAATAATGACTTTTTAAAAATCCTGATGTACACTGAAAAGATTTATTAGATTGTATACAATTTCTAGGCAGGGCACGGTAGCTCACGCCTGTGATCCCAGCACTTTGGAAGGCCAGGGAAGGGAGATCACTTGAGCCCAGGAGTTTGAGACCAGACTGGGCAACAAGGTGAGACCCTGTCTCTAGTAAAAATGTAAAAATTGGCCAGGTGTGGTGGTGGGCACCTTTAATCCCAGCTGCTCAGGTGGCTGAGGTAGGAGAATTGAATTGCTTGAACCTAGGAGGTGAAGTTTGCAGTGAGCTGAGATTGTGCCACTGCACTCCAGCCTGGGCAACAAGAGCAAAACTCCATCTCAAAAATAAAAAAAAAAAAACATCCAGATATAGTGGCTCACGTCTGTAATCCCAGCCCTTTGGGAGGCCGAGGTGGGTGGATCACCTGAGGTCAGCAGTTCGAGACCAGCCTGGCCAACATGATGAAACTCCATCTCTATCAAAAATACAAAAAAACTAGCCAGGCATGGTGGCCCATACCTGTAATTCGAGCTACTGGGAAGGCTGAGGCGGGAGAATCACTTGAACCCAGCAGGTGGAGGTTGCAGTAAGCCAAGATCGTGCCACTGCACTCCATCCTGGGCAACAGATTGAGACTCTGTCTCAAAAAAAAAAACAAACAAACAAAGATAAACAGAGGAGGAAGAAAACTATTTCTGATACTGAAATTGTTTATTTCATTGGAATTTATTCAACAGCACCTTGAAAAATAAGATTTAAAAATGGGATTTGAAAAGAAAACTGGCCTTGGAGTCAACCATAGGTCCAAATCCTAGTACAATTACTTACCAATTTTATGACATCTAGTAAGTTTTTTGTCCTCTTTGAGCCCCATGGAAATGGGGATTAATAGTACTTGTATGAGCAATATTATATGTAAAGTGTGTAAAGCAGCATTTGGCACCTACTGAGTGCTTAATAAATCATCTAGTATTGATTATTTTATCTAAAGATCACACATATAGAGTAATAATATTAAAGCAATTTAATTTAAAAATCTGAAAGCTTAAAATAGCCTCCAAATAGCCATCTGCTAAAGTAGATTGCCATGTGTACCAAATAAAGAACCTTAATTTACTTTTAAATATATATTATGTTTCAGGCTGATGAATCAACCAAATAAAGTTTTTAATTATTGATGGGGAAAAGAAGGAAGAATGTGTTTCAGGATAGACTTAAAAGTGTATCCATTAATGTTTCAATAACATTGGGTTTTTTTCAGCGGGGGATGGGGAGGCGGCGGTTGGGGGTGTTGCTGCTGTTGTTTGAGACTGTCACCCAGGCTGGAGTGGAGTGGTGTGATCTCGGCTCACTGCGACCTTCACCTTCCAGGTTCAAGCGGTTCTGCCTCAGCCTTCCCAGTAGCTGGGACTACAGGCATGCGCCACCACACCCAGCTAATTTTTGTATTTTCAGTAGAGATGAGGTTTCGCCGTGTTGGCCTGTCTAGTCTTGAACTCCTGACCTCAGGTGATCTGCCCGCCTCAGCCTCCCAAAGTGCTGGGATTACAGGCGTGAGCCACCATGCCCAGCCTACTTAAATAACATTTTTTATAATACAGAGGATTTATAATATTATATAATTCATAGTATAGAGAATGTCTAAACAGTAGCCACTAACTGCATGTGGGCATTTAAATTCAAGTTCCTCCAGCTTACTGGCCACATTTCAAGTGTTCAATAGCCATTTGTAGTGAGGGCTACCAAGAGTATATGGCATTTCCATTGTCACAGAAAGTTCTGTTGGATAGTGCTGATGTAGAGGTTGGGAAAGAATGATTTTTTTAAATGAGTACTTAATGAAAATAGTCATTTAAATTGGTAAACTGGATCATAAATCACAAAATTATTTGCCTTTGATATATAATATTGGTTGCCATTTAAGAGGTATTAGCTAAGTGTCAGATTCAGTCTAAATGGTTTATAGTTATTTTCCCTTCCTCTTATTTCATCCGTGTGTAAGGAATTCTATAAGGCAAATACCTTAATCTTTAATGGTTGGAAAAATTGAGGTTAATTTAATCTCTCAGAATCATAGCTAAGTGGCTGAGCCAAGATTTGAATCTAAGTCTGTGAGACTCCACTACTCCCATTTTTAAGGCTTTGCTCTTAACTATTGCACTCCTTGCCATATATTGCATTTTTCCTGTGCTTCCCCAAAAATATTATTAATCACAGTTGAGTATTACATTCCAAAAATTTTTAATGCATTTCTAATTCTTAGAAGAATTCTAAGAACCTCGTTAGGTAGATATTATCTCCTTTTGTAGATGTGGGAACTCAAGCTGAGAGTAGCTAAATAACTTTCCAAAGACATTAAAGCTTATAAGAGAGAAGGGACCTAAACTCATTATCTGGAGCTATAATGCCTATTCTAATTCTGATTTTGGTTCGTTTGTTTTTTGAAATGGTCTCACTCCATCACTCAGGCTAGAGTGCAGTGGTGCAATCACACCTCACTGCAGCCTCTACTCCCAGGCTCAAGCAGTACTCCCACCTCAGCCTCCCCAGTAGCAGGTTAAAAAAATTTAGCTGGGTGTGTTGTCACAGGCCTGTGGTCCTAGCTACTCAGGAGTCTGAGGTGGGAGGATCTTGAGCAGGCGGTCAAGGCTACAGTGAGCTGTGATTGTGCTACTGCACTCCAGCCTGGGCAACAGAGAGAGACCCTGTCTCAGAAAAAGTAAAAATAATAATAAATTTACATATGCATTTATTTCTTATTTTTAAATAGTGATGTGATCTTCAAAGAAGTTTTATCAGTTATTTAATCTTTTGTATTATTACTCTAATCTGTTTTGGAAGAATAATAATTTGTAGACCTCTTTGTTTTAGGAGGCAGTTCCCATGTTATACGCAGCAGATACTTACGGAGCATTGTAATGAAGTGTGGTTCTGTAAATTCTCTAATGATGGCACTAAACTAGCAACAGGATCAAAAGATACAACAGTTATCATATGGCAAGTTGATCCGGTATGTACCCCAGTATGAGTGTTTATATTGCAAAAGGGGGTAATTTTGAATCTAATTCATTGATTTCATACTTTTAAGTATACATATATCAGTAGTAGTATTTTCCAACAGCATTTTTTGTCATCTTTATTTCTTACATCTTCATGTGTTGTATAAATAATATATATGTTAATATTATCAGCATTATTTATGTACCAGTGATAATTCTAAATCTGTGTATGCATTATCTAATATTCTGGAAAACTCTGAGGTGCTAACATCTCCTGTATTCATATGAGGAAACCGAGGTAGAAATTAAATACTTTAACTCTCACAGCTAGTAAATGGTAAAGTTTGACTCAAATCCAGGAATATCTGAACTCCAAATCCACTGCTATTAACGTCTCTACCAGTTTATCTTTAATACTTGTTTGAACAATTAGGCCAGGCACGGTGGCTCATACCTATAATCCCAGCACTTTGAGAGACTGAGGCAGAAGGATCTCTTGAGCTCAGGGGTTCAAGACCAGCCTGGGCAATATAGGGCAAGTCTGTCAAAACAAAAAAATTAGGCATGGTTGTATACACCTGTAGTCCCAGCTACTTGAGAGAATGAAGTGGGAGGATCACTTGAGCCCAGGAGGTGGAGACTACAGTAAGCTATGATCTTGACACTGCACACTGGAGCCTGGGCAGCAGAGTAAGACACTGTCTCAAAAAAAAAAGAAAGAAGATTAATACAACATCCATTCTGTCCCAAGCACAAGTTAGAAAAAGACTCATTACTCTTGCTTTCTGAAACCCATTATTATCTTGTATAATTGGTGGACCTTGTTGTGTATGCCCTCCTCACCTTGTTTTCCCATTGATATATAAAGTATTTTATTTTGGATTTAAAATTTCGAGTTCCCTCTAAAATCAAATAAATGTGTGTTTATAACCAAATGACCTATGGAATTGTTGTGGGTAATAAGTATTTTCATTTATTTCTACTAGTTGAACATTTATCAAGTGATCATGACTCCAGATAGGTTAAGGAGCTATATTTGGTTTAGGAGTCATTCACAAAAAATAAACTTATTTTCAAGTTTAGAATTAAAATATGATATTAGCCCAAGAAAAAAGTTTTGGGCTCCCATGTTGAGAAAAACAGAAAAAGGAAACCATAGATGGAAGTAATTTTTTTTCTTTCTTGGACAGTGTCTTACTGTTTCCCAGGCTGGAGTGCAGTGGTACGATCTCGGCTCACTGCAACCTCCACCTCCTAGGTTCCAGAGATTCTCATGGCTCAGCCTCCCAGGTAGCTGGGACTATAGGTGTGCACTACCACGCCTGGTTAATTTTTGTATTTTTAAAGTAGAGACCGCGTTTCAGCATGTTAGCCAGGCTAGTCTCATACTCCTGACCTTGGCCTCCCAAAGTGCTGGGATTACAGGTGTGAGTCACCATTCCCAGGCTAGCTGTTCTTTTTAAAAGAGAATTGAAGTTGAGAGCACACAGCAATTCTTGCATACCTATATGCTGCAAGCAATGAAGAAAGGTAAATAAGGGACATTCTTTATCATAAAGCAGTGGTTCTTTACCTTTTTTTGGTACTACTTGTCTCTTTGGCAGTTTGGCAAACCTTATGGTCTCTTTCTCAGAATGTGTTTAAATGCATAAACCAAAGCACATAGCAAGGCCAAATATATGTTATGTATTCATTACTGAGGAAAGCCAATTACATTGATATATGGTTGTCGACATAATACAAAAGACATTTTTGAATGCTTTATTTATGTATTACATAATAAAGTCTAGCAGCAGACATAAGTATCAGAATTTTGAAGTAGTGAGCATAAATAAGATATCTGTAGCAACTATAATATGATATAAAAAGATTTAAGGTTTCTGTTGTTAATGGAGTTACCTCATACCACCTAATTGACTAGTATACTACCTACCACTACCTAATATATTGCCTAATGTAATTACTGATATACCCAATACTGCTAATACTACCTTGTTAATTGCCTGCATATAAGGATGAAGGAAGTACCAAATTTCAGGCTGTGTTTAATGAAAATAGAGATGTGTCTTTTTCCCATTTATATTCATAGATCCCTGATTCTATTCCATTCTTGTAGATCTCAAGTTCAAAATCCCTGTGAAAAGAATGTACAGTTTAAATGAAAACAAAATGCATTGAAATAAGGATGATACATAATAGATAATACATAAAGTATTATGAAACCACAAGGGGGCTTTACTGTGCATCACACAGTGGGGCAACAGGAAAGGGGCATTCTAGGAAGAGAGGAAAAGCTCTTGCCCCCCTCTCTCTCTCCCAAAAAAAAAAAAAGTAAGAAAATGGGATGAGTAACGGCAGAGTGGGAAATTAGACTAGAAAAAGAGTTTGGGATCAAATCATAGCCTTTGCATATTAGTTCTGTTTTCATTTATTTGCATGATATCTAAAAAAGAAGGCAGTAATACCAAAACTGTGCTTTATTAGGTTTTTCCTAGTAGCAATGTATACAAGTCCCCTTTCATTTAGCCAGCATTTATTAAACACCTGCTGTGTGCCAGGTCTTCTGCCATAGACAGACTAAAGCACAGGATAATATACTGTATTTGTTCTATAGTGGGTGCTACAGGAGCTCATAAAAGAAAGCCTCCTGGAACTGGAAAGCTAGGGAAAGTAGGAAAAGTAAATGTTAGATGAAGAAGAGGTAAAGAACTATTTAGGCAAAACTAGTTAGGATAGACCCTTGGGCAAAAGAAAACATAGCATGGCACTTGGGTGGTTTGGGGGAAGAGTTTTGGGTAGAGTAGGAGTTGAGGTTAAATAGCATCCAGATCAAGGAGGAGCTTTTGTATTCTTTGCTGAAAAGTTTAGACTCTTTAGCCAGTGTTTCCCAGCATGTTTTTGTCAGAATAATGGATATACAGAATGAAGTAAGTGTTAGATGTAAAGGGCCTCTGTTGCCAGATTAGCTTGGGAAATGCAGAGTTAATGCTTACATTCCAAAATGAAACATAGAGGCTTTTAGGGACCATACTTTTTAAATAACTGTATTACAGTGAGTCCTCTGGGACTGTTTAATTCTTTTGGTATGATGGTATTTTTGTTATGTCAAATACTGTCTGAAGAAATTATAAGAAAATATATGCCCTAAAAGGCTGGGTGCGGTGGGTCACACCTGTAAGCCCAACACTTTGGGAGGCCGAAGTAGGTGAGTCCACCTGAGGTCAGGAGTTCAAGACCAGCATGATCAACAGGGGTGAAACCCCATCTCTACTAAAAATACAAAAAAATTTAGTCTGATGTAGTGGTGCATGCCTGTAGTCCCAGCTACATGGGAGACTGAGGCAAGAGAATTGCTTGAACCCAGGAGGCAGAGGTAGCAGTGAGCTCAGATCATGCCACTGCACTCCAGCCTGGGCAACAGAGCAAGACTTCATATCAAACAAAATGCATATATATGCCCTTTTGAACGTGTGTGTGTCTGTATTTTTCTAATGGAGAGGGAAAAAAGAATACATTTAAGAGAGCCTGAAAATTTGAGTCGATGTGATTCCAGTGCCTACTTTGCTTTAACAGTTTTTCTTTGCCTTAAAAAAAAAAATGAATTTTACCCATTCCCCCCAAAATCCAAGCAAAGTCATGTAGGCTTCACAAACATCTTATTTCCACTTTGAATATATTAGTATAAAGGTACTTTATACTTGTGAAGATACCGTATTAATGTGTTTCTTTTCAACTTTATCTTTTATAGGATTATATTTTTTTCATTCAAGTACATAAAACAGTTTTTGAGTTAAATATTTCTTTTTCTTTTTTAATTGAGACAGGGTCTTGCTCTGTTGCCCAGGCTGGAGTGCAGTGGTGGGATCTCAGCTCACTGCAACCTCCACCTCCCAAGTTCAAGCGACTCTCCTGCTTCAGCCTCCTGTGTAGCTGGAATTCCAGGCACACGCCACCATGTTGGGCTAATTTTCGTATTTTTAGTAGAGACAGGGTTTCACCATATTGGCCAAGCTGGTCAAAACTCTTGGCCTCAAGAAATTCACCAACCTCGTCTTCCCAAAGTGCTGGGGTTACAGGGATGAGCCACCGCGCCTGGCTAAGTTAAATATTTCTAAAGGAGTTTGTCTTCAGTTGAAAAGCAAATCTTCGTGTTTATCTGGAGCAGTACTGTGAATGAAAATTTGTTCCTGGAAGATCTTGAGCTAGTCAAGAAGACTTACCTTGCTTAGTAAATTATTTAAACCACTTTGTCCTAATGATACTACTGATCTAATACAAATCCTCATGCCTCTTACTCCCTTCCAAAAGAAGAATCAAAAGTAGTCACATTGTTAACTATTTAATGTTGTCAAAACAGTGATGATTTGGACTAGATAATTCTATGAATGAGAAACGTATCGCTCAGTGAAGAAACAAGAGTGTAAACATAATCCATTTTGCGGTGACATTTCTCAAGAGAGGAGGAATCTCCAACCTAATTTTATCAGACTAGTTCCCAACTTTTTCAACTGCTTGTGAGTCATTCATTGGAATTTCTCCCCCGCCCAGGCTCAAAGCTAAACTCAACAAATCTTAAGACTGAAGTCTAAAACTTATTGTTTCTTTCCACCTTTAGCCAAATTCTTACTTCATCTGTTTGTTTTTAACATCCATCCCTGTCCCCTAAACCAGAAATCTGGAGGTTGTCTTTGAACATTTATTGTTACATTCTGTCATGTCATTTTTATCTCCACAATAATTTTTTTTAAAACAATAAGTGTGTCTCACTATGTCGAGGTTGGTCTTGAACTCCAGAACTCAAGCAAGTCCTCCAGCCTCTGCCTCTGAAAGTACATGCATGAGTCATAGTGCCCAGCCCAAAATATCTTTTGATCCTGACCTCTTTTAGTCCTTACCATCTTACATTAGGGCCTCATTTTTTGAGAACTCACTGTGAACTATGGCTCATTACAGTTCCATTGTCCCGTTACTGTTTCCTTAGCCTGTGTCTCTTTCTGATTCATCTTCCACATTTTTATCCTAGTTCTTTTCCTAAAGCCAAATATCATTCTATATATTCCCTGGCTTACAAATTGTAAGTGGCTTTTCACACATGAAAAATGTAACCCCTTAACCTAAAACAAACATGTCAACTCTTGTTACCTTGTCACTTGCCACGTGTACATTTGCACTTCACAGTTCAGCCCACATAGCTTACAGTATGTGCTTTTAAATGAGGCAGCCCAGATTTAAATCCCTGGTGGACTACAAACAGGCACGTTTCTAACCTTTATAAACCTTCATTTATTTCTCTATGAGAGAGGGGATAATATCCTAGATTTGTGAAGATTAAATGAAGTATTGTTTGTGAATGGTGCTAATATTTGTTAGCATTAATAAGTGGTAGCTTTGCTGGTAGCATTGTAAAATGGTATAACCACTTGGAAAAGAGTTTGGCAGTATCTCAAAATGTTAAACAGTAGGCATATGACCCAGAAATTCCACTCCTATGTATATACGCAAGAGAAATGGAAACATATGTCTACACAAAAACTCATACATATTCATAGCAGCATTATTCATAATAGCCAAAAAGTAGAGAAATAGCCCAAATGTTCATCAATTCATAAATGGATAAACAAAATAATTATACTGTTAGCTATTATTCAGCAATAAAAAGAAATACTAATACATTCTATAACATGGATGAACCCTGAAAACATGCTAAGTGAAAAGCCAATTAAAAGACCATATCATACATAAGTCTATTTATATGAAACATCCAGAATAGGCAATAGAGACAGAGACAGAAAGTAGTGGTTGCCAGGGGCTGCAGGGAGGGGTGTGACGACTGCTGATGGGTAGGAGGTTTCTTTGGAAAATTATGAGAATGTTCTAAAATTAGATGGTGAGATGGTTGCACAACTCTGAACATGCTAAACTATACTGAGTTGTATACTTTAAAAGGATGAATTCTATGGTAAGTTATATCTCAATGAAGTTGTTTAAAAATACGTAAGAGATAGCTCTTATTATACCCATCTGTTTTCAGTTGCCTTGAAAGCTTTCTAAGGGCAAATTTAGTATATCTTTTTACATATATTAAAAATACAAATATATCTCTGTTTTCATGTAGCAATACAATGACTTGTATAGTAGATGCTTAATAGTATAGTATAGTAGATGATTAATAGATGTTGCAAGGTGAATGAATCTTTATGAAGCAAGCTATTAAAGGGAAAATTGGTCTGAAAATTTCCTTAAATTATCAAAGTACTTCTTTGTAGTTAAGTTCTTACACCAAAAAATGACTTTAGTGACAGAAGTTAAATGAGTTGTCTATTTTCCCTCCTAGGATACACACCTGCTAAAACTGCTTAAAACATTAGAAGGACATGCGTATGGCGTTTCTTATATTGCATGGAGTCCAGATGACAACTATCTTGTTGCTTGTGGCCCAGATGACTGCTCTGAGCTTTGGCTTTGGAATGTACAAGTGAGCGAGTTCCATTTTTGGTTTAGCGTTTAAGTACAGCATAGCCATAATGTACATAGTCATTATAACTTTATTGATTTATATAACAGAACCATTCAACCTAAATTACTATAATCCATCTCTTAGTTATTCAAGTAGAGCCCAAGTTTCCAGATTTATCAATTTAAATATTATGCTGAGTAATATAGTTTTGAAAGAATGATCAGTAAATATTTTCAGGATGTTTTGCTTTGTTCTGTGGGAATTTATACTGTTTACTGCAGTTCCTCAGAAAAGATTTTATAGTGGTTTCATAGTTTCACAATTGTACATTAGACCTACCTTTGAAATGCAAAACGTCAGCATTAAACCAAATTTTCCATTCTAATGGCAGTTACACCGTCTCCTTACCTATATTTAATTTACTAACCTAGTTTAGTGAAGCTAAATGATGTTTTCAGTACTTACAACTAAGGGCTTTATTGCTGGATTTTTTTTTTTTTTTTTTTTTTTTTTTGAGACAGAGTCTCATTCTGTTGCCCAGGCTAGAGTGAAGTGGCATGATCTCGGCTCACTGCAGCCTCCAACTCCTAGGTTCAAGCGATTCTCCTACCTCAGCCTCCCGCGTAGCTGGGATTACAGGTGCCCACCACGCCTGGCTAATTTTTGTACTTTTAGTAGAGACCAGGGTTGCACCCTGTTGGCCAGGCCAGTCTCGAACTCCTGGCCTCAAGTGATCTGCCTGCCTTGGCCTCTCAACGTGTTGGGATAACTGACATGAGCCACCGCTCCCGGCCCATTGCTATTTATATATGAAAATTTGAATTTTATGCAGGATCCCATTTTAGGAAAAATCAACATTAGGTTCAGTTTGTTATTTACATTCTATGTTTTAGAAACTCTGTAGTTACAATAGTAAGACTGCCTCACTGGTCAGACATATTCCTTGTTTTCAACTCCAGCTTTTTTTTTTTTTTTTGAGGCGGAGTTTCACTCTTGTTAACCCAGGCTGGAGTGCAATGGCGCGATCTCGGCTCACTGCAACCTCTGCCTCCTGGATTCGGGCAATTCTCCTGCCTCAGCGTCCTAAGTAGCTGGAATTACAGGCATGTGCCACCATGCCCAGCTAATTTTTCGTATTTTTAGTAGAGATGGGGTTTCACCGTGTTGACTAGGATGGTCTCAATCTCTTGACCTCGGCCTCCCAAAGTGCTGGGATTACAGGCGTGAGCCACCACGCCCGGCCTATCAACTCCAGCTTTTAAGAAAATCATTCAAATATTAATAAAAGTTCAAAGAGGACATTGATGCTCTGTATGCCCAGCACCATAGATTCAACAGCTGTTAACATTTTATGATATTCTGTTTATACATACATGCATAGATAACATAGAAACATGCATTTGTGGCTGGGTGTGGTGGCTCATGCCTGTAAATCCCAACACTTTGGGACGCCAAGGCGGGTGAATCGTGAGGTTAGGAGTTCAAGACCAGCCTGGCCAAGATGGTGAAACCCATCTCTACTAAAACTACAAAAATTTTCCAGGCATGGTGGCAGGTGCCTGTAATCCCAGCTACTTGGGAGGCTGAGGCAGGAGAATCTCTTGAACCCAGGTGACAGAAGTTGCTGTGAACCAGGATTGCACCACTATACTCTAGCCTGGTTGACAGAGTAAGACTGCATCTGAAAAACAAAATAAATAAAGGAAACATGCATTTGTACTTACATTTATATACATATCTAAAACATTTGAAAGTAAATTAGATATTTTGCCCTAAATACTTAAGCATGTATCTTTTAAAAAATAACATTCTACATGTTCAAACACTATGATAGCTAAGAACATTAGCTATAATTCTCTAATATCTAGTAGTCATAATAAAAATTTACAGTTGTTCCCAAAATATGTTTTATACCATTTTTGCAAGATCAGTATTTTAATCAATGTTGCATTTGTGATTGGGTTCAGGGAGGCGGCTAAACATAGAGTAGAATATTACAATGGCTCTGTCTCAGTAACGCAGAACTTGAAGTGAGTCTGACCTACAAGATCAAAGAAAACTTTTTTCCATTAACGCTTTCTTTTCACCTTCCAAAGGAGAAAGTATGTAGTCTTAATCCTGTAATAGAGATTTGATGTAGCGTGCCTTTGTAGTCTTCCTTTGACCAATTTTGAATTTCTGGACGATTAAACTATGTTCTAATGTAATTTTCATTGTGTAGGACTTTATATACTTAAACTTCTAAAAGTGTGATCTTTTAATTAGTTTTCAGATTTCTTTAATCATTTCCTAAATTAGAAAAATTCCTACTAAACCTCCTGTACTCACTATTCAAGGCATAATGAGAGAAGACAAACCATTTCTGCCTTCAGAACTTAGTGTGTTCATATATTTGTCGATGGAAAATGCCAGGAATTTAGCTACTGCCATGTATTTGTGCTCTAAATTTTTAACTGTTTCTATCAGTCAACCCAAAAGAGTAAATAGAGGAGAGTAGTTAACAGTTTGGGGGAAGGATTTACATTGAACACCTTTTTCCCAGTGTAAAAGAGACCTGGTTTTCTGGTTTTGTGCCCTCTTTGCTTTTAGTACTTGGCCCCATTTTCTAATCATACCCTTTGTTTTCACTCTTTTATTTCTACTTTTGATTACCCGTTTCTCACAGGAAAACTATGCCCATGTACTTTTTATTATACCAAGGGCAGCTATTATCTCTCAGATCCTGTTTGTAATCCGTGAACAAAATGGAATCAAGACTAGATTAAATGGTATGTGGTGTGTACCTTCTAAGTTGAGTAACTCAGAAAATGTAACAAGAGGATGCCTGAGGGTTGTAACCACTAAATATTCTTAGTTAGAAATGCCATTGAATGGCTGTGTTAAACAGTACCAAGGTTTCTCTGTTACTCTTCATTGAAATAAGGTTGTGTGTCAAAAAAAATGTTTTTTGCTCTCTTCCTGCCTTCCCTACTATATTGTGAATATTTGAATATGAAATTTAACATAATTTATTTAGGCTGCCCTTGGCCTACTTTATGGGTATAGTTTTTCTCTTTTTTTTTTTTTTTTTTTTTTTTTTGGTGAGACAGAGCCTCATTCTGTCACCCAGGCTGGAGTGCAATGGCACAGTCTCAGCTCACTGTAACCTCCACCTCCTGGATTCAAGTGATTCTCGCACCTCAGCCTCTCGAGTAGCTGGGGTGTGCACCACCACATATGGGCACAGTTTTTTACTCATTAATCATGTTCTTGAGGAATTGCTAATTGCATTAACTGCAGTTTTAGAAAAAAATTTCTAAAGAACTTTGGACTGAGAAGTAAAAGCTCAGAAGGAATAGGTGTCTAGTCTTAGGCTTTTCATTATCTTGCTTGAGAAAAATTATGTGTTTTAGTTTATGAATATAATTGATTTAAGATGAGAGATTTATTGAAGTTTATCTCATCTGCTCTTTCGGTTACCTATGCCAGACATTGTTTAACTCCTGGGTTTTTTTGGCAGGTCCTTATTTCTCTTCTGAGTCCTGTAGTCTCTTTTTTTGTAGGGGCACTTAAAACAATTCATTTCTCTAGTGAACTGGGAAACCAGCCAGACATCCATTATTATATATATTTTTTCACATATTTTCTTTAGAGGGGTATCTTGAAGGTCTCATTTACAGTTTTATTTCCTTATAGACAGGAGAACTAAGGACAAAAATGAGCCAGTCTCATGAAGACAGTTTGACGAGTGTGGCTTGGAATCCAGATGGGAAACGCTTTGTGACTGGAGGTCAGCGTGGGCAGTTCTATCAGTGTGTAAGTATTCAGTGCCCCCTTCCCAATGTCTCTTGATTTAGAAGCAAATTTAGTTTTGTTTAAACAATTTCCTTGACTCAGAATCTTATAAAGTATACTCTATGGGCCAGGCATGGTGACTCACACCTGTAATTCCAGCACTTACGGAGGCCGAGGTGGGTGGATCACCTGAGATCAGGAGTTCAAGACCAGTCTGGCCTACATTGTGAAACCCTGTCTTTACTAAAAATACAAAAATTAGCTGGGCATGGTAGTGGGCGCCTGTAATCCTAGCTACTCAGAGGCTGAGGCAGGAGAATCACTTGAACCTGGGAGGCGAAGGTTACGGTAAGCTAAGATCGCACCACTACACTCCAGCCTGGGCAACAAGAGCAGAACTCTGTCTCAAAAAAATAATAATTAATTAATTAATTAATTAAAATAAAATATACTCTATGAAGACCTACTTTACCCTCATCCTAGACAAGCTCTCTCCAATAGAATTTTCTGGGTTATTTTTTCCTTTCTTTTAAACACTTCAAATGTTTGTACAAAGTATAGACTTCGGGTTTAGTAGAACAAAAAATGTGTTTTGCTAAACATTTTTGTTCATGAAAGCAAGTTTCTAATTTATAAGAATTGTAAAGATTTTTTAAATGTCTTTTGAGATTGACCCTTTGAATTTTTGTAACCAAAAAAAAAAAAGCTGAATTCCATGAGTGGACTCCCTTTAATAGTTGAATAATAAAAGTGGTAACAAGTGCTACCATAGAACTTTTCAGTCTTTGAGTTATTAGTAGCTGCCCTAATTATTTTGGATTGTTGGAATGATAAAGATAAATAACAGATAAGAAGTTTTATGGCAAGGTAAACTTTATATCATAGGTATTATTTATATCATAAATCATAGTTTACTTGCAATGTGGCGTCTGCATGGATTCCATGTCTCGTTACAGACTCATATGGTTCCAGTAGGCAGGATTGTTTTTTCTTTTCCTTTTTTTTTTTTTTTTTTTTGAGACAAGGTCGTGCTCTCTGTCACCCATGCTCGAGTACACTGGTATGATGATGGTTCACTGCAGCTCAAACTTCTGGGCTCAGATGATCCTCCTGCCTCGGCCTCCCAGCATGCTGGGATTACAGGCATGAGCTACCATACCTTTCTCCAGATCCATTTTTTAAACTTAAATTAAACAAGATAAATAATTTAATTTAGCTAAAACAGGTTATCAGGTTATTTTATTAAGCTGGTTTGGAACACATGGATTTTGGGTTGTATTATCTCAATATGGTTATAAACAGTTCTTGATTCTCCAGGTGCAAGATGATCATGTATGTTTCTGCTGAGTTTGCTGTCCTATACAGAGTTTAAACCATCAAAATACAAGATTATCTAACTTACAAAATGGGAAGGGTGATTCTTCTCAGAACTTTGGTTATTCAGTAAAATGATTACTGTAAGAGCTTTCATCTGTAGAGCACATTACAAATTTGGTAAATTTTTAAAAATGTGGTTAATAGATTTCTCCAGTCTGTATGAAGCTGTAAAATGTTTTCGAAATCTTTTTCCATTTCACACCTCCTAAATATTATAGGACAAATTCCAGTGTAGTGAATTTTAAAGGAACATTTAAATTATTTTCTAAGAAAAGTAACTCCTTACTTGGAACATAGGGACTGTTCCTTTCTTTCTATTATGTATGCATGGTGAGTTATTGAAGGGAAGATAGAGCTACAGAGTGTCTTTCCACTTTTCCTTAAGTATTGTTGTAATGAAATTTGACCTATATTCAAATTTTCATGTTAAAAATACTTCTAGAACAATTAGGTTTACATCAGTCTTAGGAAAAATAAACCTATTACTAAAAGATACTGTGAAGGGAGTTTTTTGGTTCTTTCATTTGCTTTCTGAGTGCTATTGAGTAATTAAGATAATAGTAGTTTTTTCTTACTCAGGATTTAGATGGTAATCTCCTTGACTCCTGGGAAGGGGTGAGAGTGCAATGCCTTTGGTGCTTGAGTGACGGGAAGACTGTTCTGGCATCAGATACACACCAGCGAATTCGGGGCTATAACTTCGAGGACCTTACAGATAGGAACATGTAACTATTTTTTGTTTCCATTAAACAACAATCATCTGATTTATATTAAAATGTGTAGTAGAACTTGCTTTTTTGGAAGAACAGTTTTATTATGTATTTGTTTTGGTTTGCTTGGCAATTTGGATTGGTGGTCACATGGTACCTAGTATTCATTGACTCAGATTCTTCGCAGTTGAAATATAGTATGTCATAGAGTTTACAGGCAGAATTGTCATACTTAAACTAGCCCATCTTCTATATCAATAATTTGAATGTCTTGACTCTTAATATTTTTGCTTTTGACAAATTATTTTCTGGTTACAGAGTACAAGAAGATCATCCTATTATGTCTTTTACTATTTCAAAAAATGGCCGATTAGCTTTGTTAAATGTAGCAACTCAGGTATGTTTATTAATATAATTTTCTGAAAACTGGCTCAGTACAACTTTTATTCTGTTATTTTCAGTGCATTTGTATTAACAAAATTGTCTGCTTACCCTTAAATTTTATTGCATGTGTTTGATACTTAAATGTATATAATCAACCATAAATTTGTCAGCATACTGGTGTTTTGCATGATAGAAAATGAAGATATTTCATCAGGCAAAGGGATATTTACAGATACTTTTTAAAGTTTGTTTGAGTTGAGGTAGAGTAAATATCTGTATTCTCCTTTGCCTGCAGGGAGTTCATTTATGGGACTTGCAAGACAGAGTTTTAGTAAGAAAGTATCAAGGTGTTACACAAGGGTTTTATACAATTCATTCATGTTTTGGAGGCCATAATGAAGACTTCATCGCTAGTGGCAGTGAAGGTAAATTGTGTCCCTATCAGTTTACATATATTAATATTAAAGTCTGTAATTCTCAATTTGTGAAGGCAGGCATATCTCCAAGAAGATTCAAGGTAGTAAGTTAAAATTCTTTTATTTATCCAATACACTGTTAATTTCCCTCTGTAATGACCTAAGGCCCCCATATTGTCACAGATTGTCACATACTGTCATGTATTATTTTCTCCTTTTCTGTAATGACCTAAGCCCTTTCTATTGTCATAATACGCAGTCATAATCAGCAGTACTTATTCTGACCACATAGCAGTGTGTTTGGTGCATGTATCATATCAAGATTTAGTTAAATTATTATACTTTCATATGTTGACTTGTTTTTTCGTGAGACTGATGGTTTCTCAGGGTTGGTAGTAGTTGAGAAATCAAGGTTAATTATAATATTTTACCTGAACTTGCACAGCTTTGGCTACTTAGAGCTTCAGCATTTCTTCAGTGGTCACCAGAATATAATTGAGTGCGATAATTCTTAAGATTTTAGGAAAGCTGAAATTAACCAAATTCTTCCAACTACTGCCCTTTTGGGTAAACTTGTTCTCTAAAAGTCAGTATTCCAGACCAGGAATATGCCTCACGTCACTCTGATTTAAAATGTGAATTGTAAGTCACTTTTTTTGGCCAGGCATGTTGGCTTACACCTGTAATCCCAACACTTTGGAAGGCCTAGGTGGGAGGACTGCTTGAGGCCAGGAGATCCAGACCAACCTGGGCAACATGGCTAGACATTGTCTCTACAAAAAGTGAAACATATATACTGAATCTGGTTTTATAAGACAGGCCAAGGAATTAGATGATATTATGTTCCATTTATTGTATAAGATGTTTACTATCCCTATCTTGACAAAAAAACTCATCTCAATAGATAAGAGGATCATAAAGTGAAACATGAGTTTTTCCTTTAGGAATAAGGCTGCCAGGTACAGTGGCTCACACCTATAATCCCAGCACTTTGGGAGGGAGGATGAGGCAGATGAATCACAAGGGCAGGAGTTTGAGACCAAAAAAGGCGGGGGGGAGGCATATTTAAGGATTTGGACAAAGAGACACATTTAGAGATTTCGATTTTAGCATCAAGCATATAAATTCATCTATTCTTTTTTTTTAAATGCGATGGCACGATCTTGACTCTGCAACCTCTGCCTCATGGGCTCAAACTGTGTCTCCTTCCTCAGCCCCTGAAGTAGCCCCAACTAATTTTCGTAAATTTTGTAGAAATGGGGTTTCACTGTGTTGCCCAGGCAGATCTCGAACTCCTGAGCTCAAGCCATACACGCCTACCTCAGCCTCCCAAAGTGCTGGGATTACAGGCATGAGCCACCATGCCCAGCCTGAATTCATCACTTCTTTCAACCAAAACTCCGTGTCAGCTGGGACCGGGAGGAAAGAGTAGTTTGCTAGGTAGCAGTTGGGAATTTACTTTTTCCAATCAGGAAATTTGCTTTTTTCTACTACTTGTAGATTATTCATTGGTTTTTTGTTTTGTCTCATTAATATATAGAAGGACATAATAGACATTCATTAGTTTCCAATTAAAGTTTCCTGTGGTCTAAATATGTTTAGCCTTCTTGCTTTTTAATTTCCCTCAAAAGATGTCTTCTCTCATGCTCTATTCAATCCTGCTTCTGGTAGGTTTTCTTTCTCCTAATTATGTCTCAGAATCCCTTACAGCTCTTTCTAAAAATAGGTACCATAGAGGTACTTAAAATTATGTTTGGCTGCCGTTATCCCTAATAAAGCCAAACGTTTTTTTAAGCCCAACTAACTTAGAACCAACCCTGATGGATACTATAATTAAACTACATTATCTTCTGGGTTAGGGCTAAAAATTAGACGACTGTCAGGTACAGAGATTAGTCTTCTCATGACTCAAGTGATTTAGAATGGTTTTGAAAATGTTTTGAACATCAATCAGATATAGTGAATATATAATTAATAATCAAGAAACCTTTTCCCAAAAGAAATTATATACTGCTACTCAAGTCTTTTCATTGTGCTGGCAATATGTAGAAAAACTGGACTTACTTTTTACCTTTTCTTGAACAGTAGATTTCCCAGATTGATACAGCAAGCAGAGCTTGATGTTTAAGCCTGTCATTTTGACCCTAATTACTTCGAATCCTGTTTTTCCTACCTTTCAGCAAATATGCTCTTTGCATATATCTTCACAAAAACATTTTCCTCCAAATAGAGAAATGTTTCAATTGCATTTGAACTTTGACCCTGTAATCCTTCTCCTTGTGGACTCTTCAGTTAGGGAAGGACATACAGCTAATCTGTCTTTTCTCTTTTTCTTTTCTTTTTTTTTCTAATTTCTTTTCATGTAAGAAAAAATTTTCAAAAATTTTTGAGCAGCAAATACTTCTAAAAAGATAAATTCAGTCTTTTAATTGGTGCCTTTTAGATTTTACTTCACACATACACACACAAAAAGTTCAGATACAGTTCTAGGTTTTTATTTTCATGTCAGAAGCTAAGGTACGTTCTCTAAGGTTTCCTCAGTGGCAGTGTAGCCACTGACGGTTTGCACATCGGCCGCATACTTAAGATACCATCAGGTAAAACACCTTCTTAATTTGCTCTGGGATTCTTCCCCTCTGTTCAAGAACCATCACCCGTATTTAATCTCTTCACATTAATAAATGGTGTTTATTCCAAACACCTTTCCACATACAAATACATGTATTCCTCATAACAACATGATATGAGGTAAGTATCCCCATTTTCAGGTGAAGGGTTGCATTGCCTGAAGTTGCACAGCTAGTCTGTTGGAAGAAGGACACGATCTTGGGTAGTCTGATTCCAGAGCCCATACTCTCAACTGATACTCTTTATACTATGGCCAGTTTTTTTAAGATTAGTTAATTACAAAGAAACAAAGCTGTAGGGGATTTTGATTGTTTGGTCACCTCATGAGATATACTCTACAAAGCCATCTGATGCAGATAAGGGACCATTATCTAGACTCACTAGGAAGCTCTTGAGCAGGGCTGCCTGGATTTGAATCCCAACTTTACCATTTACTAGCTGTTAACCAAGAGCAGACCATTTAACCATAACCCATGTTTCAATCACCATTAATAAGAGGATAAGCCAGCCAGGCGTGGTAGCTCACGCCTGTAATCTCAACACTTTGGAAGGCTGAGGCGGGCAGATCATGAGGTCAGGAGACCGAGACCATCCTGGCTAACACAGTGAAACCCTGTCTCTACTACAAATACAAAAAATTAGCCAGGCGTACTGACAAGCACCTGTAATCCCAGCTACTTGGGAGGCTGAGGCAGGAGAATTGCTTGAATCTAGGAGGCAGAGGTTGCAGTGAGCCCAGATCACGCCACTGTACTCCATCCTGGGTGACAGAGTGAAAAAAAAAAAAAAGAAAAAGGATAAGGAGAATACCCACCTTATGGGGTAGTGATGAAGATTAAATAATATGCATTAAGTACTTGATACCTAGTACTTCCTAAGCACCCAATAAAGGTTTAGCTGTCATCTTCATTTTTGCCTCATTATTCAATTTGGATACATTGCTTTTCTGTCACTTCCCATTTCCATAGAATTTATCACCATCTCTATCCTGGATTTGTTTATGTTCAAAGGTCTTGATTTATGATTCTTCATTACTCATGTATTGACAGAATATTGCAGATAGTTTATGTGTGTGACTTGATGTGAGAGCTAATCATCTTTAACAGAAAAAAAAAGAATTTATTTTATTTAAATGTTTTTTCATAAGGTAATATGTTAAGCTATTCATGGTATATTTTCCCTTTAAGTTGTAGTAAAGAGTCCTGTTCTGTGTGTACTGAAAGATAAATTTAAGATCGGTTAGTTGGTTTTGTTAATGTAAAACTTCTCTCTGAATTACTGTATGTTCAGATCACAAGGTTTACATCTGGCACAAACGTAGTGAACTGCCAATTGCGGAGCTGACAGGGCACACACGTACAGTAAACTGTGTGAGCTGGAACCCACAGATTCCATCCATGATGGCCAGCGCCTCAGATGATGGCACTGTTAGAATATGGGGACCAGCACCTTTTATAGACCACCAGAATATTGAAGGTAATACCATTGTACAGTGTTCCTATCCCTTGGCCAAATGAAATGTTGCTCAGCTTAATATGAAGTTAAAGCAGTTTTTAGCAGCAGTTTATTTGAAGTGTGGTATATGATTTTTCTCTTTTATACATTGTGTACTCTCTCAGGTCACAGAATGAGTTTAAGTAATCTAAGAGCCAATAGTGTAGTGGTTGTTTGGCAGGGGACAGTGAAGAGAATAAGCTGGAATATGATACATGATTGACGTCGTTAGCTACTTAGTAGTTTCACTTTAAAAGTTTTACTGAAAATCTTGCTTCATCATGCTACCTAAATGTAATATCGTAGGAAGCATACACATGAAACTAACCATACAAAATGTGAATAACTTCAGATATTAAATATCTTTATTATGGAGTTACTGTTAAAAAAAAAAATAGTCTGTTTACACCATGCATCATACTAACATGAGTTGTGTTTAATGGATAAAGAGAAGAAGGAATTAAAATTGATCATGTACCTGTGTGCCAAGCAGCATACTAATCCCTTTACATATACTATCTTGCATAAAGTCTTCATAGTCCTATGAGGGAAGTATTTTTATTAATATTTTTAGAGGTAGGGAAACTTCAGCATGGCAAAATTAATTCACTTGTTAAGTGCCATCAGGTCTTCAAGTCTTAAGTCGGAAAGGTTTTTTTCACCACTTTGAGAAAGGCCAGAGTATAAGGCTAACAGTTAAGGGCAAAAGCTTAATTGAACATGATATCAGTACTACAGCAAGGAGGTATTGGGACACCTCCTGTAAATGACTCTCTTAAATAGAGCACGTAAAATGTTTAGCTTGCTTAGAAAGAAGCAGTTTATCTATAAACAGATTTTTTTTGTTAAGCATGTCCCACCTAAATTTTTTTTTAGTGAGAAAGATGGATGACTAATTTCTCTCAGTTAAGTGATTCTCTGTGGAGGAGGGTTGTCAGAGTAGTATGCATGGCTTGAAAAGTATATTCCCTACACTTTTGTCTTTGTGGTACAGACCAGAAGGCTTGGCCGCATCTTACTGGCTGTTAAGGTTATGTAATCAGAGATGAGAATACAAAGCATGAAGAGCACATGGGTCAAAAAAGTTTGAGAACTACTGTGGATTTGCCCAGAACCCTGAAGGGCCTTTTTATATTTGTAGATCACTACCTGACATTCTAACATTCCTCTAGGAAATAACTAAGACCAGAAATCCTTACCTTCTTGTGTTGTCCTGTTTGGGTTTCAGTCAAACGCTTACAAACGCAAAGTCTTCATAGATCTGCAACTGTGATTCAATCTGTGATTTTCTCATTAGTTATTTGGAAGTTATTTCTTCAAATAAACATACTTGGTTTAAAGGGGCAGGAAAATATTAGGTATGTAGTAACAGATTTACCCCAGAAAAGGATATGTTTTATGCCTCCACAGTGAGGGAATAAAAGTGTGCTGCTATTCGGTGACTCTGACTAACGCAGATCCTCACTTTGGTGAGAGAGCCAGATTTTGGCTAATTTGTAGGATCTGGATCCCGTTCAGCAACTCTCCATTGTGCTTTGGCAACATGGGTGTAGCCCTAAAATGATTTTCATTTTCACCTGAAATAATAAAAGTACCAGTATAACCAGACATTTGGCTTTATGTCCTTTTCACAAGTTATTTTCTGGAGTATTCCCCCTCCACCCCAAAACACTTTTTCTAATTAAAGTAATAACTATTAAGAATAGAATTTCTGAAAAATATAGATGAGGCTAAAGAAATCAATATTCAGAAATCAAAATACAACCAGGCATGGTGGCTTGCGCCTATAATCCTAGTTACTCGGGAGGCTGAAGCAGGAGGATTTCTTGAGTCCAGGAGTTTGAGGCTTCAGTGAACTAGGATCATGCCATTGCACTCCAGCCGAGGTGACAGAATGGGACCCTGTCTCTGAAGGAAAAACAAAAAAGGAAAAATATAACACAGTAAAATACTTTAAGTCATTTACAGTGAAATAAAAATATTTCACTCAACAACTTCATTTCAAAAGAGAAATTTTAACAGTGGAATTATGGTCTGTAAATAAAATAAAGTTTTATTATAACAGTAGAATTATGTATTTTTTTGAAGGATGCATAAAATGGAATAGGACAAAGTACTGATGCGTGCTGCAGTGTGAATGGACCTTGAAAACGATATGCTAAGTAAAAGAAGCAGGACACACAAGACCTGTGATTCTATTTACATGGAATGGTCCAAAATAGACAAATCTGTAGACAATATAGATATAGTGGTTACTTAGGGCTTGGGGAGGTGTTTGCTAATGAAGGTTGAAAATATTCTAAAATTGATTGTTAATGATTGTATAATTCTGTGGATACACTAAAAACCACTGAATTGTATACTTTATTTTTTTGTTTGTTGTTTTTTGTTTCTGTTTTGAGACAGAGTCTCACTCTGTTGCCCAGACTGAAGCACAGTCGCATGATCTTAGCTCACTGCAACCGCCACCTCCTGGGTTCAAAGTGTACACTTTAAATGGTTGTATTGTACAACATATGAATTATATCTTAAAGCTGTTATACACACACACACACACACGAAAAAAATGGAGTAGGGAGATACTGTAGAATTTCAGACTGAGCAACTGAAAGGAGAATTAACAACTACATAGTTATAATGTTATTCTACCTCTTTTTTCCTCTTTACTATTGTGATATAAAGATTTTTCTATTCTGCTGCTTCGAGGTTAATTTTAAAAGTAAGAGATTTTGAGGCCAGGCATGGCGGCTTGTCCCTCTAATCCTAACACTTTGGGAGGCCAAGGCAGGCAGATTGTTTGAGCTCGGGAGTTCAAGACCAGCCCAGCAATCTGGCGAAACCCTGTCTCTACAAAAAAATACAAAAAGTAGCAAGGCGTGCTGGCATGCACCTGTAATCCTGGCTACTCAGGAGGCAGAGGTGGAAGGATCACTTGAGCCCAGGAGGCAGAAGTTGCAGTGAGCCCAGATTACATCAACAGCCTGAGTCAAAGAGTGGGACCCTGTCTCAAAAAAAATAAAAGCATGAGATTCTAACATGAGTGTTCACTTGGGTTTCTTCAGTCTTCAAAATAATCACGATTTTAGATTGTATATATGGTCTAAGACATGATAGAGCACATTGTTTTAATAAGTATGATGTATCATACTCATTAAAATGAGTATATTTAAGGAGCATACTAATTAAAGTATCAAGAATTTGTTTTGATTTTTTAATGTTAGTATAATTTTGTAATGTCATAATGCTAATTTTGAAGCTTTCTAACTGGTAACTTTTTTCTCTCCCTCCCCTTTTTCCTCCCCCATTCCCCTCCCCATACATTTCATCTTGTCTTCAATTCAGAGGAATGCAGTAGCATGGATAGTTGATGGCGAATTTGGAGCAGACGACTTCTGTTTAACTTAAAATTAGTCGTATTTTAATGGCTTGGGATTTGGTGCAAACAAACATGATTGATAGCTGGACAGACATGCTCGTCATGAAAAAAGAACCATTTCTGAAGCCCGATTGGGGCCAAACATTTACACCTTGCTTCATAGTAACCAGTTGAGATGAAGCACGTCGTTAGAACGTTGTTGGACACCATGTTGAATTATCCCCCATCGGTTGTGAAGAACTGTGCTACATTCAGGCTTACCCATTGAACTCAGTATATATATTTTTTTCCTTCCTGTCTTTTGTCTGGCAGGATACCATTCTTGTTGCTCTTCTGTGTAATGAAGTTTAAATGCTTGTTTGGAAAACTTTATTTAACAGTTTAGAAGGCTTGATAGAAAGAGTGCATTAGTCTGAAGAGAATACATTGGATAGGAAAGAATTTCCTCCTTTTGTTTTTCCAAATCTTTCCGCCTTATTTAGCTTGAGATCTTTGCAGCTTGGTTCATGGATTCTAGCCTTGCCCGTTGCGCAGTATATACTGATCCAGATGATAAACCAGTGAACTATGTCAAAAGCACTCTCAATATTACATTTGACAAAAAGTTTTGTACTTTTCACATAGCTTGTTGCCCCGTAAAAGGGTTAACAGCACAATTTTTTAAAAATAAATTAAGAAGTATTTATAGGATTAAAGTGACTTCATTTGTATACATTTGGAATCTAAACCAGCTTAAAAACAGTTTCCTCAATGACTTAAATACACAGTATAACTGATGCTCTTCTGGAATACCACATGAGACATGGTCAGAAACAGTGCTTGGAAGAACATTACACAGGAAGTTCAGAGTAATGTTTTGAAGGTTCCCCCCTTTTGTTTTATTCCTGAAGGAACATCAGTACCCGATCTTGAAGAAATTCAAGATTCAAAAAGAATTTTAAATACACCAAAAGGAAAGATCAGTAGTCAGTTGGTTTTCAGTAAAGTTTGTTCCAAGTTTTTCTCAACTTCGGAAGTAATTTTGGTGTGATCTAGCAAAAGAGTAGAAATCAGCAGATATAACCACTTTGGAAGTTTATAGCATAACTGAAATTATTAGAAGAATTCAGCAGGTTACAAACATACTTAAACTGGGATTAAACCTCATAGTCATTTCTCTTGATTGCCCTTAATATTTTGACATATAGGGATACATAAATTTAAAGAATATTTCTTCTCAGTTTTTTCAGATATTGCCATACTGAACCTCATTCTAAACTGGTGCTGTGGGTAGTCTTTCCCTCGCCCCTCCTTTTTTAATTTAAGGAAAGGTTTCCTTCATGGAAAAGCACTTTTAATTTTGGGAATTTCACATTTAAAATAAGCCAAAAGCCTGATGTTCACATTGTGCTTTTAAACTCCATGACAGCTGAATACAACGTAACATAGTCTCCCTTGAAATTCCTTCCGTTTTTCAGTAGAGGATAAATAGGGTGACCCCAGCTGTTGGGAAGAGAATGGAGATATCCCCAAAATAAGATTTTGGTGAAGAAAAAGTCTTGTACTAAGTTCCCCTTTAGGCTTAGCCAAGTCTGTAATATAATTATGATCATGAATAGACTCCTCCAGAATCCACCAAGGAGAGAGGGCTTGGATGTCAAAAATTCTCCCATTGTGGGGTGGGTGGGTGGGGATGGGAGAAAGGGAAAGTCAGGGAAGGGGAGAAGAAAGAAAAACACATTTGGCCTTAAAATAGCATGCATTCTCCCAGAGGCCTGTAGCAAGAGAAAATGACAGATCGTGGTCAACAGACTCTATCAAATTGGTATGTAAAAGATTTCTTCAAGCTCCATTTTGCAGAGACCACCACTTAGAGAATCAAAGAATTCCTGTTTTGATACTTCTAAGTTAAAATATATGTTAATCTGGTACTTCATTTTTCTTAACTAAAATTACTTTTTACTTTAAACTTGAATAAAAATCTTCATTGGTAACTGTAATTAAGTGGCAACTTCTCTTTACCTCAGTATAGTTAAAAAGCATTCATATTTTAAGTGATTCATGTGTACCCTGAAGCCATTAATACACCCCAGTCTCTACAGTAACATCAGTAAATGTGGGCATAGAAACTCCACAGCTGTTTACAAATTTGGTTACATGTGTAACACTGAGATTTGTGCCCATTCAGTGGCAATTTGGCACTCAGATTCTTCTATTCTCTACACCTAACCACCCCTAGATCTGAGTTTTCAGAGTGCTTCTGAAGTACAGTTAAAAAACACTTTTTAAAAAGTGGAGTAAAAGTGAGGCACATTTTACAAGAACATAACTCCTATTAAAACGGAGTAACAACTATGCAAAGGTTTCTGTAGCAGCTAGGTGAGTTTGTTTTCTGGGTCTGTCTCAACTGGCAGCTTCCTGTATATACTGGTACTTTGCTGTGCCAATTTGCTGTAAACGTCTGTTCCA
Organism: Callithrix jacchus; assembly: GCF_049354715.1. Taxonomy (NCBI): domain Eukaryota; kingdom Metazoa; phylum Chordata; class Mammalia; order Primates; family Cebidae; genus Callithrix; species Callithrix jacchus. Next base: position 4,587,811 of record NC_133520.1, read on the forward strand.
TACATTTGCCATGCAGTGACTGCTAGAAAGGTGAAAACAGTGGTAAAGAAGCCTAGGATTTTATGGTATAAGAAACTGATCACAGGATTTGCCAATCCATAGCTATTAATTGAAAACTTCTGATAGTGCTTATAGGCTCTATAGTAGGCTTAAGAGTGAGAATACTATGAAGCCAGCCACAAGATAATAACAAATGTATAAATTGAAAAGTACCAATACTTTTTGCACATAGATCAAAATAGAGTGGAGAATTTGGGCTCCAAAAATCAGGTTAGTAGGCTCATTTCCATGTGCTTAAAAATGTTTTTGTTGTTGTTATGCATTGATTAAGGGCTAGAGCAAATATAAAATTAAATGTCTTTTTCCTCCAAATAATTGGTTATTAATGGTAAAATGTTGGACTTGGGGATTACTGAGATTAGTGTGTGGGTGGTAATAAAAGAATTGGAGTGGGAGTTAGTTGGGGGGGATGACAAAGCTTTAGCTTTGGTTTTTGTATTTTATTAGTCTTCCTGACAGCTGTATTTCTGTTGCTCTTATTGGCCAGATAAATGTGTTGTATTAAACCAGGTAAGTATTTTAAACAGAGAACAGTTTATTTGCATAGATCCCTACCAATTGGCCCATTTTATTGGGTGGGAAAAAAAAACGGGAGGGGAATTCCCTAACTTCAAATAATTAGAATATCCTGCAGTTGAGAGGAGAAAAGAAATCCAATTTTTTGTCAATATTTTCTTTTCTTAGGCTGAAAAAAACAGAAGTAATAATATGGTGAATTTTATTATTAGGAGTGTTCTGCCTCTAGAGTGGCATTCCATGACATTAATAGAAAATCCTTCTTTCCCACCCTTCCCCATCTTGAAATTTTCTTTTTTAGGATGTTGGTTCCTGCAAACAAGAACTGACCCTATCACCTCTGCCTCACAGTGGGTAAATATATCGTACATCTCTTGAAAGGGAAAATATCTATGTCAGTTTCTTTCACAGCAGAAGAATGGCTGCTTTTGAATGGGGAGGAAAGAAGACATTTTTCTTAATATCCTTTTTGTCCCATCTCTAAAATGTATAAATATTTTGATTTGTTTTTACTTTAATTTCTCATTCACAATTTAGCAACTCTCCTTTTGGGTTGCTCTCCAACACATTACTTCCATTTCAGAAACCATATCTGATTTAATATAAACTGCTAACTTAAAAAGGAGAGGTGAATTTGCATTTACACTTAGACACTTTCTAAAAACAGGGTGAACTTAATTGAAATTTTTCAGTGTTGTTAAGCTATTGTTATAGTAGCTGCCCTATAGTTACAAAAATAAAAACTATAAAAACCCATCCCCTATCTACGTAATCCAGATAGCCTGGATTTAACAAAACTGATAGTATAAAAATATGTGTGTGTGCGTGTTCTGTGTGTATGTGAGAGAGAGTACTTGATTCATAAAAAGTCCTGGAAACAGCTGTTCTAGGATCTTGTCATTTTTACTAAAAGTCTTGTGCACATGTAAAGTGCCCTCTGAGTTTAAGGTTTGGTTAATACTGGTATATTTTTATAAGACTGAAATTGTGTCCCCATCTTTAACTTAAACATTTTCATTATCAGGGTCAATGTGCTAGAACTGAATTGTAACATTTTTAGGCACAGATGGAAAAAATGTTATTGGCGCCTTGAAAATGTGTGTGTGTGTGGCGAGGAGAATAGATCCACAAAAGCATGTATGTACTTACAAACCAAGCTGTAGAGATCAAGAAAAGAACTTACAGTGTTGCTCTCAAGATTTCTAAATTGTCAAGATTTACATGGCATTGTGGTGGAACTAGTTAACACTTAGAGCTTTTGGTATGTAATAACTATTTGCTATGGACTGATTAAATGTTTCAAAAGATTGTGTTCTTAAATTTTGGTGGGTTTTGATTTTTGTTTTCTTAACTGCCTCTCAGATTATATTTAGTTTAAATTTCTTTATTCATTAAAGTATAAAAACTTCAGGTGTCTGATATTTATTTTCACTTGTTTACTGATTATTTACAAAACACTCTGACTTATTTTATAAATGTCTAGTATATTAAACGTGTTTAAATTTTTGTTCAACTGAAACTACATTAACTTTGATTTGCTTTACTGGGATTTTTTTAAATACACCTTTTCCATGTCAGTGCGCAGCACTTAACCAGTCGTTTGTATTCCCTTTCTTTCAATCCAATAAACAGAATGAATACCTAAATAAACCTTGGTGTGTTACATCTCCTAATAGCCACTAATCTGAATGTTTAAATAGTACTTTTTCGCCTAACAACAATTGATTTGCTGAACTTTTATGCATTTTAGAGAGAGATCTCACTGTGTTGCCCAGACTGGACTTGAACTCCTGGGCTCAACCTATCCTGCCTCAGCCTCTCAAAGTGCTGAGATAACAGGCAAACCACCGCGGCTGGCTCTGATTTGCTGAATTTTGTCTTTGATATATGTACCCAGAGTGTGTGAGTTAGCTGAAGAAGGCAGCGTTTAGTCTGTTGGGATCATCTTTGTAAGGGCCGTTGTGCAATCATGGATAAATGTAGAAAAATTTTAGGAGCATTTGCATTTTAAAGTAATTGTATGCCCTATTTTGTTCAAAAATAAAGTTCAAATGTGAAAAACAAGTATTTGGCAGCCCAGTAATGTTAAGTGTAGTTGTGAGAAGTATTGCTTCCATAATACTGCTCACTGCTTAGAAAATCATGGTTTGCAGCTTTCTCTGATTAACAGGAAAGAGAAGGGAGAAAATTTTCTACTTGTCTTCTTTAAATACAGCTATACTTTAACAGCAGATTTAGCCAAGTTGTCAGATTCTTCATCTACATTTAGAGTTTCATGCCAGTTCCCAGGACCAGGTATAGAAATGTTCTCAGCCTTAAGAAATCTAAGAGTACAGATTTTCATTTTAAAATGCAGTCTGGCCAGGTACATTGGCTCACACCTGTAATCCCAACACTTGGGGAGGCCAAGGCAGGCAGATCACTTAAGGTCAGGAGTTCAAGACCAGCCTGGCCAATGTGGCAAAACCCCATCTCCACTAAAAATACAACAGTTAGCCAGGAGTTGTGGTGCATGCCTGTAGTCTCAGCTACTCAGGAGGCTGAGACAGGAGAATCGCTTGAACCTGGGAGGCAGAGGTTGCAGTGAGCCAAGATCGTGCCATTGCACTCCAGCCTGAATAACTATAAGACTCCCTCTCAAAAAATAATCAAATACGATCTAATTCTCTTCCACTTAAACAAAAGAAAAACTGGTATTTTATTACATCATTTAATGGCTTCTTTTCCAAAAAGTCTTAAGGAAGATTCAACAAAGAGAGGTATTCCCCTCATCCTATCACATCTTTCAAGAATCTTGGTTGGTGGTTTTGTGGCAGTGGGCTCTTCTCCTTCAAACTTGATTAGCCTACTTAAATGAGCTTGCTATATATGACAACATTCTAGTCATGTGAAGTAATATCAGCATGTTGTTATAGCTAATGTGGGAAACACGGACAAATAGCAAATTTTCTGTCAAGTTTATTTTTGTTGTGTTTCGTTTTTTATCCTCAGATGAGACAAGTTTCTTGATGTGAGGAGTAGGAGCTTCCTTAGACATGATATTAAAGTTGGCCCAACTTTATGTACATTAGTCCCTTCTGTACAATTTAGACTTCTCAAACTTCTTCCGTACGCTCGGGAAAGACATTTAAGACAATTGGCCATGGCGATAGAACATATCTAGAGTAAAAATGATTCACTACAAGTTTAACTTATTTTTTAAAGTAGAATAAATGAATGAATATGCTAAATGTTCAATTAGCATATTTATTTAGAAAAAAAGGCTTTGTGGCTTATTTTCCCTACTGTTTTGAATATAATTAAGAAATAGAGCAACAGATTGGATTGGAAATTGTATTCCAAATAGTTTCCAAATGTTGAATAATCTTCCCTCATCCCCCATAGCTGAAAAATATCAATTTGTGTCCTAAGCATTCAGAAAAGTTTATTAAAATCAACAAAACTTCCTAAAAATTCTTTTTGAAGAACAGAGAGACAGACTTCTAACAGAAACGAAATAGATTTTGCATCTGTATGCTATGTTTTGAAAAGGAAAATAAACAAGATGTATATACCTGAGCCTCTCCCAGGTAAGTATGTTTAAGTGGGCATTTTTGCTCCATCATGGATTTGCATGAAGGGATCTTTTCAGTCAGTAAGTTTTGGTTAACTTGCATACATAAAAACTAAACAACTGACTTGGTTTTCCTGTTTCTTTCTGTACTTCCTCTTAGTAAAAATAGATAGTTGGCGTGCCTATTAGATGCCAGGCACTAAGCTAAGCATTTCATATATATTATTTAACTGTCTACTGTAAACAAGTATTAATTACTGTCCACTATTTTCCAGGTGATAAACTCAAGTTTAAAGATACAACCTATTTGATTCCAAAGCCAAATTTTTCCAAATGCATGTGCGACTCAATGGGAGGCTTTTCTGAGTTTGAGATTTCTGAGCCAACTTTCAGATCTTGAGTCAAAGGGAGATCTGGAGTGTGTGGTGTGTGTGTGTGTGTGTGTGTGTGTGTGTGTGTGTGTGTGTGTGTGTCTGTGTGTGTGTGAACACTCCAGGTAATTTAATTTTTTAATATAGAGACACGGGTCTTACTTTGTTGCCCAGGCTGGTCTCAATCTCCTGGCCTTAAGCAGTCCTTCCACCTTGGCCTCCCAAAGTGCAGGGATTATAGGTGTGAGCCACTGCTCAAGACAAGGTAATTTTATGCTGTCAGCCTGGCACCAATCCACTTGTTGGTGTTTGAAAACCACAAGACCATGGGTGAAAAGAATGAAAAGCAGGAGCATGGAGGGCAGCATTCAGAGGAACTAACCACAACATTCATTATACACATACTACACCTATTTGGTTATTGAACAAGAAGTATTCATTTGGGTACTTACTGTAGGCCAGTCACTACGAGTGTGAGCCATTTATGCATTCTCATTTAAATATCAAGGTAGCTTTGTGGGGCAGTTACGCTAATTCTCATTTTACAAATAAGGGAAATAGGCTTTAAAAGGTAATGTATGAAAGAGCTGGTACTCAACCCCATGTGCCTTTGAGCTCATGTTTTTCGTCACTACACCATAAAATATTTTTTGGTGTCTATAGATGGCCACTTACCTTGGAAAAATTGTCTGTTAAAACTTGTCAAGATAGATGAAAAGTTTAAGGCCTCACTTCGATTCTAGGGAACTGCTTAATTCATAGAAGGAAATGACACTTGAAATTCTGGAGACTCCTTCGTATTGACTGCTTCTGGCGGCGGGGGGGGGTTGTTTTTTATTTTTGTTTTTGAGATGGAGTCTCTATCGCCAGGCTGGAAGTGCAGTGGTGCGATCCTGGCTCACTGCAACTTCCGTTTTCCGGTTTCAAGCAATTCTCCTGCCTTAGCCTCCCAAGTAGCTGGGACTGTAGGCATGCACCACCACAGAAGGCTAATTTTGTGTGTGTGTTTTTAGTAGAGACGGGGTTTCACCATGTTGGCCTGGATGGTCTCGATCTCTTAACCTCGTGATCCACCTGTTTTTGTTTTGTTTTGTTTTGAAACAGTCTCGCTCTGTCACCCAGGTTGGAGTGCAGTGGTGGATCTCGGCTCACTGCAACCTCTGCCTCCCAGGTTCATGCAGTTATCATGTCTCAGCCTCCAAGTAGCTGGGACTAGATATGCACCACCAGGCCCAGCTAATTTTTGTACTTTTAGTAGGGATGAAGTTTCACCCTGTTGGCCAGGCTGGTCTTGAACACCTGCCCTCAAGTGATCTGCCCACCTTGGCCTCCCAAAGTGCCAGGATTACAGGCATGAGCCACCATACCCAGCCTGATAACTTTAATTGTAAAACTGACTCAAGTTTTGTAGAGGGAATCCTCCACAACAAATTTTTATCTTTTTTCAAGAGATAGAGTTTTGCTCTATTTCCCAGGCCACAGTGCAGAGATGTGATCATATTTCACTGTAACCTTGAACTCCTGGGCTCAAGCCATCCCTCAACCTCAGCTTCCCAAGTAGCTAGGACTGCATAGATGGCTATATTGGCTAATTTTTTTTTTTAAGAGATGGAGTCTCATGGTGTGGCCCAGGGTTTCTCAAACTCCTGGCCTCAAGTGATCCTTCTACCTTGGCTTTCCAAAGTGCTGGGATTACAGGCATGAGCCACTGTGCTTGGCCTAGATACTTAATATTAAGAAATTGCCTAGGCTGGGCACGGTGGCTCATGCCTGTAATCCCAGCACTTTGGGAAGCCGAGGCGGGAGGATTACAAGGTCAAGAGATCAAGACCATCCTGGTCAACATGGTGAAACCCCGTCTCTACTAAAAATACAAAAAATTAGCTGGGCATGGTGGCGCGTGCCTGTAATCCCAGCTACTCAGGAGGCTGAGGCAGGAGAATTGCCTGAACCCAGGAGGCAGAGGTTGTGACGAGCCAAGATTGCGCCATTGCACTCCAGCCTGGGTAACAAGAGCGAAACTCCATTACAAAAAAAAAAAAGAAATTGCCAGTTTATTCTGTGATCACATTCCATAAGAAAAAAAAATTTTTTTTAAAGAAATTGCCAGTTTGTGTGACACTGGTACTGTAGCCATGTGTGGGTTTTTTGGTGTTTTTTGTTTTGTTTTTGAGACAGTCTTGCTCTGTCACCCAGGCTGGAGTGCAGTGGCACAATCTTGGCTCACTACAGCCTCCACCTCCCGGATTCAAGTAATTCTGCCTCAGTCTCCCAAGTAGCTGGGACAACAGGCACGTGCCATCACGCCTGACTGATTTTTTGTATTTTTAGTAGAGATAAGGTTTGACCATGTTAGCCAGAATGGTCTCAATCTCCTGACTTTGTGATCCACCAACCTCGGCCTCCCAGAGTGCTGGGATTACAGGTGTGAGCCACCACGCCCGGCCATCATGTGTATTTTAAGAATCTTTATCTTACAGAGAAACATATTAAAATATTACAGATGTAATGAGGCCTAGGATTTGCTTCAAAATGGAGGGTGGTGAAGGTCAAGGAAGGTGGTAGGTAATGGATAAAGAATTACTGTAAGTTTATTTTTTTTCTTTGCTGTTTGAATCAGCCAGTATGATCATAAGTTGATTATTGCAGCTGGTAAAATAGAAAATTACCAACCTGGGTAAGTCCTATTACTCTCTCCCAGAAAGTTGGCAAATTTATATTAAGGTACCCCAGAGGATTCACCCTCCCACAGGTCTCTTTCTGATGGATTAACAGTGCCAGTCAATGTGTTACTTTTAATTAAGCAACACGAGAGGTTCAACTCTCACCCCGGTTGCATCCAGCCTGTGAAACAGGATCTAGAAAACAGGAATTAAAGTGTGTGTTAAACTGACTCCCATTCTGACTAGGTGCTAATGTGTAATGAGAACTGATATAGAAACCAAGATCGCTCCATAACGGATGTAGCAAACCAAATATACAGCAGAGGAAGCCACAGGCAAACCACTGAATTCTCAGCCTGCTGATTCCACCACCCACCCACCCACCCACTCTTCTCCACCCAGCTTCAGAGGGAAGCCACTGAAAAATAAAAGCAGCCTTCACCCAAGAACTTACTAAAGAGCAACCAGAGCTCAGAAACAAGTTAGCTCAGTGAACAGGCCCTTTAACGTGTCCAGACTGATTACTGTGATTACTGTAGGGCAGAATAAACGGAAAGCTCTGAATAACCTCCAGTCATTAGACTATTTAACTGAAGCAAAAAAAAAAGGTTTCTACCTTTTCAAACATTCATGAAAAATATGGATTAGATCCAAAGACTTCATTAAACCAAGAATATTTCAATTTTTGCTATATTACATAGTAAAATCGTGTATTTGGTTTAAAGTGCATAAACTCAGATGACAAAGATCCAGATAAGTGTAGAATTTCAAACTTACCTTCTCTATCTTGCTGCCTATTTCCATATATTACAACAAGTGTATTTAGATTTTGAGGACAACTAATTACACCTCGTATATTTTTCACTACTACTTGGCAAAGTATTACCTGTGGGCAAAGCTGATTTCTCCAGTCTCAAATGGAAACCAGTTATAGCCATTTCCTAGCCTAGCATGTCAGTATTTCATAACGTGACTCCCTTGAAAACAAAGAAGGTGAACTCTGATTATGCTGCTCCATTGCTGCTTCTCTTTGACTTCTTGCTGAAAAAGCAATAGAACACCACAATCAGATGTACTTATTCACTCAACAGTCATTTATTGTTTCTGTGTGCATGGCACTGTGTTAGGTGCCAAGAGCAGAAGGAAGAAGATACAAATATGAATGAGCGTACTCTGCCCTCCAGGAACATACAATCTAAGAGTGATTAATCGCATACAAATAGCTATAGTACCAGATAGAATGTGGTAAGCTGCTATGGGAAGCTTGGTTAGCTCTTGACAAGACCGGGTCAGGTTTTGTTCTCCTGTCGTCTGTGTGGCAGGCATGAAAAGGCAGCCGAGGGACCTGCTAGGCTTTGATGAACTGAGCTGCATCTTGGATCTCGCTTCCTCTGCTCTCTCAGCTGAGCTTGCAGGGATTAACAAAGGGCAGCTGCTACCATGGAAAGAATAGAAGGAAAAAGGCAAGGGAAAATGCTATGTCCTAAAAATATGCACATAGGAGCACTCCATAATAGTCTATTGACTGTGCCCTGGGTACTGCCATTGTAGAGGGACAGGGAAGAGGAGTGGTAAGGGAGAAATAGCACTGGACTGAACATTAGGATTCCATGCTCAGTTATGACACCTTGAGCAATCTCTAGGCCTCAGTCTCTATCTTTGGGATAAGGGAGTTAGGCAAAATGATCTCTAAGTTCCTCTACAACTCTCCAATCAGTGAAAAGCTGAGAAAATGGATAGCATTTTAACCACAGCTTTTTAAACTCAGTGCTTTTGCCTCCCTTTTCATTATTTGCGGAAGTGCCCCCCAAATTTTTTTTTATCTGGGCATGGTGGCTCACACCTGTAATCTCAACATTTTGGGAGGCTGAGGCAGGAGGATCACTTGAGGCCAGGAATTTGATACCAGCCTAGGCAACACAGCAAAACCTCTGTCTCTACAAAAACATTTTAAAAAATTAGCTGGGCATGTTGGTATGCACCTAGTCCCAGCTACTTGAGAGGTGGAGGCAAGAGTATTGCTTGAGTCCAGGAGTTGGAGGCTGCAGTGAGCTGTGATTGTGCCAGTGCACCCCAGCCTGGGCAACAGGGCCATACCCTAACTTTAATTTTAAAAAAAATTTTCTTAACTACAGTGATCCTCCAGCTTCCTGGCTTTGATGGACGACCAACATAAGAAGGAAGAGTTTCTGTTTTTAACCACGGTTGATGTTTCAGAAGTAAGGAGCTCTTGTCCTTTGTTATAAACATGGCACCTTTCTGATTTGCTCAGCCTCGGCAGCTTACGCCTGACGTACTGTGAACTGACAGCCCAAAGGCCCTCTCAATTGCATAGGTCGCTATTTTGGTTACTAAGAATATCTGAATGAGAAGGTAAAAAAGTTCTCTACATGGCTGGGCACAGTGGTTCATGCCTGTAATCCTAACACTTTGGGAGGCTGAGGCAGGTGGATCATTTGAGGTCAGGAGTTCAAGATCAGCCTGGCCAACATAGTGAAACCCTGTCTGTACTAAAAATACAAAAATTAGCCGGGAGTAGCTAGCTGTAATCCCAGCTACTCGGGAGGCTGAGGCAGGAGAATCACTTGAACCCAGGAAACAGAGGTTGTAGTGGGCCGAGATCACACCACTACACCCCAGCCTGGGTGACAGAGCGAGACCCCATCTCAAAAAAAAAAAAAAAAAGCCTTACCACCTTTGAGTTTAAGTAGCTTGTCTCTCAGTTGCAATGATTTCAGTTCTCCAACAGTGTCACTGCTTTAAAAATTTTGAGCAGAACATGAAGAGGCATGGGAAGTTAGGAGGAAAGGCAGAGTGAAGGGACCGTGTTTTAAGCAAAAGGTGCCTCCAAAGGAAAAGGTATGAAAAACAGATGCAAGCAAAGGCATGTCTGCATTACACAGCTTCTTGGCCCCGTGCCTGACAGAAATATAACATTACCACAAGGAGCGACTTCTGTGACCCCAAAGAGGCCAACAGAGCCGAGCTGACTTTGCCTACCATTTCACCATTCCTTTTGTGTGCTGCCAGGGCACTGCTTCCATCCTAGAAACATGGTCTGTCTGTAAGGGAGTTTGGCTTAGTGGCTCCCTTGCTTCTGCCAAGGCTAGACCTAGTCCAGGACCAAAAGGACATGCAACATTTAATCTTTTGGGGACCACACACCCTGTTTAGCTACCCAATTCTATCTCAACTAGAGTGAATAATCCCTTTGGACTCTGCCATAGGACACAGCCATGTTTTGCCCAATGCCAGGGCTTAAGATAGCAACATTAAAGCACAAACTAGGACTGAGGATCAATCGCCAGGTTTATTTTGCCCTGTAAGAGCTGGCAAACAGAGCTGAGGAAGTGAACTGCTCTCACCAACTGCAAGAGTTTACAAACACAGCTCCAAGGAACAGAGTTTGGTTGTATATTGCTATGTCCATGAAATGGCTTGTCCTGGGTCTCCCAATTCACATGGTTAGTGCAGAAGGATAGAACCGTTAATCTGGCACCACGCAGAGCACCAAAAGGCTCAATTTCACTGACAGTGAATGACTATTCCTGCTTCTAATCTTGATTAGCATCTTCTACCAAATCACTTCTCCAAACCCATTAAAATACTTATCAGGGAGATCAAATAGAATTGGAATAACTGTAATATGAAAACCAGACTGGCAAGAGCCACTGGGGACCGTCTGGGTTTGGGGGCGATTGTGGAGGTAGTGGCTTTTAAATGAAAGTTCTGGACAAAGTATTATATTGGTTTTTAAATGTTTCCTTTCCATCAGCAGGAACTACATTGTACCTGGGAAAAATGGCTTATAAGGTTTTACAAATTGTGCAAAGAAATATATATTACGAAATGCCATTTTCTGTGGACATTCTTGTGAAGAGACTTTTAGCTGACAGTCTCATAAATTTTAAAGCATGCTAAATGAAGCTGCCGCAACACAGGCAAAAGGGTCATTAAAATTTTCTTCTATTGTCCAGATCAACAGTGTTGTTTTGTACACTTAACTTTTCAGTAGACCTGAAGGGCACCTTTGCTATCTCTTCAGTTTGCCCTTTAAAGTGTGTTCTTTACTTCTTGGCATGCAAAGCTGGGATGGCACTCCTGTTCCTAAATACAAATAACCACCTTCAGCAGATGATGAAAAACACTTTCAGGTGTTGGCGTTCAGCCTAAAGTTGAGAGCTAGAAATCTAGAAACTCAATTCATGTTTTTGAAATACTTTATATGGTAAAAATACAGCAAAAATAGTTTTTTGTTCAAAGAGGAAAAATATATACTGCTATGGTCACGGTTCTAAGGATGATTTAAGACGTCTCTGGCTCCTCATCTGTGCACTGTAGTGTACGCTGACTTCAACCACGGCTTCTCCAGCTTCAGTCATTTATCAAAGCTAAGATCATACTGTGGAAAGAAGAAATTAACATTACTAATGTTTTCTCCGGAATGTTCCTACAGAGCCTGGTCTGTCCAGACTTGTGTCCCTACGGTTTATGAAGGAGCAATCATTTGAGTAAAAGACAATCATTCATACCCAAAGGCAAGAATATATTAGGGTCTTTCATGTCCAAACTTTTTCACTAAAAAAGAGTTATTGGGGGCGGGGAGGTAGGGAAAGTATAATTTAAAACCTATGTTTTCCTTCACAGAAATTGGTAAAATATTTAAAAAGAAAGAAAGAAGGAAAAAAAAACCTATGTTAGGCTATAGTTAAAAAACAAACACACAAAAACGAGCTCGGTCAGTTAAAAAAACAAAAACAAAGCAAAACAAAAAAACCACCTATGTCCAGGAAAAAACCTCTAAATTCTCTAGCCAGATACTGTTGTATGCCTGGACCCTCTTCTTCCCATCCAACACCCCATCAAAGCAGTAATTTCCTACTCAGGTATTGTGATCGGCTCTAGGGCACCTTCTTGGGGAAGCTGGCTCAGCCCAGGGCAGTTGGACAGCCTCCTTCCTCAGCTCTTCCTGCTGCTGTGGCTCACCTGTTGTCTCTACCACTGGACTATGAGCAGCTCTGAGATGAAAGCAGGGCCCAAGCATCACCACTCTCATGTTCTGCTAGCACCCCAGCCTGCAATTACCAAGCTCCAAGCTTACTGTAGGGATTCTGTGCTGCTCCTTTGTGTCACTTGCAATGCTCTACACAATGTCTACACACGGCAGTCAGTCACTCAATAAACACTGTGCCGCTAAAACTGCCACAGTTAACAATGACGAAACCATTCTTTCCTTTGAAATACTGGGCTCAGCCTTGCTCTGCTGAAATCAAATGCTAAAATACACAGAAATATCCTTCCATCACTAGTGGTATAAATAATTATCCAGGCCGGGCGCGGTGGCTCACGCCTGTAATCCCAGTACTTTGGGAGGCCGAGGCGGGTGGATCACGAGGTCAAGAGATCGAGACCATCCTGATCAACATGGTGAAACCCCGTCTCTACTAAAATTACAAAAAAATTAGCTGGGCATGGTGGCGCACGCCTGTAATCCCAGCTACTCAGGAGGCTGAGGCAGGAGAATTGCCTGAACCCAGGAGGCCGAGGTTGCAGTGAGCCAAGATCGCGCCATTGCACTCCAGCCTGGGTAACAACAGCAAAACTCCGTCTCAAAAAAAATAATAATAATTATTATTATTATCCAAATTTAACCATACTAAATGTACTCAATGCACAGTAAAAATTAATGATAGTTGCTAATATTTAAGATTTTTTTATTTTTACTATGGGTCAGTATAAACCTAAGTGTCTTACATGTATTATCTCACTTAGTCCACATTAAAATGTGATAAGTACTATTAATATCATTAATATTCCCTTTTCAGATGAGAAACTGAGGATCAGAGAAGTTAAGAAACTTGTCCCAGGTCGGGCATGGTGACTCATGCCTGTAATCCTAGCACTTTGGGAAGCTGAGGTGGGTGAGCCAAGATCATGCCACTGCACCCCGGCCTGGGTAACAGAGCAAGACTCTGTCTCAAAAGAAAAAAAAAAAAAGAAAGAAAAGAAACTTGCCCCAGACCTCAATGTAAGTGGTAGAGCCCACATTCTACTAGGCTAGCACCAAATCCAAAAACCAAATCCTCTAAAGAAGATGAGGGCCGGGCACAGTGGCCTATAATCCCAGCACTTTGGGAGGCCGGGGAGGGACAATCACCTGAGGTCAGGAGTTCGAGACCAGCCTGACCAACATGGAGAAACCCTGTCTCTACTAAAAATACAAAAAATTAGCCAGGTGTGGTGGTGCATGCCTGTAATCTCAGCTACTTGGGAGGCTGAGGTAGGAGAATCATTTCAGCCCGGGAGGTAGAGATTGCAGTGAGCCGAGATCATGCCACTGCACTCCAGCCTGGATGACAGAGCGAGACTCCATCTCAAAACAAAAAAAAAACAAGAAGATGAGCGTTTTTTCAAAACTTGAATTCCATTTAACAAGCCGTGAAATGTCAACAAGGTGCAAGGTACAAGGCAAGGTGTGGCAGGTGTTGGATAAAAAGATGAGGAACATAAAATCTCTGCAATCAAAAGAGCTAATGACTTGGTATTAGCAGCAAATCCACTGTTTAAAAACAGCAACCAAAAGAGAAAAGTGCTGCAAGGACATCCCCCGGCCCCTCGAACCGTATGTAACACCAAAGGGGAAGGTAATAGCAAGGTGGCTGAACACGACAGAATAATAGGGAAGGGGAAAGGAAGGGAAGAGAAAAGCAAACGGTACAGCCAGTGAAGTACACAGCTGCCAGGCAAACCAGTTACCCAACTCGCCTTTTATTTAGTTTTAAAGAACAATACTTTAAACTTGCCCCAAAATTAAATCTTAATTCCTCCAGTCCAACTCCCCACTACTTTAAATTCAACAACTAAGAGTTCAGAAACTCATATACATTTTTAAATCCTAAGACTTTGTTGGGTCTGCTAAGTAAGACACTGCTCTCCAAGCCTACATTTACTCCCCAGAGCATGACTACATGGGCTGCACCTACAGCACTGCCCCCAGGGGATGCCTGCTCTAGTTTACTTTCCAACAGCATGAAAGGATAGGGGGATGAAGAAAGGATAACCTTGGCCAAGCCAATTCTAGCTTTTTATCTTTTCAGAAACATATATAAGGGAACATATATGATGATAAAGATACAAAAATAAGAGAAACAAGAATAGATGCATCATTATATTCTCCTCATTAACCTTTTTTTTGTTTTTGCTCCTTTTTCATCATCTTTGATACTTGGATTAAAAACTAAGCACATTAGTAATAAGGTAGGATATGAGAACCAGAAACTGAGACCAGTGTGCTTTTTCTGTCCTAGTTTTTAAAATATAGGCTTGAGTGTAGTGGCACAATCTTGCCACGCTGTTGCCAGGCTTGAGTGTAGTGGCACAATCTCAGGTCACTGCAACCTCTGCCTCCCTGGTTCAAGCAATTCTCCCGCCTCAGCCTCCCGATTAGCTGGGAATACAGGCAGGCACCACCACGCCCAGCTAATTTTTGGTATTTTTAGTAGAGACTGGGTTTCTCCATGTTGGCCAGGATGGTCTCGATCTCTTGACCTCATGATCTGCCTGCGTTAGCCTCCAGAAGTGCTGGGATTACAGGTGTGAGCCACCACGCCCAGCCACAATCTAAACTCCAATTTTAATCTAATCCACTAATGGGTGGATTTAGCACAGTGAAAGGATTTTAGGAAACCTTCTTTGTCAGGCAGAGGCTAAAATGGTTCTGACTTCTAAACTATTTCAGACAAAACAGCAATTGTTAAAAAAAAACTGCTATATCTATATAGTCTCTAATCAAGTATTTTCTGAGTGGCAGAAGTTTACTTCAGTAAAAGTTTTTCCTAATAGTCCTTACGTCTATGTGAAAAATTAAACTCTACCTAGGGGAAAAAATAAAAATGATCCAATTAAAGCTTTGATACAAAGGTTAAGCCTGATTCTAGCTTCTCAACGTTTACTCAAATCATATAACAGAATTTTTTTTCTCCTTGGCTCTCTTCTATGCATCTATGATGGATAAAGGGAAAAGTGGCATGTTCCCCTCTAACACACACACAAATAGTTCAAAACAGGACTATATAGGCTTCCAGTGTCTGATGCCAATCTTTCATATTAATTCTCACTTCCAGTGTGTTATAACTAGAGGACTGATACAACTTTACCACGACAGACCATTCAGCATGCTGGAGAATCAGCATCACACCTAAATTACTTATTGCCAAGAAAGATCAGCACAATTTGGATCAAAGTTGCTGAAAGCTGCTGCCAGTGGTATGATCCCCCAGAGACCATGAGTGGGATGGTCACTGAGGCACATATATTAATGCTTATAACAGGCAGTGGAACTCCAAGTTGTATCCTACTAGAGCAGGAAAAAAATAGCAAAGACAGTTTTAAGCATGATGATGGCCTCAACCGCTAAGGCATAACTAAGATGCCACAGGGTAGATCTACTGCAGGTCAGACAGAAAGCTGATTCAATGACACATAAATAATTTACAGGGCCACAAGGAACTTACATAATCCCCGAAAGTTCCACAATATCAATGCAAAAATCCTATAGTATAGTAATATCTCATGTAAGAATTCACTCAAGGTAGTAGCAAAAATACTAAAAGAAAAACAGTAAAGTTATAAAATAGAGTCTCAAACCCTCTTAAAAGGCCTAAAAGTTTTTTCATAGTTTCAGTGAAAGTTTCAGCTAAAAGCAGCCTAATTCCTCTTTACATTTAGTTACTAAGTAAAACAAATAGCCAAAGTACGCAGAGGAGTTTGCCTAACTGCTTTACTCATGTAGTCTTAACACGTAAGCCAAATAATCCTCTCAAAAAAAGTCCATCAAAAATATTATCTACTAACAGTGTCTGCTTTAAGCATCAAAACCTGTGCTTTAGTTTTCACTCTAGTAGTGTTAACTCAAGCCTTTGTCAATTAAACTCTACTAGATAAATGAGGTCTCGCCAGCTAAAGGCTGGCAGCTGAGCTGTTCACAGCGCTCTCCAGAGTGCCTGGAAGCCGCCCAGTCACACTCAGCCAAACTGGCGAAGCATAACATCCGTGTGTCAGTGTACTCTATTCATCCGCTGTTAAGTCAAAGTCTGCAGGACAGACCCCCGCAAGTGGTAACCCCAATAGCGGCACCCAGTGTGGGGCAACCCCAACAGTAGTGCAGCCGTGTGAGGGAAACTGTTAAGAGAAGCTGACATAATCATTGCTGTGAAAAGAACGCAACAAGCGGAGCCTTCCATAGCCCAGTTGGTAGAGCGGAGGACTGTAGTGGAGGAAAAGAACGCAACAACCCCCCCAAAAACAAAAGTGCAGAAGACCACGACGTCGAATCAGTAAAAGAGTAAGTCAGGGCTCAAGCCTGTAATCCCAGCACTTTGGGAGGCCGAGGCAGGTGGATCACGAGAGATCGAGACCAACCTGGTCAACATGGTGAAACCCCGTCTCCACTAAAAATACAAAAAATTAGCTGGGCATGGTGGCACGTGCCTGTAATCCCAGCTACTCAGGAGGCTGAGGCAGGAGAATTGCCTGAACCCAGGAGGCGGAAGTTGTGGTGAGCCGAGATTGCGCCATTGCACTCCAGCCTGGGTAACAAGAGCGAAACTCCGACTCAAAAAAAAAAAAAAAAGAGTAAGTCAGTAAGTCATCAGTACCCACTAAAGACTACCAAGTTCAAGAAAAGATTGTTCAGGCTAAAGTTTCATCAGTTCAACAAAAACAGTGTATAAAAATATTAACACAGTTGCTTAAAGCCAGTAAAGCAACAGTTTCACAGGCTCATTTAAAAGACCGAATGCAAACTTGTTTCCCGAAGTCCGCAGTTTCCAGAAAAAAAGAACACTAGACTTCTCTAAGAACAAGTGAGGAAAAATCTTAAACAGCATGATGCACAGAGGCAACAAGTCCCCGTAACTTAATCACCACGCCAAAATCACACACACACACACAAAGTTTTGTGTAAGCCCCCTACTCCAATGAATAAGAAAAAAAGCATTCGAAGGGGAGCTCTTAGCCTGCCTAGTAATGCAAGATCAACAAGGCAATCAAATACATAAAAAGATAAGAAAAGCATTACAGACCAAAGCTGTATGGCCAAGCGACCAGTAAAAAAGCCCAAAAACCCAAAGCCAGCAGATGCTCCTGAAAACAGCCCGCACGCAGCAACGGCAACGAAGAGCCAGGCTCAGCGCGCCAAAGTTAGCCCGCTAAGGATGCGCACGTAGGAAGTTCTTCCCAGGCAGCAGCAACTGCACAGTGGCTAAGAGGAAGGAGCAGGGCACGTGGAACGCGGCGGCCGACCGGAACCCACACTGCTGCTCTCTAGCTCCGTGGGCAGCCCACAGCAAAACTTCCTATGTTCCTTGTTTACAAGCTCTGCTAAAATTTAAGTAGAATTTAAGAATTTGTAAGACCTTTTTCTAATAATTGCCACTGTTGTTATTCCTTACCCTTAACATAGTTCTTTTAAAATCCTATTTAAGTAAACAGTAACCTCTGAGAAAGAAGTTACAGCTAGCCCATAAATGAAAGCGCAATTAAAAGTCATATAGCTTTGTCCCCAGTAAAATAAATACTATTAACTAATAACTTGCAAAACCTGTTTTCTCTAGTAAAAGGCAACACTACTAGCACAAGCCTTATTTACCCTTAATTTTCTAAATTTAAATAACAAATTTCAAAAAAGCACTTTGCTAAAACCTCTCAAGACAGCAACAGAGAGATAAGAGAAATAAAACAAAAAAGTAAAAAAAAATAATAAACACAAAAAGTAAAACTAAAAAACATAGTGTAAAAATGAGAGAAAGAGACAAGGAAGCAAAGAGAAGTAAAACAAAAAGAGAGGGAGAAAAAGACAAAGTCAAGGCATGTTAAAAATTGTAAAAGTCATAAATCTTATAAAAACTTATGGAGTGGCAGAGGAGTGGTAAAAAAATTTATGCAGAAAATGTATAATTTTTGTTTCAAAAGTCTAAGCAAGTTTTAAAATGTTAATTGTGAAAAAAAGTCTATGTAAACATATTAGCTAAAGTTAAAAAAAGTATCCAGATTTTCTGTAAACTGAACACTAAAATACAGCACAAGTTTTTCTTAAAGCACTAACCTGCTCTCTTGTAAAAGTTATAAAGGTCTCTTAGCACAGGCACCACCTCTAAAACTTCCAGTATGCCAGCACCAGCCTAAAAACTACGTCCTCATTTAAAAACAAAACAAAACCTCAAGCCAGCCTAAGAAAAACCCTAGACACATGCCCCAAACGTCACCTGAAGAATGCTAAAAAAGAATGCAAGAGGCTAAGCGAATCCTTCTCCAAACAGACAGCATTCACTTCAAATAATTTGTTTTTATTCTCTCACTCGGCCTGCAACCTGTATCTGCTACACTCTGTTAAGCCCATCTTCTTTCTGCCTTTTTTCTGTCCTGTTACTTAGACACCCACTTCCAGCCTATAATAATGTAACTACTTGGCCAAAAAAATTAACATACCCCAAGTAAAATCCATGCCACCCCAAAGCACCTTACGGTGCCTAGGACACCTTAGTGCCTCCCTTAACACCTAGCATAAAACACATCATAGTTCCAGTCACAACCACACTATAACCTTTATTCATAATCACACTAATCAGTGCCTAATTAGCATTAGCCATCCATATGTTTTCCTTACAAGAACTAACATTTCCATGATTCCCCAAAACTCCACGTTTGTAACCCAAGTGCAAAAACAAGCTGAGTTTGCCTCCGGCATCGCTAATTACAATATATCTAATTTAAAAATTACTAGTGTCATAGTATTAAAAAAATCTGAAGCATTCCTACCAGTCAATTTAACAGGCAATTAGCAAAGTTCCTCTGCCCTTTCCACCTTAAAACACGCCCTGTCCCAAGTCAAACACAAAAGATTCATAGTTACACTCATGGCCCTTATCATCTCACGCATAGTCATCCTAGCAACTGCCAGCCTAGCAGCAGTGTCTGTTACTTAGTCAATAAAAATAGCTGCTTTTATAAATAATCTAAACAAAAATGTGTCTAGTTAACTTCTTTTACAGCAAAGTATAAATCAAAAAATTCCTGCAGGTCTTCAAGTCCTCAAAGCTGCTGTAGAGCATGTGGAGAAGAGACAAGAAGCACGAGCATTCCAACAGCAAGTAAGCGCGGTGGAGAAGACACAAGAACACGAGCATTCCAACAGCAAGTAAGCGCGGCTAAGAACTTAACCCTATGTGTCACTTCTCTACCATAAAAGCAATCAATACATAGTTAAGATAAAGCGAAACACCTCTAAAAAACCTTTCGTAACAATTTAACAGCAAATGTAAAGCAACTTAGAACTAAAATTATTAATTCCCTTCACACTGTATCTACACACCCAACAAACAGCCATATAGAAAGGTGTGCAAAATCGTCTCTCCTAGTTAAACCACCCTCCTAGAAATCACTCTTTTTTTTTTTTTTTGAGGCGGAGTTTCGCTCGTTACCCAGGCTGGAGTGCAATGGCGCAATCTCGGCTCACCGCAACCTCCGCCCCCTGGATTCAGGCAATTCTCCTGCCTCAGCCTCCTGAGTAGCTGGGATTACAGGCATGTGCCACCATGCCCAGCTAATTTTTTGTAATTTTTAGTAGAGACGGGGTTTCACCATGTTGACCAGGATGGTCTCGATCTGTTGACCTCGTGATCCATCCGCCTCGGCCTCCCAAAGTGCTGGGTAGAAATCACTCTTTAACTAATAAAAATGTTTCTGACTGTACTCATAACTGTTCTATGTTAAAATGCAAAACCAGAAAAAAAGCAATAACCACCTTGCCTAACAGACTAGTTGCTGCAACATCTCTTCAGTCAACAAAACCTAATATTAAAAACAAAACAGGGGAGATATAAGAATTCACTCAAGGTAGTAGCAAAAATATTAAAAGAAAAATAGTAGAGAAAGTTATGAAACACAGTTTCAAACCCCTTCAAAAGGCCTAAGTGTTGTTTCATGGTTTCAGTAAAAGTTTCAGCTAAAAGCAGCCTAAATCCCCCTTGCATTTAGTTAATAAGTAAAACAAGTAACTAAAGTATGTAGAAGAGTTTACCTAACTTGTTTACTCATGTAGTCTTAACACTAACCTTTTAGCCAAATAGCCCTCTCAAAAAAAAGTTAAACAAAAATATTACCCACTAATAGTATTTGCTTTAAGCATCAAAACTTGTGCTTTAGGCCAGGTGCAGTGGTTCACGCCTGTAATCCCAGCACTTTGGGAGGCCGAGGCAGGTGGATCACGAGGTCAAGAGATCGAGACCATCCTGGTCAACATGGTGAAACCCCGTCTCTACTAAAAATACACAAAATTAGCTGGGCATGGTGGCGTGTGCCTGTAATCCCAGGTACTCAGGAGGCTGAGGCAGGAGAATTGCCTGATCCCAGGAGGCGGAGGTTGCTGTGAGCCGAGCTCGTGCCATTGCACTCCAGCCTGGGTAACAAGAGCGAAACTCCATCTCCAAAAAAAAAAAAAACTTGTGCTTTAATCTTCACTCTAGTAGTCTTTAACTCAAACCTTTGTTAATTAAACTTTATTAAAGAAATACGAGTCTCACTAGGTATAAAGGCTGGCAGCTGAACTGTTTACAACTCTCCAAAGCACCTATAAGCTGACCGGTCACATTCGGTCAAACTAGCAAAGCATAATGTCTCTGTGTCAGTGTACTTTATTTAACCATCGTTTAGTCAAAGTCTGCAGGACAGACCCTCACAAGTAGTAACTCCAACAATCTCGTCCTTCAAAAACAAATATGGCCTCTAAGAAAATACCAGGACTCTAAACTCACCTGTAAAGATACATGAAGAAACAGAGCAAGTGGAAACCAAGTTTGATCATGGCTTCTTTCATGTGTGACTTCAGCTGCCCTCGGTTGTGTATTTCTGTTGGATCAAACACTCCCATGTTACCACTTGGCACCATAATGTATCTGACGAATCAAAGGACACACACATTAGAAGCAAAATCAAATCATAGGCATATATACTCAAATATAAGTAGCCAATAATATCAACTATTAAAAGTGGACCACTCAGGCCAGGTGCAGTGGCTCACGACTGTAATCCCGGCACTTTGGGAGGCCGAGGCAGGCAGATCACTTGAAGTCAGAGTTCAAAATCAGCCTGGCCAACATGGTGAAACCCCGTCTCTACTAAAAATACAAAAATTAGGCCAGGCGCAGTGGCTCATGCCTATGATCCCAACACTTTGGGAGGCCGAGGCGGGTGGATCACGAGGTCAAGAGATCGAGACCATCCTGGTCAACAAGGTGAAACCCCGTCCCTACTAAAAATACAAAAATTAGTCGGGCATGGTGGCACGTGCCTGTAATCCCAGCTACTCAGGAAGCTGAGGCAGGAGAATTGCTTGAATCCAGGAGGTGGAGGTTGCAGTGAGCCAAGATCATGCCATTGCACTCCAGCCTGGGTAACAAGAGCAAAACTCCGTCTCAAAGAAAAAAAAAAAAGTAGTCGGGCATGGTGGCAGGCACCTGAAATTGAAATCCCAGCTACTCAGGAGGCTGAGGCAAGAGAATCACCTGAACCCAGGAGGCAGAGGTTGCAGTGAGCCAAGACTGCACCATTGAGCCCCAGCCTCGGTGACAGAGCAAGACTCCATCTCAAAAAAAAAAAAAAAAAAGTGAACCAATCATACCAGCCTTAAAATTCATACCACATATGGACAGAGTAGTATGACAATGTCATGGGCTGCCATTTAGTTTCCTTTTTATTTATTTATTTTTTTGAGACGGAGTTTCACTCTTGTTACCCAGGCTGGAGTGCAATGGCGTGATCTCGGCTCACCACAACCTCCGCCTCCTGGGTTCAGGCAATTCTCCTGCCTCAGCCTCCTGAGTAGCTGGGATTACAGGCACGCGCCATGATGCCCAGCTAATTTTTTGTATTTTTAGTAGAGACAGGGTTTCACCATGTTGACCAGGATGGTCTTGATCTCTTGACCTCGTGATCCACCTGTCTTGGCCTCCCAAAATGCTGGGATTACAGGCGTGAGCCACCGCGCCCGGCCCTTAGTTTCCTTTTTAAAGTTACAATACTATTAATTTTCTGTCCTCTGAAATGAATACAGTAACATTCCAGAAAAGGGTATTTTATGCACTAAAATCCTTTTACTTACCTGTAGAAAACCACATACCAGTCATTTCTACAGCTCTTTTTTATTACACAAAGGTTAAAGGAGGCTCCAAACCCAAACCAATTTTATTAAGTTCTTAGAAACTTCATTATGGTAACAGGGAAATTAAGGATGCTGGGTTGAGAGGATCAGTGAGTTTAAGTGTCTGGGCTTCAAAATCCAGCCTGTGTCATCTGTGTAACATATATGTCCTAACCTAGAATGTCCATGAATTCTTCCTGCTCTCACATCTAAGCTTCTTCTAGTACAACCTTAGACTGTACTTGTCACAGAACTTCTCAATTATCATCTCTTTGAAATGCTAAGAACTCTCTGAGTTCCACAAATCTGAAATCCTCCTTAAAATTCCAGAAGCCCAACTATAGCTGAATAGAGGGTAGTTTCATTGGAAGATCCAGAAAACGTCTCATCCTTGTGTAACTTCTAGGTTATCTAATAAGTGTCACCATTTTCTTAGTGACCCTTAAAAACTTGATCTTACCAAACTCGGGCTTCTCTCCTCCTCATCTTCCGTGGTCAGTCCATCAAACCCTGGTCCAGTCTTTCTTCTACCACCACTTATTTAGCTGTCTCCATTTTTATTTTTTAGGTTTTTTATTTTTGTGGGCACATAGTAGGTATATATACTTATGGGTTACATGAGATATTTTGATATAGGCATGCAATGTGTAATAATCACATCAAGGTAAATGGGGTATCCATCACCACAAGCTTTTATCCTTTGTGTTACAAACAATCCAATTGTACTCTTTTAGGTTTTTTTTTCTTCAATTTTTTTTTCCAGACGCAATCTCTGTTGCCCAGGCTGGAGTGCAGTGGCACAATCTCGGCTCACCACAACCTCCTCCTCCTGGGTTTAAGCAATTCTCCTGCCTCAGCCTCCCGCAGCTGGGATTACAGGCACCTGCCACCACACCCGGTATAACTTTTGTATTTCTAGTCGAGAAGGTCTCACCATGTTGGTCAGGGTGGTCCTCAACTCCTGACCTCAGGTGACCCACCACCTCGGCCTCCCAAAGAGCTGGATTACAGGCGTGAGCCACCGCACCCAGGCTTCTTTCAGTGATTTAAAAATGTACAATTAAATTATGTTTGCTATGGCCACCCTGTTGTGCTAGCAGATACTAGGTCTTATTCATTCTTTCTATTTTCTTTGTGCCCATTAACCTTCCACACTTCCCCGCTAACCCTGCTACCCCCCGACCTCTGGTAAACCTTTCTTCCACTCCCTATCTCCAAGAGTTCAACTGTTTTAAAATTTAGCTGCCACAAATGAGTGAGAACAGGCAAAGTTTGTCTTTCCGTGCCTGGCTAATTTCACTTACTGTAATGAACTCCAGTTCCATCCTTACTGTTACACATGACAGGATCTCATTCTCAGCTGTCTCTTTCTCATTCCCAGTGTCATAACCCTGTTCCAGCATATATTATCTCACCACAGTCTCTCAACTGGGTTTCCCTACCTACTTCTCCAAATTGCTTCCAGGAAAATCTTCCCAAAGCATAATTTATTTCACCTCAACTTAGCTGCTCAAAAACATATAAAGCAAAGAAGATATATGAGTGACTAATAAACACATTAAAGGATACTTAGTATCATTAGTCATTAAGGAAATGTAAATGGAAACCACAATGAGATAACTTCACACCCAACAGTATGGCTAAAATTTAAAAATACACACACAGACTGGGTGCAGTGGCTCACACCTGTAATTCTGGGAGGCCAAGGTGGGCAGATCACCTGAGGTCAGGAGTTCGAGACCAGCCTGGTCAACATGGTGAAACCCCATCTCTACTAAAGATACCGAAATCAGCTGGGTGTGGTGGCGGGTGCCTGTAATCCCGCAGGAGAATCACCTGAACCTGGGAGGGGGAGGTTGCAGTGAGCTGTGATTGCGCCATTGTACTCCAGCCTCGGTGACAGAGGACAAGACTTTATCAAAAAAGAAAAAAAGACACACACAATAAAAAGTGTTGGCAAGGATGTAGAGAAACTGGAACCTCCAATAAACAGTTGGTGGGAATGTCAAATTGTGCAGATGTGGCTGGGCACAATGGTTCACAGCTGTAATCCCAGCACTTTGGGTGGCTGAAGTGAGAGGATTCCCTGAGCCCAGGAGGTTAAGGCTATAATGAGCCAAGATCATGCCACTGCGTTCCAGCCTGGGCAAGAGAGGGAGACCCTGTCTCAAAAAAAAAAAAAATAGTGCAGCTGCTTCCAAAAACATTCAGGCAGTTCCTCAAAAGGTTAAATATAGAGTCACCATATGACAGTGATTCCACTCCTAGGTATTTGCCTCTTTGTCCTGTAGACTACTGTACTTTATGTCTAACAGCAAAGAAGATATATGAATGACTAATAAACACATTAAAGGATACTTAACAGCATGAAGTACGGTAGTCTGAAAATAGAAAATAATCTGTTGATTTTTTAAACCTTTTTAAACTGGAGGTAAACTTGTGACCAGCAGACAGTCAACCTGCCAGTGCAGTTACCAGGGCAATAAATAGACATGATCTTTGTCTTTATAATTAAATAAAAATTTGGGGGTTTTTAAATTTTGTTTTTGAGACTGAGTCTCATTCTGTTGCCCAGGCTGGAGTGCAGTGGTGCAATCTCAGCTCACTGCAACCTCCGCCTCCCAGGTTCAAGCAATCTCCTCCGTCGGCCTCCCAGGTAGCTGGAACTACAAGCCCATGCCACCACACCTGGCTAATCTTTGTATTTTAAGTAGAGACGGGCTTTTGCCATGTTGGCCAGGCTGGTCTCAAGATCCTGACCTCAGACGATCCACTCACCTCAGCCTCCCAAAGTGCTGGGATTACAGGTGCGGGCCACCATGCCCAGCCTAAAAAAAGAATCTTTGGACTTGACTTCGTAGAGCCTTCTACCACCATCCACAAAGAAGCCATGCCAAAGCTGGCTCTTCTAGCATGTTTTCATTTCTAGTAGAGACGACTGACAGTACGGTCTGCTATAACATTAAGATCCACAGTCTCAAAGGTTCAAGTCCCCATTCTCACTCCCAAAGCTGTGTTTCACTCAGTGAAACTAGAGGGAGACCTAGCTGTGCTAAAAGTCAACCTGGGACTAGCCCTCAGCAGAAGTGTAAGTAATCTGTGTTCCCAGCTCAGAGTTCATGTTAGGGTGTTGGTCTATGCAACTAATCATGGGAGAATACTAAGAAACTTGAAAGACGCCAGGTGCAGCGATGTGCACCTATAGTCCCAACCACTCAGGAGGCTAAGGTGGGAGGATCACTTGAGCCCAGGAGTTCAAGGCTGTAGTACACAACATGCCTGTGTATAGCCATTGAGCAATACAGACACACTTCATCTCTTAAAAAAAAAAAAAAAGGCTGGGTGCAGTGGCTCAAGCCTATAATCCCAGCACTTTGGGAGGCCAAGGCTGGAGGATCACAAGGTCAGAAGTTCGAGACCAGCCTGGCATGTGCTTGTAATCCCAGCTACTCGGAAGGCTGAGGCAGGAGAATTGCTTGAACCCAGGAGGCGGAGGTTGCAGTGAGCTGAGATCACACCACTGTACTCCAGCCTAGGTGACAGAACGAGTCTCCAGCTTTAAAAAAAAAAAAATCAGCTGAGTGTGGTGACTCATGCCTGTAATCCCAGCAATTTAGGAGGCCAAGGCAGGTGGATCACCTGAGGTCTGAAGTTCGAGACCAACATGGAAAACCACATCTGTACTAAAAACACAAAATTAGCTGGGCATGGTGGCACATGCCTGTAATCCCATTTCCTTGGGAGGTTGAGGCAGAAGAATCGCTTGAACCCAGGAGGCAGAGGTTTTGGTGAGCCAAGATCACACCAAACCACTGCACTCCAGCCTGGGCAACAAGAGCAAAATTCCATCTCAAGAAAAAAAAAGGCCAGGCACAGTGGCTCACGCCTGTAATCCCAGCACTTTGGGAGGCCAATGTGGGTGGAGCTATAGCAGAGCAGCAATCCATTAATATAACAACTGCAGGCTTGTCAAGATTATTGCAGAGGTCTTCTCTAGAAAGCATGCTATGTATAATAGTCCAACTATAAAATTATACACAGTCATGGTTTCCATTGAGCTCATTTTGAACAAACTTCCTAAATTTATTAAGTCAAAAATTTTAATAAATTACATAATTTGCAGCTTTTACATGTAATTCCAGCCTGGCGACATGGCTCACGCCTATAATCCCAACACTTTGGGAGGCTGAGGTGGGCGGATTGCTTGAGGTCGGAAGTTTGAGACAAGCCTGGCCAAAATGGTGAAACCCCATCTACTAAAAATACAAAAATTAGCCAGGCATTGTGGCGGCCACCTGAATCCTAACTACTGGAGAGGCTGAGGCAGGAGAATGGCTTGAACCTGGGAGGTGAAGTTTGCACTGAGCCAAGATTGAACAACTGCACTCTGGCCTGAGTGACAGAGTGAGACTCCGTCTCTAAAAAAAAAAACCTATTAAAAACCTTTTTTTGGCCACGCACAGTGGCTCCCACCTGTAAAGAATCTCAGCACTTGGGGAGGCTAAGGCAGGAGAATCACTTGAGGTCAGGAGTTCAAGACCAGCCTGGCCAACATGGTTAAACCCCGTCTCTACTAAAAACACAAGAATTAGCCAGGCATGGGACCTGTAGTCCCAGCTACTCGCGAGGCCGAGGTGGGAGAATCACTTGAACTGCGGTGGAAACTGCAGTGAGACAAGATACATCGCACCACTACGCTCCAGCCTGGGTGCTAGAGCGAGAGCCTGTCTTAAAAAAAACACGATTTAAAAAATTTTTTAAACTGCCTTGACACCAAATGAAACAAACTATACTCACCGATATATATTCCAAGTGGCAACAGGTAAGTTGAGAAGGAAGATGAACCAGTGCAATGAAATGAGCATTAATACAGTGACAACGGTATGGCCAATCAATTCTGGAATTACCCACTGCAATGGAAGAACACAGTATTACATCTCATTGCTATGTCCTTCCTGACTGGACATGTTATTTGAAACTAAATCAATGAATGTACAGAGAATTTACAAGCTACTGTTTCAAGATTCTTTTTAGACTCACGTGTCCCAGATTTGCATACTGCTATAACTTTGTATCCCATGCAAATACATCAGGGCATAGCTTAAAAATAAAGCACTTAAATTTTAATTACTTTGTATCCTAAGCAAAGGCTTAGGTTCGTTCATTAAGCAGGCTTGAATGAGAACTAGAGAAAAAAAAACAGAGTCCTGTTTATTTCCTATTCTGGTATCTATGCCAAAGCCTCTAGCTCTAATTTGCGATGGTCGACATCCGTACACATGTTGCCTTTCTAATCAGAATAGCAACCTTACACATTTTCCAATCTCCAGAATCCCTAGGAAACCAGTTCATATTCAGAGAAAAAAACATGTAAACGCTTACTATAATAGCTCAAAGTTGACCAAATACGATCATGAACCAGAATGCCAGAATCCTGGCCATCGGCTTTACAGAGCTCCATGCCCTTCCCTATGATCTCTGTTGACTGTGTAAAATTCTAGTTCCATGCATCAACAGCTTTCATGGCAGGGTTCTCAATTCACCAACAGCCTTCCTTTCCTGTGAGTACAGATTTTTAATTAAAGTTAACTTCTTTTAGTGGAAGTTAACCTTTAATGGAGGAAACTGGCATGCCTCCCTTTCAGAAATGAGGAAATCAAAACTCAGAGTGGTTAGGGAAATTGCCCAAGGTTACACAGTTAAATAGTAGCAGAACACTATAGTGTAAGCCAGCCAGGCGCAGTGGCTCACGCCTGCAATCCCAGTACTTTGGAAGGCTGAGACAGGCGGATCACGAGGTCAGGAAGTCAAGACCAGCCTGGCCAACATGGTGAAACCCCATATCTACTAAAAATACAAAAAAATTTGCTGGGCATGGTGGCACGTGCCTGTAATACCAGCTACTCAGGAGGCCAAGGCAGGAGAATTGCTTGAACCAGGACCTGGGAGGCGGAGGTTGCAGTGAGCTGAGATCGTACCAGCACTCCAGCCTGGGATACAGAGCGAGAATGTCTCAAAGAAAACACACGTGCGCGCACACACACACACACACACACAGAGCGAGACTCTGTCTCAAACACACACACACATACACACAATATAAACTCTTGCATTTAGATTTTGGATACTATTTTGGTAAAATAAAGAAGTAGAGATTTTTCTGGGCCATAAACCTAATTTGCAATCAACTTGGTTATACTTTTTAAAATGCATATTACATATTGGAAAGTTCTAGTTGATTGCATACTTCTTACAAGCATGAGCTACAAAGTTATCTATGTCCTATTTATTAGCTCTGTAATCTTGGGAAAAGTTACCCTCTGTAAGCCACAATGTTTTCATCTATAAAATACACATACTACCTATCTCACAAAGTTGTTGTAAAGAATTAGATGAAATAACATGTAAGCCACATGCAAAGTAGGCACTGAATAAAATGTCAGCTGATGAATACTACTAATATTCTCCAAGCCATATTACAGTCCTAAAGCTGTACCCTTCAGTCTTTGCATTCCTTGCTGTAGGCTGCAATCATCTTTGTTTCACACAGACACAGACCTGAAACATGTTTCTTTATTTTTTCTCTCTCTCTCTTGTTTTAATTTTGTAAAGAGGAAGTCTCCCTATGTTACCAGGGCTGGTCTCGAACTCCTGAGCTCAAGTGATTCTCCCTCCTCGGTCTCCCACAGTTCTGGGATTAAAGGTGTCAGCCACTACACCCGGCCTGAAATACATTTCAGGAAGTGAGACTTAACCTTATTATGCTTGGTTTACTAACTTTCAACCAAGTCCTCTGTTTTGCGTCTCTTTCCTCCTTAATAATATGCCCTTCCCCGAATTTGTTCTCAGCACTTAGGCACTAGACTCATATCCTCCATGTAGGAGTTTGGAGAATTCTTCTGTAAAGTAAATGACTCAAAAATAACTGCCATTCAGGTACCCCAACAAAAGTCCAGGTAGATACCAATCACCCTTCAGGGAAGTAAGTCTACCAGTCAACAAATCTAGACCAGCCAATGAGCTTTCAATGAGCATTTTAGGGCTTTCCCCTTAAATATGAATAGGCAGTCATATATCAGAAACTTGAAGAAAGCCTCCAAAATGAAAGACAGAGGGGGGAAAAAAAGGAAAAGAACTTGATGGAAACAGATATAATACAGGAAGCAGAAGAAAATTTCAAAAATACGGTAATCAGCCAGGCATGGTGGCGCACACCTGCAGTTCCAGCTACTTGGGAGGCTAAGGTGGGAGGATCCCTTAAGTCTAGAAATTCCAGGCTGCAATTAGGTATGAGTATGCCATTGTACTTCAACCTGGATGAGAGAAGAAGACCCTATCTTTAATAAAAAATAGAAAAATACTATAATCAGTATTCTCAGAGAACTAGGAGTCAAACATAAACCAAGAAAATATAAAGCTCTTAAAAATTAACATTTTTAACATAAATGTTACTTTTATTAGAAAATTCAGAAGACTGGGTATGATGGCTCATGCCTATAATCCCAGCACTTTGGGAGACTGAGGCAGGCAGATCACCCGAGGTCAAGAGTTCAAGACTAGCCTGGCCAACAGGGCAAGACCCCATTTCTACTAAAAATACAAAAATTAGCCAGGCCTGGTGGCAGTCACCTGCAACTCCAGCTACTCGGGAGGCTGAGGCATGAGAATCACTTGAACCTGGGAGGTGGGGGTGGCAGTGAGCTGAGATTGCGCCACTGCACTCCAATCTGGGCAACAAGATCGAAACTCCATCTCAAAAAAAAAAAAAAAAAGAAAAAGGCTGGGCATGGTGGCTCACATCTGTAATCCTAGCACTTTGGGAGACCGAGGCAGGCAGATCACCTGAGGTTAGGAGTTCGAGACCAGCCTGGATAGCATGGTGAAATCCTGTCTTCACTAAAAATGAAAATTAGCTAAGCATAGTGGCGCGTGCCTGTAATTCCAGCTACTCAGGAGGCTGAGACAGGAAAATCACCTGAACCTGGGAGGCAGAGGTGAGCTGGGAGGCAGAGGTTGCGGTGAGCTGAGACCGCACATGGCACTCCAGCCTGGGCAACAAGAGAAAAATTCCATCTCAGACAAAAAAAAAAAAAAAAAGAGAGAGAGAGAGAGAAAAAAAAAATCCAGAAGAAAAAGCAAGGGAAATAATAAAAAGGGCAGAAAAAAAATCATAGGAATAAAACTAAGAAAAAAGAAAAATTGGCAATTAATCCAGCAGATCAATTGTCTAGTAAGTGGAAGTTGTAGAAAGAGAAGAAGGGAAAAAAGATGGGGAAGAGACATCAAAGAAAGAATACAAGAAAATGTCCTGTATTGAAAGAGCCTATCAGATATCCAAAACAAATGAGAAAGGCCTTTTAAAAAGTACACAGAGATATAGCACTGTAAAATTTCAAAATACCAAGAATAAAGAAAAGATTCTAAAACTTCCCTATAGAGGACAGGAAAAGAAAGAGAGAGAAAACCATATTAAAAACATAAGAAATAAAAATGGCATGACACTTCCCAAATTGAATAACGCCGGAATTCAGAAGACCACCAAGGGATGTCAATTTGATTGCCATTTACCTTATCTCAAGAAGCTCCATGAGGCTGGGCATAGTGGCTCATGCCTGTAATCCTAACACCTTGGGAGGCCAAGGTGGGCAGATTGCTTGAGACCAGGAATTTCAGACCAGCCTGGGCCACAAAGATCTGGTCGTTACAAAAAAATTTTAAAAATTAACCAGGTATAGTGGCACACACCTGTAGTCCCAGCTATGTGGGAGGCTGAGGTGGAAGGATTGTTTGAGTGTGGGAGGTTGAGGCTGCAGTGAGCCATGATCGCATCACTGCACTCCAGCCTGGGCAACAGAGTGAGACTCTGCCTCAAACGATCAAACAAAATTTATGAAAAGTTTTAAAATATGGAGCTAAGGTCAGGCATGGTGGCTGACACCTGTAATCCCAGCACTTTCAGAGGCCAAGACAGCAGGATTGCTCAAGGCCAAGAGTTCGAAACCAGTCTATGCCACATACCGAGATCCTGTCTTTACAAAAGAATTTAAAAATTAGCCAGGTGGCCAGGCACGGTGGCTCACACCTATCATCCTAGCACTTTGGGAAGCTGAGGCAGGTGGATCACTTGAGGTCAAGAGTTTGAAAACCAGCTTGTGCTGATTCAGAGCATCAAAAAAGAAAATAAAGAAAGAAAGAAAGAAAGAAAACCAGCCTGGACAATATGGTGAAACCCCATCTCTACTAAAAATACAAAAAAATTAGCTGGGTGTGATGCCAGGAGCCTGTAATCCCAGCTACTTGGAAGACTGAGGCAGGAGAATCGCTTGAACCTGGGAGGCAGAGGTTGCAGTGAGCCGAGATTGTGCCATTACACTCCAGCCTGGTGACACAGTGAGACTCCCTCTCAAAAACAAAAACAAAAAACATTAATTAGGCATGGTGGTGTGTGCCTGTAGTCCCAGCTATTTAGAAGGCTGAGGCAGATCACTTGAACCTAGGAATTCAAGAATAGCCTGAGCATCACTGGAAGACCCTGTCTCTCAAAAAATAAATGAATTGAGTCATACATTACCAAAAAAAAAAAAATCAATTTCTCAGTAAACCACCCAAGAAAGGTCTTCCTTCACTCAACCAAAGACAGACTGAGCTTTTTTCCATGAGTGGGAGGAGGAAGTTCCAACAGAGACGGCAAAAGCAATACCCTCATATGAACCTTTCCCTACTCCGAGGAAAGATGCTGTCCACTGTAAACAAGGGCCAAGCAACATGTAAAGAAACGAAATTTCAATGCAGATCTTCTAGTCTAATTTCATGATCTAAAATATTATAAAACACAGCAGTTCTATCAGATTTCCAATGAATAAGAGACAGTCTGCACTCTAAAATCAAAAATCTTTATATTATCTATAATGATCTTAAACACGGAAAATGAACTGGCGTCAATGCCGGAAAATGAACTGGCGTCAATGCCGGAAAATGAGCAAAGAAATGTCTTACCTTGTTTAATTTTGAGCAACATGATCTAGCGTTAATGTAATCACATTCTAAATCAGACAACGTAATTATCTGACGATTAAGATAAGGAAGTATTATATTTCTTTTATAATAACTATTTAAGTTTCAGAAAGCAATCCCAGTTACAAGGCAGAATTAGATTTGACTTGGAAAAAAAATGAGTTCTCTAAAGTTTGCTCATTAGACAACTCAATCTTCCCATTTATGTTCATTCAACAAATTATTTTTACAAGATAATCCTATTTTGCTCAAATCTAATCTGACCCAACCAGAACATCTAGTTTGAGTTCCTCATTTGTAGAACAATGGCTATAAAAAAATGGAAAATATCCCAGCACTTTGGGAGGCTGAGGCAAGAGAGTCGCCTAAAGCCAGGAGTTCAAGATCAGCCTAGGCAACACAGCAAGGCTCCATCTCTGTTGCACAGGCTGGAGTGCCATGGTGCAATTTTAATGCACTGCAACCTCCTCCTCCTGGGTTCCAGCAATTCTTGTGCCTCAGCCTCCAAGTACTGGAATTATAGACATGCACCACCACACCCAGCTAATTTTTTGTATTTTTAATAGAGACGGGGTTTCACTATGTTAGCCAGGCTGGTCTCAAACTCCTGGCTTCAGGTGATACACTCACCTCACCCCCATTTCTACAATTTTTTTTGTTTTTTTGAGATGGAGTTTCGCTCTTGTTGACCAGGCTAGAGTGCAACGGTGTGATCTTGGCTCACTGAAACCTCTGCCCCCAGGTTCGAGTGATTCTCCTGCCTCAGTCTCCCAAGTAACTGGGATTACAGGCATGCAGCACCACGCCCAGCTAATTTTTTTTGTATTTTTGGTAGAGATGGGGTTTCTCCATGTTGGTCAGGCTGGTCTCGAGCTCCCAACCTCAGGTTATCTACCCGCCCTGGTATCCCAAAGTGCTGGGATTACAGGTGTGACCTACCATACCTGGTCAATTTTTTTTTTTTAATTAGCTGGGCATGAGTACCTGTAGTGCTATCAGTGCTAGGCTTAGGCAGCAAGATGCCTACAGCCCAGGATTCGTATTACAGTGAGCTATAATCATACCAGTATGCTCCAATCTGAGCAGCAGAGTAAGACCCTGTCTCAAAAAAAAAAAAAAAAAACCTATAAAAATATTTTAGGCCAGAGATGGTGGCTCACAACTATAGTCCCGGCACTTTGGGAGGCCAAAGAGTTCAAAACCAACCTGGGCTTCATGGCAAGACCCCATCTCTACGAAAAATACAAAAATCAGCTGGGTGTGATGGCACATGCGGGTAGTCCCAGTTACTTGGAAGGCTCAGGTGGGAAGATCACTTGAGCCCAGGAGGGCTAGGCTGAAGTAAGCTATGACCACACCATGGCATTCCAGCCCGGATGACACAGCAAGACCCTATCTCAAATAAATAAATAAAATATTCTTAAAACCTGAATTTCTGTCAGGTGTTGTGGCTCACGCCTGTGATCTCAACATTTTGGGGAGGTTGAATTGGGCGGATCACCTGAAGTCAGGAGTTCAAGACCAGCCTGGCCAACGTGGCAAAACTGTCTCCTCCAAAATACGAAATTTAGCTGGGCATGGTGGTGGGCGCCTGAGTCCCAGCTACTCAGGAGGCTGAGGCAGCAGAATCACTGGAATCCAGGAGGCAGAGGGTGCAGTGAGCCAAGATTGCTCCACTGCACTCCAGCCTGGGCGACAGAGCGAGACTCCATCTCAAAAGAAAAAAAAAAAAAAAAACCCATGAATTTCAAATAGGAGAAAAATGATGTTCATGATATATCCACAAAATGTCTCTGAAGACTTAAGATGTGAATAGGCCAGGGGCAGTGGCTATTTCCTATAATCCCAGCACTTTGGGAGAGTCAGGCAGGCGGATCACCTGAGGTTGGGAGTTTGAGACTAGCCTGACCAACTTGGAGAAACTTCGTCTCTACTAAAAATACAAAAAATTAATATTAGTACAGGCATAGTGGCGCATCCCAGCCCCAATTTATTTATTACAGTGCCTGCAATCCCAGCATCTTGGGAGGCTGAGGCAGGAAAATTACTTGAGCCTGGGAGATGGAGGTGGCAATGAGCTGAGATCACACCACTGCACTCCAGCCTGGGTGACAGAGCAAGACTCCATTTCAAAAAAAAAAAAAAAAGCCAGCCTGGCCAACATGGCAAAACCCCATTTCTACTACAAATATAAAAATTAGCCAGACGTGGTGAGAGGCACTTGTAATCCCAGCTACTCGGGAGGCTGAGACAGGAGGATCCCTTGAACAGGAGGCAGAGGTTGCAGTGAGCCAAAATCATACTACTGTACTTCAGCCTGGGTGATGAGCGAGAATTTGTCTCCAAAAATAAAAATAAAATAGGCCCGGTGCAGTGGCTCACACCTGCAATCCCAGCATTTTGGGAGGCCAAGGTGGGTGGATCACGAGGTCAGGAGTTCAAGACCAGCCTGGCCAACATAGGGAAACCCTGTCTCTACTAAAAATACAAAAATTAGCCGGGTGTGGGGGGCGCATGCCTGTAGTCCCAGCTGCTTGGGAGGAGGCAGGAGAATCGCTTAAACCTGGGAGGCCAAAGTTGCAGTGAACCAAGATTGTGCTACTTTACTCTAGCCTGGGTGACACAGCAAGACTCTGTCTCAAAAAATATAAATAAATAAAATAAAGTCAAACTCATCACTTTCTCCACAAATTGATCTCCCTCCAATTTGTTTTTACTTCTGTTACTGACACATGTATCATTTGCCCAGGATCAAAATATAGAAAGCTATCTCTGCCTTGTGTTTCATACATCGTAATCAATCATTAGTAGGTCCTAGCCATCATTTCTTCTGAATACTACTCACATATTCCCTCCTTTCACCTGCCTGCAACTAGCACTCTGAAATCCAGATGACCCCATCCCTGTTTCATCTTCCAATCTTTCTTGTTTCCAACCCACTCTGCTGATTCACCTTCCTAATCAACTATGGAAAATAAAATTTTTCAATGGCTCTCTATTGCCTGCTGGATAAAAGTGAAAGACTTCCCCTCCAACCCTTAACATTCAAGCCCTCCAAAATCTGATGTAATCCTGTCTTTCCAACCTAGCCTTTTACTGCCACCAAAATCAACCATGTGCTCCAGATGGTGACATTAACTGTCACCCAGAAACGCACAAACAGGTGAATATTCAAAATCAGACACTGGCAAAGGTCTCTGCACCTTTGCCAGTGTCTGATTTTGAATATTCACCTCTTTCCCTTTCTGTAGATTTTGTCCACAGTTCAAAGTCCAAGAAAATTCTTATACCCTATATGAAGTCTACCCTGATCATTTTCCACTTCCTATCCCTAAATTAGTGCAACTATCCTAAAATACAGAATTTCATCAAATGCTGAATTTCATCAAAACACCCCAGAATGTACTTTGATGTAAGGTCTAAGTCAAACATTCCACCTACCATTTCTCTATATGCGTAAATTGGTGCAAACCAGGGCTACTTCAAATTATCAAGCCTGGCTTTCCAAACTGCAAAAAGAAAAAACCCAGTTTCATTTCTGAGTGTAAGCTCTAGTTCAGAGGTGTCCAATCTTTTGGCTTCCCTGGGTCACACTGGAAGAATTGTCTTGGGCCATGTATAAAATATACTAACACTAACGACAGCTGAGAAGCTTTAAAAAAAAATCACCGAAAAACATCATAATGTTTTAAGAAAGTTTACAGATTTGTGTTGGGCCACATTCAAAGCTGTCCTGGACCACACGCGGCCTGGGAGCCATGGGTTAAACAAACTTGCTCTAATTTCTTATATCACAAGAGGGGCATGGGTCATGGAAACTTAAGCAAGTGATGCTGCCCTTTCAATCAGCTCCCTAAACCTAATAAAACTCAGAAATCTTGTTGTTAGAAATCATCAAAGTACAAACTGCTGCTCAATTGGGGAGGAGGGGAACAGGAAGGCAGAGCAATTTTTTTTTTTTTTTTTTTGAGACGGAGTTTTGCTCTTGTTACCCAGGCTGGAGTGCAATGGCGTGCTCTCGGGTCACCACAACCTCTGCCTCCTGGGTTCAAGCAATTCTCCTGCCTTAGCCTCCCGAGTAGCTGGGACTACAGGCGTGCACCACCATGCCCAGCTAATTTTTGTATTTTTAGTAGAGACAGGGTTTCACTGTGTTGACCAGGATGGTCTCCATCTACTGACCTCGTGATCCACCTGACTCAACCTCCCAAAGTGCTCAGATTATAGGCGTGAGCCACCATGCCCGGCCAATTTTTTTTTTTTTTTTTTTTGAGACAGAGTCTTGTTCTGATGCCCAGGCTGGAGTACAGTGGCCAGATCTCGGCTCACTGTAACCTCCACCTACTGGGTTCAAGCAATTCTCCTGTCTCAGCATCATGAGTAGCTGGGATTACAGGCATTTGCCCCCACACCCAGCTAATTTTTGTATTTTTAGTAGAGAAAGGGTTTCACCATGTTGGTCATGCTGGTCTCCAACTCCTGACGTCGTGGTCTGCCCGCCTCGGCCTCCCAAAGTGCTGGGATTACAGGCGTGAGCCACCGCGCCGGGCAGGCAGAGCAGTATTTACTGAACATTAGCTATGGGGCAGGCATTGTGCTGGGGTGCTCAGCAACATTATCATTATGCATATCTAGGAAACAAACACTTCCCATTTTAAAGATCAGAAAACTGAGGCTAAGAGAAATAATCTGCATAGCAAAGAACTAGCTGAGCAGGGAAACCTGATTCCAAACTTTGTCCCTTTCCACTACAACAGGTTGCCAGTCCACAATAAAGTATGAAGCTGCCCTGAACATACACTCTGCACAACTATCCTAAAGCCTCAATGCTCTAGCAAACAAACGGTTTCGTCCGATCAGAAACAGGTACAGGTGATTTCCAAGAAACGAAGATGAAATGCCGAGCTCCTCATACGTTTTTTCCTAACTTATATCTAATTACTTGAAACTGGATTGTGCAATACAACATTGGGTAACAACTAAGACTAGATGCTTCGTCAAGAGCTGGGAAGAGTTGTAGCCGACATAGTTACTGCAGTGCTACATTCAACAACCATTTATGGCTCTGGAAAATACAGCTTGAATAATGTAACGTGTACAGCTACAGAAAATACTTAAGTCTTAACATGGATCGATAGAAAAAAATGTTAAAGCTGAGAACTGGGAATCACAACACGTGTAGTTATTGAATTTACAGATCTGCAACCGCTGGGGACAACCAAAATAATCACTCTGTAAATAGCTGTTAAAATAACTCCTTTTCAACACTTAGTACGAAACGACACAGTAAAGGAAGCGACTTTGCTCCTCTGGTGAATGAGTCAACTCCTAGATGAGAAAGGTCCCTGCAAGTACCAACACCCGACTGAACAAAAGGGCGGGTGCCGGGGGCGCTGCCCGAGGAACAAGAGGAGGCAAATCGCCCGCACTCGTCCTGGCACCCGAGTGTGGCACGCGACCGCCCTGGGGACCCCCCAGTATCCGACGAAGAGCACGGCGCGGGGACTGTCCCAGGAAAACAGCGACCCTTCCCTCCCGCGGGCGGTCGTGCCTCCGGCTGGGCTGGTCCGCACGCCGCTGGGACCCGCGGAGCGCAGGCGAACAGGCCGAGCCGGGGCGCGCCCAAAGAGGCCCACTCGGACCCGGGTGAGGGGCGGCCGGCCACCCAGGCAGGGCAGGCGGGTGCAGGGCAGCAGGGCCCACCGGGTAGGGCAGCCGGCCTCTCCGCCCTGCCTCCGGCCCCGCGCCTCTGCCCCGGCCGAACCAGCTCCCAGGGAGCGCACGCCCGCCGCCAGCGCCTCCCCGTCCCACACACCTGCCAGGGCTCCCAGCTGGCCCACCCTCAGCCCTGTCCCCCGGCAAGGCCCCTGCCCGCCTCAGGCAAGGATACGAAGTAGACCGAGAGGAAGATGAGCGCGCAACAATCAAGGAGAGAAAAGACAAACACCACCGCCTCCATCCTCCTCCTGCGTCGCCGCCGCTCCTCCCGTCAAACCAGCTCAGATGCCCCGACCCGCCCCTAATAGGCCCTTACCCGGCTGGCGGGGGCGTGTGGGCCTCGAACCCGGAGCGGCATGCCGGGAGTTGTAGTCCATGTTTTAAAACCCCACGGCCCTAATTCTGACGCATGCTGGAAATTGTAATTCATTAGTGCAATACGTATCAAAGAGATGGGCAGGGCCTCTGCCATACGATTATTTCCAGAAATGGTGACAAGGAATTTGTCAACAACTATTTATTCATACTTTTCTTTTAAAGAATTGGGGTCCTGCTTTGTCGCCCAGGCTGGAGTGCATTGGTGTGATAGAATTCACTGCAAACTCGAATTCCTGGGCTTAAGCAGTCCTCCCACCTCTGCTTCCCGACATGGCCAGCTAATTTTATTTTATTTTATTATTTCTTATTTTATTTTTTGAAACAGGGTCTCACTCTGTCGCTCAGGCTGGAATGCAGTGGCATCGTCACAGCTCACTGCAGCCTCTACCTTCTGAGCTCAGGTGATCCTCCCACCTCAGCCTCCTGAGTATCTGGGATTATAGGCGCGCACGACCAGGCTTGGCTAATTTTTTTTATTTTTAATACAGATGGGGTTTTTGCCATGTTGCCCAGGCTGGTCTCAAACTCCTAGGCTCAAGCAATCTGCCGGCCTCAGCCTCCCACAGTGCTGGGATTAGGGGTCTGAGCCACTGCACCAGGCTCTACTGAACGCTTTTAACCTGGATATCTGTAGAATGTATTTGCCATGTGTATAATTTTCTTGAGAATCGGCTCTAGAACCACTGCATTCCCTGACTTGGTGTTTGTAAGGAGTTTTCATCTCAAAGCACAAATCTAATCTAATGCTCCTGCTTGACAGTTGCGATTTGTCCTTCCCTTCCTGACGTCTATTTCTCCAGAGATTTCACAGTCCTTTGTTTAGTGTCTCCGACAGCAGTGTTTCTCTCCTCTCTAGATTTTAAGATCTTTAAAAAGTGAACATGATACCTTTCTCATCCATCCCTTCATTTAGCAAATACAGAAGTGCACCTTATTCGCAGGGGCTACTTTCCAAGACCCCCAAGTTGATGCCTGACACGGTGGATGGTACCAAACTCTACGTGTACTGTTTTTTCCTATACATACATACCTATGATAAAGCTTAATTTATAAATCAGGCACAGTAGGAGATTAACAATAAAACAGAACAGTTATACTGTAATAAAAGTTATGTAAATGTGGTCTTTCTGTCTCAAAACATCTTTTTTTTTTTTGAGACAGTCTTGCTCAGGCTGTTGCCCAGGCTGGAGTGCAGTGATGTGATCTTGGTTCACACTTCAACCTCCGCCTCCCAGGTTCAAGCAGTTTCTGCATCAGCCTTCTGAGTAGCTGGGATTACAGATGCCCGCCACCATGCCTGGCTCAGTTTTGTATTTTTAGTAGAAACAGTGTTTCACCATGTTGGCCAAGGCTGGTCTTGAACTCCTGACCTCGTGATCTTCCCGCCTCAGCCTCCTAAAGTGCTGGGGTTACAGGTGTGAGCCACCACACCCGGCCTCAAAATATCTTATTGTACTGTATTCACCCTTCTTCTTTTTTTGGTTGGGGGGGGACGGAGTTTCACTGTTGTTACCCAGACTGGAGTGCAATGGCGCAATCTCAGCTCACTGCAACCTCTGCCTCCTGGGTTCAAGCAATTCTCCTGCCTCAGCCTCCCGAGTAGCTGGGACTACAGGTGTGTACCACCATGCCCAGCTAATTTTTATATTTTTAGTAGAGACGGGGTTTCACCTTGTTGACCATGATGGTCTTGATCTCTTGACCTTGTGATCCACTCCCCTCGGTCTCACCCTTCTTCTTGAGACGATGTATAATGATAAAATGCCTACATGATGAGATGAAGACACAGATGCAGGCTCTCCAGTGATTTTTATATTTTTCAGTCCAAATCTATTCTTGCATTCGTGTAAGTATCCATTACTTGCAGGAAGTGGCTTCCTATCACTCGTTTTAGGGAATCCCTCGCTGTAGACTTCATATAGGCTCAATACTTTCTGGCTCAACACGTTACCATCAGTTGGGACACCTTTTCTGTTAATGTCTTCCACCCATAAATGTAATGCTTTCCATCTTTTTTGTGGTTGTTTGTTTTTGTTTTTGTTTTTCTGAGATGGAGTTTCACTCCGTCGCCGAGGCTGGAGTGCAGTGGCACCATCTCAGCTCACTGCAACCTCCACCTGCCAAATTCAAGTGATTCTCCTGCCTCAGCCTCCCGAATAGCTGAGATCACAGGTACATGCCACCATGCCCAGCTAATTTTTTTTATTTTTAGTAGAGATTGGTTTTCACCATGTTGGCCAGGCTAGTCTCAAACTCCTGGCCTCAAGTGATCTGCCCACCTTGGCCTCCCGAAGTGCTGTGATTACAGGTGTGAGCCACTGTGCCCTGCCACGTTTTTCCTGTTAATTAAGCATTTATCAGGCACTGTGGCCATAACTTTTGTAGTCTGAATTGCAACAGCAAAACTAGCACAAATTCCTTTTTCCCTTTTTTTTTTTTAAGATGGGGTTTCACCATGATGGCAAGGCTGGTCTTGAATTCCTGACCTCAGGTGATGCACCCACCTCGGCCTCCCAAAGTGCTAGGATTACAGGTGTGAGCCGCCACGTCTGGCCAAATTCCTTTTTCCTGTTTCACAATTTCACGGATAAAATACTGGTTTTTACCATAGATCTTAGCAGTCTCACATGGTTTCTTTTCTTGCCTTAAGTCAAGAACTTTGACCATTTCACTTAAAGGAAGCACTTTATGGCTTCTCTTTGGCATACTGGAATTGCCAGCATCACTGCTCTTGAACTTTGGGGCCATTATTAAGTAAAATAATGGGTACTTGAACACAAGCCCTACAATACCGATACAGTCAATCTGATAACTGATAAGATAGCAACTGAGTGACTAACAGGCAGGTGGCATAGACAGAGTGGATATGCTGCTGGACAAAGGGATAGGTAATTCATGCCTCAGCCAGGATGAAGCAGACAGCAGGAGATTTCATTACACTACTAAGAGTGGCACACTATTTAAAACTTATGAATTGTTTATTTTTGAAATTTTTTATTTAACATTTTAGGATGGCCAGGCACGGTGGCTCACACCTGTAATCCCAGAACTTTGGGAGGCCGAGGCGGGTGGATCACAAGGTCAAGAGATCAAGACCATCCTGGTCAACAAGGTGAAACCCTGTCTCTACTAAAAATACAAAAATTAGCTGGGCATGGTGGTGTGAGCCTATAATCCCAGCTACTCGGGAGGCTGAGGCAGGAGAATTGCTTGAACCCAGAAGGCGGAGGTTGCAGTGAGCTGAGATAGTGCCATTGCACTCCAGTCTGGGTAACAACAGCGAAACTCCATCTCAAAAAAAAAAAAAACATTTTAGGACTGTGATTGACCTCAAGTAAATGAAACCAGTGAAGGCAAAACTGTGGTTGAGGCTGCTGTATTTACTGACAGCACCCCTGGTATAGGCCAAGAACTGCTCTAGACTCCAGAGATACAGAAATAAACAAGGCAAACAAGTTGCTGCTCTCATAGGGCAAGTGGGAGGAACAGGCAATAAAGTATAACAAAGTACAGGAAAACCATAACTTCAAGCAGTGATAAGCCTATGAGCAGCTATGTCAGTTATTTTTCATTCAACCAATATGTTCAGAGCAGCCAGAATATGTGAGATACTGTTCCAGACCTTGGAGGTACACAGTGAACAAGAAGGGAAAAGTCCCCCCAAGCCTATGGTTTACATTATAGTGAGGAAGACAGATGACAAAATAAATATACTAATGACAGGC
The DNA here is from genome assembly GCF_049354715.1 of Callithrix jacchus. Lineage (NCBI taxonomy): Eukaryota > Metazoa > Chordata > Mammalia > Primates > Cebidae > Callithrix > Callithrix jacchus. The sequence goes on from NC_133520.1 coordinate 4,630,005, forward strand.
AGTCATAAGTACTTGGAAGGGTATGGGGAAACACTTGGAGACTGAGTGACCAAAGAAAGCCAAGCTGAGTAACTGCCACTTAAATAGAACTTTGAATAGCTATGTGAAGGTCTGCAGGCAGAATGTTTCAGAAAGCAGGAGCAGTAATTGCAAAGGCCCAGTTGTACACAGAGGCTTGCTGTGTTTAAAGAATAGAAAAAAGACTATCTACTGTGCTCCTGTGGCTAAAACACGGGATGAGCGTGAGAGAGTGCTGAAGGAAGAGAAGGAGGCAGGGTAAGGTCATATGAGCCTTGCAGAACCTTGGCAAGGATTTTTATCCTAATATGACGAGAAACCACTGGACAGTTCTAAGCAAGAAAGTACCTTAATCTGATTTACATTTTTTTTTTTTTTGAGACGGAGTTTCGCTCTTGTTACCCAGGCTGGAATGCAATGGTGCGATCTTGGCTCACCGCAACCTCTGCCTCCTGGGTTCAGGCAATTCTCCTGCCTCACTCACCTGAGTAGCTGGGATTACAGGCACGCGCCACCATGCCCAGCTAATTTTTGTATTTTTAGTAGAAACGGGGTTTCACCATGTTGACCAGGATGGTCTTGATCTCTTGACCTCGTGATCCACCCGCCTCGGCCTCCCAAAGCGCTGGGATTACAGACGTGAGCCACTGCACCAGGCCCTTGATTTACATTTTTAAAATCTCATTCTGGTTATTTAGTGCATTGAACGTATGAAAGGGAAACAAGTTTGTCAGCAGAGAGATTACATGGAGAGTAAAACAGGAGAATTAGCATGAAGGCAAAACCGACTGGATTTGCGTGATGCAGTATAGATTCAGATTCATAAAGGGTTCATAGGTTAAAGCTACATTTACAATTAACAGATTATGTAATTAGATAATTAAACCGCCAGGCACAGCGGTGTGTACCTGTAGTCCCAGCTACTCAGAAGGCTGAGGCTGGAGAATCGCTTGAGTCCAGGAGTTCTGGGCTGTAGTGCACTATGCTGATCGGGTGTCTGAACTAAGATCTGCATCAATATGGTGACCTCCCGGGAGCAGGGGACCACCAGGTTGCCTACGGAGGAGTGAACAGGCCGAGGCTGGAAACAGAGCAGGTTAAAACTCCTGTGCTGATCAGTAGTGGGATCGTGCCTGTGAATAGCCACTGCACTCCAGCCTAGGCAACATAGCGAGATCCATCTCTAAAATAATAATAATAACAATTAAACCAGCTATTAGCAAACTCCCATTGTACCTGTACATATCTGTAGCAGAATATTTGTTACATACTCAATTATCTTGAGGTGGGAAAAAAATACTCAACTGTCTTCCTTATGTGCTTAGCCAGTCACAGTCTTCCTTATGTGCTTAGCTTGTCCAATCCATGGCCCATAGGCCACATGCAGTCCAGGATGGTATTGAGTGCAGTCTAACACAAATTCATAAACTTTCTTAAAACATTATGAGATTTTTTTGCATTTTTAAAAATTTCAGATCATTAGTTATCATTAGTATTAGTGTGTTTTGTGTGTGGCCCATGACAATTTTTCTTCTGATGTGGCCCAGGGAAGCCAAAAGATTGGACACTCCTGCTTTAGATTATGATAAAAGTAACAGATTTTTTATTAATTTTTATATCCCAATACTTTGTATTCTATAAATAGCTGGTGGTTAATAAATGGTTGCTGAATGAATGATCCACAGTATCATGACAGATTTTATTTAAATTAGTCCAGATTTTACTATAAACATAAACCTCACTCACACACATTCCCCGCTGAGATGGAATAGGAAATAGAGGCTATTTTGCATTTTTTTTTGACAGAGTCCCACTCTGTTGCCCAAGCTGGAGTGCAGTAGTGTCACTCGGCTCACTGCAGCCTCCACCTCCTGAATTCAAGTGGTTCTCATGCCTCAGCCTCTGGAGTGGCTGGGACTACAGGCATGTGCCACCACACAACAATGGTAGCATTTTTTGTAGAAACCTTAATCATATTCTAAAGTTTATATGGAAAGACAAAGGACCTCTAATAGCCAAGACAATTTTGAAAAAGAGCAAAGTTGAAGGGTTCACACTACCCAATTTCAAGATCAAACTAAAAGCTGCTACAATGAAACACCTGTGAGATTCATGAAGGGAGAGATAAATGCACAGATACATGCACAGATAAATGCAACAAAATGACGAATGGAGAAATAGACCCACAAACATATGGTCAATTAATTTTTTTTATAAACGTGCAAAGACAATTTCATGGAGAACAGATTCTTTTCCAGAACAAACTGTTCTGGAACTACTAAACAGCCATATACAACACAACAACAAAAACTTTGGCTCATACCGCTCACCTTATTCACAGGTTAAAAAATCAAATCATAGTGTAAAGGAAAAAAATTGTGATTGTGGCACAATCTTGGCAACCCTGTATGCAGTAAAGCAGGAAAGATGGATACTATTTCCATCTTCTTACACAGAAATTCAGTCAATATTGATTGAATATCTGTGTCAATAAACCTAATGGACACAGAATTTATATTCCCTCCATCCAGTGCCAAACACAAATAAATGCCACATAAAATGCAATATTAAAACACAAACATTAAGCTAGGCATGGCAGCTCACAGATGTTACCCCAGCACTTGGAGAGGCCAAGGCAGGAGGATCTTGAACTCACTTGAGGCCGAGAGTTCTATGAAAATAAAATTTAAAAAAAACTTAGCTGAGTGTGGTGGTACATGACTGTATTCCCAGAGCCTTGGGAGGCTGAGTCAGGAGGATCACTTGAGCCCAGCAGTTTGAGTTTACAGTGAGCTGTGATCCCACCAATCTACACCAGCCTGAGTGACATGAGCAAGATCCCAACTCAAAAACAAAAATAAAAATAATTTTTAAAATGAATACTAAACTTATTCATTAAAAGGTGGGATTACCCTAGTTTCATAAACCCAAATCAGAGCAATCAGTGAAGCAGAGTTGAAAAACCCTTGAGGGAATTCAACTACTTATGTATTGAACAATTGCCCACTGGGACCTTATTGTCCAAGTAGGGAACAGAGTCAAAGACTGAAACCTCATAAGCAAGGAAAATATGGCACTGAGTACGGAAATCCTACGGATCAGTCCCATTTATAAACAGGATTTATAATTAATAAAAAGATATAGGCCAGGTGTGGTGGCTCACGCCTGTAATCTCAGCACTTTGGTAGGCCGAGGCAGGCAGGTCACCTGAGATCAAGAGTTCAAGACCAACTTGACCAACATGGAGAAACCCCATCTCTACTAAAAATACAAAAATTGGCCAAATGTGGTGCGCTCACCTATAATCCCAGCTACTCAGAAGGCTGAGGCAGGAGAACCACTTGAACCTGGGAGGAGGAGGTTGTGGTGAGCCAAGATCGCAGCATTGCACTCCAGCCTGGGCAACAAAAGCAAGACACCATCTCAAAAAAAAGAGAGAGAGAGAGATAAAAAGCAAATGGACATCTCGAAAAAGCTTCGCTTTGGGTAAAAAAAGAAATTCCCCAAAAGAGGCCAGACACAATGGCTCACCCCTGTAATCCCAGCACTTTGGGAGGCTGAAGCAGGTGGATCATCTGAGATCAGTTCGATACCAGCCTGGCCAACAGGCTGAAACACCCTCTCTACTAAAAATACATAAAAAGAAAAATGAGCCAGTGTGGTGGATGCCTGTAATCCCACCTACTTGGGAGGCTGAGACAGGAGAATTGCTTGAAACTGGGAGGTAGAAATTGCAGTGAGTCGAGATCATGCCACTGCACTCCAGCCTGGGCAACAAGATCAAGATTCCATCTCTAAAACAAAACAAACAAAAGAGAAATTTATCAGGCTGGGCGCAGTGGCTCACGCCTGTAATCCCAGCACTTTGGGAGGCCGAGGCGGGTGGATCACGAGGTCAAGAGATCAAGACCATCCTGGTCAACACAATGAAACCCCGTCTCTACTAAAATTACAAAAAATTAGCTGGGCATGGTGGCGTATGCCTGTAATCCCAGCTACTGGGGAGGCTGAGGCAGAAGGATTGCCTGAACCCAGGAGGCGGAGATTGCGGTGAGCCGAGATCGTGCCATTGCACTCCAGCCTGGGTAAAAAGAGTGAAACTCCGTCTCAAAAAAAAAAAAAAAAAATTTCTCAAAAGAAATCAGAGTTCCACAGTTCAGGAACATGGTTATATATGTGATTTGAATTCACATTTACACTAAAGTATAAAATTAATAACAACAAAAACATTCTTGAACAAGAGAAACATCACTGATTGCAAATTACCAATTGTGCATAAAGAAAACGATTCAGATATCTAAGGTAATAATGTAATATGAATAAATATGCACTGAAAAATACTAGAGAGTTGGGCGCAGGGGTGCGTACCTGTAGTCCCAGCTACTTGGGAAGCTGAGACAGGAGAATCACTTGAGCCCAGGAATCTGAGGCTGTAGTACACTATAATTGTGTCTGTTAATAGCCACTATACTCTAACCTGGCAACACAGTGAGACCCCCAACTCTAAGAAAAAGAGAGATTATAGGGGAAAAAAGCCTGGAAATTACTTAACAATTATGAACAGGCAAATAGATAATCAAATGTGGCATAACCATAAAATAGAATAATACCCAGTAATAAAAAGAATGAACTATTGATACACACAAAACATGGATATCTCAAAGATAATATATTGAGCAACAGAAGTGAAAAATATACTGGGGGCTTAGGATCATGCCATTAATTCTAGCACTTTGGGAGGCCAAGGTGGGCAGATCAGTTGAGGTCAGCAGTTCAAGAGCAGCCTGGCCAACATGGTGAAACCTTGTTTCAACTAAAAATACAAAAATTAGCCAGATGTGGGTGGCAGACACCTGTAATCCAGCTACTTGACAATCTGAGGCAGGAGAATCTCTTGAACCTGGGAGGCAGAGGTTTCAGAGACCTGAGATTATGCATTGCACCAGCCCCCAATTCCCCCCAAAAACAGACCAAGGCAGTGGCTCAAGCCCATAATCCCAGCACCTTGGGAGCCTGAAGTGAGCAGATCACTTGACCCAGGCATTCAAAATCAGCCTGGGCAAGGCAAAACCCCATCTCTAAAAAAAAAAAGAAAGACAGAAAAATTAAAACTAGCCAGGCATGGTAGTGCACATCTATAGTCCCAGATGGCTGGACTACTTGGAAGGCTGAGGTAGAATTACCTGAGTCTGTCAGGTCGAGACTGCAGTGAGCTGTGATCACACCATGGTACCCCAGCCTGCATAACAGAGCAGGATTCCATCTCAAAAACAGAATGAAACCCCAAAATGTCCAGTTTTCAACAACAGAAAAATAGGTATGCAAAGAAACAAGAAAGTTTCTATACAACCAAGAACCTCAACAAATCCCAAGTAGGATAAGCTCAAAGAGATTCCTACTGAGACTAATAATAATCAAACTTTTTTTTTGAGACAAGGTCTCATTCTATCACCCAACCTGGAGTGTCGTGGCATGAACATAGCTCACTGTAACCTCAAAATCCCAGGTTAAGCAATCCTCCTGCCGTGGCCTCCCAAAGGGCTGGGATTACAAGCATAAGCCATCATGCCAGGACATAATCAAACTACGAAAAGCTGAAGAAGGAATTCAGAAGGTAGCAAAAGAGAAGCAATTAATCATATACCACTGATACTAAATAAGATTAGGAGCTGATTTCTCATCAGAAACATGGAAGCCAGGTGGCACTGGAATAACATAAAGCGTAGAAAGAAGGAAAAAAAAATCTCTAAACCAAGAATCTTATGTCCAGCAAAATGATTCTTAAAAAGTGAATGCAGGGCCGGTTGCAGTGGCTCATGCCTGTAGTACCAGCACTTTGGGAGGCCGAGGTAGGTGGATCACCTAAGGTCAGGAGTTTGAGACCAGACTGGCCAACATGGTGAAACCCTGTCTCTACTAAAAATACAAAAAATTAGTTGGGTGTGGTAGTGGGCACTTGTAATCTCAGCTACTCAGGAGGCTGAGGCAGGAGAATCGCTTGAACTTGGGTGGCAGAGGTTACAGTAAGCCAAGATCGCACCATTGCACTACAGCCTGGGCAACAAGAGTGAAACTCCATCTCAAAAAATAAAAATTAAAAGAAAAAGTGAAAGGAAAACACAAGACCTAAAACTAAAACTCCTAGGTGAAAAACATAGGGGAAAAGCTTTATGACATTGGATTTCACAATAATTTTTACATAAAACACCAAAAACATAAGCAACAACAAAAAAATAGACAAGTGGGACTACATCAGACTTAAAACTTTCTGTGCATCAAAGGACATAATCAGTAACATGAAAAAGCAACCTACAGAATGGAAGAAAATATTTGCAAATCGTATATCTGATTACATTAATATTCAAAATATAGAGAGAACTTCTCGGCCTGGACAACAAAGTGAGAACCTATATCTACAACAAATAAAATAATTAGCTGGGCATGCTGGCACACACAGCCCCAGATTCTCAGGAGGCTGAAGCAAGAAAATTGTTTGAGCCCAAAAGTTTAAGCCTGCAGTGAGCTATGATCATGCCACTGCACTGAAGCCTAGGTGACAGAGCAGGACCCTATCACTTAAAAAAGAAAAAAAAAACTATAATAAAACAAGCTGGCTGGGCACAGTGGCTCACACTTGTAAAACTTTGGGAGGTGGGGGCGGGAGGATAACTTGAGGCCAGGAGTTTGAGACCAGCCTGAGTAACACAGCAAGAGCTTATCTCCAAAAACATACCCATACACTCTTCACTTGATTTAAAAATGGCCAAAGACATGAAAACATCTCTCCAAAGATATATAAATGGCCAACAAATATATGAAAAGATCCTCAATATCACTAATTATCAAAGAAAAAAACACAATGAGATATTGCCTAGTACCCATTTGGTTGGCCACAATTTAAAATATGCACACACATACAGAGATACACACAACCAAGAAATAACATGTGTTGATGAGGATGTGGAGAAATCGAAAGCCTTGTACACTGTTGGTGGGAATGTAAAATGGTACAGGTGCTATGAAAAATAATATGGTGGTTCCTCAAACAATTAAAAATAGAATTACCATAGGCTCTAGCACCTATGGGATCGCACCTGTCAGTGGAGTGGCCACTGCCACTGCGCTGGCTGCAGCACAGAGGTGTAGGAGCAGCAGTGGTGGCAGTGGGTCCCGTGTGCCCTGCATCTCAAAGGCAGCTGACTTCGACACCTCCACCCTTGCACAGCCGGGCAGGATCTGCTCCCACGCCCTGAGCCTCATGGGGTGGGCATGGGGTGGAGGTGGAGCTGGGTCTAAGGTGGTGCCACACTCCATGGAGACAGCAGGAGCCTGGGACAAGTGGGAACCCCCCCCACCAAAGCCCACCGCCCTGGGGGTCTCTGTGATGCAGCCAGGCAGAGCTGCCCAACAGTGGGAGAGCAGCCGGTCAGGTACAGAGGGGTGGGCAGAGAGGGGTGGGCAGAGAGGGGCCCAGCAAGGACCTGGAGCCCCAGCCCCAGGCTGAGAGGAGGCACAGCCAAGGCTGCCAGTCCCCGTCCTTCCAGGTACAGGACCTAGGAGTCTCCGCAGTCTGCACAGTGGAGAACCTGGGAAGGCCCCATTCTCTCCACAGGTTTGTGGGTGTCTGCTCCCACTGCCTGGTCTCTCCCTGCTCCCAGCACCCGCTCCTATCTCAGAGTGGTGTTGGGGCTGATCTCAGGTGCTGTCACAGCCTGACTGGATGTGCACATGCTCAGGCAGCCCTGACATGCCAGCCCCCTGTCACTTCAGCCCCCTCTAGAATGTAGGTACCCACGAGCCTCAGGGAGAAGCCAAGGGGGAGGCAGCTCAGCACAGGCCTGCAGGTGCCCCTTGGTGCAAGCAGTCTGGGCACCATGAATGGCAGCAGAGGCAGATCAGCTCCTTGGGCAGAAAAGGGCAGGTCCCTGGCGAGGTCCCACCTTCAGGCCAGTGAGGTTCTGAAGGCTGGGGACCGGGCTGCCAATCCTGTGGACTGGAGTGGGAACCTGTGGTGCCTTTCTGGGGCCTGCCCATGGCTGCCTCCCCTCTGAGGCCCATAAAAGCTCTGGAATCAGCCAGAGCTGAACAGACCATGGGATGACCAGCTGTAGAGAGGAGCTACCTTCTCTGCTGAGAGCAGAACACTTGTATGTAGAGAGGAGCTACCCTCTCTGCTGGGAGATGAACACCTGTTGGGACAACCTACCTGCAGAGAGGAGGAGCTACCCTCTCTACTGTGAGCTGAACATTCGAACAGACACCCTGGCTGTGGAAAGGAGCTGTCCCCTGTGAGTCTCCTCTGAGCTATTCTATGGCTCAATAAAGCTCTCTTACCCTCCACTTGTCTGACTACCTCATTCTTCCTGGTCGCAGGACAAGAACTGGGGATCTGCCAAATGGCAAGGCTAAAAGAGTTGTAATACAAACACGGCTGAAACATGCCCCTTGCTCACCATGTTGTGGGTGAAGAGGAGAGTAGAGCTGTGGACCTTTGGGGAGCCCTGACCTGGAGCTCCCCAAGCCAGGGCTGCGACTTCCTCTTTGGGACCCTATGGTTCCTGGCATCTCCAAGCTTCCAGGCACCAGTGTTCCCCAGCTTCCACCAGCTGTGGAAGCCCCTTGCCATGCACTTTGTCCAGCTGCACCCTCACAGAGAGCCGGAGCCCATGCCAGCACCTGGAGCTGCCTGCCCCTCTGCAGCAGCCAGTGTGTCTGTGCAGTGGCCAGACCTTAGAGTCATCTTCACACCTCACTCACTCACACATGCCTCACTGCTCCATGCCTGACTCATCCTTGGCAGGCATGGGATCCAGGCTGGTAGCATGAGCCGAACACAGCCTGCCAGGCCAAGTGGGTGGAATGAACCAAGTGGGCCCCAGGAAAACTTGGGCAAAGGTGCCACCAGCCACAGAGGTTACCAGCCAGAAAAGCAACACCCCAAAGATCTCGTAACAAAACCATATAAAGAAATAAAGAATTCTAGTAAAGGTACCTACCTTAGATAAATATTAAAGTCAGTATAGGCCGGGTGTGGTGGCTCACTCCTGTAATCATCCCAGAACTTTGGGAGGCCAAGGCAGGTGGATCACCTGAGGTCAGGAGTTTGTGACCAGCCTGGTCAACATGGTGAAACCTGGTCTCTACTGAAAATACAAAAATTAGTTGGGTGTAGTGTTGGATGCCTGTAATCCCAGCTACTTGGGAGGCTGAGGAAGAACTGCTTGAGCCTGGGAGGCAGAAGTTGCAGTGAGCTGAGATCATACCATTGCACTCCAGCCTGGGTGACAAGAGCAAGACTCCATCTCAAATAAATAAATAAATAAATAGGCTGGGTGCAGTGGCTCACGCCTGTAATCCCAGCACCTTGGGAGGCTGAAGCGGGCGGATCATCTGAGGTCAGGAGTTCAAGACCAGCCTGGCTAAAATGGTGAAACCTTGTTTCTACTAAAAGTACAAAAATTAGCCGGGCCTGGTGGCACACACCTGTAATCCCAGCTATTCGAGAGGCTGAGGCAGGAGAATCACTTGGACCTGGGAGGTGGAGGTTGCAGTGAGCCAAGACAGCACCACTGCACTCCAGCTTGGGCAATGAGAGCAAAACTCCATCTCAAAAAAATAAAGTCAGTAGAGAATATATTTTTGGGCCAGGTGTGGTGGCTCATACCTGTAATCCCAGCACTTTGGGAGGCCGAGGTGGGTGGATCACAAGGTCTTCTAGATCATCCTGGCCAACATGGTGAAACCCTGTCTCTACTAAAAATACAAAAATTCGCCCCTCCCCCCACCCCCTTCCAAAAAAAAAAAATTAGCTGGGCATGGTGGCACGCGCATAGTACCAGCTATTCAGGGGGCTGAGGCAGGAGAATTGCTTGAACCCGGGAGTCAGAGGTTGCAGGGAGCTGGGATCACTGCACTGCAGCCTGGCAACAGAGAGTAAGACTCCATCTCAAAAGAAACAAAAAAAAAAATTAGTTTTACTTTCCAGGGCAATCATTAAGAAATTAACTTTACGAAAATGTAAATCAAAATGACAGTAATTTGATTGTAGCTGAGTGAGGAGGCTCACGTCTATATTCCCAGAACTTTGAAAGGCCAAGGCAGGCCTGAGCAACACAGCAAAATCCCGTGACTACAAAAAATTTAAAAAAGTTAGCTGTGTGTGGTGGCACACATCTGTTAGTTCCAGCTACTTGGCAGGCTGAGGTAGCAGGATCACTTCAGCCCAGGAGGTCAAGGCTGCAGTGAGCCATGAAGGGCCACTACGTGTCAGCCTGGGTGACACAGTGAGACCCTGGCTCAAAAATAAAAAATAATTTATTACTTCACACCCACTAGAATGGCTGTAATTAAAAAACAAAAGAGAAATTAACTGTTGGGGAAGATATGGAGAAATCTGAACCTTCAGTACCTCGTTAGTGCAAATGTAAAATGTTGCAGCAGCTGGAGGGAACAGTTTGGTGATTCTTCAAAAAGTTAAACATTGAATTATATGACCCAGCAATTCTGTAACAGCAGAATCAACATAATCTGGCTCAACCTTTGTCTAAGAAAGCTGAGTGGTTTCTCAGTGCAGCCAACCCCCAGGTTGCAAGTTACATAACCTCAGCATGCCCAGATGAGCCAAGTGTGCCCCACTGGTGACTTAGGAGCCAAGCAGAATGAAGAAGTTGGTCACAAACAGAACCAAAGTGCTTGGATCAAGGAAAGGGGACCAAATTCTGAAGCAAGGAGTGCCCTGATTTGTTGTAGCACAGACTTAAAAGCCAAGGACCCTAAGCATGACCCAATCAGATCATACCTCATTGAATTTTTCTTTTCTTTTCTTTCTTTTTTTTTTGATGGAGTCTCACTTTGTCGATCAGGCTGGAGTATAGTGGCATGATCTTAGCTCACTGCAACCTCCACCTCCCAGGTTCAAGTGATTCTCCTGTCTCAGCCTCTGAAGCATCTGGGATTACAGGTGCATACCACCATGCCCAGCTAATTTTTGTAGTGATGAGCTTTCACCATATTGGTTAAGTTGGTCTCAACCTCTTGACCTCAGGTGATGCATCCGTCTGGGCTTCTCAAAGTGCTGAGATTATAGGCGTGAGCTACTGTGCCTGGCCTATCTCATTGTATTATCCTATATTCCTCATTGTAAGTCTCTGCCTATAAAACCTGTCCAGTCTAGGGAGACAGATTTGAGCATGGCAAGCCAACTGTGCAATAAAGGTTTTTCTTTTTCAAAAGCAAGTGCTATGGTATTGTTACTGGTGGAGGGTCTTGACTATGAGTTGTCCAGGTTCTTGGTGTGTTGAACAAAAAATTGAATGAAATGCGCAAACAAAGCAACAAAAGAATGAAGCAATGAAGCACTTACTGAAGCAAAAGTACACGCCAAAGAGGGGAACGGGCTCAAGCAAGCAGTTCAGGAGCCCCAGTTGCAAAATCTTCTGGGGCTTAAGTACCCTTTAGAAGTTTCCTATTGGTTATACCTACTTGGCCCATAACCAATTGGAAGCTGAATTAAGTTACACTCTATGCAAATAAAGACTCGGCCTGCAACTAATCAGAGGCTAAAATGAAAGCTCCCTGTCTCCGCACCCTATTCTCCTGCCTCAGTATTGGCTTCTGTGCCCATTGGGCAAGTGAGCCCTTGCTCCACAATTCCACTCCTGGATGTACTGTATACTCCACAGAACTGAAAACACATGTTCATAGAAAAACTTAAAGTGGAAACAATCCAAATGACTATCAGGTGATAAACTGATAACTAAAATGGGACATATCTATACCATAGAATATTACTTAGCAAAAAGGAATGAAGTACTAATATATGCTACAATATGGAGAAACCTGGAAAACATTATACTAAGTGAAAGAAGTCAGACACAAAAGATTACATAATTTCATTTATGTGAAATGTCCATAATAGGCAAATCCACAAAAACAATAAGTAGATTTGTGGTTTCCAGCAGCTGGGAAGAGGAGAAAACTGAAGTGATTGCTTAATAGTTATAGAGTTTCTTTCTGGACTAATGAAAATGTTCTGGAACTATATAGTAGTGATGTTTGTATGACCCTGTAAACATATTAAATACCACCGAATTGTATACTTTAAAGTGAATAAAATGGTGAATTTTTTTTTTTTTTATGGATTGGAGGTTTCAGTGGGACGGGAGAATCAAAGGAATCAGGTGTTCAGAGGAAGGAATGTATTGAGTAGAGGTGAGGAACTGGGATGTTGAAAAGTAAAAAAAGGAGAGAAGGAGAGGAAGAAAGAGGAAGAAAAAGAGGGAGAGAGAACAGGAATATTGCTTCATTCTAAAAATGGGTATTAATAATGGCCAATCAATATTTTGTGTATTTAAAATGGAGAACTCTATAAATATTTATTGAGTTTACTTGTTCCGGATCTGAGTTGAAGTCCTGGATATCCTTATTAATCTTCTGTCTCGTTGAGTCTAAATCTCGTTATGGGTCTTATGTATCTGGGTATTAAGATCTCTTATTGTTGCATTGATCCTTTTACCACTGTATCTTTGTTGCTTTGAAATCTATTTTATCAAATGTGTTATTTATTTTTGCTCTCCATTTGGTTGGTAAATTTTTCTCCAACCCTTTGTTTTGACTCTTTGTGTATCTTTGGATATACCGTTAGGTTTTGGCTGTATCTTTTGATTGGGGGATTTAGTCGATTTAAATTTAGGGTTACTGCCATTTGATGTTAACTGGCTATTTTATCCATTCGTTGATGTAAATTCTTCTTTATGTTGATGCTCTTTACTTTTTGGTATATTTTTAGAAATATACCCTACAAGCCAGAAGAGAGTGGGGGCCAATATTCAACATACTTAAAGAACAGAACTTTCAGCCTAGAATCTCATATCCTGCCAAACTAAGCTTCACAATTGAAGGAAAAATAAAATCTTTTATGAACAAGCAAGTACTCAGAGATTTTATTACCACCAGGCCTGCTTTACAAGAACTTCTGAAAGAAGCATTATACATAGAAAGGAACAACCAGTATGAGCCATTCTAAAAATATACCATAAAATGGTGAATTTTATGCTATGTAAATTTACCTCAATTAAAAAAAAATTTGCCCAGCAATGTTAGCTCACACCTGTAATCCCAGCACTCTTAGAGGCTCAGGCAGGGGGATTGCTTGAGGCCAGGGGTTTGAAACCAGCCTGGGTAACACAGCAAAACCCAGGTAAAAAAATAATAAAGCAGCCAGCACAGTGGCACATGCCTATAATCTCAACTACTCAGGAGGCTGCCTCAGCCTCCTGAGTAGCTGGGATTGTAGGCGCACGCCACCACACCCAGCTGATTTTTGTATTTTTAGTAGAGATGGGATTTCGCCATGTTGGTTAGGGTGGTCTTGAACTCCTGATCTTGTGATCCACCCACCTTGGCCTCCCAAAGTGCTGGGTTTACAAGCGTGAGCCACTGTGCCTGGCCATTTTATTTTTTATTTTTTAATTTTTCCTAAAGATGGGGTTTCACTATAATGGCCAGGCTGGTCTTGAACTCCTGACCTCAAATGATCCACCCACCTCGCCTCCCAAAGTGCTAGGATTACAGGTGTGAGCCACCGCACCTGGCTTTTTTTTTTTTTTTTTTTGGTAAAGATGGCATTTCACTATGTTGGCCAGGCTGATCTCGTAGCTCTCGACCTCAAGGGATCCGCCAACCTCCACCTCCCCCCACCAAATTGCTGGGATTACAGGTGTGAGCCACTGCTCCTGTCCTGAATCTTTTATATGTAAAGTTTTTAGTAAGTATTTGTTAAGTAAATGAATGAAAATTGTGAAGAGTACTGTGATAGAAAATAACAAATCCTTTTGTAGTTCCTAAGTGTGAAGAATGGGTGCTCATGCACATGCGTGAGATGTGGTACCTTCAATCCTTGTTCTGTGCACATTACCTGTCTCACGTGGAAAAAAAGAGAAGAAAATTAAAAAGGGAGACTACCTCAGTCCCTCGCCAAGGGAGGTCTTTCTGAGAATGTGAAAGGTAAGGACTTTAAGGATAGCAGGAGCCAATTGTACAAGAAGAGTGGGAAGAGTTTCAGGTAGAGAGAGAATCATGTGTGCAAAGACCTTAAAGCAGAAAAGAAGTTGACTTGGTCTAGGAACAGAAACAGAGAAAAATAAACTTCTTTGTTGTTTAAGCCACCATTATTTGAGGTTTCTCTCGTTCGAAACCAACATTAATTTGAACAAGTACAAGTATTTGGAGGAATTTTAAAAGTTGAGTGTAAGATTAGGTACAGAAGAGAAAATGACAGAGAAGAGCCAAAACATTCCTGAATAAGAACCTGGTATCATTGATATTTTTAAAAAAACCACTATTGAGGACAGGCCTCAAACACTATTGGGAGGTTGAGGCGGGCAGATCATGAGATCAGGAGTTTGAAAGCAGCCTGGCCAACACAGTAAAACCCCATCTCTATTAAAAATACAAAAATTAGCCAAGCATGGTGGCATCCCTGTAATCCCAGCTACTTGGTAGGTTGAGGGAGAAGAATTGCTTGAACCCAGGAGGCGGAGGTTGCAGTGAGCCAAGATTGTGCCACTGCACTCCAGCTTGGGTGACAGAGCTAGACTCTGTCTCAAAAAAAAAAAAAAAAATTGGGCTCGGCACGGTGGCTCATGCCTGTAATTCCAGCACTTTGGGAGGCCAAGAAGGGCAGATCACCTGAGGTCAGGAGTTCAAGACCAGCCTAACATGGTGAAACCCCATATCTACTAAAAATTCAAAAAATTAGCCGGACATGGTGGGAGATTTCGCCATCGCACTACAGCTTGGGCCACAAGAGCAAAACTCCATCTCTAAATAAATAAAAAGATTCTATACCATAGGCTAAGAAATCCTCCTTACTTTTCACTGTTTTAATTAAATATTTATTGCTTTACCAGTTAATTTCCCAACCCTCTCTAAAGGGACACTCTAGAATATAAACTCTAAGGCCATATCTGCTTTGGCCGTCACTGTCTCTTTTGACTTCAGCATAGCAACTGCTACATAGGAGACAATAAATATTTGTAGAGTGAATGTATATGCCAAGCTCAAAATATTATTTTCATTTTTTTCAGGATTAGGGACATAAATGAGGCAATCACCTCAAAGAATGACAAATTTGATTAGAAAATGGAATTGTTAGCCATTATCAAATAAAATAAGTCGAAGATTGTTTTTAATCTCAAAAAACTCAAGGCTAGGTACCTTGTACTCCCAGCACTTTGGGAGGCCAAGGTGGGCAGATCACTTGAGGTTAGGAGTTGGAGACCAGCCTGGCCAACATGGTACAACCCCGTCTCTACCAAAAAATACAAAAGTTAGCTGAGTGTGGTGGCACATACCTGTAGTCCCAGCTACTAGGGAGGCTGAGGTGGGAGAATTGCTTAAACCAAGGAGGCAGAGATTGCAGTGAGCTGAGATCGCGCCACTGCTCGCTAGCCTGGGCGACAGAGTGGGACGCTGTGTATTAGTCCATTTTCATGCTACTGATAAAGACATATGAGAGACTGGGTAATTTATAAAGAAAAAGAGCCTTAATGGACTCATAGTTCCACATGGCTGGAGAGGCCTCACAATCATGGTGGAAGACTAAAGGGACATCTTACATGGTGGCAGATGACAGACAATTAGAGCCAAGTGAAAGGGAAAATCCCTTATAAAATCATCAGATCTCATGAGACTTATTCACTACCACAAGAACTGTATGGTAGAAACTGCCCCCATGATTCAATTATCTCCCACTGGGTCCCTCCCACAACTTGTGGGAATTACAGAAGCTACAATTCAAGATGAGATTTGGGTGAGAACAGAGCCAAACGTATCACTCCGTTAAAAAAAAAAAAAAAAAAAAAGAAGAAAGAAAGAAGGAAAGAAAGAAAGAATTAATTCAGCCTCCAGCTCCCAGCAAGCAGGCAGCCTCATTTTTGCATCTCAGTAAGGGTCCTCTGACATGCAGACTTCATCTTTTTCTCCATGTTCCTACTATACATAGAGTGGTCATACATTGTCCAAACTAGAACCTTTTTGAGAGATAAAAGCAAGACACTGGACATGTGAATGAAAAATGGGCAGACCCCATGCAAAAATAGAACTCCGACACAATCTGCAGCAATCAGACCAGAAAATCAATCTTATCATCTGTAAGTCAGACATGTAGGAAGTCAGACCACTATCACTGGCAAACAATCCAGGAACCCAGCAACAACCCCTGTAACAAATGGCACCAGACGGCAAGAACGTTATTAATAAATGATAGCTTTTCTAATTTTTCTACCTGGTCTCAACATAGGAACAAAGAGAAAAGCAGCTATGCATCCCGACCAAACACAAGATGCTCTGCTAGTTCTAGTTAGCCTAGCTATAGCTTCCCTTTGCCAACGGCCTTCATCAGTGCACACCTGAAGCCTTCCCCCTCTCCCCACTCTACAGTTTTCCCACTCCTCTGGCTGTCTTTGAGGCTCCGCCAAAACGCAGGTGATGGTGGCTGACTCCTTTGCTATAGCGAACTCTGAACAAATAGTCTTCTTCTCAAGTATTTGGTCTTCACGTATTTCCACAAAAGGATACTGGTAATAATTATGCTGAACCAACAGGCAAAAATCAGGACTGTCCTGAGCAAATCTAGACATAATCACACTAGTTATAAAGCACAATTAGACAAGAAGCTTTTTGCTAATGAAATACCGTACAAGGCTTAGGAGAGTGAAAGTGTAAAAGACAAAAGATAAAATATGCCACCACCACTAGGTGGGGTTACACCACTAAAGAAAGGAGGACGTTTCAATTAAAAAAGGAAGTACTTGAAGTGTTTAAGCCCTTAGGTTACTGTTCAGTAATCTTTTCGGTTTTGATGCATGATACTATAAATCCAAACACCGGAATCAATGTAAAATGGTCTTCTGGGCAATAATTGCTGAAATAATTCCAATGGAAAATGTTCAAGCATATTATTATCTAGAATTAATTCACTCTCAATTACTGCCTTCTGTACCTAAAGCAGTAATGAGGTAAACAACACATTCCCTGCCTTTAAGAACAAGACATTCTAGAGTACTTCAAGTTTACATATGAAGGGCTGGTTACATAATTTGCAAGACCTAGTACAAAATGAAAATAAGGGATGGCTTGTTCAGAAAGTATTTCAAGATGGCAACAGTAGAGCATTAAACCACATGTGGGGCCCTTCTGAGCACAGGGCCCTGTGTGACTGCACAGGCCACACACCCATGCAGTTAACCCTAAGTATAGGTTAGTATTCTATGACAAATTATAGACTAATAAACTATGTTACCTAGTACGTGTTGTGATGCTACTAGGCCTTTCAATGTGGTTTTTTGGTTTTTTTTTTTTTTGAGATGGAGTTTTGCTCTTTTGCCCAGGCTAGAGTGCAATGGTATAATCTCAGTTCACTGCAACCTCTGCCTCCCAGGTTCAAGTGATTCTCCTGCCTCAGCCTCCCAGGTAGCTGGGATTACAGGCATGCGCCACCACACCAAGATAATTTTGTATTTTTAGTAGAGACAGGGTTTCACCATGTTGGTCAGGCTGGTCTTGAACTCCTGACCTCAGATGATCCACCTGCCTCTGCCTCTCAAAGTGCTGGGATTATAGGCATGAGCCACCGCACCTGGCTTCAGTGTGTTTTTACTCTATGTGGTACATCTGGCATGCACAGAATTACATTTCTTTTTTCTTTTTTTTTTTTTGAGACGGAGTTTCGCTCTTCTTACCCAGGCTGGAGTGCAATGGCGCGATCTCGGCTCACCGCAACCTCCGCCTCCTGGGTTCAGGCAATTCTCCTGCCTCAGCCTCCTGAGTAGCTGGGATTACAGGCACGCGCCACCATGCCCAGCTAATTTTTTGTATTTTTAGTAGAGACTGGGTTTCACCATGTTGACCAGGATGGTCTCGATCTTTTGACCTCGTGATCCACCCGCCTCGGCCTCCCAAAGTGCTGGGATTACAGGCATGAGCCACCGTGCCCAGCACATTTCATTTTTAAAATTACAAAGCATTGACTATACTTGTACTATATGCTAAAGGGAATCTTTACAAACATTTAATGTAATCAAGTACATACTTAATTTTTTTAATGTTATAAAAAGTTACAATTATAATTCTTCTGCTTTTCCCCACAAGCCTAAAGGACAGAGAAGAGACTGAAACTGGTAGGCACTCAATAAATACTTGTCGAATGAATGTTAAGAGGGCTGGAAAGTTCAAAATCAAGGAACCATCATTTGGGGAGGGCCTTCTTGCTGTGTCATCCCATGGCAAAAGGCAGAATGGCAAAAGGGCCAAATTTTATTCAGCCTTAAAAAACGAAAGAGGCCAGGCACTGTGGCTCATGCCTGTAATCTCAACGCTTTGGGAGGCCAAGGCAGGTGGATCACCTGAGGTCAGGAGTTCAACACCAGCCTGACAAACATGAAGAAACCCCATTTCTACTAAAACTACAAAATTAGCCAGGTGTGGTGGCACATGCCTGTAATCCCAGCTACTTGGGAGGCTGAGGCAGGAAAATGGCTTGAACCCCGGGAGACAGAGGTTGAGGTGAGCCAAGATCTTGCCATTGCACTTCAGCCTGGGGCAACAAGAGCAAAAGTCTGTCTCAAAAAAAACAAACAAAAACAAAAACAAAGGAAAGTCTGGGTGTGGTGGCTCACACTTGTATGTAATCCCAACACTTCAGAGTCTCGAGGCAGGCAGATTACCTGAGGTCAGGAGTTTGAGATCAGCCTTGCCAACATGGCAAAACGCCATCTCTACTAAAATTACAAAAATTATTCGGGTGTGGTGGCATGCAACTGTATTCACAGCTACTTGGGAGACTGAGGTGGTAGAATCACTAGAACCCAGGAGGCAAAGTTTGCAGTGAGCTGAGATTGCGCTACTGCACTCCAGCCTGGGAGACAGAGTGAAACTCCATCTCAAAAAAAAAAAGAAGAAGGAAATTCTAACACATGCTACATGAGGGCATTATGCTAAGAAACAAACCAGTTTCAGCCAGGCGCGGTGGCTCAAGCCTGTAATCCCAGCACTTTGGGAGGCCGAGTCAGGTGGATCACGAGGTCAAGAGATCGAGACCATCCTGGTCAACAAGGTGAAACACCATCTCTACTAAAAATACAAAAATTAGCTGGGCATGGTGGTAGCTACTCGGGAGGCTGAGGCAGGAGAATTGCCTGAACCCAGGAGGCAGAGGTTGCAGTGAGCTCAGATCGCGCCATTGCACTCCAGCCTGGGTAAGAAGAGCGAAACTTCGTCTCAAAAAAAAAAAAAAAAAAAAAAAGAAAAAGAAAAAAAAAAGAAACAAGCCAGTCACAAAAGTCAAATACTGGAAGATTTCACTTATATGAGGAAGTTAGTGTTGTCAAAATCATAAAGACAGATAGTAGAATGGTAGTTGCCAGGGGCTGGGGGGAGGGAGGATTGGGGAGTTATCTTTTAATTGGTATAGAGTTTCAGTTTTACAAGATGGATACAGTTCTGGAGCTAGATGGCAGTGATGGTTACATATCATGAATGTATTTAATATCACTAAACTGCACACTTTAAAATGTTTAAAATGGTAAAATTTTCTTATATTTTACCACAACTAAAAAAAATTAAAATGGCCCAGGGAGGTGGCTCACACCTGTAATTCCAGTACTTTGGGAGGCTGAGGCAGGCAGATCACGACGTCATGAGTTCGAGACTAGCCTGGCCAATATGATGAAACCTGTTTCTACTAAAATTATAAAAAATTATCGGAGTGTGGTGGTGGACACCTGTAGTCCCGTTTACTCGGGAGTGTGAGGCAGAACAGCTCGAACCCAGTAGGCAGAGGTTGCAATGAGCCAAGATCGCACCACTGCACTCCAGCCTGGGTGATGGTGTTAGACTCTGTCTCAAAAAAAATAAATAAAATAAAAATTAAAGAGTATAGCGAAGAAGTAGGAAATGAAGTTGCAGCCAAAGGGACCAATAGTTTGAGTGGGAAATCTAATACTTAATTCAGTGCTTATTTTTGTATTTTTAGTAGAGACGACGTTTCACCATGTTTGCCAGGATGGTCACGAACTCCTGACCTCAAGAGATCCGCCCACCTCGGCCTCCCAAAGTGCTGGGATTACAAGTATGAGCCACCTTACCCAGCTTCACACCCTTAATTCCATTTTCTCTCCTCCGTCTGCCCCTGAATACACTGCGCTTAACCTTGTCATAAGCAAAATAGGACCTGAAATAAGAATACTCAAAACACGATGGAAATGAAGAAAACAGAAACTAGAGCTTGCAACTTAAAAAAAAAAATGCTTGGTAACTATCCCTTTGTGTCTCCCTAACTGCAGGATAAACTCACCTGGAACAAACAGAAACGTTTAATAAAATTCTGGGCCAAGGAGTCTTGCACTGGATATATTCAACAAATTAGCTGCTCGTAACAGCGTAGGTCAAACGAATTCTAAAAGTAACAGATGACTTAGTTATCTGGATAAATCCGTCCTTCCTTTCCTTACTCACCTAGCTCTTTCGTGGGGCCCCAAAAATGTAACTATGTGGGAAAGCAAGCAGAGGCTGGTGGTGTGTTTGTATCCTAATTGTATTACTCCAACTATCTACTGTCGCGGGTTTTGCCAAGACTAGCTTTGTATTGGAATGAAGTGTGGCTGGAAAGCCTGAGGAAAGCAAACCAAGTTTACCAGCGGACGTAGCTGACAGCTTCCCCGCCCGCCGCGCCGGGGTAGGAACCTTCTCCAGCCTGGTTCGCCCGGCGGGGAACCAATAAGGTTGAGCGCGTTCAAAGGGGGCCTAAACGTCCAAGGCCCACTGGGCATGCCTGAAAAATAAGGCCCCTAGAAACTCCCTGATGTGTTCAAGTCTTTTCCCGCTCCTCGGAATTTTTCCCTCTCATTCGCATTACTTTTTTTTCTGATGGAAACGGCGCGGGCTAGGACCCAGGAGGGGCGCATTTCAGGTCCTACTGACCCGGCATTCGCGCCGGGCAACCCCTACGAGGCCCCCGGTTCACTGGGAGCAGGCGATCGGAGCAGTGGCTCGGGAGAGCGACGCGATGAAGCCCAGACGTGCAGGGTTCGTGGATAATAAACTCAAGCAGCGAGTCATCCAGGTGTGTATTCTGCACCGCTCGGCCTCGCCATGGGCCCCGATTGCTGCCCCAGGGTACCACTGCCCTTTTATCTGGCGGCGTCCGCGTGGAACTCAACTAGTTTCCTTGCCCCAGTCTGGGTCTGGGCGTGCGTCTGTTCTTGAGTTGGTGGTGCCGGGGCCTTCCTTACCCACGTGGGTGCGGAGTCACAAGGAGCAGCCAGGGACGGTGGGAGGGTGCAGCTTGGTGGGGCTGCCCAGGTTGTCTCGTCGTCTTCAGCGCTGATCATTCAGGAGAGTGGAGTTAGCCTTTGAATTTTAACCTCTTTGGCTTGTGAAGTTAGTACAGGAATGGTCTTCCAACGCTCTCATTGTAAGAGGTCCTTGAGAAGGGGTGGCATAAGTAATACGAAAAATTTCCGTTCTCAAGGAACTTAAACACTAAAACGTGGTAACATGGGTCTGGCAACTGTAACAGGCACCTTGCCTATGGTTTTCTCATTTTAATGACATCAGTAAAAAGCAGTGTGTGGCAAATACCTTAGAATGTAACCAAGAAGTCTAAGTTAAAAGATAGGAGAGATTTTTGTTCACTTTGTAATTTGTGAGCTACACATTCTACTTTTTTTTTTTTTATTCACCTGCCCCCAAACAATCTTCTTTTCGGACCCATCTTTTTCTACCAACTTGTAAATGTTGGAAGTGCTCTGAGCTACTGTTCTTTTATCTCCTCTTCCTCCTCTTTCCTCATACACCGCCCTTGTCTATCCATACTTCCTATGTGATCTCATTCAGTCTAATAACCTTTGAATAGTATCTACATATTATTGATATATTTATTTCATTTTATTTTTATTTTTCCGAGACACAATCTCGTTCTGTTGCCTAGGCTAGAGTGCAGTGGTTGTTTATGGGCACAATCATAGCTCACTGCACCCTCGATTTCCCAGACTGAAGTGATCCTCCCTCCTCAGCCTCCACAGCAGCTGGGACTACAGGTGTGCACCACCATACCTGGCTAATATATTATTATTATTTGTAGAGATGGGTTTCCAGTACATTACTCGGGCTGATCTTGAACTCCTGGGTTCAAGTAATCAGGCCTGAGCCTTCCAAAGTGCTGGGATTACAGGTGCAAGCCACTGCACTGGCCTCCATATATTTATGACCCCTAAATTTATATCTCCAATCCAGATTTTATCTTGAATTACAGATTAACATATCCAGCTGCCTAGGCAGCGTGCGTATCTCCAAATTAAAATGGCCAAGTGGAACTTGTGATTTTCTTAGTGTTCTGTATCTTGTTAAATGATACTACCATTCATCCAGTTGGTAAGGCCAAAAACCTTAAGGATCATTCTGAGTCTTTCTTTCATTTCCTGTATACCATCCATCAACAGCCTGATTGGCTTTACTTTCAAATTATATTCCAAATACTTCTTACTGTCTTTGCCTCTAACCCTTAGTCCAAACTATCATCTCCACCTTAGACTATTGCAATAGCCTCCTAACTGATCTCTCTGATTCTGCTTTTACCTAAAGCCTATTACCCACAAAGCGGCCAGAAACACCTTTTTTCATTTCTCACTGCAACCTCTGGCTCCTGGGTTCAAGTGATTGTCTTGCCTCAGCCTCCCAAGTAGGTGGGATTACAAATGCATGTCATCACACCTGGCTAATTTTTGTATTTTTAGTAAAGACAGAGTTTCACCATGTTGGCTAGGCTGGTCTCGAACTCCTGACCTCAGGTGATCAATTCCCCTTGGCCTCCCAAAATGCTGGGATTACAAGTGTGAGCCACCATGCATAGCCAAGACATCCTTTTAAAGGGAAAAATCAGGCTAGGGGAGAGGTAGCATTAGGAGAAATACCCAAAGTAGATGACGGGTTGATGGGTGCAGCAAACCATCATGGCACATGTATACCTATGTTACATGTTCTACACATGTATTCCATAACTTAAAGTATAATAAAAATAAAAAAGGGAAAAATTGGAGCTTGCCGTAGCTCTGCTCAAAACCTTTCAGTGGAGTCACAGACATCCAGAGTAACACCGGTCTAAAAAGCCCTGCATATTCTGGCCTCTGTTGTCCTAGTTTACTTTTCCTCTCCTGTCCTAACCACACAGACCTTCTCAAACATGCCAAGCACAGGACCTTCGTTCTCGTTCATTCACTCTGAATTACTCTTCCTCTGATGTTCCTGCGTCCCACAACTTCCTCCTTCAGTTTATTCAGTTTTCGGAGCAGTGACTCCTAATTACTGGGTCTGGTGGCCCCTTCTCTGTCCTTACACTTGACTGCTTTTCAGCATTTGACATTGTCAGTGTTCCTCTATAGCTTTCACTTTGGTTCATTATAAAAGTACAGATTTAATATCCCTTATTCTAAGTGCTTAAGACCAAAAAATGTTTCAGATTTTGGAATGTTTACATATACGTAATGAAATATCTGGGGACGGGACCCAAGTTAAACATGAAATTTATTTATGTTTCATATTCACCTTATACACGTAGCCTAAAGATAATCTTATACAATATTTTAAATAGGTTTTCACTTAGCTATACATTTAATTTAATTTTTTATTTTTGAGTCCAGGTTTTCCTCTGTCATCCAGGCTGGAGTGCAGTGTTGTGACACTGCTCGCTACCACCTCAAACTCCTGGGGTCAACAGATTTTCCCACCTCAGCCTCCCATGTAGCTGGTACCACAGGTGTATACCACCATGTCTGTCTAATTTTTACATTTTTTGTGGAAATGATATCTTACCATCTTTCCCAGGCTGGTCTCAAACACCTGGACTCAAGCAATCCTACTGCCTTTGCCTCTCAAAGTTGCTGGGATTATAGTTGTGAGCAACAACCAGGCTTTTTTACTTATTTATTTTTGATACAAGGTCTTGTTCTGTTGCCCAGGCTGGAGCGCAGTGGCTCTATCATATCTCATTGCGACCTCTAACCCTGGGCTCAAGCGATCTCTCACCTTGGCCTCCCAAAATGCTGGGATTACAAACACAAGCCACCACATATTTTGGAGAGACAAGGTCAAACTTTGTTGCCCGAGGTGGTCTTGACCTCCTGAGTTCCCAAAGTGTCGGGATTACAGGTATGAGTCACCACGCCCAGCCAAAAGGTGATTTAATATCGAAATGAAATTGCCTCAAGCTAGTAGTTCCTGCAGTATCTGACAGATGTCAAATGTCACTGTGTTCCCTGAAATTTAAAATGTCCCCTGGTGTCCTGGTGAGTTTATTGCGGTGTTCTGGGCTTGTTTTGAAACCTGGGATATTAGTAAGTAAGCCCTAACTTACTGCCTTATATTCTAGTAATTATTAGTAATGTGTTATAGTGATTAATAATGTTGATTAAATTTTCTGATTCCAGACTTGACAATTATTTGGTTACTTTTATTTATGTTTCTGGTATGCTTTATTAATGAAGAGTTTATATTAAAGTATAATGTGTTCAAATAGCCCAATCTGTTGATTAAAACCACTGAGTTTGAAATATCGAGTGTTTTATATTTGTTATATTTTCTGTTTTAGTACCTTACCAGTAACAAATGTGGCAAATATGTGGACACTGGAGTCTTAGCATCTGATTTACAAAGAATGTACAGGTAAAGAAATATAATTTCCAGATCCTTGGATTTTTCTTTCCCCTTTAACATTTTAAAAGTTTATATCCAGCCGGGCGCGGTGGCTCACGCCTGTAATCCCAGCACTTTGGGAGGCCGAGGCGGGTGGATCACGAGGTCAAGAGATTGAGACCATTCTGGTCAACATGGTGAAACCCCGTCTCTACTAAAAATACAAAAAATTAGCTGGGCATGGTGGCGTGTGCCTGTAATCCCAGCTACTCGGGAGGCTGAGGCAGGAGAATTGCCTGAACCCAGGAGGCGGAGGTTGTGGTGAGCCGAGATTGCGCCATTGTACTCCGGCCTGGGCAACAAGAGCAAAACTCCATCTCAAAAAAAAAAAAAAAAGAGTAGAAGTTTATATCCTGCTTAAATTTCCAGTTGATATCAATAGCTGTTGGCATTAGTTCACCAATCCATAATCTTGGAACTCAATCTGGTTATACAACATTATCAAGTACCTATTATGTGCAGTGAGATGATTTTTGTACTCTGGGGAACAGTCACTGCTTATCTTTCAGTACCTCATAGTCTGGTCAAGAGACAGACATGTTATTATACCATTTTCTTTCCTGCTTCATTAGAAAATTAGAACTGGGTCAGGTATAATGGCTCATGCCTATAATCTCAGCACTTTGGGAGGCTGAGGTGGGAGGATGGCCTAAGCCCAGGAGTTTGAGACCAGCCTGGGCAACATGGTGAAATCCTATCTCTACAAAAAATATACAAAAATTTTCCAGCGTTGGAGGTGTGTACCTGTGGTCCCACCTACTTGGAAGGCGGAGGTAGGAGGATCACTTGAGCCCAGGAGGTCAAGGCTGTAGTGAGCTGTGGTCATGCCATTGCACTCTAAGGTCAGAGACAGAGCAAGATACTGTCTCAAAAAAAGAAAGAAAATTAAAACCATCACCAGCAGGTATGATCTCCCTGAGTTTCCTAACTCTTTTTTTTATATATATATAACTTTTATTTTTATTTTTATTTTTTGTGGAGACAGGGCCTTTCTGTATTTGTCCAGGTTCGTCTTGAACACCTGACCTCAAGTGATCCTTCCACCTTGGCCTCTCTAAGTGCTAGGATTATAGGCTTGAGCCACCATGCCCAGCCAGCTTCCTGAGTCTTTTTTTTTTTTTTTAAGACAGAATCTTGCTCTGTCACCCAGGCTGTAATGTAGTGCCTGATCTCCACTCACTGCAACCTCCACCTCCTGGGTTCAAGCAGTTCTCCTGCCTCAACCTCCTGAGTAGCTGGGATTACAGGCATGCGCTAACCATGCCTGAGTAATTTTTGTGTTTTTAGTAGAGATGGGGTTTTGCCATGTTGGCCAGGCTGGTCTCAAACTCCTGACCTCAGGCCTCCCAAAGTGCTAGGATTACAGGTGTGAGCCACCTCACCCAGCCAGAAAGGCCCTATCTCCAAATGCAGTCACATTCTGAGGTAGTAGGGGTTAGGACATCATCACAAGAATTTAAGGGAAACATAGTTCAACCTATTGGACTCTGTCCTGTGGCTCCCGAAATTCATGTCCTTCTCATGTGAAGATACATTCATTTTATTCCACAAGCCCTGAAAGTCTTAACTCATTTTAGCATCAACTCTTAAGTCCAAACTCTCATCTAATTATCATCTAAATCAGGCCATATGCAAGGACTCACACCTATAATCTCAGCATTTTGAGAGGCCAGTGGCTTAAGGCCATAGAGTTCAAGACCAGCCTGGGCAACATAGTGACACCCCATCTCTACAAAATAAAAATAGAAATAATTAGCTGGATATGGTGGCATCAGCCTTACTACTCAAGAGGCTGAGGTGGGAGGATCGCTTGAGCCCAGGAGTTCAAGGTTGCAGTGAGCTATGATTGCATCAATGCACTCCAGCTGCTTACCAGAGCAAGACCCTGTCTCTAAAATAAATTTAAAATATATATATCATCTAAATTAATCGATAGTGGCTGAGATTCAAGGTACAATTTATCCTAGGGCAAAATTGTTCTTCATCTATTAACCTGTGAAACCAGACGAGTTATTTGCTTCCAAAATACGGGCACGTGCTGCATAACAATGTTTCAGTCAGTGATGAACCTCATGTATGATGGTGATCCCATATGATTACATCATATTTGTGCTGTACCTTTTCTGTGTTTAGATGTGTTTAAATACATAATACCATTGTGTTACAGTTGCCTATAGTATTTAGTACAATCATATACTGTATAGGTTTGTAGGCACAAAAGGCTATACCGTGTAGTCTTGGTGTATAATAGGCTATACCATCTAGGTTTGTATAAGTACACTCTTACTTATTTTTGTTTTCACACAATGAAAATGCTTAATACCCATCTCAGAATGTTTCTCCATTGTTTAGTGATGCACGATTGTACCATGGCGGGGCAGGCATAGGCATAGGTTAGACATTCCTAGTCTAGAAGAGAACAATTGGAAAACAGAAAGAGTCATAGGTCCCAAGCAAGTCCAAAACCAAGCAGGACAAATTTCATTAGATTTTCAGGCTTTAGAATAATCTTCTTTGGCCTGATGCTCTGTGATCTTGCCCTGTGGTACCTAGGAGGAGACAGTCCACCTGCTGGACCTGTGCCCTCTGGGTGTGTGTCGGCAGTGGCAGGCCTGCATTCTTTTGAGCCTCCTTAAGGGTCATTCTTCCCTTTTCTTGAAGGATAACTTGTCTTCACAGCTGAGTAGTTTTATTGCCCTGTCCCATAGAATCCTGGAAGTCCAGAAGCCTTCCTTAATTTTGTCCCCATCTCTGTCCCTTCAGTCCAAGCTGGCAGTGTTTCTGTTGCTTTAACCCTTCCCTGTTCCTGGCTTCTGCTGAGATGGCTGACTGGATGCATAAGTCATATGCTGGTAATCCCTTTAGCAGATCGTAGTCCCTCCATACCCTTGATGTTCTCTAGATTATGCTTTTTCATTTTGTACAATGTGGATAGACGGAGAATTTTCCAATCTTCAGGTTCTGGTTTCCTTTTTGTTTAACACTTCCTTCTTTATCTCTCTCTATACCATAAAATTTCACTATAAGCAGCAAGGAGAAATCAGGCCACACCGCAACACTTTGCTTGAAAATCGGAGTGAAACATCCACATTCATCACTTACAAGTTCTGCTTTTAAAACAGTAAAACCAAGTCCTTGGCCACTTCATAACGTGGACTGCCTTTCCTGCAGTTTCCAGTAACATGCTTCTCGTTGCTGTCTGAGATCTCACCAGAAGCATCTTTAACATTCATGTTTCTACTAGTATTCTCTCTCTGTGTGTATATAACTATAGAAGCTTCCTCTATAGCTCTTCTCTTGTCTTTGTGAGCCCTCACCAGAATTACCTTCAGGGCCCATACTTCTAACAGCAGTCACTTCAGAGCCTTCTAGGTTTCTTCTAACATGCACCTCAAAACTCTCTGGTCTCTATTACCTAGTTCCAAAGCCATTTTACATTTTAAAGTACTTGTCACAGTAGCACTATACTTACCAGTATTGAAATCTGTTTGGTTGTTGTTGTTTTATTTTTTTGAGACAGAGTCTTGCTCTGTTGCCTAGGCTTGAGTGCAGTGGCACAATCTCAGCTCACTGCAACCTACACCTCCCGGGTTCAAGTGATTCTACTGCCTCAGCCTCCTGAGTAGCTGTGACTACCCGGCTAATTTTTGTGTTTTGGTCTTAAGCATTTAGAATAAGGGATATTAAATCTGTACTTTTATAATGAACCAAAACGAAAGCTATAGAGCTATAGAGGAACACTGACAATGTCAAATGCTGAAAAGCAGTCAAGTGTAAGGACAGAGAAGGGGCCACCAGACCCAGTAATTAGGAGTCACTCCTCCGAAAACTGAATAAACTGAAGGAGGAAGTTGTGGGACGCAGGAACATCAGAGGAAGAGTAATTCAGAGTGAATGAACGAGAATGAAGGTCCTGTGCTTGGCATGTTTGAGCAGGTCTATGTGGTTAGGACAGGAGAGGAAACGTAAACTAGGACAACAGAGGCCAGAATATGCAGGGCTTTTTAGACCGGTATTACTCTGGATGTCTGTGACTCCCCTGAAAGGTTTTGAGCAGAGCTACTACAGCAAGCTCCGATTTTTCCCTTTTTTATTTTTATTATACTTTAAGTTATGGGATGCATATGTAGAACATGTTATATATATATGTTGTTTTTGTTTATTTGTTGAGATGGAGCCTCACTTTGTCACCCAGGCTGCACCCAGCGATT
Organism: Callithrix jacchus; assembly: GCF_049354715.1. Taxonomy (NCBI): domain Eukaryota; kingdom Metazoa; phylum Chordata; class Mammalia; order Primates; family Cebidae; genus Callithrix; species Callithrix jacchus. The sequence continues at coordinate 4,658,981 of NC_133520.1, forward strand.
GCACCGCTGCTCACTGCATCCTCTGCCTCAGCCTCCTGAGTAGCCAGGACTGTAGGCACATGCCACCACACCCAGCTAATTTTCGTGTTTTTAGTTGAGACAGGGTTTTGCCATGTTGGCCAGGCTGGTCTTGAACTCCTGATCTCAAGTGATCCTCCTGCCTCAGCCTCCCACAGTATTGGGATTATAAGCATGAGCCACCACGCCTGGCCTGTTTCAGCTTTCAGACATGCTCCCTACATCTATCTGCTATCTTCTCTTATCCAGGTGTTGGCAAAATATGGTCATCAAACCAGTTCTTGCCTACCACCTTGTTTTGTATGGCTCATGAACTAAGAATCATTTTCACATCTTTATTTAATTTTGAATTATATACATATATATATAATTTTTACATCTTTATTTAATTTTGAAATATATATATATATATATATTTTTTTTTTTAATAGAGATAGGGTTTCACCATGTTGGCCAGACTGGTCTCAAACTCCTGACCTCAGGTGATCCGCCCACTTCGGCCTCCCAGAGTGCTGGGATTACAGGCATGAGCCACTGCGCCCGGCTGAATTTTTATGTTTTTATTTTTTGAGACATGGTCTCACTCTGTCACCCAGCCTGGAGTACAGTGGCACAATCTCGGTTCACTGTAGCTTCAATCCCTTGGGTTCAAGTGATCCTCTCGCCTTAGCCCCTAAATAGCTGGGGCTAAGGCACGTGCTACCATGCCCCACTAATTTTTTGTATTTTTTGTAGAGATGGGGTTTTGCCATGTTGCCTGGGCTGGTCTTGAACTCCTGAGCTCAAGTAATCCTCCTGCCTCAGCCTCCCAAAGTGCCAGGATTCCAGACATGAGCCACTGCGCTAGCCCGCAAGTTGTCTTTTTTAATGATCGTGATTTAGTACATCTAAAACTTTGTGTTTTGATGTAATTTCCATACCAGCCTGGACAACATAGTGAGACTCTCATCTCTACAAAAAAAATTGAAAAATTAACTAGGTGTGCTGGCACATGTCTGTCGTGCTGGCTACTCAGGAGGCTGAGATGGGAGGATTGCTTGAGACCGGGAGGTTGAGGTTGCAGTGAGCTCTGATTACACAACTACACTCCAGCCTGACTGACAGAATGAGACCCTGTCTCAAAAACAAAAATAAATTATTTATTTATTGTCACCTAGGCTGGAGTGCAGTGGCACGATGTCTGCTCACTGCACCCTCTGCCTCCTGTGCTCAAGCAGTACTCCTGCCTCGGCCTCCCGAGTAGCTGGGACTGCAGGTGCCCACCACCACGCCCAGCTAATTTTTGTATTTTTAGTAGTGACTGGGTTTCACCATGTTGGCCAGGCTGGTCTCGAACTGCTGACCTCAAATGATCCACCCTCCTTGGCCTCTGAAAGTACTGGGATTATAGGCGTGAGCTACCACACTGGCAAGCATTTTTATAAAGAGGAAAAGTGAAAGAATAGTACAAAGAACACCCATATACTCTTTACCCAGAATGTGCCTTTATGCATGTATACTATGCATACAAGCTATTCTCTAAGGACAAAGGCCTTTATTGTATAACCACAGTTTATTTATTAAAACCAGAAAATGTAATCTTCATTCAATAATGTTACTGGATCCACCATTCATATTCAGAGTTTGCCTGTCTCAATAATTTTCTTTATAGCTAATGTTTTGTGGGAATTCTTTTTCCTGAACTGAAATCCAACTCCTAAATTATGCTTGTTTTGCTTTTTAAGTTTCCTTTAATCCAGAACAGTTCCTCAACCTTTTTTTATTTTTCATAATCTTTACATTTTTGAAGATTATAGGTAGTTACTATACAAAATATCCCTCAATTTGGGTTTTTTTGCTGTTTCCAAATGGTTGGAATCAGGTTGTATGTTTTTGGAAGGAAGCACCAGAGGAGCAATGTGACTTCAAAAGGCACGGAATATCTGTGGTGTTATTTATTCCATAATGCTAGTTTTGATCAATGCACTGTAAATTAATTTGAAATTAATAAATAATTTATAAGAAGATATTTTAAGATTATATAAATATTATGTAACTCATCAAACTTTTTCTTTTTGAGACGGAGTCTCGCTCTGTCACCAGGCTGGAGTGCAGTGGTACTATCTCGGCTCACTGCAACCTCTGCTTCCCAGGTTTAAGTGATTCTCCTGCCTCAGCCTCCCAAGTAGCTGGGACTATAGGCACGTGCCACCACGCCCAGCTAATTTTTGTATTTTTTAGTAGAGACAGGGTTTCACCATGTTGGCCAAAATGGTCTCGATCTCTTTATCTTGTGATCCGCCCTCCTCGGCCTCTCAAAGTGCTGGGATTACCGGCACGAGCCACCGCACCCGGCCAACTCATCAAACTTTCACTGATATTTTTAGCACATAGTCTTGCTTAAAATGTTTAACTTGAATTTAATAATGAGGAGACAGAAAATAAATTCAGATTGTGGGACATTTTATAAGTTAGCTGGCCTGGATCCTTTGAAAATATCAGTGTTACATCCACAAAGGTGAAGAGACTATTACAAGTTAAAGAGTCAAAGGAGACACAACAACCAAATAAATGCATGAACCTTGACTAGACTCTGGGTTAAAGAAAAACAACTCTAAAGACCATTTTTCAGAAAGAATTTGAGAAATTTGAATATGGACTGTATATTAGATAATTTACCAATATTAAATTTTTTATTTGTATTGATTGTATTGTAGCTATTCGAGTAGCCTTTTTTTTTAATAGAGATACATTCTGAGAATTTTTGAGATTGTTTGTAACTTATTTTCTTATTAGTTTTTAAATTTATTATTATTATTTTTGAGACGGTCTTGCTCTGTTGGCCAAGCTGAGTACATTGGCACAATCATGACTCACTGCAGCCTCCACCTCCCAGACTCAAGCTGTCCTCCTACCTCAACCTCCCAAGGAGCTGGGACTACAGCCACATACTACCATGCCCAGCTGATTTTTTAATATTTAGTAGGGATAGGGTTTCCCTGTGTTGCCAAGGGTGGTCTCAAACTCCTAGGCTCAAGTGATCTTCCCACCTTGGCCTCCTGAAGTGCTGGGTTTACAGACATGAGCCACTGTGCCTTGCCTAGAACTTATTTTCAAATGGTTCTGCCCTACCCCTCCGAAAAAATCTCTACACAGAGATAAGTAAAGTAAATATGGCAGTTTGAGAATACTATAGATAAAGAATATGTGAGTGTTGATTACATTATTTCTTTCCTATTTTTAATAAATTTGAAATTTTTTTTATAAGTTTGAAATTTTAAAATAAAAATATTTGAAGCAAAAAAAGATTAGTTAAAAGGGAAAAAATGGAGAACGGTCACAATAGTAAATATATAAACTTAGAAGTTCGAAAATGGGTTTTTGGCAAGCCTCTGTACTGTAACATAATTAAATATTCATGCAGATTTGGTCCATTTAGATTGAGCTTAATGGAAAAATACTGGTGGAGACTACTATGCTAAACTTCTTTTCTTTTTTCAGTATAGACTATGGTCGAAGAAAAAGAAATGCGTTTAGGATTCAGGTAGAAAAAGGTGAGTCTTACTGTCAGAGCTCAATTATCAATAAAGTTACACAAATCATTGTTTTAGCTCATAGCGTTTTTTGTTCTTTTTGTTTCAGTATTTAGCATAATTAGTAGTGAGAAGGAACTTAAGAATTTAACAGAATTAGAAGATGAACATTTGGCAAAAAGAGCAAGACATGGTGAAGAGGATAATGAGTAAGTATACAAAATGCACTGTTTTTTAAACAGTGAACTTGATCACATTACATTCCTGCTTGTAAAGCTTCCAGTGGCTCTGTATTGCCAGCCAAGCCCTGCGTGATATTGACCTGGCCTCTCGGGACCTTTACTTCGGCCGTATTGAATGTTCTCTGTTCCCCAAAGAGATCAGATTCTCTTTGACTGTGCCTTTGTATGGGTGGTTTTGTTGAGTTAGAGTATCTTCCCTTTTGCAAACTCCCACTCAGCCCTCAAGAATCAGTTGAAATGTTGCTGCCTTTATTAGGCCTGACTCCTTTTAAAATGTTTCCTTAGCTTCTAGTTACAGATGTTCGTTACAATCCTTATCATGTCATATGACATTGAAATTATTTGCTTACTTGTTTGCATTACCAGCAGTACTGTCTTATTACCTTCTTTTTCTGCCCTAATACAACATCAGATATATAAAAAGGCGCCAATTAATTTTGTTTCAGAAATAGTATTGAGAGCTTTTTTTTTGAGACAGTCTTGCTTTGTCACCCAGGCTGGAGTGCAGTGGTACAATCTCGGCTCACCGCAACCTCTGCTTCCCAGGTTCATGTGATTCTCTTGCCTCAGCCTCCCTAGTAGCTGGGGCAACAGGTGGGTGCCACCACACCCAGCTAATTTTTGTATTTTTAGTAGAGACAGGGTTTCTCCATGTTGGTCAGGCTGGTCTCAAACTCCCGACCTTAGGTGATCCCCCTGCCTCGCCTCCCAAAGTGCTGGGATTACAGATGTGAGCCACTGTGCTCACGTCTTATTGAATCATCACCATAAGCAAGATACTGAACCTTTCCATAAATATCAAAAGTCTTCTTGTTCCCCTTTGCAATTCATTTTTCCCTCCACTCTTGTTTCTACGCAACCTTTTTTTTGTTGAGACAAGGTTTTACTCCGTCACCCAGCTGGAGTGCCATCACAGCTCACTACAGCCTTGACTTACCAGGTTACTTGATTCTTCTACTTCAGCCTCCCAAGTAGCAGCAGGCACATGCTACCACACCTACCTAATATTTTGTATTAACAGGGTTTTGCCATGTTGCTCAGGTTGTTCTCGAACTCCTGGGCTCAAACAGTCTGCCCGCCTCAGTCTCCCAAAGTGTTGGGATTATAGGTGTGAGCCACAGCGCCCAGCTTGAGGCAACTATTGATTTGCTTTCTGTCACTGTATGTTACGTTGCATCTTGTAGAATTTTACTTGGAATCATACTTTTAAAATCTGGATTCTTTCATTCTTTGACTTAGCATAATGATTTTGAGATTTATCATATTGTATGTATCAATAGTTTATTGCTTTTTATTAATGAGTGTGTATGGACATGCCACAATTATTTTATCTGTTTATCTGTTTTGGGTTTTTTGTGTTTTTTTTTGAGACAGGGTCTCACTTTGTTGCCCAGGCTGGAATGTAGTGGAGTGGCATGATCACGACTCACTGCAGCCTCTACCTCCTGGGCTCAAGCAGGTCTCCCACCTCACCTGCCCAGTACCTGGGACTACAGGTGCATGCTACCATGCCCAGTTAATTTTCTAATTTTTTGTAAAAACGGGGGTCTCACTATGTTGCCAGGCTGGCCTTGTACCCTTGGGCTTAAGCAGTCCTCTTGCCTGGGACTCCCAGAGTGCTGGGATTACTGGTGTGAACCACCTTGCCTGGCCTATCTGTTTATCTCTCATTGGGCAATTGGTTTGTTTCCAGTTTCTGACTATTACCAATTAAGCTACTATGAACATTTATGTCCAGGTCTTTGTGTGGACAGTATTTTCATTTCCGTTGTTAAATATCTAAGATTGGAATAGCAGGCTCATGTGATAGATGCATATTTAACTTTAAGAAATTCCCAAACTATTTTCCAATGTGTTTGTACCATTTTGCTTTTTACATTAGCAGTTTATGAGAAATCTACTTTTTTTCCACATACTGCCAATATTTGGTATGGTCAGTCTTTAAGTTTTGGTAATATTTCACTGTAAATATGACATTAGCTTTAGGTTTATTTGTAGATGTCCTTGGTCAGAATGAGAAAGTTTCCTAATATTCCTAGATAGCTGAGAATTTTTGTCATGAATACGTATTGCATTTATTAAGTTCTTTTCTGCATCTATTGAAACATCTCGTTATGGGCTTCCTTTAGTCTATTAACTTGGTGAATTACGTTGGTTCCCAGTATTAAGCCAATTTTGCATTCCTGGGGTAAACTCTACTTGGTCCTGATATGTTATATTTTTAATGTATTACTGGCAGCCTGGGCAACATAGTGAGACTCTGTCTCTACAGAAAATTTAAAAATTAGCCAGGCATGGTGGTGCATGGTTATAGCCCAGCTTTTTTGGAAGCTAAGGTAGGAGGATTGCTTGAGCCCAAAGTTGAAGGTTACAATGAGCTATGTTTATGCCACCGAACTCCAGCCTGGGAAACAGAGAGAGACTTTGTCTCTTAAAAAAAAAAAAGAGTATTTCTTTGTTTTTTTGAGGTAGAGTCTCGCTCTTGTCACCCAGGCTTGAGTACAATGGCACACCCAACTCACTGCAATCACCACCTCTGGGTTCAAGCAATTCTCCTGCCTCAGCCTCCTGAGTAGCTGGGATTACAGGCACCTGCCACGATGCCCAGCTAACTTTTGAAAAAAAGGGTATTAATTCGATGTAATTTATTAATCTTTTTCTACCGATGTTTGCATCTGTATGTCGTACTGGTCTGATTTTTCTTTTGTTTATTTTTGTGATGTCTGTCAGGTTTTGGTGTTAGGGATTTACCAGCCTCATGATATTAGTGGGAAAGTGTTTGCTTTTCTCTATTTTATGAAAACGAATTATGGAAACTCTTTTTTGAATATTTGTTAGTGTTCGCCCACAATTCATCCAGGGCCAGAATCAGCTTCCCCCAGAGTCTTCTTTTTCTGAAGGATTTTGATAAATTTTAGTTTTGCTGGATATACAACTCTTTCTTACATCTCTTCTTATGTCAGTTGTGGTACATTGTATTTTTTAGTCATCTGTTATATTTTCTCTCAGGAGTGGAATTCGTTGGCATAATACTTCTGCAATATTCTCGTATTATCCTTTTATTTTATTTTTTTTTTGAGATGGAGTTTCACCCTTCTTACCCAGGCTGGAGTAAAATGGCGCGATCTCAGCTCACCACAACCTCCGCCTCCTGGGTTCAGGCAATTCTCCTGCCTCAGCCTCCTGAGTAGCTGGGATTACAGGCATGCGCCACCATGCCCAGCTAATTTTTTTTTTTTTTTTTTTTTTTTTTTAATTTTTTATTGGATTATAGGTTTTGGGGTACATGAGCAGAGCATGCAAGACAGTTGCGTAGGTACACACATGGCAGTGTGCTTTGCTTTTCTTCTCCCCTTCACCCACATTTGGCATTTCTCCCCAGGCTATCCCTCCCCACCTCCCCCTCCCACTGGCCCTCCCCTTTTCCCCCCAATAGACCCCAGTGTTTAGTACTCCCCTTTCTGTGTCCATGTGTTCTCATTTTTCATCACCCACCTATGAGTGAGAATATGCGGTGTTTCATTTTCTGTTCTTGTGTCAGTCCAGCTAATTTTTTGTATTTTCAGTAGAGACGGGGTTTCACCATGTTAACCAGGATGGTCTCGATCTCTTGACCTCATGATCCACCCGCCTCGGCCTCCCAAAGTGCTGGGATTACAGGCTTGAGCCACCGTGCCCGGCTTTCTTGTTATCCTTTTAATGTCTGTAGGATTTGGAATGATAGCCCTATTTTACTATTTGTAACTCAGTCTTTTTCATTTAGATTTATCATAATTTTCTTAATGAGTTCCATTTTCATGGATATTTGTGTTATACTATTATATAATAAATAACTCTTGACTGGGCACGATAGCTCACGCCTGTAATCCTGGCACTTTGGGAGGCAGAGGCGGATGGATCATGAGGTCGGGAGTTTAAGACCAGCCTGGCCAAGATGGTGAAACCCTGTCTCTACTAAAAATACAAAAATTAGCAGGGCGTGGTAGCAAGTGCCTGTAATTCAGGGTACTTGGGAGGCTGAGGCAGGAAGGGAATTGCTTGAACTTGGGAGGCGGAGGTTGCAGTTAACTGAGTTCACACCTCTGCACTCCAGCCTAGATGACAGAGTGAGACTCTGTCTCAAAAAAATAAAAAAGTAAATAAAAATAAATAACTCTTTACTGCATATATCTTTATACACATTACATTTTTCTATGTTGAATTTTTGAGGTGGAATTTCTGGGGTCAAAGATTGATATTTTTGAAATTTCTAGTGCGTTTGGACTTGGCTTCCTAAAAAGGTAGCCTGAATTTATACGTCCAATAACTTTGTATAAAGAGAACATTTCTTTGCATCCCTGCAATCTTAATTATACTATTATTTAACCTTTGCTGGTTTTATAGGCAAATTATTGATCTTTTTTTTTTTTTTTTTGAGATGAAGTCTCACTCTGTCACCCAGGCTGGAGTCACAGTGATGCGATCTTGGCTCACTGCAACCTCTGCACCCTGGGTTCAAACAATTCTTCTGCCTCAGCCTCCTGAGTAGTTGGGATTACAGGTGCCCACCACCACTCCTGGCTAATTTTTGTATTTTTAGTAAAGACAGGGTTTCACCATGTTCGGCAGGCTGGTCTCGAACTCCTAATTTCATGATCCGCCCCTCTCGGCCTCCCAAAGTGCTGGGATTATAGGAGTGAGCCACTGCACCCAGCCTTGATTATATTTTTATTTGTAATTTTATAATTATTGAGGTTAGTTTTTTGTTATTTCATATTTGTTTTGTGAATTGCTTGCTTATGGGTTTTTTTCTATTTCATTTGAGAGGTATTTGAATTTTCCTTATTAGTTGTTGGAGGGCTTTGCATAAAATATTACCTCTTTTTATATGTATTATAACTGCTTTCCCCATTTACCACTTCCCGTTTGATTTTTGGTTATACTGTCTTTTGATTAGTTTTGCATTTTTATGTAGTCAATTCTATCAGTCTTTTTCCTTTTAGTTTATGCTAATATGCTTAAGACCTCTGAGAAGAGTGTGTAAAGTGATTACTTACACTTTTTTCCTATTTCTTTCTGGTGTTTAACTCTTTAATCCATTTGGAATTTTTTTTTTCCCCTAGGGCATAAATTGTAAGGCAAACTATTTTTTTTCAAACAGTTGAGTAATATAACTTATTAACATTGATTAGAAATGCCCCTAAGTAATATTGATAAATTTTAATGAATAAAGAATTTGCTTTTTTTTTTTTAAGACAGGGTCTTACTGTGTTACCCAGGCTTCAGTGCAGTAGCACAATCGTGGCTCACTGCAGTGTTGACATCCCAGGCCCAAGCAATCCTCCCACTTTAGCCTTCCAGGTAGCTGGGACTACAGGTGTGCACCAGCATGCCCAGCTAATTTTTAAATTTTTCTGTAGAGACAGGGTCTCCCTTGGTTGCTCAGGCTAGGATTTGTATCTTAATATCTTAATTATAATAGCATTTCCTTGCATTCATATAAAGATTTTTACTTAAAAAAAAGTGCTTTTCTTATTTAAATAATTTCTAAAGAAGTATTAAATACTAGCAGAGTCCTGAAGTCACTTGAAGCTATTAGGTAACAACTTTCAATTATAATGAATGAAGACTCCATTGTCAGCTTGTAGTTTATTAGGATTTAGAGCTCTTTTTTGATACAGAAGATTTATTTGCTCCTTCATCCCTCATGAACAGTCTTGGAGAAGTTGTATTTGGTTACATGGTTTGGTCATGTTGATTTTGTGAATTTGTTACTCAGAGTGCTTAATTATGAGTTGCTGAAATATTCCTACCTGAATCTGATATTCCTAAATGAGACCTTTGGGCCCGAGGGGGTTGGTATCTCACTTTTATTTATTGCTAGGATAAAAATAACTAATTTATTATGCGTTTATTATATATTATAAACACATAAGGAGTTTGCAAGCATTTATTTAATTCTTTAATAACCTTGGGAGATAGACATTACTTATTATCTCTGTTTTATGGATAAGAAAGCTGACACTTAGAGAGGTTAAGTAATAACTGGTTAAGTTGGATTTTGAATCCTAATTTCTCTGATTCCAGAGTTTGGACTCTTAACCACTATAATATTTTGCCTGAATATATTTACCTGTTTGGGGTAGTAATTTTTTTAGGATGTGGGAGAAAAAGTCTTTAAAACATTTTCCCCTCTTGTTACTGAGGTATCCTGAAAGCTATTCTGATGATGATTCAAGTGTGGAAGACTACCCAGATCCACAGGTAAGCCAAACATTTAGTGGGTCCACTTGGATTTTTTCTTTTTTAATCGTTATGATACTTCCTTACAAAAACCCAGTAAGACCTGGGCATGGTGACTCATACCTGTAATCCTAGCACTTTGGGAGGCTGAAGCATGTGGATCACTTGAGCCCAGGAGTTTGAGACTAGCCTGGGCAACATGGCAAAACCCTCTCTCTATAAAAAATGAAATAAAATAAAAAGAAATAAGCCTGGCCAACATGATGAAACCTTGTTTCTATAAAAAAAAAAAATGCAAAAATTAGCCAAGCATGGTAGCATGCATCTGTGGTCCTAGCTACTTGAGTGGCTGAGGTGGGAGGATCACTTGAGCCCAGGAGGCAGAGGTTGCAGTGAGTTGGGATCGCACCACTACACTCCAGCCTGAGCAACAAAACTATATCCTGTCTCAAAAAAACAAAAAAAAATCAATAAGGAATATAATAAAAAGCCAGGTGCTGTGGCTCACACCTATAATCCCAGCAGTTTGGGAGGCAGGAAGATCACTTGAGGCCAGGAGTTCAAGACCAGCCTGGGCAATATAGCAAGATTGTCTCTACAGAAAACAAACAAAATTAGCTGGGTCTGGTGGCATACACCCATAGTCCTAGCTACTCAGGAGGCTGAGGTTGGAGGACCTCCTGCATTTGAAGCTGCAGTGAGCTATGATTGTGCCATTCCACTTCAGCCTGGGTAACAGACCTTATTGCAAAAGAGAGAAAAGAGCAGGAAAGAAAGAAGAAAGGGAAAAAAAAGGGTTAGGGCTGAAGGGAGGGAGAGAGGAAGGAAGGGGAATAGAATAAGAGACTTTTGATATCTTCAGCAATAAATAATTGAACACCTTCTGTGTTCAGTGTTGGTAATGGATTAACCATCCTTCCAGTATTTATGTTTGTAGTCAGTTATACAAGGAAAAAGAAGGGAAGAGAATAGCTAGCAATAAGGGCAGACAGGAATAGAGTAATTAATAGTAAAAATGGAAAAGGATGTACTTTTCGCCAAGGAGATGGCATTAGTAATGAAAAGCCTTGATTAAAGAAGAATATGGAGATAATACAGTCGTCCCTCACTATCCATGGGAGATTGGCCCCAGGGCCCCACATGAATATCCACAAATGCTTAAGTTCCCTGTGTAAAATGGCATCATGTTTGCATATAACCTTACACACATCCTCCTGTATACTTAAAATTATCTCTGGATTACGTATAATACCTAATACAATGTAAATAAGATTTAAATAGTTTTTACACTGTATTTCTTTCTTATTTTTGAGAGGGAGTCTCACTCTGTCACCCAGGCTAGTGTGCAGTGGTACGATCTCAGCTCACTGCAACCTCTGCCTCCCAGGCTCAAGCGATTCTCCTGCCTCAGCCTCCTGAGTAGCTGGGATTACAGGCAGGTCTCACTGTGTTGCCCATCCTGAAGTGCAATGGCGCCATCTCAGCTCACTGTAACCTCTGCCTCCCAAGTTCAAGCGATTCTCCTGCCTCAGCCTCCTGAGTAGCTGGGATTACAGGCACGTGCCACCATACCCAGGTAATTTTTGGCATTTCTAGTAGAGACAGGGTTTTGCTATGTTGGCCAGGATGGTCTTGAACTCCTGGCCTTGAGTGATCCGCCCATCTCAGCCTCCTGAGTAGCTGGGATTACAGGCACGTGCCACCATACCCAGGTAATTTTTGGCATTTCTAGTAGAGACAGGGTTTTGCTATGTTGGCCAGGATGGTCTTGAACTCCTGGCCTTGAGTGATCCGCCCATCTCAGCCTCCTGAGTAGCTGGGATTACAGGCACGTGCCACCATACCCAGGTAATTTTTGGCATTTCTAGTAGAGACAGGGTTTTGCTATGTTAGCCAGGATGGTCTTGAACTCCTGGCCTTGAGTGATCCGCCCATCTCAGCCTCCTGAAGTGCTGGGATTACAGGCATGAGCCACCATGCCCAGCCTACACTGTATTTCTTAACATTTGTATTACTTTTCATTGGTGCATTTTTTTAATTGAATTTTTTTCCCAAATATTTTTCATTAAGGTTCTTTGAATTCCTGGATGCAGAACCCTTGGATATAGAGGGCGGACTGTCTGTCAAATTATTTATAATTTGCTTTTTATTTTTACCCTAGGTAAATCAGTTTTGAATTTATTGTCAAAATATTTGATCCATTTTTTGCAGGGATAGGGTCTTGCTCTGTCACCCAGGCTGGAGTGCAGTGGCATGGTCCTAACTCACTACATCCTTAAACTCTTGGGCTCAAGTTGTCCTCCTACCTCAGCCTCTCAAGTAGCTAGGATAACAGACATGCGCCACCATGCCTGGCTAATTTTTAAATTTTTTGTAGAGACAGGGTCTTGCTATGTTGCCCAGGTTGGTTTTGAACTCCAGGCTTCAAGCAGTCCTCCCAGTTTGGCCTCCCAAAGCATTGGGATTACAGGGCGTGAGCCAGCATGCCCAGCCCCAATTTTGAATTGATGGACTAATAGTGACTCGCATTGGTAACCAGCTCATTTCATACTTCTTTGGTGTATTTTTTAGAAGCAATCATACTTACTTGATTTTATTTAACCACTAGTTATGAATTGGTTTTCCATTAATTGGCAATGGAGTAGAGTCTTTTTAAATAGTAAATGCTTGTTTGTGAATCATCTTATTGTGATCACCTATATATTCTTTTATTTTCTTTCTTTTGAGACAGAGTCTCACTCTGTCAACCAGGCTGGAGTGCAGTGGCATGATCTCAACTCACTGCAACTTCTGCCTCCTGGGTTCAAGTGATTCTCCTGCCTCAGCTTCCGAAGTAGCTGGAATTACAGGCACCTGGCACTGTTGCAGCTAATTTTTGTATTTTTAGTGGAGAGGGGATTTTTGCCTTGTTGGCCAGGCTGGTCTCGAGCTCCTGACCTCAAGTGATCTGGCCACCTTGGCCTCCCAAAGTGCTGGGATTACAGGCATGAGCCACTGTGCGCAGCCTAACACCTATATATTCTGATTATAAGCGTTCTGAGAGAATTCCTGAGAACAGAATGTAGAAAACTTATTACTATCGGCAACACAACTTTCATGAGTACCTGCTGAGTAACTTATGCTAAAGTTTCATTTTATGTTTCTGCCAGTCAGCAAATCACATGAACAGTTCCCTGCTGTCTTTATATCGGAAAGGAAATCCTGATTCTGTTTCAAATACTCCTGAGATGGAGCAAAGAGAAACCTCATCTTCAACACCACGGTTAAGTTCCAAAACAGGCTCCATTCCCTTGAAGACTCATGCCAAAGATTCAGAGGGAGGATGGTTTATTGACAAAACCCCAAGTGGAAAGAAAGACAGTTTTTTCTTGGAACTATCAGATGAGAAAAGTAATCCTAAGAAGCCAATAACTGAGATACAGGTATTTTCATAATGAAATTTTAGCCCGATATAGTTGTAGTACATTTCAGCCTTTTCATTGAAATGCATGGAGAAGTTGGTCACATTGCACTACTTGCTCTTTCCATCCTAGTCTGAGCCTTTTCTCTTTCTTGCCTTAATTATTGAAACAGCCTTCCAGCTGGAGTCTATGTCCTTGCTTATTCCCCTAGTTTATTCTTCACACAGAGATAGCTTTTTTTTCTTTTTTTTTTTTGATACTGGGTCTGGCTCTGTCACTGGGGCTAGAGTGCAGTGATGCGATCTTGGCTTACTGCAACCTCTCCTTCCCGGGCTCAAGCCATCCTCCCACCCCGGCCTCCCATATACCTGAGACTACAGGCATGAGCCACCATGCCTAGCTAACTTTTGTATCTTTTTTAGAGATGGAGTTTTCCCATGTTGCCCAGGCTGGTCTGGAGCTCCTGGGGTCGAGCAATCCACCCACCTCGGACTCCCAAAGTTCTGAGAGTATAGGCATGAGCCACCACACATTATCATTCTTCTATTTAAAACACTCCAGTGGCTTCATTCAGTCTCAAATCCAAAGGTCTTGTGAGCCAATAAAGACCTTTATGATTTGGCTGCCTGGCTTTCTCTTCAGTCTCATCTACTACTCTGTTAAGTATGTGAATCTGTTTCTTTGGCTGTAAATTTTATAAACTCTAAGTACAAATCAAGTGTTTCTCATGAAAATTTACGGTCCAAATTGAGATTGCTAGAAACTTAAAGTGTACATTAGACTTTGAAGACTTACTGAAAAAACAGAATGTAAAACATCTCATTAATATTTTTTTATATTGACTCTATGTTGAAATGATAGTATTTTGGATATACTGTTAAGTTATCCAAAGTTACTGTTAAGTAAAATAATAATTAAATGAATTTCATATGTGGCTCACATATTCCTCATGGACAATGATGCTTCGGCTGGTTTCTAAGAACCAAACTCTTTGATTTGGCAAAACCTTTATTAATGGGCCTTTCCAAATCTCTTTGCTTTAATTATCCATATCATCCATGTATAGAGAACATAGTTATGGTTGGCAATAACTCAAGTCTTAATGCTGAATTGCTTTTTTTAAAAAAAGAAAACAGAGCCCGCCTTGTCACCCAGGCTAGATAACCTCCACCTCCTGGGCATAAGCCATCCTCCCACCTCAGCCTTCCAGGTAGCTGGGACTACAGGTACTCAGCACCATACCTGGCTAGTTTTTGTACTTTTGTGGAGATGGGGTTTCACCGTATTGTCCAGGCTGGTCTTTACCTCCTGAGCGCAAGCGATCTACCTGCCTCAGCCTGAATTATACTTAAAAACACGGTTTTTTTTGGAGTTGGAATATTGCTACATTGCTCAGTGCAGTCACTTTCACAGGCATGATCACAGAACATTATAGTCTCAAAACCCTAGGCTCAAGTGGTCTGAGCCTCCCGAGTAGCCAGGGCTCCAGGTGTGTACCAGTGTGCTTCGCTGAATTATCCTTTTTATGACTGTCAAAGCAGCTCTATAGTCCTATTTAATTTAGTGAATCATCAGCTGTCAGATGAAGATGACCATGTAGAAGACCCAGTGAGAAATAAAAGGCAAATATCAGTGTCCTTATTCAAGGAGTTCACAGTTCAGTGAGAGAGAGAGAGATAAGTGAGTGACTCATACAAGGCAGATTATGCCAACTAATAGTTGCAAACGTGGTATCCTGGGAATGTGAGAGAGATTAAATCTAACTGAAAGAAGGCCAGGCATGGTGGCTCATGCCTGTAGTCCCAGCACTTCTGAGAGGCTGAGGCAGGCAGATCACCTGAAGTCAGGAGTTCGAGACCAGCCTGGCCAACATCTCAAAACCCCATCTCTACTAATAATATAAAAATTAGCTGGGTGTGGTGGTAGGCATTTGTAGTCCCAGCTACTTGGGAGGCTGAGGCAGGAGAGTCACTTGAACCTGAGAAGCAGAGGTTGCAGTGAGCTGAGATCATGCCATTGCACTCCAGTCTGGGCTATAAGAGTGAAACTCCATCTCAAAAAAAAGAAAAAAGAAAAACTGTACAAATCTGGAAAAGAAGCATTCAAATGTTAAGATTTAGTTTTTTTTCCCCCATACGGAATGCTTCACAAATTTTCATGTCATCCTTGCACAGGGGCCACGCTAATTTTCTCTGTATTGTTCCAATTTTAGTATATGTGCTGCCAAAGCCAGCACCAGATATTAAGATTTAAACTGAGGTTTGAGGCAATGAGGAGAAGGACATTCCCAATAGACAGCATCTTTGAGCAAAGAGGTTGGGAATAGTTAACAGAGGTGAAAATGCTAGGGCAGGAATGAATTTTCTTTATAATGCCCCTCTTTAAAAAATAAAAGTTATTGGCATAGAATTTTCAGCATGGCATATATAAATTTATGTTATTTCCAGGATTCAAAAGAGTCTTCTCTTTTGGAGAGTGATGTTAAACGGAAAGGCCGGCTAAAGATTAAAAGAAGCAAAAGGAAGAAAGAAGATCTTCAGGAAGCAGATGGAGAGATCGAAGCTCTCCTGCAAAAGAAAGGTCAGGTGTGAGTCTTGTTGGTGGCAGTGGTCACGTTTGCTCTGAGGGAAGCATCATTCTGTGAGTTACTACTGAATCATTAATCTTTTCCTCTCCTCCTGTTTGTTTACCAGCTAAAGCCGGGGGGTTAGAATTCCGGATCTCCAACGTGAAGTTTGAAGATGTGGGAGGCAATGATATGACATTAAAAGTTAGTGCAAATTCAGAATTTCACCTCAAATGGCTATATTACTCATCAGTTATGAAAAAAAGCCTACCTCTTTGTTTCTAATATGAACTGGGTATAGGAGAAGAAACTGGGAAGGTTGAGAAGGGCGAACCAGACCTGTACCCTTTAGGGCATTGCAGGAGAAACGATGCATACTGTTTTCAACTTTTCTGTTATTTTAATTATAGTACATAACATCCATGCTTTATAAGTAATGTTGTCTTAACAGTACTAATAGTTATGGTAACTTTATTTTTAATGCCTACTCTTTTCCATCTGCCATTCTAGTTACTCTGCATTACATCCTCAAGGTAGATAATGTCACAGCTTAGGAAATAGAAGCTTCTTGGAGAGGTTAGTGCTGAAATCACACAGTAGCTACCAGAGCCAGGATTCAAACTCTTTTCTAAGTCTAAAGTGTATATTCTGCCTGCCTACTCCATTTCACTGCTCCAAAAAATAGGACATTTCATTCTACTTTGATTCTTCTGTCTTGAAAGATGTCTTTGTGCTTATCCTCTGCCAGGAGGTCTGCAAGATGCTCATTCACATGCGTCACCCAGAGGTGTACCACCACCTGGGCGTCGTGCCCCCTCGTGGAGTTCTCCTCCATGGGCCACCAGGCTGTGGAAAGACATTACTTGCACATGCAATTGCTGGGGTGAGGATCGCTGACACTTGTTTGCTTTGGCTGTTTTTGTTGTTATTACTTGTTTTTGTTTTTTTCTCTTTTGTCAACTTAAACCAGACCTGGCATTCTTCAGGAAGAGAATATAGTCGTTGGAACTGATCCCTTTGTTATCATGCTGGTATTGTTTGTGGTATTCATTCATTTGGTTTATTTTTTGCTTCTCATGAGCAACTTGTGGGATTTATTTTTAAGGTATGTAATTGTATATGGCAAGAGTTAGGTAGAAAGTAAAATAATACAGTTTCAAACTAACCTTTTTATTAACACATAGCTTACATTTTAGTTACTTCGCTTTCCCTTTAGCCCGATAGTTATCTTGTTTTATTTATTTTTTTAAGACAGAGTTTCACTTTCGCCCAGGCTGGAGTGCAGTGTTGCAATCATGGCTCACTACAGCATCAACCTCCCAGGCTCAAGTGGTCCTTCCACCTTAGCCTCCCAAGTAGTGGAACCGCAAACACACCACTACGCCCAGCTAATGTTTTGGGTGGTGGTTTTTTTTTTTGTAGAGACGGAATCCCTCTATGTTGCCTAGGCTGGTCTTAAACTACTGGCCTCAAGCAGTCCTCCTCAGTCTCCCAGAATGCTGGGATTACAGGCATGGGCCACTGCACCTGCGCTCCCAGTGGTTCTTAGGAGCAGTAAAACAAGGAAACTAGGGTTATATTACTTGTCGTACAGCTAAATTTATTCAGAATTTCTATTTAGAGTTATGTTTTTATACTTTTTAGTTTCAAAATAATTCTTTCTAAAACAGTAATAATAGACACTTATTTTGTAAAATTAAGTTAGCAATCTTCTTTTAGCCCTCTTTGATTTTTCAGAAGCTGTATTGGGCAGTGATGTAAAATATCTGAGTAACTTCAATTAGGAAAATAGCATGCTGGCCGGTGACTCACGCCTGTAATCCCAGCACTTTGGGAGACCGAGGCAGGCCGATCACCTGAGGTCAGGAGTTTGAGACCAGCCTGACCAACATAGAGAAACCCCATCTCTACTAAAAATACAAAATTAGCCAGGTGTGGTGGCGCATGCCTATAATCCCCTCAGGAGGCTAAGGCGGGAGAATCACTTGAACCTGGGAGGCAGAATTTGCCATGAGCCAAGATCACACCCTTACACTTCAGCCTGGGCAACAAGAGTAAGACTCCATCTCAAAAACAAAGAAAGAAAAATAGCATGCTATACCAAGCACTAATACAATAATGTTCTATGGAAAAAAAAAATCATTTGTAAAGGGAGACTTGATTGGTTTGCTTCATTTTTGTTGAATAATTCTATGACATGACTACTGCGTGCCAGACTTTGGAATATAGTATTAAGTACGACAATTCTAGTTCTAATATGAGAGACATTAAACAGGCATTGATATAAACAAATGCTGTACATAGTAACAACTGTAACAAGTGGAGACAAGACAAGAAGTACCGAATGCTATGTGGTATGTTGGGATTCCCAAATTAGAGTTGGATTCACAAAGATATGGTTGAGAAAGTGAAATTTCAAGCACAGGAATGGGACAACATTAGTTTCTCTTCTCTTTTTTTTTAGACAGATTCTCATTCTCTTGCCTAGGCTGAATACAGTGGCATGATCACAGCTCACTGCAGCCTCGACCTCTCAGGCTCAGGTGATCCTCCTGCCTCAGCCTTGCAAGCAGCTGGGACTGCAGGCATGCATTAGCATGCCTGGCTAATTTATTATTTTTTATAGAGATGGGGTCTCACTGTGTTGCCCAGGCTGGTCTCAAACTCCTGGACGCAAGCACTCCTGCCACCTGGACCTCCCAAAGTGCTGGGATTACAGGCATGGGCCTCCACGCCTGGTCTTTTCTTAAAGAGTCTCCCTCCTCTGACTAATAACTGGCTTCTCTCTGGGTTAGGATTTGGAGAAATACTAGCAGGATGCGTGGGAAACATCTGTGTCACAGCCCTTGCTATTTTCTCCTCAGCAGATGGGTAAGAATTATTTTGATAGGCCAGGCATGGTGGCTCACTCCTGTAACCCCAGCACTTTGGGAGGCTGAAGTAGGAGGACTGCTTGAGGCTAGGAGTTTTAGACTAGCCTGGGCAACATAGTGAGACACAGTCTCTACAAAACAAAACAAAGAATTGCTTTGGCTCAGCCCTAAGTGGGGGATAACATATATATCTCTTGAGAGTCAAGAGCCTTTATTCAGAAAAGATAATAGAATTTTATAGTGACATGTATAAAATAAAAAGATGATAGTATCCACTTAAACGTGTTTGCATAAAACCATTGGTTTTTTTTTTTTCTTTTAACGGAGTTTCGCCCTTGTTGCTCAGGCTGGAGTGCAATGGTGTGATCTCAGCTCACCACAGCTTCCTGCCTCAGCTTCCTGTGTAGCTGGGATTACAGGCATGCACCACCACGCCTGGCCAATTTTGTATTTTTAGTAGAAACGGTTTCTCCATGTTGGTCAGGCTGGTCTTGAAGTCCCAACCTCAGGTGATCCACCCACCTCGGCCTCCCAAAGTGCTGGGATTACAGATGTGAGCCACTGCGCCCAGCCAAAACCATTGATTTTTAAATAGTGTTTTTCTCTGGGCCAACATAAAAAGATGAAGTTCCTCAGGAAACTAGCTATTTAAAAAATGTGAGGACACTGGATAAAGAAAAAGTAGGAAAATTAAAATTGGAATATTTAGTTCTTCTTTTATGTGTCTGCATAGGAACTTGACCTGCCAATTTTGAAAGTGGCTGCCCCAGAGATTGTGTCTGGAGTATCCGGGGAGTCTGAGCAGAAGCTGAGAGAACTATTCGAGCAAGCTGTGGTGAGTCCGTTAATGACTAACGCCAGGTGGTCAGACGCCACCAGCTTATATTAAAGATCCTGCTTTTTCTGATGCTGGTATTTGTTCACCCACTCACTGGCCATTCTTTTATTAAATTAACATGGTAATTTGCTATGCATGATGGCTAAATATTTAAAGTAGATTTAGTGATAGCAGCTGTTGGATAAGTGACCCTTTTCATTTGAAATCAAACATAAGTATTATTGGTTGGAAATTCTGTGCTGTCATACCCGTAGTCATATGTTGAAAGTATATTATCCTTATGATATTTTCCACTCGTTTTGACTTTCCTCAACTTAAGTTTGGCCTAAAAACCTGTAAGCAATGTAAAAATTGTCATTTAGGATATTATAAAAGCAACCATAAAAATGCCAGAATAAATTGTCATTCCTTACTAGTAAACTAGGGTAACAATAACACCCAAATCTCATGTGGCTGAGAGTGTTAAGTGAGAGACTTCTTATAAAACCTTCGATATGGTGCCTTGCACACAGCACAAGCCCTGTAAATATTAGCTGTAAATTATTTACACTTGAGCAAATATCACCACTGTGTTTAAAACTAAAAAATGGTGAAAAGTTTAATTGTATGTCATTGTTAGCACTGACAATGTATAGTAGCTGATGAATATCCAATACCACTGCTAGAAGCCTATGTGAAATTCGAAGAGAAATTTAAGCAGTAATTGAAGAAAAAAAATTTAAAATAACAAGAATAGGTAGTCCATCTACTTGGTGCTGACATAGAAAGAGGTGTGGGCAACACTAGGAGGATAAAGAGAAAAAGGGTGGAAAACGAAGCTGAACTCTTTCAGGTGCTACCTGTTTTCCAAAACGCAGCTAATTCCATTGTTAAAGTGGCATGCATAGCCAGAGACAAGGAGTACATTTTGTGTGTATGGTAAACACAATGATCAGTAAGGATAACAGACAAATGACATCTTTAGGTTGTTGGTTCTGTGTTTAAAGCTCTCACTAAACCAGTACTGGGCCAGTAAAGTACCTCACAGTAGATGCCCCGTAAATATGTAGCTTAACACCCCACTCTTCCTGGTTCCTTCTTCCCTAATGAGAGTGAGTACAGGAAAGCATGTGGAACAGAGAACAAAAAGGTGAAATCCACTTTGGGAGGCCGAGGCGGGTGGATCATGAGGTCAAGAGATCGAGACCATCCTGGTCACCAAGGTGAAACCCCGTCTTTCCTAAAAATACAGAAATTAGCTGGGCATGGTGGTGCGCACCTGTAGTCCCAAATACTCAGGAGGCTGAGGCAGGAGAATTGCTTGAACCCAGGAGGCGGAGGTTGCAGTGAGCCGAGATTGTGCCATTCCACTCCAGTCTGGGTAACAACAGCGAAACTCCGTCTAAAAAAAAACCAAAAAAAAGGGTGAAATCCAATCACGTGATACTTTGTTGAAAACTGCTTTCTTTAGGCCATGTTCCAATGACCATCATTTATTTTTTTCCCCCCATTCAACTTTCCAGGTCACTGACAAGTACTGATTGATGTGCTTGTTTTCTGATACTGTTGGTCTCTGTAATTTTACCCTTTTCTAACTGGATTATGTATCTAGCAGTCATAGACATCTTTTGCAGACATTGTCATAAGGATGATTAGGGAAGAGAGTCAGCTACTGATAGGCTAAATATCTTTTCCTTGAAAATGTAATGGTTCCCAGGGTTTTGAGATGCCTTAAGCAAGGCTGACGTGACAGCCTTACTTAGCATAATCACTGCCACTCCTAACCATTGAGTAACTGATTGAGTAAAATGATTTAGATTATAAATGTAGATATTTTTCTTCAATTTTTTTTCATTTTAACTGATCCTTATCTCTTTTTTGTAGTAAAGTATATATAACAGAATTTACCATTTTTTAAGTTTTTGTAAATTATTTCATTTCTTTCATGATGATTTAGAGGGACCAGTACAGATAGTTCATAAATAACACCTGGCAGTTTGCTGACCAGTTGGGTAATTTGTTGCACAATAAGCCACCTCACATCTTTCAGCAAGGAATACATTAAATCTGAATAGTAAAGGCACTAAACAATGAATTAGGACACAGTTTAAATTTGTTTTAAATGTTTCTTTGGGGAAGAGGACACTACACTTCTATTCAATTACAGTCCAGAGGTCTTTTATTTTTTAACACCTGTTATACCATGAATTCATAGGGAAGAGGATCCAGCAGCTCGGGCTCCGTCCTGTTGCTTCTCACAGAGTTCACTTCTCTGGGTGGAGCAAGCTGGCGCTTTCCCCTTGGTTTCCTTTTTCTGATCATCTTCCTTCACGAGTTTCAGAAAGCTATCTCTGCTCTTAGAGTGCTTAATGTGCTCAGTACACACACTGATTCTCTTAACAAGAATCTTGCCCTGAACTTGTTTCTTTACAACAATGCCAGCAGCATGTTGGGTAATACAGACTCCTCCGGTTTGCGGTGGTAACACTTGTGGGGCATTCCTTTTTGAACAGTACCCATTCCCTTGATGTCTACCATATCTCCTTCCTTCCTTCCTTCCTTCCTTCCTTCCTTCCTTCCTTCCTTCCTTCCTTCCTCCCTCCCTCCCTCCCTCCCTTTCCCCCCTTCCTTCCTTTCCTTCCCTCCCTCCCATCCTTCCTCCCTTCCTCCCTCTCTCTCTCCCTCCCATCCTTCCTCCCTCCCTCCCTCCCTTTCTTTCTTTCCCTCCCTTTCTTTCTTTCCATCCCTCCTTTCCTCCCTCCCTTCTTCCCTTCCTTTCTTTCCCTCCCTTCCTTCCTCCCTTCCTTCCTTCCCCTCCCTCCCTTTCTTTCCCTCCCTCCCTTCTTCTCTCCCTCCCTCCCTTCCTCCTTTCCTTTCTCTCACTCCCTCCCTTCCTCCTTTCCTTTATTTCCCTCCCTCCCTCCCTGCCTTCCTTCCTTCCTTCCTTTTTGACAGACTCTCATTCTGTTGCCCAGGCTGAAGTGCATTGGCGCAATCTTGGTGGAGTGCAGTGGCATGATCTCAGCTCACTGCAACCTCTGCCTTCTGGGTTCAAATGATTCTCCTGCCTCAGCCTCCCTAGTAGCTGGAATTACAGACATGTACCGCCACATACGGCCAATTTTTGTATGTTTAGTAGAGACAGGGTTTCTCCATGTTGGCCAGGCTGGTCTTGAGCTCCTCACCTCTGGTGATCTACCCACCTCGGCCTCCCAAAATGCTGGGATTACAGGCATGAGCCATGGCGCCCAGCCTACAATATCTCATCTCTTATAGATTCGCATATATATAGCCAAAGGAACAGCTCCGTTTTCTGAAAGGCCTAGAGAATATCAGGTGCCTCTCTTTCCCTTCGTGTTCATCATTTTGGTGAATTACTGGAAGATGGCAGTTGCAGCTAAAAAGGCCATTTTAAACATTTCTAAGTGTACAATTCTGTGGCCTTAAGTACATTCACATTGTTGTGTAATCATTACCCCCATCCATTTCCAGAGCATCTTCATGTTCCCAAACAGTAACTCCCCATTCATCTCTCCCACCAGTCCCTGGCCACCACCAGTCTACTTTTTGTCTCAATGAATTTGACCACTCTCGGTAGCTGATTGTTACATCTTAATTTATTCTTTCTGAACGCTATCTAGTTTATTTCTTAAAAACAAAACAACAAAACTGGAGGTGATCATTACACTGATGTATCAGAACTTTACCATCCTTTCCTTATTCAGTGTAGTCTTTATTTATTTATTTATTTTTTGACCTCTTAATGCTCCAGTGCATTTAATTTCTTAGAACACCACAGAATCATGGCAGCTTTTCATGATGCCAGAAGGTTGAGGATGGGGAGAATGCAGAGGTAGAGTCTCATTTTTTTGCAAATCCTACCTTCTATTACAGGGAATAAAGAAGAGGCACCAGCTTCTTCTCAAGCAAAGGAATTGAGTGTAACTATATTAAAATTTTAGCATTTTCCTATAAAATTTATTCAATCTTCTTTAATTAGTGATTTAAGGTGGTCTAGGTGATGCTCTCCTATGAAGGATTTTGCTTGATTCAAAGCTTTTATTTTCACCAAAATAAGAATTATTTCTTCAACTTCATTCCTGAATTGACTTCTAGATAATTTATGTGCAGACTGCAATAAAAAGTGAATGAAGTTTTCTAGCTGTGGAATAGATGTCCTCATGGCAGAATTTTCAAACCAGTTTTCTGGTAGACATGCTGCCACCTGGTTGCACTTTTTAACCACATCTGGCCCCGGTGTGGCATTGAGAAGAGCTTCAGTGTAGTCTTTAAAATAAGCTTCTGGTACTTTTCAGTGTGGATGCTGAGAAAGTTCTGGAGATGGATAGTGGTAACGTTTACACAACAGTCTGAAAGTATTTAATGCCACTAAACCATATACCCAAAGTGGTTAGAATGGTAAGTTTTATGTATATTTTACCACACATTTTTAAAAAAGCTTCTGGTGCTTCTCAAATTTCCTCTTATAGCAAATCATAGAGAAAGACTTGGAAATTTTTATGTTGGTAGAAACGCTCATAATGTTTCTAGTAAGCTTGGGTTTGCTAATTTAAAGTTTATAAACTTGTTTTTAATTTTTTTTTCTGTGCATATGCTTATTCAAAATCATTGTTTCTATTTCATAGATAGCAAATGTGACTAATTTACAAAAGAATTTCAGTAGATTTATCAAAAACATGCATTGATGAAGACACTATAATGTGTTGCCCTCTCAGCAGTCTCTTACTGTGTACTTTTAAGCATCTTGCTTCTTTTAAGTCAGATAAAAATCAGAAGTAATACATGTGAACTGCCTTCTTTAGGGTTATTCTTTTGGCAAATGATCCTTGAACTATAAGATTTCCCAAAAAATGTATATGCTTAACTGTGCTTCAGTATAGGTGATGTATTTATGGTTGTCTTTATGTGATATTTTTATTTCTAGTCAAATGCACCATGTATCATTTTCATTGATGAAATTGATGCTATTACACCCAAAAGAGAAGTTGCTTCAAAAGATATGGAACGAAGAATTGTAGCCCAACTCCTAACCTGCATGGATGGTCAGTTTAAAATAATGAAATCATTTTAAGATAATAAATGTTTTAAAATAGTATAATTAATACATAAAGATATAAAATATTCAAATAGCAAATATCAAATAGTGTAAAAAAAATAGTCATACTGGGCACACCTATAATCCTAACACTTTGGGAGGCTAAAGTAGGAGGATTGCTTGAGCCTAGTAGTTTGAGACCATCCTGGACAACATGGCAAGACCCCACCTCTAAAAATAAATAAATAGAAATAGCACATATTTTGCGTACACAAGAAAATTTGAAGTACATATTTTATGTTTTTGCATTACCAGGTTGTAGGTTACTTCTTCTAATTGATTGACTGATCGATTGATTGATGAGATAGAGTATTGCTCTGTCACCCAGGCTGGAAAGCCGTGACATAATCATATCTCACTGCAGCCTTGACCTCCTGGGCTCAAGTTTTCCTCCCATGTAAGCCTCCCAAGTAGTTGGGACCCCAAGTGTGCATCGCCATGCCTGGCTTTTTTTTTTTTTTGAGACAGAGTCTCATTCCGTCACCCAGGCTGGAGTGCAATGGCATGATCTCACCTCGCTGCAACCTCTGCCTGCTGGGTTCAAGTGGTTCTCCTGCTTCACCTCCCAAGTGGCTGGGATTACAGGTGCATGCCACTACACCTGGCTAATTTTTATATTTTTAGTAGAGACAGGGTTTTGTCATGTTGGCCAGGCTGGTCTCAAACTCCTGGCCTCAGGTGATCCACCTGCCTCAGCCTCCCAAAGTGCCGGAATTACAGGCATGAGCCACTATGCCCAGGATCTTTTTTTTTTAAAAGACAGGATCTCACTATGTTGCCCAGGCTTGTCTCGAATTCCTGGGCTCAAGCAATCTTTCTGCTCAGCCTCCCCAAACTGCTGGGATTCTGTTTTATTTTTATCTAAAATTTTCTTGCCATGTCTCTGAGGCCTGTATTATGAGAAAAGCTTTTATGGCTTCCTGCTGGCTAAAGGACACACTGTATAAACTCCTCATGATTTAATTAGCATCTTACTACCTTCTTGTTACCTGTGAGGGAGAATAACCTCAGACTCCTTGCTGTTCAATCCTGGTTCAGTTGAGAGGAATAATACTTAGGAAAGATAAGATTTAAGCCCCAGTTTTGCCCATTCCTAGAAATGCATCCCTAGGTTAAGCCAGAACAGCTGAAGACTATTTTGTATTCCGCTGCTCTAATTAATTTTATCAGTCTGCTCTGAGACACAGACTCCTGCATCCTCCCAGCCTTCCTGTTGTCCTGCTCACCTTGCCTGGATGTGCCATGCATGCTTGACCCTCTGTGCTTTTACTCATCTCTTTCTTCTACGTAGAATTCCACTAATCTATATATCTGCTTGTTAAAATTCTGTTTACCCTTCAAGCCCTTTCTGAATTGTTACCACCTCCATGGACCCTCCCTTATTCCTCAGTTGGAATTCATCATGTGTTTTCTTACATCTGTTATTACACTTCACAAAATGTGTCTTATGCCATTTCTTTATTTACACACTCGGTGTTTCTCAATAGATTGTGAACTGCTGAGGACAGAGTTTGTATTTTATTTATCCTCCTCACACCTTTTACATATTTGACATTTAATAAATATTGGTTTTATATGTATGTTGCTGTCAAAATCTGTAATACTTTCTCTAGCCATGAAATGATTTCTGAAAGCATTATTGCCCTCAATGTCAAGTGCTTTGTTCACCACTCCCTCTCTGGCTCTTACTAGATCTGAATAATGTGGCTTCTACAGCCCGGGTCCTAGTTATTGGAGCTACTAATCGACCAGACTCATTAGACCCGGCTTTGAGACGTGCTGGAAGGTTTGACCGAGAAATATGCCTAGGTATCCCAGATGAAGCATCCAGGGAAAGGTATATCATAGCATGAAGTTTGTATACCACTAAGACATTTTAACTGAATGCTTTGAAAGTAAGAAATACCATGTAGCCTTTTCTTTCTCTCCCATTTTCTTTCTTTTTGTGCCAGTTAAACTGATTTGAAAAAGGAGAAGCCCACATTAAGAAAACCACTTATGGCTGGGTGCAGTGGCTCACACCTGTAATCCCAGCTCTTTGGGAGGCTGAGGCAGGTGGATCTTGAGGCAGGGAGTTCAAGACCCTTTAAGCCTGTCCAAGATGGTGAAACCCCGTCTGTACTAAAAATTACAAAAATTAGCAGGGCTTGGTGGCATACACCTGCAATCCCAGCTGCTCAGGAGGCTGAGGAAGAGAATTGCTTGAACCGGGAGGCAGAGGTTGCAGTGAGCTGAGATTGCTCCACTGCACTCCAGCCTGGGTGACAGAGTGAGACTCTGTCCCCAAAAAAAAAAGCCATTTATGCCTAGGTGCAGTGGCTCATGCCTGTAGTCCCAACACTTTGGGAGGCCAAGGCAGGAGGATCATTTGAGACCAGGAGTTTGAGCCTGGGCAACATAGTGCTACCCTGTCTCTACAGAAAATAAAATTATAGTCCTACTACTCAGGAGGCTGAAGCACAGGAGGATTGCTTGAGCCCACGAGTTCGAGGCTACAGTAAGCTATGATTATACCACTGCACTCCAACCTGGGTGACAGAGGCAGGCCCCACCTCTGTTAAAAAGAAGAAAACAATTTACTCATCAGTAGGATAATTGTTTTTTCAGAAGTAATAATGGACTTCGGTATCCATACTCATCTGTCTGGTCTGAATTAACAACGGCTTGCTTTCTTTAGTTGGCTGACCAGGTTGGTAGCAGTGTCTGGAGCTATGGAATACAGCAGCGCCATCTGGTCCACATGTAGGTTAAATCTGAGTACTATGGTGTGGACAGTCAGACTTGCAGAAAATAAAAAAAAATCCGAGTACTTTTATTGCATATTGCACTAACCTGCCTGAGACCACAGGCTCTGTTGCCAGTAATGAAATGGCAGCCAGAAATTGAAAGCTGTTTGCGGCAGCACCGGCCTTTCCTAGTAATTGAGCAAATGAGTAATGTCCGTAGAACAAATAAACATCCACCAATAACCCGAAATATAACTACATAAGCAAGACTGTCTACTGCACCGTTGAGGCGGTAGAGTAGAAATCTAGTTAAGAAATGTTCTGAAATATCAGACCGTATACAGTGGCTCACCACCTGTAGTCCTAGCACTTTGGGACGCTGAGGCAGGCGCATCACCTGAAGTTATGAGTTTGAGACCAGCCTGGCGAACATGGCAAAACCTTGTCTAAATCTGCATAGTAGTAAATTGTGTGTGTCTTTTGGAAATAGTTCTTTAGCGAAGTTTTCTTGATTCCCATTATTCAGAGTATCGAAGTGAAAATTTTAAGAAATTGTCAGTAATGTTTATCTGCTTCTATTCTGCTCACTTACATGATTCCAAATGACTTCTATCATTTATTCTTTATTAGCTTGACATTTGAAAATATTGGTGTTCTTTACAAATTTATTAATTTCAAAATACGTTTGCTTGTCCAAGTTAGTTTATAATATCAAAATATGTGAATAAGAATTAACATTCATTGGGCACTCACTATGGATCAGCCACTGTTTCATGTGCTTTACATGTATTCATTTGTAGCAATAACCCCCTGAATAAGTGCTACTATAATACAGATTTACTAAATGAAGAAATTGAAGCACAAAGATCAAGTAACTGGCCCAGATTACAAAGGGTAATAGAGCCGGTGTTCAAACTTTTGCAGTTTGGCTTCAGACCTTTCATCCTGAATATCTTTTTTTTTTTTTTGACGGAGTTTCACTCTTGTTACCCAGGCTGGAGTGCAATGGCGCAATCTCGGCTCACGGCAACCTCCACCTCCTGGGTTCAGGCAATTCTCCTGCCTCAGCCTCCTGAGTAGCTGGGATTACAGGCACACACCACCATGCCCAGCTAATTTTTTGTATTTTTAGTAGAGACGGGGTTTCACCATGTTGACCAGGATGGTCTCGATCTCTTGACCTCATGATCCACCCGCCTTGGCCTCCCAAAGTGCTGGGATTACAGCCTTAAGCCACCACGCCCGACCTATATATATATATTTTTTCCAAATGGAGTCTTGCTCTGTCACCCAGGCTGGAATGCAGTGGCACAGTCTTGGCTCACTGCAACCTCTGCCTCCCGTGTAGCTGGGATTACAAGTGCCCGCCACCATGCCCAGCCAATTTTTGTATGTTTAGTTGAGATGGGGTTTTGCCAGGTTGGCCAGGCTGATCTCAAACTCTTGACCTCAGGTGATCTGCCTGCCTCAGCCTCCCAAAGTGCCGGGATTGTAGCCATGAGCTACCACACCTGACCTCATCCTGAATATCTTTACTGCTTTTAAGTTTTAATTGAGTAGGTCTTATCAGAAATTGTTCAAGGTATTCCTTTAATAACAATTATCTAGAAGTCCAGATTTTTATAGATACCATCTTGCCAGTTAGGTTGAACAAAATTTTTCACTTGTGTAGTACAGGGGATGAACAATAGGTAAAGATAAAGTTGGAGAACAAAATTTTTCGCTTGTGTAGTACAGGGGATGAGCAATAGGTAAAGATAAAGTTGGTGAACAAAATGTTTCACTTGTGTAGTACAGGGGATGAACAATAGGTAAAGATAAAGTTGGTGAACAAAATGTTTCACTTGTGTAGTACAGGGGATGAGCAATAGGTAAAGATAAAGTTGGTGAACAAAATGTTTCACTTGTGTAGTACAGGGGGTGAGCAATAGGTAAAGATAAAGTTGGTGAACAAAATGTTTCACTTGTGTAGTACAGGGGATGAGCAATAGGTAAAGATAAAGTTGGTGAACAAAATGTTTCACTTGTGTAGTACAGGGGATGAGCAATAGGTAAAGATAAAGTTGGAGAACAAAATTTTTCGCTTGTGTAGTACGGGGGGTGAGCAATAGGTAAAGATAAAGTTGGGGAAGTAACTGTCCTAATATAAAATGGGAAAGTATGTGACAAGATCATTTTCAATGATGAAGAGAATGAACGGTTTGTGTCAGTGTGGGGGCTTTTATTTCTGCTAAATATCCATTTAATTGACTCTAAAAGTACCCTCATAAGTTATTTATCTCATTTCCTCTGTAATGTTGTAAATACTTAAAGGCAATTTTTTTTTAAATTCTGTGTATTCCTCACAGCACTTAGGATGGTTCCTTACAAAGCAGATATTTACCATGATCCTTTCTGGAATAAGATGGGACATGTAATAATGACTTAGCATTTGCGGAGTGAATGAACTATTTGATCTTGTGTAGTATCCATTTTAATACCATTGGCAGAGGTGAAGGACTTCAAATAAATATATTTGGTGACTTGTTTTTAGTATTAGATGAGGAATCTGAAATATTTTTCCCTGTCTTTTCTATAGAATACTTCAAACATTGTGCAGAAAACTGAGGCTTCCTCAGGCTTTTGACTTCTGTCACTTAGCACACCTAACTCCAGGCTTTGTTGGTGCTGATCTGATGGCACTGTGCCGAGAGGCAGCAATGTGTGCAGTCAATAGAGTCTTAATGAAGCTACAGGAACAGCAGAAGAAAGATCCGGAAATGGATGATTTGCCATCTAAAGGAGTCCAGGAGGAAAGGCTGGGAACTGAGCCCACTTCTGAAACACAGGTGTTTTCTCTAAAGGCACCTTCAAGTGTCCATTTAATGTTCTTTGTGTTATCTTACGTTGAAGTAAGGGTCAATATAGTTGAGGTTTATTATTTCTTGTTTTATTGGCATTCAATCTATAAGATAATTATCAGTTATACCCACAATGTGTATAATTTCAAAAATGTGAGTTGTTTTATGTTTAGTTTATTCTGAATAAATTTATTTTACAATAATGATTATGAAATTCTGGAATGGTGTTGACAGACTGTGGCCTACCCACCCACCACCTGTTTTTGTAGATTAAAGTTATATTGGAACACAGCCATGTTCATTTGTATACTTGTCTGTTTCTGCTTTCATTTCACGGCAGAATTCACACAGGAGTCTGCAGCAGAGACTGTGGCCCACAAAGTCTACAGTGTTTACAGTCTAGTCCTTTACAGAAAAAGATTGTCAACCCCTGTTTTGGCATTGGCGTTTAATTATATCTCCTGGTTAGCTTTTGGATGGTCTGTTGACACAGCAATATCCAGATCTTAGCTGCAGATAGCTCTGGCGGACAGTCATGTGAATGAGGGGACATTTATCAGTCTAAGATCAATATTAAATTTTTTAGTTTTGTGAGTCATGAAAACTCAATATATATAGCATTTTATAGCTTGCACAGATGGCTTCTGCGTTATATAATTTGATCCCTGTGACCTTATATAAATATCATTACTTTCCCCGTTTTATAATTAATCAAAGGCACTAAGCTTAAGAGAGAGGCTGTAATTTGCCCAAGGCCATACAACCTCTACTTTACAGAGCAGGAGCTTAAACACACATCTTCTGTTCTCAGATAATTTGTTTTTTTCTTTGTCATTTGAAACTGCAATTACTTCCGTAAAATATAGCAAACTCATTTCTTTTATAATATTGCATGGGATATAAAACCATCAGATTTCATTAAAAAATATTGCATATAAATTAATATTTTACAAGTTGAATTAATTGGTTACCTGTTTTTTAGACTTGTCTTTTCATGTTCCCTCACAAAGCAAGAAATCTGCCTCTTAAATTTAAGATTTAATGGTAATAGGAAAGTTGCCTTGCCTCTACATAGTTTATAATCCATCAAGGAACCATATTCATGAATTATACTACCTCTAGCATATCTTTGTTTTAATTTCATCAGAATTCAGCTGATGAATTTCATTGAATATTTATAAATGAAACATGGGAAATATCATGGTTGCTGAAATAAGTATTTGCCAACTGCTTATATTTGCTATGCTTACCCCTAAAAATAGTATCTAGAAATCATTCTTATATATTTAATTATAATTATAATTGGTGTATCTTTACTTGATCAGAGCATATGATCCTTTAGAGTAAAATGAACATGTCTCATGTCAGAGAGAAAATTATTGAAATACGTAGAAGTTCAGGATAGATTGCAGAAATACTGCAGTAATAATTTTTTCAAGTAGAAAATGTAACTTTTCAATAACTGTTGTGGTGGTTTTTTATTTTTTTCCCCCTCAATTGTTCCCTTCAAGGATGAATTACAAAGGCTGCTGGGGTTGCTAAGAGACCAAGATCCCCTCTCAGAGGAGCAGATGCAAGGACTGTGCATTGAACTGAATGATTTCATTGTTGCTCTATCCTCAGTCCAACCCTCTGCCAAAAGGGAAGGCTTTGTCACTGTCCCTAATGTGACATGGGCAGATATTGGTGCCCTGGAAGACATTAGAGAGGAGCTCACCATGGCAATATTGGTAGGTATATCAGCTGCCAAATATTACTGGCATGTCATGGATTAAGGACCAGAGATAAAGCTCCGTGCATGTGTACTAGGTTCTGTGTCTAAACTGACTTGAATATAACACTTTTTTCAAGTGCCCCCCACAATGGTTTTTCTTTTGAGATCCAGTTTATTTGTTCATTTTTTAAATTGATGTATCATAGTTGTAAATATTTTGGGGGTGCATATGGTATTTCGATACATGTATTAAATGGGTAACGATGAAGTCAGAGTAATTGGGATATTTGTCACCTCAAATGTTTATGTTTTCTTTGTGTTGGGAACATTACACTTTTTTCCTTATAGCTATTTTGAAATATACTTTTTTCTTCTAGCTATTTTGAAATATGCTTTTTTCTTTTAACTGTTTTGAAATATTATTTCCCTACTGTGCTATGAAATACCAGAACTTACTGCTCCTACCTAACAACCTAACACCAAACTCGTGTGTGTGTGTTATTATTTTTTTTCTGAGAAGAAGTCTCACACTGTCGCCAGGTTGGAGTGCAGTGTGTGTGTGTGTGTGTGTGTGTGTATTATTTTTTTTTTTGAGAAGTCTCACACTGTCGCCAGGTTGGAGTGCAGTGTGTGTGTGTGTGTGTGTGTGTGTGTGTGTGTATTATTATTTTTTTTTGAGAAGAAGTCTCACACTGTCGCCAGGTTGGAGTGCAGTGGTGCCATCTCGGCTCAGTACAGCCTTCACCTCCTAGGTTCAAGCAATTCCCTGCCTCAGCCTCTCGAGTAACTGGGACTACAGGCACGTGCTACCATGCTCCACTAATTTTTTTTTATATTTTAGTAAAGACGGGGTTTCACCATGATGGCCAGGATGGTCTTGATCTTCTGACCTCATGATCCACCTGCCTTGGCTTCCCAAAGTGCTGGGATTACAGGCGTGAGCCATCGTGCTCAGCCTGTGTTTTTTTAACCCTTTAACCAACTTTTCTTTATCATACTCCTTCCTCCCTGCTTTCCGTTCCCAGCCTCTGGTAACTATCAATCTGCTCTCCATCTCCATGAGGTCCACTTTATTGACTCCCGTTATGAGTAAGAATGTGCAATATTTGCCTTTCTGTGCCTGGTTTATTTCAGTAACATAATGACCTCTAGTTCCATCCATGTTGCCGCAAATGACAGGATTTCATTCATTTTTGTGGCTGAATAATATTTCATTGAGACCTATTTTATGCTGATCCTTTCGGTTGTGCTTTATTTCTATAGCAGTGAGTTTAAACAGCAACAAAAAACTTATGCTTTCAATCAAGACCAAATTGTTTGACAAAGACTTTCTGAACCTGATAATACTCGTATGGGTCAAGGCAGTTTTAATGCACATGAAACTTTGGATTAATTTTTATTTACTTTTTTTTGGGTGGGGGGAGGCAGAGTCTCGCTGTGTCACCGAGGCTGGAGTGCAGTGGCACCATCTTGGCTCACTGCAACCTCTGCCTCCCAGGTTCAAGCGATTCTCCTGCCTCAGCCTCCCAAGTAGCTGGGATTACAGGTGCACACTGCCACGCTCAGCTAATTTTTTGTATTAGTAGAGATGGGGTATCACCATGTTGCCCAGTCTGGTCTCAAACTCCTGAGCTCAGGCAGTCTGCCCAACTCAGCATCCCAAAGTGCTAGGATTACAGGCCTGAGCCACCATGCCTGGCCAATTTTTACTTACTTTACTTTTCTACTAATCATTCATGGTTCATTAATTGAAATATGATGGATTTAGAGGTATGCACTACTGAAAGAAAAAATACTCTGGAATCACAGTGAACAGGTATTTGGCTTTTAACTATGCGAAAGTTACTGCTGCATCTCATTTCTTAGAGACCACTGCCTAAACATTTTATAACATATCAATTTAAATGGTCTTCTAAAAAATCTTTGTTGAAATATTATATCGTTTTGTCTAAACTGTTCTTAGATTTTATGTTTAAGTATAAATTCCTCAAGCGCAAGAACTTTTCTTTTTATCACCGCTGAGCATGAACAGGTAAACCAGGTACTGTTCACATCTTCAGGCTTCATAGTCGTGTTGAAAATATGTCTGAGAGGCCGTGTGCAGTGGCTCATGCCTGTAATCCCAGCACTTTGGGAGGCTGAGGCAAGTGGATCACCTGAGGTCAGGAGTCTGAGACTAGCCTGGCCAACATGGTGAAACCCTGTCTCTACCAAAAATACAAAAATCAGCGGGGCATGGTGGCATGTGCCAGTAGTCTACTTACTCAGGACACTGAGATGGGAGCTTTGCTTGAACCCAGGAGGCAGAAGTTTCAGTGAGCTGAGATAGCACCACTGTACTCCAGCCTGGGTGACAGAAGGAGACTAAAAAAAAAAAAGAGAAAATACATATCTAGAGATACTATGAACCTGCAGTAAAAAGTGGACATGTAGTGGATTGCCATATCTGTTCTGCTGTCATTCTTTCCAGGCACCAGTACGCAACCCAGACCAGTTCAAAGCTCTTGGATTGGTGACTCCAGCTGGGGTCCTCCTTGCTGGTCCTCCTGGCTGTGGGAAGACTCTGCTGGCGAAGGTATGACATAAGTTCAATTGCATGTAATTTGTTACTGTCAGATAGGTTAATTTGAATTTAACTTTAAATATTACAGTGAGATAAATCTTATGCATGATTTTTAATAGAAGTTCATTTTAGCAAAAGTGACAACTTTCTTCATGAAAGTTTCCTACTTTTTTAAATTACAAAGGCACATGCTTGAAAAATGTTTAGATTGGCCGGGCGCAGTGGCTCAGGCCTGTATTCCCAGCACTTTAGGAGGCCAACGAGGGCAGATCATGAGGTCAGGAGATCTAGACCATCCTGGCTAACATAGTGAAACCCGGTCTCTACAGAAACACAAAAAATTAGCTGGGAATGGTGGTGCACCTATAGTCCCAGCTACTCGGGAGGCTGAGGCAGGAGAACTGCTTGAACCTGGGAGGTGGAGGTTGCAGTGAGCCAAGACAGTGCCATTGTACTCCAGCCTGGGCGACAGAGCAAGACTGTCTCAAAAAAAAAAAAAGAAAGAAAGAAAAATGTTTAGATCAACCATAATCCCATCAATTTTAACAGCAGTTATACTTTCTGTGTATTATATTTTGGCATTTTAGTGAGTAGTATTCCATAGTTTTAGTTCTTACCTGACTTGGTTTCCTGCTTTGGTATTTTTATTTTTCACAACTTAAATATTTTCCTCTATATTTCTTATAATTATTTTCTAAAATTGTTTTTTTATAATAGGAAATAATAATAAGCAAAAAGGAAAAGTGTCGTATATAATTCTCTCACTACTACCTGCTACTAACCATTGTCTCATTTCATTGTCAATCTCTCAAATATTTTTCTGTGTATAGATATCAAAGTAATATCTAACTTTTACATGCATTTTTACAAATATAAGCTTTTTAGACATATTTTTCTCACTTCGCTATATTTCCTGAACATCTTCACATGTCAGTAGATATTGATACATATCAATATTTTTTTCTACATATCAATATTTTTAATGCCTGCATAATACTCTACCAAAAAGTCAGATGTTCTGTAATTAATGGAAATGATTCCATATTGAAACAACAGTACTCTAAATGGTTTTACACTTACATTTTTGTACCTTGACTAATAATTATATTAGAATGCATTTCTAAATAATTTTCCAGTCAAAGGAATGTATGCTTTTTTTTAAATTTTTTAATTTTATTTTTTATTGCATTTTAGGTTTTGGGGTACATGTGCAGAGCATGCAATACAGTTGCATAGGTACACACATGGCAGTGTGTTTTGTTTGCTTTCTCCCCTTCACCCACATTTGGCATTTCTCCCCAGGCTATCCCTCCCCAGCTCCCCAACCCACTGGCCCTCCCCTTTTCCCCCCAATAGACCCCAGTGTTTAGTACTCCCCTTTCTGTGTCCATGTGTTCTCATTTTTCATCACCCGCCTATGAGTGAGAATATGCGGTGTTTCATTTTCTGTTCTTGTGTCAGTTTGCTGAGAATGATGTTCTCCAGATTCATCCATGTCCCTACAAACGACACAAACTCATCATTTCTGATTGCTGCATAATATTCCATGGTGTATATGTGCCACATTTTTCCAATCCAGTCTATTATCAATGGGCATTTGGGTTGATTCCAGGTCTTTGCTATTGTAAACAGTGCTGCAATGAACATTCGTGCGCATGTGTCCTTATAGTAGAACGATTTATAGTCCTTTGGATGTATACCCAGTAATGGGATTGCTGGGTCAAATGGAATTTCTATTTCTAAGTCCTTGAGGAATCGCCACACTGTCTTCCACAATGGTTGGACTAATTTACACTCCCACCAACAGTGTAAAAGTGGGCGAAGGGCCGGAATGTATGTTTTTAAAACTTTTGAGCCATATAATTAAAGTGCCTTCGTAAAGGTTTTCACCTTTGTATAAATAGGGTATGAGTATCCATTTTTCCCACACCTAAACTAGTGATGGCATGAAAGTGACCTTTAATAGTGGACAATTTAATAGGTAAAAATGCCAGCTTACAGTTTAAGTCGCATTTTCAATCTTACTGGTGTTTTTTTGGCCGGGCGTGTGGTAGCTCATGTCTGTAATTCCAGTGCTTTGGGAGGCGGAGGCAGCGGATCACTTGAGCACAGGATTTTGAGACCAGCCTGGGCAACATGGTGAAACCCTGGTCTGTACTAAAGTAAAGTACAAAAATTAGCCGGGTGTGGTGGTGCAAGCCTGTAATCCCAGCTACTCGGGAGGCTGAGGCACAGGAATTGCTTGACCTCAGGAGGTAGAGGTTGCAGTGAGCCAAGATTACACCACTGCACACCAGCCTGATTGACAGAGTAAGACTCTGTCTCAAAAAAAAAATGTTTAGGCTGGGCACAGTGGCTCACGCCTATAATCCCAGCACTTAGGGAGGCCAAGGCAGGGAGATCACAAGGTCAGGAGATCAAGGCCATCCTGGGCAACATGGTGAAACCTTGTCTCTACTAAAAATGCAAAAATTAGCTGGGTGTGGTAGCGGTTGCCTGTCATCCCAGCTATCTGGGAAACTGAGACAGGAGAATCACTTGAATCCGAAAGGCTGAGGTTGCAGGGAGCTGAGATAGCACCACTGCACTCCAGCCTGGTAACTCTGTCTAAAAAAAAAAAAAAAAAAAAAAGAAAGTTTATTTTTCTTGTGAGTTGTCTATTCATATCCTTTCCTGTTTTTCTAATGACATACATGTGATTTTCTTTCTTGTTTACACTCACTTTATATATTAAGATTTGTTATTTATAAATGTTGGTCAGTTTATATTGAGTATTTAATTTTATTACCATGTTTGACACCTTGAGCTTTTTTTTTGTTTTATTTTTATGTGGGCCAATTTCTGTCTTTTTGTGATTTTTTTTTTTTTTTTAAGCCTACAGCACCTGGTATTCCCAGGCAGTCTCCATCCAAGAACTAACCAGGCCTGACCCTGCTTTGCTTCCGAGATTCGATGCACTCAGGGTGGTGTGGCCATAGACTCTTTTTGTGTTTTTTTTCCCCCCATTGGAATCACGCTTATTAGAACTCTCTTCCCTAAGAGTAAAGTATGTTATCCATCATTTTTTTCCTTCTTTTTTTTTTAATCCGGTCTGAAACATCCTGTTACAGCTTATCCATCATTTTTAATGTCTGTATAATATTATATTCATAAGTGCTTAATCCTTAACTTCTCAAAATATTTTTGATTACTTCTAAGAAATTAAAATTAATAACATTTTTAACAAGTACCACAGCAACCAAATTGTAACTACTCAGTAAATGTCAAATATCCATAGTGCTATGTGTAAAACTTACTGGGCGCAGTGGCTCACGCCTGTAAGCCCAGCACTTTGGGAGTCCGAGGCAGGTGGATCATGAGGTCAAGAGATTGAAACCATCCTGATCAACATGGTGAAACCCCGTCTCTACTAAATATACAAAAAATTAGCTGGGCATGGTGGCGTGTGCCTGTGATCCCAGCTACTCAGGAGGCTGAGGCAGGAGAATTGCCTGAACCCAGGAGGTGGAGGTTGCGATGAGCCGAGATTGGGCCATTGCACTCCAGCCTGGGTAACAAGAGCGAAACTCCATCTCAAAAAAATAAAACAAAACTTACTTTTATTTATATTACTAGTTTTCCTTGTTTAATGCTTTCAGTACTCTTACAAGGCATTGATTTCAGGCAGCTGGGTACGGAGGTAGGAGAGAACAACATAGTCATTGATCTACATTTTTTTCACAATAGTTTTGGAAAGCTATAGCCAGAAAGAAGGTTCAGCATGCTGGTGTGTGAATTCTCCAGGTCAGTGCAGCTCGCTTTCATGTGTGTCTTAGAGTGTTTATTAATTAGTTACATCTGCCTTTGAGTAGTCCTGTTCACAGCAGAAAGGAGGTAGCTTGGATAACTTGAAAGCATATATAGTACTAAAACATCATAGATCCATATTTCTCCTCTTCTCCCGCTACTAACTGCCAACAATTGAGGACCACTCTGTTGAGTCAGATTTCTTTTATCTGATCTGTGGGAGCAGGGACTCTTACCTAGGACTCCATGGATGGACTTCACAGTTTCACTGGATCTATGAGCCCAGGCAGTGTATTGTGTATATGTGTATTGTTTCTGGGGAAGAGTGTTCACAACAACTTTTCCAGGTTCTCCAAGGGGCGCAAGACTACATGCCCAAGAATCCAGAAGTAGAAATGTCCTTGAATGGCAGGTGCGAGGTATGACCTAGAGTAAAGTTAAGGGACAACTTGTAGGTCAGAACCTAGAGACCTAGAGTTGCATATAAAATTAGGTATTTGGCTGATCTTGATTGTTTTGTTTACTCAGGTAGAAATCATTTACTCATCTAGAACTAGTATATAGCATGGAAACAGAGCTCGTGACACTAAGCACAAGATTCTTTGCCAGAAATTGAAGTGCGAGGGATAAATTAGTGAACAAGATACATACTGTAATGGAATTTAGTATCTGCAAGAGGCCAGCAGTAAATAAGTAAAAGTAAAACAATAAAATTGGTAAGAGTGCGGTGACTCACACCTGTAATCCTAGCACTTTGGGAAGCTGAGGCTGGCGGATCACCTGAGGTCAGGAGTTTGAAACCAGCCTGGCCAACATGGTGAAACCCCATCTTTACTAAAAATATAAAAAGTAGCTGGGCATGGTGGCTCATGCCTGTGATCCCAGCTACTAGGGAGGCTGAGGCAGGAGAATAGCTTGAACTGGGACCTGGGAGGCAGAGGTTGTAGTGAGCGGAGCTCATGCCATTTGCGGTTTTGAAAGAATCTTCTGACTGTTTGTTATATGGAAAATGGATTGGAAGAAAGCAAGAGTGAAAGGAGACCAGAGGCTGGGGCACGGTGGCTCATGCCTGTAATGCCAGCACTTTGAGAGGCCAAGATGGGCAGATGACTGAGCTTAGGAGTTCAAGACCAGCTTGAGCAACATGGCAAAATTTCATCACTACAAAGAATACAAATATCAGCTGGGCATGGTGGTGTGCACCTGTAGTCCCAGCAACTTGGGAGGTTGAGCTGGGAGGATTGCTTGAGCCTGGGAGGTAGAGGTTGGGGCTTGGAGAGGGTTGGGATAGTAAGAATCAGGAGTCCAGTTTTGGAAGTGATAGGTTTGAAATGCTTGTGCAATCCAAGTGGTGATGCTGTGGAATAAGTGGAACAGATCGGGAGCTCAGATACCAGGTTCTAATTAGGAGCAGGAAAGAACTCTTCCCTGATTATTTTGAAGTTCTGATTGATTTTATTCAGGTTTCACCTCTGCATTCAGATTATAATTCTTAGACTCTTCTGCATATACAACTATACAGACTGATACTGATGTCTTTAATTTTTCATTTGTAAACGAATGAATGATCACTTTCATCCCAGGAGGTATTTCGCTGGAATGCCAAACTAGGGCTATAAATGTGTTTACATAAGCATGTTTATGTAAACAAATGTTCACATAAATATTTGTCATTTCCATTTGATTTATAGCCTTAGTAATTCTTAGAAAGTCATAGGGCTCAACCTGGGCAATGTGACAAAACCCTGCCTCTACCAAAAAAATACAAAAATTAGCTGAGTGCGGTGGCATCCTGTAGTCCTGGCTCCTCGGAAGGCTGAGGTGAGAAGATTGCCTGAACCTGGGAGGCTCAGACTGCAGTGTGCTGTGACCTCACTACTGCACTCCAGCCGGGGAAACGGCAAGACTCCATCTAAAAAAAAAAAAAAAAAAATTAAACTTGAAATTTAAAACAAAAGTTGTAGGTTAACATTTCCTTTGATTTTCCCTTTATCCATTCCCCCTTTCCCATTTATTTGTCTTTTTTCCTTTTTTTGAGACAGTTTTGCTCTGTCGCCCAGGTTGGAGTGCAGTGGTGCAGTCTGGGCTCACTGCAACCTCTGCCTCCTGGGTACAAGCAGTTCTTCTGTCTCAGCCTCCCAAGCAGCTGAGACTGTAGGCTCACACCACCACACCCAGCTAGTTTTTGTATTTTTAAAATTTTTGTATTTTTAGTAGAGACGGGGTTTTACCACATTGGTCAGGCTGGTCTCAAACCCCTGACCTCAGATGATCCACTCACCTCAGCCTCCCAAAGTGTTTGGATTATAGGCGTGAGCCACTAATAAGAAAGAGGTAACTATTAATATAAAAAGGGAGACACAGACTTAAGACCAGAAAAGGTCCTTGCATTGTCACACATCATTATTACTATTATCTTATTGTGTAATTGCCTTATTTGTGTCTTGTTGTTTCCTCTTGCTAGGCTGTTGCAAATGAGTCTGGACTAAATTTTATATCTGTCAAGGGCCCCGAATTATTAAACATGGTAAGTTATTGAGCATGAGACATTAATTTAGATTAGAAAGAATAATGGTCATGCAAATTATGGGGTAAAATGTTCTCAGATCTTTGAGCAATTGTAGTATTTTGGTATTTAAATCAGTGCTGTAGGAGTGAGGAGGTTGAGTTTTGCTCTCCTCTCCTACTTTGTGTGCATAAATGCTTTCTCAATTAAGTCTATTAACTTCTGAGCTTTTCCCACAACTAGAAGCAATAGAGCCAAGATTCAACCTGGACTGTCTGACTCCTGATCCACTTTTTGCCCTGTTGCTGTGTTGTTGTGTGGCTCCTATGAGTTCTGTATTAACAAATAAAAATAATTCTGGAGATAGAAGTCACTCAAGTGCTGTATCTTCCTTCTGCATTTAAGCAATTTATACCCAATTTAAGACACTGAATTTCTTATTTCTTGTTCCTCTCTATGAAATGTAAAAAAGGCCATTCTATGAAATATTCCAACAAAGAAGAAATGAGGGTAACATTTGTTTTAGAAGGTTTTAAAATTTATCTCTACCCCAATGTTTAAATCTTTCCTATTGTGTGTTACTTTCTCCCTAAAATAAGAGAGTTATACGTAAGTATGTCCTACAGGCTTTTTACCTACCTCTTAACTTTTTTTTACTTCATTTTGACTTTCTAGCAGAGGTGGAATTAGATATGAACCTTGAAGCAAAGGGCATTGGTAGGAACTGGGATTGGAAAAGAAGATCATAACCAGAAATTGAAGGGCCTTTATACCAAGCTCGAGTTTGAATGTTAACTTCAAAATATCACAGAGCTAATAGAGGCTTTAAAGCAAGAGTGTAACATATTTTTAAAGATTGCAATTAATAAAAATTTTATTATGAAATATTTCCACATATAAGGAATTACAACATGTAATATAATATACTCCATGTATCTACCACCCAGCTTAAAAAAAATAAATACACTTAAAGCTTCTTGCAAACCCTCCCTCGTGATGTTCTCTATTCTCTCTCCCATGGAACTTACTACAAGGCTGAATTTGGTGGTTATTAGTTCCATGCACTTTACTGTCTATGTTTATCCCTAAACAATATATAGTATTATTTTATATGTTTCAAAAGTATGAGGCCAGGCAAAGTGACTGACACCTGTAATCCCCAGCAGTTTGGGAGGTCGATGAAGGAGGATCACTTGAGGTCAGGAGTTTAAGACAGACCAATATAACAAGACCCTGTATCTGCCAAAAAAAAAATTCTATGCCGGGCTCGGTGGCTCATGCCTGTAATCCCAGCACTTTGGGAGACTGAAGGGGGCGGATCTCGAGGTCAAGAGATCGAGACCATCCTGGCC
Organism: Callithrix jacchus; assembly: GCF_049354715.1. NCBI lineage: Eukaryota > Metazoa > Chordata > Mammalia > Primates > Cebidae > Callithrix > Callithrix jacchus. Next base: position 4,701,235 of record NC_133520.1, read on the forward strand.
AACATGGTGAAACCCCATCTCTACTAAAAATACAAAAATTAGCTGGGTGTGGTGGCGCACGCCTGTGGTTCCGGCTACTCGGGAGGCTGAGGCGGAAGAATCGATTGAACCCAGGGGGTGGGGTGGAGGTTGCAATGAGATTGCGCCACTGCACTCCACCCTGGTGACAGAGCAAGACTCCATCTCAAAAAAAAAATTTTTAACATAATTTTTTTAAAATATGAGGTTTATGAGATAATTGGAAATGTTAGTGCTTACTGGATGTTTGATATTAAAGAAATACTAATTTTTAAGTGTGATAATGACATTAAAATCATTATATTTTAGAGATGCTAAAATATTTACAAATAAAATAGAACACCTAGGATTTTCCTCAATAAAACAAGGGAAAAAAAGTGGATAGGAATATAGATGAAGCAAGTTTGGTCATGAATTGAGTTGATAATAATTGAAGATCAGCGATGGGTACATTTGAGGTTTATGACTTACATCTACTTTAGTTATAAGCTTGGAACTCTCCTTATAAACTCCCCATAGTATGAAATTAGCTGGATGTGGTGGTGTGTGCCTGTAATCCCAGCTACTCAGGAGGCTGAGGCTGAAGAATCACTTGAACTTGGGAGGTGGAGGTTACAGTGAGCGGAGATCACACCACTGCACCCCAGCCTGGGCGACAGAGTGAGACTCCATCTCAAAAAAAAAAAAAAAAAAAATAGATGATCTAATGAGGAATATGGGCATCTTGGGATTGGGAAATTAGTTCACTCTAGGACATTTTAGATTAAACAGCCATCTGGAGATGTCCAGCAGGCGAAAGGACATGTGAATCTGAAGCTCTGAAGAGATGTGGGAGTCAGTATCATCTTAAGTGGTACCTAAAACCATGGGAATGGGTTCAGTCTGGTAGGATGTTTATTAAGTAAAAGAACAATTACATTAGGGCCTCTGACAGAACCCTGGAAGATTCCAACAAGGGATAAAGAAGCAAGATCTAGCAAAAGAGACTGAAAGTGATTGGTCATTAGATGGAGGACACCCCGGACTTTCTAAGCCTGAAAACCATGGGAAGATGAGTTTTCAACCTTGTCAGTGTGACCAGTATAAAAGATATTGAGAGTGGGACTTGGGATTTGGTAATTAGAAGGTCATTGGTGGTTGTAGGGAATATATATATATATATATATATTTTTTTTTTTTTTTAAGGCGGAGTTTCGCTCTTGTTACCCAGGCTGGAGTGCAATGGCACGATCTCGGCTCACCGCAACCTCCGCCTCCTGGGTTCAAGCAATTCTCCTGCCTCAGCCTCCTGAGTAGCTGGGATTACAGGCACGTGCCACCGTGCCCAGCTAATTTTTTGTATTTTTAGTACAAAAAATACAGGGTTTCACCATGTTGACCAGGATGGTCTCAATCTCTTGACCTCGTGATCCACCCGCCTCGGCCTCCCAAAGTGCTGGGATTACAGGCTTGAGCCACCGCGCCCGCTCAGGAAAATATGTTTAATGATGTTTGCAAAAACCAGACTAAAATGATTGAAAATTTGATGGCCAGTAAAGATTTTGAGATAATAAATATAGGATCTTTACTTGAAATTTTGTATGTTTCAAATAAAGGCCAAGATAGGCTTTTCTTTTATTTACTTATTTTTAATCACTGTTGCCTTGTTAAGATTAAATAGGTTTTAATCTGTCCTGTTGAAACTTTAGGTTTGCCTTTCCCTAAATTAAATGTCCTTTTACCTAGCTGCCTTGGTTTGCCATTTCCGAAGTCACTTTGCCAACGGTATTGATTGTTGTCTTCTGTTCCTATCTGAAACTTTGTCTCCCAGCCCCCGATATCCTTTCTTTTACAAGAGTACTGAATATTTTGCTTCAGCATTACAAATATGGTTTTTGTTGAATTAGATTTTCCAGGAAAGTCGACTATATTTTTACACCGTTTATTATATTTGTACACTGTGTGCTATATTTGTACACTGTGCAGGATGTTATGAGAGAAAAATCTGAATAGTACTTCTGCTTTCCAAGGGCTTTGTAACATAATAAGTGAAGTAGAAGAGTTCAAATGTCATTATAGTACAGAGTACTTTAAGAGCAAAGAGGAGAGTAATGGTTAGAATGATTAATGAGGATCTTTCAGAATGCAAGAAGAAATGTTTGGAGGTAGGATGGAAAGCAGTTCGAGTCAGGGAAGCAGAATGAGCAGAAGTTCAAAGAAAAGTGCCAAAAGGATATGAGGGAAGGAAAGCTCTAGTCAGATGGAAAAATAACACTTCAATCACTGTCATCTGTGGTGTATTATTTGCCTTGATTATTTGTTGTGGCCATATACTCATTAAATAGCATAGGCGATATGAAATAGTTGGCACTGTAGGCCAGGCGCGGTGGCTCATGCCTGTAATCCCAGCACTTTGGGAGACTGACGGGGGTAGATTATTTGAGGTCAGGAGTTAGAGACCAGCCTGACCAACAAGGTGAAACCCCATCTCTAGTAAAAATGCAAAAATTAGCCAGGTGGTAGTGGCGGCACGCCTGCAATCCCAGCTGCTCGGGAGGCTTACTTAACTTACTTAGTCCTAATGTTACAGTTGCTTGTGAATTGCTGTATTTCTTGACTGATCTTAATGTTTTATATTTTGTTTAGATTTCAACACAGAGTAAGCCATTATGAAACCTGTTAAATGCCTAGTTGGCTCACTTTGCCTCCTCTGATGCTGTATGACAAAATAGCTCCTCCTTTATTTAGTAAGATGACTTGCGTAGAAATAACAACAAAACAGTAATTTGACTTGTGTGCATGGAAAGTACTATTGAATAATGACAATTACTGCTGGATATTTTATATGCACAAGGCTTGCAAGGTTAGTTCTATAGCCAAAAGAACTGGCAAAAAAAAAAAAGTTTAGTTCTAAAATACAGTTGAAATTTGGTGATTTTTTTTTTTTTAGCTAGAGAAGACCTTACATTTCACTTAAGTCTTCATTTTATGAATAAGGAAATTTATAATAGGCTTAAATAGTAGCCAATTTTATTGCGTTGAACTATGACACAGATAACTAATTTTATGTCACTTAAAACTAGTTTTACTGTCATTAGACGCAAACCCCAAATTTTGAACTGTTGACATTTTATTTACTTCCTATGTACGTTTAGTACGTTGGTGAGAGTGAACGTGCTGTGCGACAAATTTTTCAGCGAGCCAAGAACTCAGCACCCTGTGTGATATTCTTTGATGAAGTGGATGCTTTATGTCCTCGAAGATCAGACCGAGAGGTAAGTATCATGGATTAGTGGTTTACAGATTCTTTTAGCACAATAAACCTTTTCTAAGTTCCAAGCCACGTATTTCTTGCATCCCTTGGGAACACTGAGACACCTAATGAAGACAGCTGGTAATTTGAAATCACTGCTTAGAGATAGCAGTTGTCTAAAAAAATATCCATTTTTTTTCCTGTATATTATTTTGGTTGCACAATCTATAAGGTCATCCTAATTTACACAAATGAGTAGGTGAGTATGGAAATGATGTTAGTTTTAAACAGCTTGCCTTATTTATAATCTTGTAACCCTACAATATTCTCGGGTTAAATGGGTTCATGAGACAAGAAAAAATACAATTTAAGTCATCATGCACTCAAAATCGGGTCAGGTTATTAACGTTAAGACCCAATACCTTTTCAGTTAAAGTGAGGACATTAAAATGAAGGAGATTAAAAAAAAGAGCCAACACCCGTTAAGATATAAAATTGATCTGCCTTGAATACCACTTGAGTCAGCCACACTGAGTCACAGTCCTTAGAGATTTCAGTACAGAGTACCAGAAACAGTTATTAGGAGTTCCATTATATAAGAATTTGAAGCTTAGTGAAGCATAGCATAAACTCTGTGTGTGTGTGTATGTGTGTGTGCGCGCGCGCACGTGTGTAAACCTTTTTGAAGGAGATAGCAACTATTTTTTTATTAGTACATTTCTTGTAAGATGACTGAGGGAGTGGTTACATTTCTGAAACCTAGGAAATAAATCTTGTGTGATTTACTTTCAAATAGTTGTGTAGTGTGTGTGTGTGTGTGTTTTCTTAGGTCTTAAAACATTTATTACCTGCCTCATTTTGCTAAAAATCTTCAAAATATTTAAAAGTCACAAAAACAAAAGCTGACTGATATAAATAAATACATAAGTAAACGTGACTCACAATGTAGTGGTTTGTTTCCTCATCCAGTGGTTATTGATACCGTCACAGGAAATTCTTATTACAGGCTTATCTTTGATAGTGATGTCAGTGACTGAGTCAGACACCCTTCCCAGGTTCCCCAGTCATATTCCAAAGGCTACTGTGGGCTATAGAGCAGAACACGGCACTTTCATATCTGTTTAGGGCACGACATGCTCTGGATTTTGTTCCTTTCCTTTTTATTCCTGTCTCTTCTGCCATGAATAAACCCTTTATTTGTCCACAGCCCCTTCATTGGTTTGCAGCTCTTTACTGTCAGCTGGTAAATCTAAATTTGGAGAGGTTCGTTGTTAACTGTTGCCCTCAAAGAAGTCTATAGCCATATGAAGTACATGTCTCACTTCTGCTTTCTCTCTCTTTTTATTTTTAGGAATAAAGAGTGGCTACTCCACAGGCAGAGCAGCCTTATCTGTTTCTTGAATGTCTACTGTCATACATTTTTTTTTTTTTGAGACAGAATCTTGCTCTGTCATCCAGGCTAGAGTGCAGTGGTGCTATCTCAGCTCACTGCAACCTCTGCTCCCAGGTTCAAGCAATTTTCCTGCCTCAGCCTCCTGAGTAGCTGGGATTACAGGCTCCTGTCACCACGCCCAGCTAATATTTGTATTTTCAGTACAAATGGGGTTTCACCATGTTGCCAGGCTAGTCTTGAACACCTGGTCTCATGTGATCCACTGGCCTTGGCCTCCCAAAGTGCTGGGATTACATGCTTGAGCTGCCATGCCCACCCTATTGCCATACATTTCTATACTCTGTTATATATGCTTTTCCTTTCTTTTTTCTTTCCTTCTTTTCTTTTCTTTTTTTTTTCTTCTTTCTTTCGGTCTTGCTCTATCACCCAGGCTGGAGTGCCATGGTGTGATTTTGGCTCACTGCAGCCTCTGCCTCCCAGGTTCAGATGATTCTCCTGTCTCCGTCTTCGAAGTAGCTGGGACTACAGGCGTTTGCCACCACACCTGGCTAATTTTGTATTTTAGTAGAGACAGGGTTTCACCATGTTGGCTAGGCTGATCTCGAACTCCTGACCTCAGGTGATCCATCCACCTCGGCCTCCCAAAGTTCTGGGATTACAGGCGTGAGCCACTCCGCCCGGCTATGGTTTGGTTTAATAACATTTTCACCTAAAGCAGAATCTTTTTTTTTTTTTTTTTTTTTTTTTTGCCTGTGCCTTGCCGGCCCTGGGACAGGCATGGCCGCCCGCTGCCCATCTCCTGGGTCGCCGAGGACTGCTCTACCCCTCCATTCTGGCCACCAGAAGCAGAAGAGCTCAGGGCAGGCAAAGCTCGAGGGGACCTAAAGCAAATTCTAAAAACATTTTATTTACATTTGTTTTTACTTATTTGTTTGTTTATTTTTGGAACAGTCTCACTCTGTCACCCAGGCTGGAGTGCAGACGTGTAATCTCAGTTCTCTGCAACCTCTGCCTCTGGGTTCAAGCAATTCTCATGCCTCAGCCTCCTGAGTCCCAGCTACTACAGGCTCACGTCACCACACCCAGCTGATTTTTTGTATATTTTTTTAGTAGAGACAGGGTTTCACCATGTTGGAAAGGTTAGTCTTGAACTTCTAAACTCAGGTGATCCTCCTGCCTCAGCCTTCCAAAGTGCTAGGATTACAGGCATGAGCCACCACGCCTCACCTCTAAAAACATTTTAAATTTGAATGTATTCTGTTTTAATTACACTAGTTATACATGAATACATGCTTGTGAAAAATTCAAATAAAGCACAAATATAAAGAGAGTACATTTCTTTACATTCTCCTCCATATTACTCTTGGAGGTTATTATGTGACTGCCGATAGTTTATCACTTAGTACGTATCATTCTAGAACTTATTCCACAAACATAAAAACGTGTAGAGTTGACACTTCTGCTTTGTTGCTGCTGCTGTTGTTTGAGACAGGACCTTACCCTGTTGCCCAGGCTGGAGTGCAGTGGTGTGATCGTAGCTCACTGCCTGCTGCCTTGAGCTCCTGGGCTCAAGCGGTGATCCCTCCTCAGCTGCCTGAGTAGCTAGGAGTGCAGGTGTTTTTGTTTTTAGAGACGGGATCTTACTACATTGCCCAGGCGTGTCTTGAACTTCTGGCCTCAATTGATCTTCCTGCCTCAGCCTCCTGAAGTGCTGGGATTGCACCACGCCTGGACCTAGGCTTTTGTTTTTTATATAAATGTAGTCATTCTGTCTTGATGACTTTCTCATTTACGGAATAACTTAAAACAATATATTGTATAATCCTGTCTGGATACAGCAGAGTTTACTTAGTAATTCTCCTGTTTTGGGTGTTTGGTCTGTTTCCAGTTGTTTCTCTTACAAACAGAACTCTAGTGAACTTGTATCACGTATTTTTATGCACCTGTGGTGGGGCTATGTGAGAGATAATTTTGGAAGTAGAAACCGGGATTGAAGATTGATATATATTAGATTTTGAAAGATAATGCTATATCATCCTTCACAAAAACTATCAGTTACATGTGCCCATCAACAATTTGTGAAAATAACCATTTCCTATCAACAATGGATTACACCCATCTTTTTATTTTTTGTCAGTTTTATTGGCAAATCATATTACATTTTAATATACATATCGCTGATTACCATGAGGTTGACTGTCTTCAGTAATTCCAAATTATATTTTTGAGTATGGATTACAATTCTGTTAGTATTATGTTCCCACGGAGTGATATTAAGGGACACCAAATATTTTTTATCTGGAGAAATCAGTAGGGTAAGCTGGGCATGATAGCTCATCTCTATAATCCCAGCAGGTTGGGCAGCCAAGGTGGGTGGATTGCTTGAGTCCAGGAGTTCGAGATCAGTGGGTAACATGGTGAAACCCTGTCTCTACCAAAAATAATAATAATAATAATAATGATACAAAAATTAGCCAGGTGTGCTGGCCCATACCTGTAGCCCCAGCCACTTCAGAGGCTGAGGAAGTAGGATTTTTTGAGCCTGGGAGGTAGAGGTTGTAGTGAGCCAAGATCTCACCACTGCACTTCCAGCCTGGGTAACAGAATGAGACCATTGTCTCAAAAAAAGAAAAAAGGAAAGAAAATCATTGAGGTAAGCCCATTATAACCTGTGTACATAAAAATTAGGCTGAAGAAAAGCAATTAATGACCAAAAACACAGCACCACTTTTCTCATTTTCCTCATTTAAAACGTTGTTTCTGTATCTGAGTGGTTTATCCTCTAGTTACCAATTCCCTGAATCTCTCCTTTCCCTTAGATATTGCTGAGGTAGCTGTACTTTGTATTATTTGCTTCAAGGAAAAGAGAAAATGCCTCAGTGTCCCAGATACTTCTGTATATAGTGCACTAAAAAGATCTGGAACACCTGGCTGGTCTGATGGTGGTGGGTTATCAGAACTTACTAACGTTAGTGTCTTCTGGATGTGGTGGCACAAGCCTGTAATGCCAGCACTTTGGGAGGCCGAGGCAGAAGGATCGCTTGAGCTCAGGAGTTTAAGACTAGCCTGGGCAATATAGCAAGAGGTTCTCTAGAAAAAATATGAAAATTAGCCAAGCATGGTGGCATGCACCAGTAGTCCCAGCCTACTCAGGAGGCTGAGGTGGGAGAATTGCTTGAGCCCAGGAGGTCAATGCTATAGTGAGCTGAGATCGTACCACTGCACTCCAGCCTGGGCTACACAGTAAAACCCCGCCTCAAAAAAAAAAAGTCTCACCAAAGTTGGTATACAAACCCCCACTGTTAAATTTGACTGGCTTTAAAAATAAAATAAAATGAGATCTAGAATACCTAATATACCAGGAAATTTGGGGTTCAAAAGCTTAGTCTAGGTGGGGTGCAGTGGCTCACACCTATAATCCTAGCACTTTGTCTGCTGAGGCAGGAGGATAGCTTGAGGCCAGGAGTTCAAGACCAGCCTGGGCAGCATAACAAGACCCTATCTCTACCAAAAAAAAAACAAAAGCTAGCTGTAGATTTGCCCCAAAGGAAGTTTATTGTGACAGTTAGATCTTTGAGTAACTCAAAAACATCAGACCTTGAGATCTACTTGGCCTGATACTGAGTTTCATCTCTTCCTTTATCTAGTGGTGAGAACTTGGACAATAACCCCTCTAAGCCTCAGTTTCCTCATTTTGACTGTGGATGATAATAGGATTTCTGGGGAGGTCCACATGAGAACACATTTTGCACAGTGTCTACATATAGTGACTCCTTAGAAAATAATCATTGTTATCTCTTTTGAGTTGGTAAATGTATTATTTTTATGGAGAAGAAAATGGGTTTTTTTCTTTATATTGAGAGCTGATTGAACCAGATATATTTCTTTTTAGACAGGGGCAAGTGTCCGAGTGGTGAATCAGCTACTTACAGAGATGGATGGTCTGGAAACACGCCAGCAGGTGTTTATTATGGCAGCCACTAACAGGCCAGGTAAGAAATAAAAATATAACACAGATGAATCTAGAAACTTGCAGCATTTCCATATAAGAGATTCAGATCATTAAAAATAAAAACTTTTAGCATTTATAAACAATATAATTCATATGCATCCTAGGAAAGGAAGATTAAATTTGGGCAATCAATTTTTGGTCTCTGAAAGGAAACTTCATAGGTCGAAATAAACACTTAGAAAGCTCTTGCATAGGGCCGGGCCTGGTGGCTCACAACTGTATCCCAGCACTTTGGGAGTCTGAAGCCAGTGGATCACAAGGTCAGGAGGTCAAGACTAGCCTGGCCAAGATGGTGAAACCCCATCTCTACTAAAAAATACAAAAAAGTAGCCAGACATGGTGGCAGGTACCTGTAATCCTAGCTACTCAGGAGGCTGAGGCAGAGAATACCCGGGAGGCAGAAGTTGCAGTGAGCCAAGATCATGCCACTGCACTCCATCCTGGGCGACACAATGAGACTCCCTCTAAAAAAATTAAAAATTAAAAAGAAAAGGTTTGGCATACATAGTATTACTACTTGGACCCCATGAGATTGCTTTTCTGTGTTGGTACTTAGAAAGCTCTTTTTGGCCTGAGCACAGTGGCTCACGCCTGTAACCTAAACACTCTGGGAAGCTGAGGTGGGTGGATCACTGGAGGTCAGAAGTTTGAGACTAGCCTGGCCAATATGGTAAAACCCTGTCTCTTTTTGTTGTTGTTGTTATTTCTCAAATTTATCACCGTAGAATTTATTTTTTTATTTTTTTATTTTTTATTTTGGAAACCCTGTCAAAAGTAGCTGGGCGTAGTGGCACATGCCTGTAATCCCAGCTGCTTGGGAGGCTGAGGCAGGAAAATTGCCTGAACCCAGGAGGTGGAGGTTGCAATAAACCAAGATTGCGCCATTGCATTCCAGCCTGGGTGACCAAGCAAGACTCCATCTCAAAAGAAAAACAAAAAAAGAAAGAAAACTCTTTTTGGCTGAGAACAGTTGAAGCATATACTTTTTTTTTTTTTTTTTTTGAGATGGAGTCTTGCTCTCTCACCCAGGCTGGAGTGCAGTGGCACGATCTTTGCTTACCATAACCTCTGCCTCCTGGGTTCAAGTGATTCTCCTACCTCAACCTCCCAAGTAGCTAGGATTACAGGTGCTGCCAACATGCCTGGCTATTTTTTGTATTTTTAGTAGAGATGGGGTTTTGCCATGTTGGTCAGGCTGGTCTCAAATTTCTGACCTCAGGTGATCCACCCACCTTAGCCTCCCAAAGTGCTGAGAAGTACAGGTGTGAGCCACCATGCCCGGCCTCTCTTTCTTTTTTAATAGAGACAGGGTTTTGCTCTGCCACTCAGGCTGGAGTGTAGTGGTGCAATCATAGCTCTTTGCAACCTCGAACTCCTGACTTCAGGTGATCTGCCCACCTCAGACTCCCAAAGTGCTGGGATTATAAGCATGAGCCACTGCGTCTGGCCAGCATACACTTTTGACCACAAAAGTATTTTCAGAATTTGTGTCTTGGGGTGTCTCTGAAGCTTAAAGGAAACAAAACCCAGAGACTCTTCACTATACTAGAAATTAGAGATAGATTTTTATTTTTTATTTTATTTATTTATTATTTTGAGACGGAGTTTCACTCTTGTTACGCAGGCTGGAGTGCAATGGCGCGATCTCAGCTCACCGCAACCTCCGCCTCCTGGGTTCAGGCAATTCTCCTGCCTCAGCCTACCGAGTAGCTGGGATTACAGGCACGCGCCACCATGCCCAGCTAATTTTTTGTATTTTTAGTAGAGACAGGGTTTCACCATGTTGACCAGGATGGATCTCTTGACCTGGTGATCCACCCGCCTCGGCCTCCCAAAGTGCTGGGATTACAGGCACGAGCCACCGCGCCCGGCTAAAGATAGATTTTTAAGGTTTTCTGCTGGAGCTATGCTCCTATATCTGCCTTTAACAATTACTGAAAATTATTTTCAAGGTTAAGCATTCTGTGAGGGATTTAGAAAAGGGCTCAAGACTACAGAAATTCAGAAGGAGCGTCGGCGTTACAACTCTAATCACATGCTTGATCTTGCTGGTGGTAGTCTGCAGCCGGAAGCTATCTATGGATTAGCTCAACAAAGACACTCCTGGCACTCAGGAAATTGCAAGGATTTTTGAAGCTCTATGCCAGGAATGGTGGGCAAAGACCAATTATATTCTGTATGATACCATAGTAACCTTGGGACTATATTACTTCATTTTTCTGACCCTCATTTTGGAACTTTTAAAATGTGGATAATACTTAATTAGCAGGATTGCCACAAAAGTTAAGTGATGTTGGTAATGTGTCCACCACCATGGTAGTAAACAGCTGGCAGCTATTTAGTAATGATCATGGTCATGAGCACCTTAGGTAAAAGTAGTGGGAACAGTCATGAGGTCATAGTATCATAGTCTTCCTAGAAGAAAGTCTCTCAGAGTTGAACAGAGTTACATCCTTTCATAGGTAGATACAGATCTTTTCTCACATATTTCAAGAAGATGCTTGTCTTAGTCTGTTTTGTGTTGCTAGAACAGAATACCTGAAACTGGTACTTCGTGTACAAAGAAAAGAGATCTAGTTCTTCTAGTTTAGGAAGCTGGGAAGTTCCAGGTTGAGTGGCCTGCATCTGTCAAGGGCCTTTTTTGCTGCATCACCCCAAGGTGAAAGGGTGGAAGGACACGAGAGCATGCACGAGAGAGCAAAAGGAAAGTGGCCTGGACAGGAAGAACCATGGTCCCATGAATAAGGGTAGACAAAGTTTAGTTAATTTTGCCCTATCTTTGGACATTTATCTCAACTGCCTGAGCTAAACAACTGTTTTCTTCAACCTACCAAAAAGCATTTTGTACAGCAAAAGATAGGGAAGCTGGAGAAGCAGAGAGCGGTGGATCCTCGGGGGTAATAGGTGAGGGCTCTGTTGCTCTCAAAAGCCTCATTGAAGAAATACATTGGTCTAGTTTTTTCCAGTATATGATCATCCTTTTTCAAGTGAGGAGTACAAATTAGTAAGGATGGGCTTAATATCTTGGTAATAAGATAAGAAAATGCTAAAATTATTATGTTATGTAATTGTTTGTACTATTTTGATATATGGCTTGTCATATATGCTGTATATTAATAACATTATATACAAACACAGTTAATAATAAGACAGTTAAAAAAACAAAAGGAAGAAAAGAAAGAAAGTGGCCAAGCTGGGCATGGTGGCTCATGCCTGTAATCCTAGCACTTTGAGAGGTCGAGACAGGAGGATCACATGAGCCTGAGAGTTTAAGACCAGCCTGGGCAATACATGAGACCCTGTCTCTATTATTTAAAAACGAGAGAGAGTGGCTAAACATATCCTTTTATCAGGACCCCCCCCTGCAGTAACTAACCCTCTCCCTTGAAACCAGCATTAATACATTCATGAGGACAGAGCCCTCATGACCTATTCACCTTTTAAAAGATCCATTTCTCAACACTGTTTTATATGGGGATTAAGTTTCCAACATGTGAACTGTGGGGGACACATTCAAACCATAGCAGAAACCTTTGATTTCCTTTAATAACCTATTCTATCTTTAACAACTCTCACCATATTTTAAGTTTGTTTATTTAATTTTATTTATTTATTTTGAGACAGAGTCTTTATCTGTTGCCGAGGCTGGAGTGCAGTGGCGTGATCTCAGCTCACTGCGACCTCCACCTCCTGGGTTGAAAGGATTCTCCTGCCTCATCCTCCCAAGTAGCTGGGACTACAGACACATACCACCATGGCTGGCTAATTTTTGTATTTCTAGTAGAGTCAAGATTTTACCATGTGGGCCAGGCTGGTCTCAAACTCCTGACCTCAGGTGATCCGCCGGCCTCAGCCTCCCAAAGTGTTGGGATTACAGGCATAAGCCACTATGCCCAGCCTGTTTATTTTAAACCCCAAGTTTAAAATGGCAGATGAAGTATAATGTGGTATCAGTGTTTGGTTTCTTCCCTATGTGCATATATTGTCTTCCCCTAAAACTCTTCCATCCTTATTTTCCCTATAACAAATTTGTTGCATTAATAACCTACATTTTAAATTAAACGTTCTAGATCTTCTTTACTTGTTTTCATGCTTATTTGGCAATTCTGTTCCATTGTATTCTATCATGTAACATTCTTTTCTTTTCTTTTTGAGACAGAGTTTTGCTCTTGTTGCCCAGGCTGGAATGCAATGGTGCAATCTTGGCTCACTGCAACCTCCACCTCCTGGATTCAAGTGATTCTCCTGTCTCAGCCTCCCAAATAGTTGGGATTACAGGCATGCACCACCATGCCCAGCTAATTTTTTTGTATATTTAGTAGGGATGGGGTTTCTGCATGTTGGTCGGCTGGTTTCGAACTCCTTACCTCAGATGATCCTCCCACCTCGGCCTCCCAAAGTGCTGGGATTACAGATACGAGCCTTTTTGAGACAGAGTCTTGCTCTGTCACCAGGCTGGAGTGCAGTGGCGTGATCTCGGCTCACTGCAACCTCCATCTTCTGGGTTCAACTGATTCCTCTGCCTTAGCCTCCTTAGTAGCTGGGACTGCAGGCACGTACCACCATGCCTGGTTAATTTTTTTGTATTTTAGTAGAGACAGGGTTTCACCATGTTTTCCAGGATGGTTTCGATCTCCTGACCTCGTGATCTGCCTGCCTTGACCTCTCAAAGTGCTGGAATTACAGGCATGAGCCACCACGACCAGCCTCATGTGATATTCTTTTGATTGCTTAAGACTTCTTTTTGCTTAGCTTTAAGAACTCCCTTCTTGCCTGATGGTCTGGTTAGCTGTTGCTGTATAACAAACTACTATAAAGCTTAGTGCTTTAAAATCACCATTTGTGGCTGGGCGCAGTGACTCACATCTGTAATCCCAGCACTTTGGGAGGCCGAGGCAGGTGGATCACTTGAGGTTAGGAGTTCAAGACCTGTCCTACAACGTGAAACTCCGTCTCTACTAAAAATTCAGAATCATAGGTGCCTATAGTCCCAGCTACTCAGAAGGCTGAGGTAGGCTAATTGTTTGAACCTGGGAGGCAGAGGTTGCAATGGGCCCAGATAGCACCACTGCACTCCAGCCTGGGCAACAGACTGAGACTCCATCTAAAAAAAAAAAAAAAAAAATCATTCTTGCTTGGCTCACAATTTTTAAGTCAGGAGTCTGGGATGGGCTTGCCTGGGTGGTTCATCTTGGATCCACACGCTATCAGCTTGGAGTGGCTGGACCAGAGAATCCATTTCCACAGTGGCCTCTTTGCTCACAATGTCTTCACGATCCTTGGTCTCTCTCCCAACCCACCCCCCAAAATAATTCTCATCTTTTAAGTTCTCTTCATGGTGGCTTGGGCTTCCAGTAGCATGCTTCTCTCAGAGCTTGCATTTCTTATGTGGTAGGCAGATTCTAAGCATCGAAAATGGAAGCTACCATTATTCTTAACGGCGAACCCTATTCTGGGTGACAGAAAGGACCAGCTTCAAAAGGAGAGGAAATGGGAATGTAAAAATATTTGTGGTCAGCTTTAATCCTTCATACCTATATTTTTCTTTTTAACACATTCTCCCTTTTATTATGCAAGTTGTTTAACCACCTTATGGTTTGGTGTGGATCAGTCATATTAATATAATTCTCTTTAATCTGTGAGGAGATTTGCTCTTTCATTCATCAAATAATTATTGGATATTTACTGTGTGCCTGGTCCTGCTGAGCTTTGGGAATTCAACGGTGAACAAATCAGAAAATTATTTGCTGGCATACATTCTGCTTCGGAGCTGGGGAACAGGGTGGGGTGGGACTGGGAGTAATAAATAAATAAAATGAGGCTGGGTTTGGTGGCTCATGCCTGCAGTCCCAGCACTTTGAGAGGCTGAGGAGGATAGATCACCTGAGGTCGTAAGTTCAAGATCAGCCTGACCAACTTGGCGAAACATCATGTCTACTACAAATGCAAAAATTAGCCAGGTGTGGTGGCGGGCGCCAGTGATCCCAGCTACTCGGGAGGTTGAGGCAGGAGAATCTCTTGAAAACCCAGGAGGCAGAGGCTGCAGTGCGCTAAGATTTCACCATCGCACTCCAGCCCGGGCGACAGAGCGAGCCTCGGAGAAGTAACAGGGTGAGATAATAGAGAATGACTAGTGGTTAGGGAGGGGAGGCTGATTTAGATACTGTTACCTGGGAAGGCTTCTTCAGAAAAGGGCATGTGCACATGAAGCCAAATGATGTGAAGCAAGCCATGCAGAAATCTGAGAGATGAGAGAATTCCAGACAGAGAACAAACAATAAGTATAATACAGGCCCTGAGAGGAAAATAGGCGTGGCATGTTGGAAAACCAGCAAGAACACCAGCGTGCCTAAAGTGAATGAGTGAGGGAGACAGTGATGGACAGTTGCAAGGGCCTTTCAAGCTACAGCAAGGAATGTGGATTTTATAATGCTGATGTGATGGGGAGCTATTGGAGGGTAATGAGCAGTTTTTCTAACAGTTTGATAACTTTTAGATTAAGAGACTAACTTTTAAGCATTACCTTCCTTGTAATTTTTCTGATGTATTTTACTTTATACATTGGAAAACATTTAAGAAGCAGTCCATAAACTTTCTGTATTCCCAAAGAAGTCCTTGACACAAAAGATACTCTGAGCTAGAAGATCTACAGTCCATGGGAGAATTTGTGTGAGCTTAATGGGAAAAGTAAGAAGGGTAAAATTTGAGACTTTTTTTTTCTTTCTTCCCAGTCTTGGGTATGTCTTTACCCACAGCATGAAAGAGACATGTTTTGGAAGTAAAACCAATAGGATTCTCTGGAATTAGACATCGAGTAAGAGAAAGAAAATAAATAAGGGCTATTGTTATTGTTTGTTTTACCTATACTGGGTAAAAGGTTTTGCCACTTCTGAGATGCGGACAGTTGGAGAAAAGTTGGTCTGTTTTTAGTTCTAAAATGTCTGTTAAAGGAGATGAAAATAAGTTTATTTCATTTTCTTTACAAGTCCATATTATTTAAAACACTTACCAGTAATAACAACTAGGTTCTTGGAGCACCTGCTA
The DNA here is from genome assembly GCF_049354715.1 of Callithrix jacchus. Classification (NCBI taxonomy): domain Eukaryota; kingdom Metazoa; phylum Chordata; class Mammalia; order Primates; family Cebidae; genus Callithrix; species Callithrix jacchus. Next base: position 4,716,934 of record NC_133520.1, read on the forward strand.
AGCACCAGGCCCTCTGGTGGGTGCTTTACCATGTTAAACCTCACAGCAGCCCTATGAAGAAACTGCTGTGTGCAAAGTTGAACATTGGTGAGTGATATGCTTTGGCTCTGTGTCTCCACCCAGATCTCAGCTCCAGTTGTGATTTTCACATATCAAGGGAGGGACCTCAGTTTCAAATCAAATGGCAAGAAAAGCGTATAACAAAAACTATTGTTCTCTGTCCCATCCCTTCGAATCCCCTGTGCAGAGGAACCACTTGAGCTATTTTTTCCTTCGTATTTTCAGATATGCTCATATGGCTATTTCTTGCCCGTTTTAAACACTGCCCATTAACTTCAGGTAGATGAAGATTCAGTTATCTCTCATTCACCGATTCTCCACACCCTCCGCCCCCACCATCACTGCCACACTGTCTGCCTTCTTCTCCATCCTCCCAGTATTGTAATATAGTTTGAGCAGAACTTTTGGTTAAGTACTAGTCAGTATTTACCTCTGCTGACCCAAGCGTGACACTGAGTAGATTTTCTTTCTCCTGTAACTCTTGTTCTGGGATTCAGTTGCCCTCATTTTTTTCTTTTGCTTTGTTTTCTGTTACTGTCCACATATTTTCTACAGCTGTCGATGTTATTTATTCAAATGACATACCAGCTCCGTTTGTTTCTAGAGACCTCCCTCTGGAGCTTTCCACCTTCCTGCTCTGATCTGGACTGGTTGCTTTAGGCCCATGGTCTAAACAGCTGTTATTTCAGGACTTCCTTTACTGTTTTCCTTCGTTTGTCCTTTGTTTCTGATCTCATGGGTTTTTTGTGTGTTTTTTCCTTGCTTACAGCTTCATTTTGCTGGAGCTTATCTTCCAGTGGCTTTCTAGGAAAGGAAGTAGATTTTTCTGTATTGTTTCTATATTTGATTTGTTTTTCCAAATGTGAGACCATCCCCCATAGTTCTTTTATATTTGAAAGTATCTTTATTCCGGGTCTATTGGGGGGAAAAGGGGAGGGCCAGTGGGAGGGGGAGGTGGGGAGGGATAGCCTGGGGAGAAATGCCAAATGTGGGTGAAGGGGAGAAGGAAAGAAAAGCACACTGCCATGTGTGTTCCTACGCAACTGTCTTGCATGCTCTGCTCATGTACCCCAAAACCTAAAATCCAATAAAAAATTTAAAAAAAAAAAAAAAAAGAAAGTATCTTTATTCCACCCTAATTTGGACTGGTCACCTGGCTGGGATAGAATTTTGAGTTCAAAATTATTTTTCTTCATAATTTATAGACATTGCTTTAAAAAAAGAAAGTTTCATGTCATTCTCATTCTTTCTATGTAACTTTTTATTTGTTTGTTTAGTTTGTGTGCTTAGCACTTGGATCTTAAACTCTCCTGGACTGATCTTCTAAATTTCCTCTTTTTTCTTATTTTTCGTCTTCTTGCCTTTAAGTTTTTCCCATTATTGAAGTATTAATGCTTAGAGAGTACATGAATATACTTTCCTCTCACCATTCCACCTTCAGTTATTCTGAATAACTTGGACAGCCCTTTTCTTTTCTTTTCTTTTCTTTTCTTTTTTTTTGAGACAGAGTGAGACTCTGTCACTGGAGTACAGTGGCGAGATAACACCTTTTGTTTATTTGTTTTTTTGAGACAGGGTCTCGCTCTGTAGCCTAGGCTAGAGTGCAGTAATGCAATCGCAGCTCACTGCAGCCTCAGCCTCCTAAGCTGAAGAGATCATCCCTTCAGCCTCTCATGTAGCTGGGACTACAGGTACGTACGACCACACCCAGTTAATTTTTTAAAAATCTTTTTTGTAGAGATGATGTCTCACTATGTTTCCCAGGCTGGTCTCAAACTCCTGGGCTCAAGAGATCCTCCCACCTCAGCTTCCCAGTGTGCTGGGATTATAGGCGTGAACCACCGTGCACAGCCGTAGCCCTCTTCTAATGTGTGCTGTATCAAAGACCACATTCTTTTCTGGAAATAAGTGACTTCCTTGTGCTTAACTAGAGGAGATGCAGTTCCTTGTACCCTAGTTTTAGACTCTCCTACATACATCTTTGCATTCCCTTCTTAACATACCAGCTCCCGTAAAGGATGTTCTCAGGGAACTGCCTGTTCCTCCTTAATCAATCATCTAGCTGGTTAAAAAGATATTCCTGCACAATTATTAAGCCCAAATATCTTATTACTTTCTCTTCTACTCAATAATTATCTATTTTCTACCAGTGCCAGCATACTATCCAGAAAGAGGTTCTGCCTTCTATGTATGGCTCAGTTGGAAAAATAAATAAAGGCCGAGTGTGGTGGTTCACACCTGTAATCCCAGCACTTTGGGAGGCTGAGGCAAGAGGATCACTTGAGTCTAGGAGTTCCCTACTAGCCCAGGCAACAAAGCAAGACCCCATCTCTACAAAATAAAATAAATATTAGCTGGATACACTGGTGTGTACCTGTAATCCCAGCTACTTGCGAAGCTGAGGCAGGAGAATAACTTGAAACCAGAAGTTTGAGGCCATAGTGAGCTATGATTACACCACTGCACTCCAGTACTCCAGCCTGGATAACAGAGCAATACCCTGTCTCAAAAAAAAAAAGGAAACAAAAAGAAAACAAATAAGTAAATTATGATGGTGTTGAGCAAGCTTCTGCAGGGCAGGGATTTGTTCTGCACTTTTGTATCTGAGAGGTAGCTTTTAGTTAGAGTCTCTGTCCATTCTAAGCCCTTAATAATTACAAAAGAGTGGATGACTTGCAGAGAAGGGATTTATTTCATTGTACTGAGGTATTTGCCACTGAAGTTCCAAGCTAAAGGGAGTGTTTCTTCACCCATCTAGTCTGGATGCTTTGGGTCATTGTTGAATGAACGTTGAAGGTAATTGAACGATGACTTGGTGCCATAGTTAAACCTGTATGTTTTGCCCTTTGGCACAGTTCTACCCTTTTAAAATTAAGTTATACCCAGCCAGAACTTCAGCTGATTTATAGATGCCATGGTATGTAGTAGAGCTCAATAATTATTTGTTTTGGGCTGGGCAGCATGGCTCACACTTGTAATCCCAGCACTTTGGGAGGCTGAGGTGAGCAGATTATTTGAGACCAGCCTTGGCTAATATGGTGAAATCTCTACTAAAGAGATTATTTTTAGTCTCTACTAAAAATAAAAAAATAAAAAAACACCTGGGTATGGTGGCACACACCTGTAATCCCAGCTATTGGGAAGCTGAGGCGCAAGAATCACTTGAACCTGGGAAGTGGAGGTTGCAGTGAGCTGAGATTGTGCTACTGCACTCCAGCCTGGGCAACAGAATGAGATTCTGTCTCAAAACAAACAAACAAAAAATAGTTTTTCTTTTTCTTATTTGTTTAATGAATCATAAGTAGAAACCTATTTCATGAAGGTTGTATGATCTTGTAATTATTTTCAGTGGATATATTTATAGTGTTGTTAGTCTGAGGATTCATTTTTTTTAAAAAGTTTTACTGAGATATAAGTGGGATATCGTAAAACTCACCCATTTTAAGTTTATCATTCAGTGGTTTTGAGTCTATTTACAGGGCTTTACAGCCATCCCAACAATCTAATCTTAGAATATTGGCATCACCTGGCCTGGGAAAGGTCCTAACACTTTGGGAGGCCAAGGCGGGTGGATCACTTGAGGCCAGGAGTTTGAGATCAGACTGGCCAACACAAGGAAACCTCGTCTCTACCAAACACTTACAAAAATTAGCCGGACGTGGTGGTACACACCTATAGTCCCAGATACTTGGGAGGTTGAGGCAGGAGAATAGCTTGAACCCCGGCGGCAGAGGTTGCAGGGAGCCAAAATTGCAGCACCACACTTCAACCTGGGCAACAGAGTAAGACCCTTAAAATAAAAATTTTCTATCACCCTTAAAAAATCTCACGCCTGTTAGCATTCACTTTTTCTTTTCTCATCTCCAGCCTTAGGCAACCACTAATCTTTCTCTTCCTCCCTCCCTCCCTTCCTTCCTTTTTTTTGTAGAGACAGGGTCTCATCATTTTAGCCAAGTTGGTCTCGAACGTTGGCCTGCAGCAGGCCTCCTGCCTTGGCCTCTGAAAGTACTGAGGTTTTAGGCATGAGCCACTACTCCTGGCCGTCATCTACTTTCTGTCTGTGTAAATTGTCTATTCTGGATACCTGATGTAAATAGCATAATATAGTATGTGGGCTTTTGAGTCTGGCTTCTTTCCCTTAGCATAATGTTGTCAAAGTTTATTCATATTGTAGAATGTATCAGTACTTCATTCCTTTTTACTGTGAAATAATATTCCATTGTATGGATATACCACATTTGGTTTAATCACCAGTTGGACATCTGGGCTGTTTCTGTTTTTTGGCTGTTATGAATAATGCTGCATTCATGTGTACATTTTTGTGTGATATATGTTTTAATTTTTCCTGGGTCTATATCTAGGAGTGGAATTGCTGGAACATATGATAACTCCATGTTTAACATTTTGAGAAACTGCTTAACTCTTCCAAAATGGCTGCATCATTTTTATATTCCCACTCACTAGTCATTCTGATATTACAATATATGAGAGTTCTAAGTTATTCATATTCTTACTAATACCTGTTACTGTCTTTTTCAGTTATAGCCATTCTAGTGGATATGAGGTGGTATTTCATTCTGATTTGATTTGCATTATGATAACTGATAGTGTTGAACATCTCTTATTGTGCTTGTTGGTCATTTGTATGTCTTCTTTGGAGATATATCTGTTTGAATCATGTTTTAGTTAGGTTATTTGCCTTGTCATTGAGTCGTAAGAGTTCTTTGTTCTAGATACAAGTCTAAAATCAGATATGTGATTTACATATATTTTCACCCAATCCGTGGATTGGCATCACTTTCTTGATGTTATTTGAAACACAAGTTTTTTGTTGTTGTTTTTATTTTTTTCTATTTTCAATTCTTTTTTTTTTAATTTTAGTTATCCAGTACTCATTTTTGTCCTGTAACAAGTTTTTAATTTTGATAAATTCAAATTGATGTGTTTTTTCTTTCATTGCCTGCAATTTTGATGGTATGTCGGTGCTGTAAACATTATTTCCTAGCCAAAGGTCACAAAAATTAACTCCTGCATTTTCTTCTCAGAGTTTTACACTTTTTAGCTCTTACATTTAAGTCTTTGATCCATTTTGAGTTAATTTGTATGTGTGAAGAAGGTGTCCAAATTCATTCTTCTGAGTATCAGTATCCCATGTCAGGCCCAGTGCAGTGACTCACGCTGGTAATCCCAGCACTTTGGGAGGCCAACGCTGGAGAATTGTTTGAGCTCAAGAGTTCAAGACCAGCCTGGGCAGCTTAGTGAGACCTCAGTGCTACAAAAAATAAAGGAAATTAGATGGGCATGATGGTGCATGCCTCTAGTCCTAGCGACTTGGGAGGCTGAAGTGGGAGGATTCCTTGAGCCTGTTAAAATTCGTGCTTTGAATTAAGAGACCCCCTCCCTCCCACGCCCCCACTCCTGCAAACAGGCTTTGTGTGAGCAACATGGCTGTTTATTCACCCATGGGTGCAGGTGGGCTGAGGCTGAAAAGGGCGTTAGAGAAGGGCAGTGGGATAGGAGTTGGTTTTATAGGTTGGGGCAAATCTTTTGGGGAGGGGCAGGGGTGGTACGGAGTAAGATAGGCTATAGTGGTGGAGGTAGGAGCAAGAAGTATACGTTACCATGAGTTCAGTTACAATGGCAGGTGGGGTAAGAGTAGTTAAGATGGTTGGGAGGGATAAAGGGAAGCTTATGTGGGTGGAGGGGGAGGCGCCGATGGGTGATCAGAGATAATGGCAAATGCAGATGCGGGTTGGGGGTTGGTCAGCCAAAGTAGGCAGGACTTTAGACTTTCTGGATCCAGGCTTGCACGTGGAGGCCTGACAGAGCCAGGAGATCAAGGCTGCAGTGAGCTATGATACACCACTGCACTCCAGCCTGGGCTACAGAGTGAGACCCTGTCTCCAGAAAGAAAAAAAAATCTACTTGTCCTAGCACCTTTGTTACAAAGATTAATTACTCCGGCATTGAATTGTCTTTCTACCTTTGTCTAAAATTTAGGGTCCATTTGTAACAAAATAATGTTTTCCTAAAGTTAAAAGTTGCTACTGTTACCTCTCAATTTAACTTTTTTTCTTTTTAATTAACTTTTTTTTTTTTTTTTTTTTTTTAACCAATGGCAAGCTGTAATAGCTTTTTTGCAGTGGTGGGCGGGGGAGGTCCTTGATATAGAACAGTAGATGCTGCTTATCAACGTTTGAAAAAGAGAGTTCTGCCGGGCACGGTGGTGCGTGAGAATCTCAGGAGTCCAGGAGTTCTGGGCTGTAGTGCGCTATGCTGATCGGGTGTCCACACTAAGTTCAGCATCCATATGGTGACCTCCTAGGAGCAGGGGACCACCAGGTTGCCTAAGGAGGGGTGAACCGACCCAGGTCGGAAACGGAGTGGGGCAAAACTCCCTGGCTGATCGGTAGTGGGATCGCACCTGTGAATAGCCACTACACTCCAGCCTGGGCAACATAGCGAGACCCAGTCTCTTTAAAAAAAAAAAAAAGAAGAAGAAGATTTGTTTTTGTGGGGTTGTTTGTTTGTTTTGAGGTGGAGTTTCACTCTTGTTGCCCAGGCTGCTGTGCAATGGCATCGTCTCAGCTCACCACAACCTCTGCCTCCCGGGTTCAAACGATTCTCCTGCCTCAGCCTCTCGAGCAGCTGGAATTCCAGGCATGTGCCACCATGCCTAATTTTGTATTTTTAGTACAAATCCATGTTTTAGTACAACATGGATGGGATTTCTCCATATTGGTCAGGCTGGTCTCGAACTCCTGACCTCAGGTGATCCGCCCACCTCAGCCTCCCAAAGTGCTAAAATTACAGGCTTGAGCCATTGCATCTGGGCCACTTTTTTTTTTTTTTAAGACAGTCTCTGTTGCCCAGACTGGAGTGCAGTGGCATGATCTCAGCTCACTGCAACCTCTGCTTCCCAGGTTCAAGAATTCTGCTGCCTCAGTCTCCTGAGTGGCTGGGATTACAGGTGCACACCACCACACTTGGCTAATTTTTGTATTTTTAGTAGACCAGCTTTCACCATGTTGCCCAGGCTGTTCTGGAACTCCTGACCTTAAGTGATCCTCTTGCCTCAGCCTCCCAAAGTACTAAGATTATAGGTGTGAGCCTCCATGCCTGGCCTGTATTTCTATGTTTAAATTAAAAGATGTTTCGACAGCATGATAATTGGCATAGAGCTGAGACAGGTAGATCAAAGGAACAGAAAAAAAATCCAGAAGTATTCTTATGCATATCTAGATAGTTTATGTTTTTATAAAGCACAAAGGCAATGCAGTGGATAATGTAAAGTCTTTTCAACGATGAGTACTGGAGCAATTGAATATCTATATGCAAAAAGAAAAATTGAACCTTATTCCGTACCTCTACCATATACAAAAACTCAAAATGAATCAAAAACCAATGAAAACAACACTATAAAATTCTTGGACGAAAATATTGGAGAAATTTTTTTCTACCTTGAATTAAGCAAAGATTTCCTATGTGACATTAAAAGCACAAACCATAAAGGAGAAAATAGATAAACTGCTCTTTGAAAGGTGCCAATAAGCCAGGTGCAGTGGTACACACCTATAAACCCAGCTACTCAGGAGACTGAGTCAAGAGGCTCCCTTGAACTCAGAAGTTCAAGGCTAGCCTGGGCAGCATAGTGAGAATCAGTCTCTTTAAAAAGTGCAAATAAGAGAACATAAAAATAAACCACAGACTAGGAGAAAATATTTGCAAAGCATGTTATCTGTTAAAGGATTAAAAACTACACCATTCTGGGCCAAGCATTGTGGCTCACACCTATAATCCCAGCACTGTGGGAGGCTGACAGGGACAGCTCACAAGGTCTAGAGATCGAGACCATCCTGGGCAACATGGTGAAACCTAGTCTCTACTAAAAATACAAAATGTAGCTGGGCATGGTGTTGCATGCCTGTAATTCCAGCTTCTTGGGAGGCAGAGGCACGAGAATCACTTAAACCCGGGAGGCGGAGGTTGCAGTGAGCCAAGATTGTGCCACTGCACTCCAGCCTGGTGACAGAACGAGACTTCATATCAAAAAAAGAAAAAAATTAGACAGGTATGGTGGCATGCGCCTATAGTCTTAGCTATTCAGGAGTCTGAGGTGAGAGAATCACCTGAACCTGGGAGGTTGAGGCTGCAGTGAGCTGAGATGGGAGACAGAATCTGGGAGACAGAACGAGACCCTGTCTCTAAAAAATAAAAATAAAAGATTTTATTAAGACTTTTTCCTCCCTTCTTCTCTAGATATAATTGATCCTGCAATCCTGCGCCCAGGCCGTCTGGACAAAACACTGTTTGTGGGTTTACCACCCCCCGCAGATCGCCTTGCCATCTTAAAAACTATCACAAAAGTGAGTAAAGGAAATGGTATATTTTTGCATATGTTTCTGTTGTTTTAAATAGAGACAGTTATAACAGGTAGTAATTTTAGTTGAGTAATTACTCTTTCTATAGTTGTAAATGTTTGCCCAGCCTCTATCTCCCAAAGGGAAGGTGAACTGATCTTCAATTATTACTTTAAAATAATTTACCTCAGATCCTCTTTGAAATAGAATAGAAACTTGTAGAGAAACTCCAGCACTTTGGGAGGGCGAGGTGGACAGATTTGAGCTCAAGAGGTCAGGACTAGCCTGGGCAATATACTGAGACTGTCTCTACAAAAAATAGAAAAAAATAGCCAGATAATGGTGGCACACACCTGTAGTGCCATGAACTCAGAAGGCTGAGGTGGGGGGACTGCTTGAACCAAGAGGGTCAAGGCTTCAGTGAGCTGTGATCACGCCACTACACTCCAGCCTGGGCAACAGAGCAAGACCCTATCTCTAAAAATAAATAAGTAAGTGGGCCAAACACGTTGGTTCACCTGCAATCCCAGCACTTTGGGAGGCTAAAGCCAGTGGATTGCTTGAGCTCAGGATCAGCCTGGGAAACATGGAGAAACCCCATCTCTGCAAAAAATAAAAAATTAGCTGATGTCAATGGTTCAGTCCTGGCTGAAGCTGGAGAATCGCTTGAGCCCAAGAAGTGGAGGTTACAGTCGGCCAGGATTGTACCACTGCACTTGAGCCTGGGTGACAGACTAAGACCCTCTCTCTCAAAAAAAAAAAAAACTGAATAAGTTCTGTCATCCTACTTCTCACTACTTGGAACTAGTTTTTCTGCCCTTCACACATTACATTTTGAGGTCTGTGTAAGTGCTTCGTATCTACATTTCTATAGCTTTGCGGTGGGAGAGGGAGCTAACCGGTGCTGTTAGCCCCTCTGGAGATGAAATGGCTTGTACCTGGACCCGCTCTGTCCTTCCAGTTAGAGATACGTCCCCTGTGGGAGCTGTCCACCTCCCTGGAAAGTTGCATACCTTGGCAGTTCTTCCTGATTCTGCTGAAATCCCTTGATTATGTGTCTAACTTTTTCCAGAGCTGTCTTCTCCTCAGGCTACTTGTCTCCAGCTTGGAATATTAATGGACATCACAAGATTTTGTCAACTTACCTTCTTTCTTCCTTACTCCTTCCCAGGAATGGAGGCCTAATTATCAGCCATTTTTGAATTTTCTCCCTGCACCCACTTCTCAACATTTGCAGCAGGAAGGTTTACTCCTTTCTTTGTTTGGTTGCTACTGGTAAATCTTAAAACTTGCTTTAGTATATTCTTTTGATGCTGACAAAGGAAGATTCTGTGATCCTTCTTCACTGGGCCATCATTACTTACAACTGCCTGTAGCAGTGTTCCTGACAGTCACCCAGAGGAGGGAGAACAGGGCAGATGAGAACAGAAGGAAGATCATCCTTATGGGGTAAAAAGATTCCATTAATGGCAGTATGGAAAATAGCTTAAAAGCCAGTAAAACTAAAAGCTATGAAATTAAGCATGTTAGAACTAATGCAGGTATGACTCAGAAACATCAGTGAAAAAGAAAAAATAACGAACTAAGGTGTTATCACAGGAATAACAAGGAAGATGTAGATATGAGAACTGCTTAAAGGTTTTAATTAGTAGGACATTGAATTAACTGTAGAGTCGGGAGGTAAAGGAAAAGGTAGATGAATTTGCAGCTTGTGCAGCTGGTGGCATCTACTAGGATAAGAGGTCTGGGAGATGAGCTTCAGGTGCCTCGGCATTATCCAAGTGGAGAGGTCGAGCAGGATGTTGGGTCTGTGGGTGGGAGTTCAGGAGAGTCCTCTGGCTGGGTTATAGTTGTGCCTGTCACCAGGACATAGCTGGTGGTAAAAGCTATGAAAACGTGTTGCTTTAGCTCATTGGTTCTCAACCTAAGGCAGTTTTCCCACCTCCCCACCTCACGTTCCCAGGGAACATTTGGCAGTGTCTAGGGACTTGTGTTTACCCCTACGGCAGAGGAATGATAATGCTGCTAAATATCCCACAGTGCACAGGACAGCCAACAACAAAGATTGTGCAAGGCCAGGCATGATGGCTCACGCCGGTAATCCCAGCACTTTGGGAAGCTGAGGCAGGAGGATCACTTGAGCCCAGGAGTTTGAGATTAGCCTGGGCAGCAGAGTGAGACCCTGTCTTCTACAAGGAATTTTGTTTTTTTTTTTTTTTTGAGATGAAGTCTCACTCTATTGCCCAGGCACCATCTCAGCCCACTGCAACCTCCACCTCCCAGGTTCAAGTGATTATACTGCCTCAGCCTCCTAAGTAGCGGTGATTACAGGCATGCATTACCCCACCCAGCCAATTTGTGTATTTTTAGTATAGATGGGGTTTCATCATGGGAGAACCCCCATCTATACTAGTTTAGTTTTACTGGCCAGGGTGGTCTCGAACTCCTGATCTTGTGATCCACCTGCTTCAGTCTCCCAAAGTGCTCGGATTACAAGTGTAAGCCACTGCCCCCAGCCAAGAAAATGTTTTTAATTAGCTGGGCATAGTGGCATGCACCTGTAGTCCCAGCTACTTGCTAGGCTGAGGTGGGAGGATGGCTTGACCCTAAGAGGACAAGGCTGCAATGAGCCATGTTCACACCACTGCACTCCAGCCTGAGCAACGGAGCTGAGACACTGTCTCAAGGGAAAAAAAAAAATTATTCAACTCAGAATATCAGTAATGCTAAAGTTTAGAAACCCTGCTTTGGTTGCACATGCTTCTTTCTTTGCATCAAACAAGTTTGATGATGAATGCATCATGGCATTTTCCCTCCCTTTCGTTGGCTCTGGTTTGTTTGTTTTTAAACAGGGTGTCAAAAAAAGAGGCCTTGTTTGTCACCCGTGCTGGAATGCAGTAGTGTGATCTCAGCTCACTGCAACCTCAGCCTCACAGGTTCAAGCAAATCTGCCTCAGCCTCCCCAAGTAGCTGGGGCTACAGGTGCACGCTGCCATACCTGGCTAATTTTTTATGTGTTTTCAGTAGAGACGGAATTTCACTATGTTAGCCAGGCTGGTCTCAAACTGCTGACTTGAAGTGATCTGGCCACCTCGGCCTCCCAAAGTGCTGGGATTACAGGTGTGAGTCCCCATGGCTCCGTCATGAGGAACTATGATAGTGAGATTTTGTTTGCTTTGGTCAATGTATGTGGGTGTGTATGTATATACAAGTAAGCACACACATATAATCCAAGCTTGTTTATGAATTTCCTGTAATCGTGGTGATAAATGATAAGTCTTTCACACTTGTCCTTGGGATTTCATGAACCAAAGAGAAAAGTTGGATTGGTATATATTTCTAGACATGCCAGACATGAGGCATGTGGTATTCGGAGCATTATAGATTTGGACCCAGAAGAATAATTGACTCGTTCTTCCTGTTGTGTTTCATTCACTGTGTGGTACTCACACCAGAACAGCTTTACACTTCATTCATCTAGAATTTCAGTGCTGTTTGCGGAAATCATTAGGCCTCAGACCAAGGTCTGAATGTTCAAAGTACCCCACTTCGGCCAGGCACAGTGGCTCATGCCTGTAATCTCAGCACTTTGGGAGGCCAAAGCAGGTGACTCACTTGAGGTCAGGAGTTCAAGACCAGCCTGGCCAACATGGTGAAACCCCATCTCTACTAAAAATACAAAAATTAGCTTGGCGTCGTGGCGCACGCCATAATCCCAGCTACTTGGGAGGCTGAGGCAGAAGAATCGCTTGAACCCGGGAGGCGGAGGTTGCAGTGAGCCAAGATCATGCCATTGCACCCCAGCCTGTGCAGCAGAAGTGAGACTCCATCTCAAAAAAAAAATCCCACTTTGTCAATAGGGATTTGTTATAAACTAAATACATCCTTGACTGTGCAGACACTAAGAAACATAAGACATTGTCTCACCTCTCAGGAGCTTGTCTTCTAGATGATAATAGAAATGTTTATGAAACAACAACAAATGTATTATTCATTTATTCCTGAGGAGGGGAAGTAAATAAAGGTGACTGAACAGTGTGGAGATTCCAACCATATATATATAAAGACATTCAGTGAAAAACGTCAGGAAGGAAATATGCCAGAATACCCACAGTGCTTGCCTCCGGGAGATGGCATTACACGTTATTTTTCTGCTTTGTCAGTGCTCTTCAACTGAAGCCCACCAGGAACACACGTGTAGTTGAACAAGTTGGGCTTATTACTCTGCAGTTCAGAAGAATGTACCCCATGGGGAACTAGGGGCATTATCTCAGTAAGAGGGTATTAGAAAGGACTTAGTTGATTTGGGATTCGTGTTAGATTTGGGAAGGATTTAATAACAGGCTTTGCCCCAAATGACTGTTGAAACACAAGCATGATTCTGTAATTGCGTGACTTAATAAATCTTACCTAAAAGGAAGGAAGACTACACCAAGGCTAAAACTGTGATTGGCAAAGAAACAGCAGTGATATTAGCTAGGATGGTGGATGTTGGGTCATTTTGGTGTCTGGGACAGTGTTTGTGCTTTGTCCATGTTCAGGCTTCATTACAGAGTTCTCATGTCTGTCTTGATCCTTCATGGTCACAAAGTGGCCTTGGGTAATGTCCATATTCTGTGGAATTGTTTATTTCATAGGAGAGCACCATAGCCTCGCTGTAAGGGCCCAGCCAGCTTGGAGCAACAACAAGACCTACCTAATAATATCAGGCTAGATGTCCAGGGCTTCTTGGCTCACTGTAACCTCTGCCTGCCAGGATCAAGCGATTCTCCTGCCTCACCCTCCCGAGTAGCTGGGATTACTGGTGCACACCACCATGCACAACTGATTTTTGTATTTTTAGTAGGGATGGAGTTTCACCATGTTGGCCAGGCTGGTCTCAAACTCCTGACCTCATGATCTGCCCACCTCAGCCTCCCAAAGTGCTGGGATTACAGACGTGAGGCACCGTGCTCAGCCATTTTTCTAGTTTTAGTAGAGACAGGGTTTCGCCATGTTGGTCAACCTGGTCTCAGACTCCTGGTCTCAAGTGATCTGCCTGCCTTGGCCTCCCAAAGTGCTCATTTGCTTATATTTTCAGATTTTCTCTCATGACTAAATGTATGTATGTATTTGGTTTGTCTATCCGTGTAAAGAATAGTCATCTGGCACAAATGGGGTGGATAAGAGAGAGGAGCCCTGCAGCTTCCAAACATGAAGTTGTGAATATGGGAGAAGAAACAAAAAAACAAAAAAGACATTTCAATAGAAAAAGTCAATTTTGGGCAGGCGCAGTGGCTCACACCTGTAATCCCAATACTTTGGGAGGCCGAAGCGTGTGGATTCCCCCCTCCCAAGTAGCTGGCATTACAAGCACATGCCACTACACCCAGCTTTGCATTTTTAGAGAGATGGGTTTCCCCATGTTGGCCAGGCTGGTCTGGAACATCTGACCTTGTGATCCGCCCACCTCAGCCTCCCAAACTGCTGGGATTACAGGCATGAGCCATGGAGCCCAGCCAAAAGCATCTTTTGTAGATTGTGCTTTAGACTGCTGCATAGTCAGTCCTCAGCCTCTGTCTGTGCCAAAGGCAGAAGGGCTTTTGTCCATTTATTCTCTTTGACTTGAGAGTGCATTTTTGCTTCAACTCCGGCTGTGTCCTGTTCTCAGACTTGGAACCTCATTGGGCAGAGTGCATGACCTGCATGGAGGAGCAGGACCCGCATGCAGCTTCCCTGTGCCCTATCTGCCTATGTCAGCCTGCTGCGCTCTCCAGGGGCTGTTAGCACTGCAATTTCACATCCTTATCTTACCTCATCCTCCAGAGGTCATGAGTGTTTTTGTTTAAAGAACTTTGTTGATGGCTAAAGCAGGGCAGAGTGAGAGGAAGAGGAAGCACAGTATCTAATTCTAGAGGGGAGAAGTCATAAGGCAGACTTCCTGCCCATGTGTATTCTTTGTAAGTCAACAGAAAGTGAGGAAAATTGACATTTTTAATGTTTACCCTTTCTATTTCAGTTTGCTAGCTTTTGACTTTAATTCCCCAGATTGTTTTATATACAGTTTTCTCTTCTATTAACATCTGAAATATTAGAGAGATTAGAATAGAGTTCTTTAGTCCTTTTCTTAAAAGTCTGAAAAAAATTGTGGGTCAGAGCAACTTCTTCATATCTTTTGGGTTCTAGGTTTCTTGAAAGAAGAGTGAGTAAGCTGGGCACAGTGGCTCACACATGTAATCCCAGCAGTTTGGGGGGCCAAGGTGGGCAGACCATGAAGTCAGGAATTCAAGACCAACCTGACCAACATGGTGAAACCCGTCTGTACTAAAAATACAAAAATCAGCCAGGCCTGGTGGCATGTGCCTATAATCCCAGCTACTCAGATGGCTGAGGCAGGAGAATCACTTGAACCTGGGAGGTGGAGGTTGCAGTAAGCCAAGATTGTGCCACTGCATTCCAGCCTGGGCAACAGAGCAAGACTGTCTCAATTTAAAAAAAAAAAAAGGCGAGAGCAATATGGTAATTTTTTTTTTTTTTTTTAGATGGAGTCTCGCACTGTCACCTAGGCTGGAGGGCAATGGTGTGATCTCAGCTCACTGCATCCACCTCCTGGTTTCAAGCAATTCTCCTGCCTCAGCCTCCCAAGCAGCTTGGATTACAGGTTACTGCTACCACACCCAGCTAATTCTTGTTTGCATTTTGAGTAGAGATGGGTTTCACTATGTTGACCAGGTTAGTCTCAAACTCCTGACCCCATGATCCAGCCGCCTCAGCCTCCCAAAGTGCTGACATTAGGAGTGTTCAGCCACCACGCCCAGTCTTTTTATATTTCTTATTGGGTATTTCTGGTGATGATGAGGTGATAAGAGGTCTATCACTAAAAGCTTAATGACAAGTACAATTTTTTTTTCTTTGAGACAGAGTCTTGCTCTTTTTGCCTGGGCTGGAGTGCAATGGTGCAATCTCGGCTCCCCGCAACCTCCACCTCCTGGGTTCAAGCGATTCTCCTGCCTCAGCCTCCTGAGTAGCTGAGATTACAGGCATGTGCCACCACACCCGATTAATTTTGTCTTTTTAGTAGGGAGGGGGTTTCTCCATGTTGGTCAGGCCGGTCTCAAGCCTCGAGAGATTACAGTGAGCCAAGATCTCACTATTGCACTCAAGCCTGGGAAACAACAGTGAAATAGTGTCTCAAAAAAAAAAAAAAAAGAAGCATTACTGATGCTAAATCCCAGCACTTTGAGAGGCCGAAGCGATTGGATCACGAGGTCAGGAGTTTGAGACCAGACTGACCAACATGGTGAAACCCAGTCTCTACTAAAAATACGAAAATTGGCCAGGGCGTGGTGGCGTGCACCTGTACTCCCAGCTACATGGGAGGTTGAAACAGGAGAATTGCTTGAACCCAGTGAAGTGAGATCACGCCACTTCACTCCAGCCTAGGCGACAGAGTGAGACTCTGTCTCAAAAAAAGGAAAAAAATGGCCGGGCGTGGTGGCTCACGCCAGTAATCCCAGCACTTTGGGAGGCCGAGGTGGGTGGATCACGAGGTCGAGATCAAGACCATCTTGGTCAACATGGTGAAACCCCGTCTCTACTAAAAAAAAATACAAAAAATTAGCTGGGCATGGTGGCGCGTGCCTGTAATCCCAGCTACTCAGGAGGCTGAGGCAGGAGAATTGCCTGAACCCAGGAGGCGGAGGTTGCGGTGAGCTGAGATCGCGCCATTGCACTCCAGCCTGGGTAACGAGAGCGAAACTCCGTCTCAAAAAAAAAAAAAATAGACTTGTGTCACCAAATGGAAATAATTGTTAAAATAAAAATAGTAGCACATCTTGAATTACTTTTTGAACCTGAGTATTTCATATATGCTTAATCAGAATTATATGAAATATCTGTAAATGAGCCATAATTGTTTTCAAATATGAGTAAAATAATGTAGATGTATAACAAAGTTTACCATGTTAGCCATTTGTAAATGTGTATTTCTGTGGCGTTAAGTACATTGACACTGTTGTGCACCCATCACCGCTACTCATCTCCAGAACTTTCTCATCTTCCCAATCTGAAACTGTACCCATTAAACACGAACTACCCATTCCCCTTTCCGCAGCCCCTGGCAACCACCATTCTACTTCCTGTCTCTATGATTTGCCTATTCTAGGTACCTCATACAAGTAGAATTATACAATATTTGTGGGCGATAACTTTTTTTTTTTAAGATGGAGTTTTGCTCTTGATGCCCAGGCTGGAGTGCAATAGCATGGTCTTGGGTCACTGCAACCTCTACCTCCCGGGTTCAAGTGATTCTTCTGCCTCAGCCTTCTAAGTAGCTGAGATTACAGGTGCCACCTGTACATACCACACATACATTTTTAGTAGACACAGGGTTTCACCATGTTGCCCAGGTTGGTCTCAAACTCCTGACCTCAGGTGATCCGCCTGCCTCGACCTCCCAAAGTGCTGGGATTACAGGCATGAGCCACCCTGCCTGGCCTGTAATTTCTTAAGAGATTATTTTTCTTCTTTTTATAATAATTCCTTTAGCTTAGCTTTCTGTAGTTACCAAATTATTTGAGATTTCCGTTAGGGCCTTTATTAAAAGATAATGTATTATTGTAACATAATATTATATTATTAAGAGATAATGTCATAAAGAAAAACCAAATTAGTTTAAGCTTCTAAATACTTCATATCATAGTACCATTTCAGTAAATGATTTTCCAAAATACTCATATTTGTTTTATAAGCTCTTTAACATGCCATTTAAAATTTTTCTTGGCCGGGTACAGTGGCTCACTCTTGTAATCCCAGCAGTTTGGGAGGCCGAGGCAGGTAGATCACCTGAGGTTGGGAGTTCAACACCAGCTTGGCCAATATGGTGAAACCCCGTGTCTACTAAAAATACAAAAATTAGCCATGGTGGTGATGGGCACCTGTAATCCCAGCTACTCGGGAGGCTAAGGCAGGAGAATTGCTTGAACCCAAGGAGGCAGAGGCTGCAGCAAGCCGAGATTGCACCACTGTACTCCAGCCTGGGCAACAGAGTGAGACTCTGTCTCAAAAAGAAGAGAAAAATTCTGATCACTCTCACATGAGAATAAACAGAATTCATTTTACTTCTTACTGTAAGTCAGAGATATTGCCACATTGCAATTAAAGAATAGTTAGATTTCAGTAATCCAAAGTTTCCTTTGCCCTTATTTCTAATAATTAGAAACCAATGTTGCTATAGAGACTTGGAGGTATCCTAGGTGGAGCACACCTCATGCCCTCAAAAAAAAGAAAAATCAGTTTGTAGTTTGTTTCTTTCAAGTGAGGGTATTTGAAAGGATTTATCTTTCTAAAGCTTTAATCTTCTAGAAATCTGGAAACTTCTCAGAGTATCTAAATGTATAACAATTAAGTCATTTTCTGAAGCTCATAGACCACCTGATTTATTTATTGTGTTCCTTTATATAACAAGCTTTCTTTCACTAAAGATTGTTCTTAAACAAAGAATGTGCTAAGAATAGAAAGCCAACAATTGCTCCCACTATGCAAATGTGAGAAAAATTCCTCTGCCTGGCACAGTGGCTCATGCCTGTAATCCCAGCACTTTGGGAAGCCAAGACGGGTTGATCATGAGGTCAGGAGTTCAAGAGCAGCCTGATCAATATGGTGAAACCTGTCTCTACTAAAAATACAAAAATTAGCCAGGCATAGTGGCACACCTATAATCCCAGCTACTCAGGAGGCTGACGCAGAATCACTTGAACCCAGGAGTCAGAGGTTACAGTGAGCCAAGATCATGCCACTGCACTCCAGCCTGGGCAACAGAGTGAGACTCCATCTCAAAAACAAAAAAAGAAAAAGAAAAATTCCTCCTCTGGGTCCTCACACAGGGAACAGTAAGATGTGATGCACAATGCCTTTAACAATATTTCTGACATAAACACAGTAAGCCTCTTGGGACTGAGGCTTGTCATTTTCTTAATATAAACTGAGGGTATTACTCAAAGACAGTTCCTTAAATACAATTTGATGAAGGTCCAAGAAAGGCACTCTGAGGGTGCACAGGACATTGGGCAGTCCAGCTTAACCCAAGGGTAGAATCTGGATATTGAGAAGTATAAAAGAATGGTCTTCAGGCATTCCAAATTAGTTCAGACGATTCTAATAATGAATGAATTTCTTATGATTGAGCTTTTTTTTTTTTGAGACGGAGTTTCGCTCTTGTTACCCAGGCTGGAGGGCAATGGCGCGATCTCGGCTCACTGCAACCTCTGTCTCCTGGGTTCAGGCAATTCTCCTGCCTCAGCCTCCCGAGTACCTGGGATTACAGGCACGCGCCACCATGCCCATCTAATTTTTTTGTATCTTTAGTAGAGACGGGGTTTCACCATTTTGAGCAGGATGGTCTTGATCTCTTGACCTCGTGATCCACCCTCCTCAGCCTCCCAAAGTGCTGGGATGACAGGCTTGAGCCACCGCGCCAGGCCCTATGATTGAGCTTTTGATTAAAAGAGGACGCTAGATAGTTTGAGGTTAGATTCTCTAAGGATGCAGAGATGTCCTTAGGGAGGATCCACACAGTTAATGTGACAGTGTGACAGTCGTAAGTTGATGCGTTCCTATAACTGTAGAAAGCACCTACTAAGGGCTCTTGTCTAATGTGGCAACCCCACCACCATAGCAAGAAAGTCTATGCCAGTCTCCATTTTAAGAAATCACTATTATATATGTTCACTGATGCCCCCTCTCCGCTCTCAAATATAGCACAAAATTATATATACTTATCTGCAGATAAGATACTGTTTTTTACCAAAAAATAGATAAATAAATAAAGATGAGCAAACTTCCATAAGGGCCATTCAGTTGCAAATTCAGACTTTAGAACTCACGTTTTCTAATTCCTCATCCAATGTGATTTGCACTTTTTCGGTCTTTTTATTGAAGTATGATATACATACAGAAAAGTGGTAAATGTCAAGTAGATTTAGAGATTCAAAAAAAAATTTTTTAAATGGTAAATGTCCAGCTCCATGAATTGTTACTAACAAAGCTTCCAGATCAAGAAAAAGAACACTTCCAGTCTAATTGATAGAATTATGAAGTAGAATGGTGGCTGCCAGCGGTTAGGAGGTGGGGCGGGAGGAATGGGGAGTTAGTGTTTAATGGATACATTGTTTTCTTTTGGGAAGATAAAAAAGTTCTGGAGTGGGATGGGGTGATGATTGCACAACAGTGTGGATGGACTTAATGCCACTGACCTGTACACTGAAAAAGGTTGAAATGGCCAATTTTTTGTATGTATTGCCACAATAAAATAGAACATTTCCAGACCCTGAAGCTTCCTGTTCAGGGCGTGAGGAACATTCCCAGTAGCTGCCCTTCTGCTTCCAGCCACTGCCCACTCCTGCATGCCCCCAGGATTGACTGCTATCCTGACTCAGCTGAAAATTGTTTATACTAAAAGATGCTTAGCAATCCTGCATTCTGACCCCTTAGTTTTACTACTTAGAGAACAAAAAGCGCAAGATTTTTGGCTAAGATCACAGTTTGTGTCCCAGGTCAAAATGGATTGAATGGGAAATTAACTGTTTCTTGAACGTGTTGTGGATAACTGTTTAGTGGTAACAGCTAACGGAGCTATAATCTATGCAGTTCTTGAACATGCCCTGTGGGGAGGCAGTGAGAAGCTTGTGTGTGAATGTAGGCAGAGCAACAGGAAACTAGGGTACAAGGCCTCCAGTTCCAGTCCTCTCGGCCAGGTTGCCGAACCCTGTGCCTGAAGCACTTTGCCAAGCTGATATTTTGTTTTTTATTTTTATTTTTATTTTTTGAAATGAAGTCTCGCTCTGTTGCCAGGGTGGAGTGAAGTGGCGTGATCTCTGGTTCACCTCAACCTCCACCTCCCCGGTTCAAGCAATTCTCCTGCCTCAGCCTCCTGAGTAGCTGGGACTACAGGCGAATGCCACCACACCTGGCTAATTTTTGTATTTTTTAGTAGAGACAGGGTTTCACCATGTTGGCCAGGCTGGTCTCAAACTCCTGACCTTAGGTGATCCACCTGCCCCAGCCTCCCAAAGTGCTGGGATTACAGGCGTGAGCCACCACACCCTGCCCTGCCAGGCTGATATTTTACAATAAGAAAAGCTTAATGGACCAAGTACAGTGGCCCACATCTATAATCCCAGCACTTTGGGAGGCCAAGGCAGGCAGACTGCTTGAAGTCAGGACTTTGAGATCAGTCTGGGCAACATTGTGAAACCCCATCTCTACAAAAAATACAAAATTGGGTGAATGTGGTTGTGGGTACCTATAGTCCCAGCTACCCAGGAGGCTGATGTGGAAGGATGGCTTGAGCCCAGGAGGTGGAGGTTGCAGTGAGCTGAGATTATGCTACTGCACTTCAGCCTGGATGACAGAGCCAGACCCTGTCTCAAAGAAAAAAGAAAAGCTTAATGGCTTGCATATATTCACTTTTGTGTGTGTTTCTTCTTCTTCTCTTTTTTTTTTGAGACCAGATCTTGAACTGTGACCCAGGCTGGATTGCAGTGGCACAATCTCGGTTCACTGTAGCCTCCACCTCCTGGGTTCCAGTGATTCTCCTGCCTCAGCCTCCTGAGTAGCTGGGATTACAGGCACCTGCCACCACACCTGGCTAATTTTTGTTTTAGTGGAGACGGGGTTTCTCCATGTTGGCCAGGCTGGTCTTGAACTCCTGACCTCAGGTAATCCACCCACCTTGCCCTCCCAAAGTGCTGGGATTACAGGCGTGAGCCACCATGCCCACCCATGTTTCTTCTAAAAATAGTTATTTCACAATATAATATTTGCTACGCATGAAAGAATATATGCAATGTATATATAAGTTATGAATCAGAATAATAAGCGAATACTCATAAACTTACCATCTAACTGTCGCACATTTTATATAATTAAAAACAATTGGGTGGCGGCGGAAGAAAAAAAAAAACTGTTGACTGGGTATGGTGGTTTATGTCTGTAATCCCAACATTTTGGGAGGCTGGGGCAGGAGGTTTGCTTGAGGCCAGGAGTTTGAGACAAGCCTGGGCAACATAGTAAGACCTCATCGCTACAAAAAAAAAAAAAAAAATAGGTCAGTCAAGGTAGCTCACCCCTGTAATCCCAGCACTTTGAGAGGCTGAGGCAGGCAGGTCACCTGAGGCCAGGAGTTTGAGACCAGCCTGGCCAAACCCCGTCTCTACTAAAAATACAAAAAATTAGCCAGGCGTGGTGGCACATACTTGTAGTCCCAGCTACTCAGGAGGCTGAAGCAGGAGAATTGCTAGAACCCAGGAGGCAGAGGTTGCAGTGAGCCAAGATCATACCTCTCCACTCTGGAGCGAGACTGTCTCAAGAAAAAAATTTAGCGGGGCATGGTGGCATGTAGTTGCAGCTCCTCAGGAGGCTGAGGTGGAAGAATCTCTTGCGCCCAGGAGCTCAAATCTCTGGTGGTTGTTCCACTGCACTCCTGCCTGGGCAACAGAGTAAGACCCTGGGCAGGGGGAGGATACGCTGTTTTGTTTGCCTCTGCAATTTGTTGCTAAAAATATTATTAAACTAAATATATAATGTATATATGCAAGGTACCGGGTTAAGTGTTAAAATTCTGGGTTGGCAAGCCTGGGTGCAGTAATCCCTCCCAAAGTGCTTGTAATCCCAGCACTTTGGGAGGCTGAGACAGGCAGATCACCTGAAGTCAGGAGTTCAAGACCAGTCTGGCCAACATGGTGAAACCCCATCTCTACTAAAAATACCAAAAATTAGCCAGCGATAGTGGAGGGCACCTTTAATACCAGCTACTCAGGAGGCTGAGACAGGAGGATCGCTTGAACCTGGGAGATGGAGGTTGCAGTGAGCTGAGATCACGCCACTGCACTCTAGCCTAGGCAACAAGAGCAAAACTCCACCTCAAAACAAAAAATCTGGGTTGGCTTCTTTCTCTACATCTAGTCTCATGAGAAACTCTAAGAGTTCTAAGTTACATACTTGTCATTGCTAATGTCTCTTGAAATGAGCTGAAGGGGAATTGGCACCAAAATCAAGATTAAATGTTAGATTAAGGAAGAATAGACTGAACTCAGGGGGCTTTGTGGTTTTATTACAGGGCAGGTTACTGCTCCTTCGTTCCTGGCCAGGTTCAGTACTATTTATCCCGTCTTAGCCTCACACCAAAACTAAGCATTGCTTAAGTATTTGCCATATTTAATCTGGCAAAGGAAATGTGTTTCTTAACATTTGGAAAGACTGAGGTGCTGCTTTTTACTGCTGTTGATGGTGTTTAGTTTTTGCTGTAGCTGCAAACAAATTCCTCACATTTCATGAGCATAAATTGTTGTCTTTAGCTTTCTCAAGTTTGGAATCTGCTTCTTAGCCTCATTTCTCAAAATTGAAATTTGTATCAATCTTTATATATATGTATATACTTTGAGTTCTGAAGTACATGTGCAGATCTTGCAGGATTATTGCATAGGTACACACATGCCATGGTGGTTTGCTGCCTCCATTTCCCCATCACCCACATCAGGCATTTCTCCCAGTGTTTCTCTCCCCAACCTCCCCACCCAAATTTGTATAAATCTTAAAAGCTCTGTAATACTTTTTTTTTTTTTTTTTTTTGAGACACTCTGTCACACAGGCTGGAGTGCAGTGGTATAATCTTGGCCCACTGCGGCCTCTGCCTTCCAAGTTCAAGCGATTCTCCTGCCTCAGCCTCCTGAGTAGCTGGAATTACAGGCATGCGCCACCATGCCCAGCTAATTTTTGTATTTTTAGTAGAGACACGGTTTTACCATGTTGATCAGGCTGCTGTTGAACTCCTGACCTCGTGATCCACCTGCCTCAGCCTCCCAAAGTGCTGGGATTATAGGCGTGAGCCACTGTGCCCAGCCAAACAGCCATTATTATTAAGAACCTATTATGTAGTCGAATGTGGTCTTGTCTTTATTTTTGGTACTCAGTCTCACTCTGTTGCCCAGGCTGGAGTGCAGCGGCATGATCTCCACTCACTACAACCTCTGCCTCCAGGATTCAAGCAATTATAGTGCCTCAGCCTCCAGAGTAGCTTGGACTACAGGTGCACACCATAATGCCAGACTAATTTTTCTATTTTTAGTAGAGATACGGTTTCACCATGTTGCCCAAGTTGGTCTCGAACTCCTGACCTCAGGTGATCTGCCCACTTTGGCCTCCCAAAGAGCCGGGATAACAGGTGTGAGCCACTGTGCGCAGCACGGTCTTTAAAGTTGTAGTGAAAAATCATTTTTCTCTCTTACTTAGAATGGTACCAAACCACCACTGGATGCAGATGTAAATTTGGAAGCAATTGCTGGTGACCTTCGCTGTGATTGCTATACGTAAGTGTTTGAAGTCAGTTCACTCTCGGGGGTTCAATCTTCTCCCTATAAAATGAGGGATAATGATGCCCACCTTAGCAGATTGTTGGGAGGATTAAATGAATTATCCTGTGAAGCATACGAAGTGTCTTTAAGAAGTCCCTTCTTTGCTGTCCTTTACAAATTGTGCTGGTGCTTCAGCATGTAAGAGACTAATCTACAAGCACCACATTTTCCAGCCCTCAGGATGCATTTTCACTGCACACGTTTTCCCCTCCACACGCCTGCAGAAACTTCAGGAGGTCTGCCTGACATTCTCCTTCAGCCTTCCTGTGTTTATGGTCGTTGTAGTTGTTAGTTTTTCTTCATGTTTTGAGGTAAATGTTTGCTAACTTTCCCAATTTGGGAACATAGAGGGAAGAAATGAAACTCAGTTTAACTAACAGAGACAATGCCCCCTCCAGCTTTTTTTTTTTTTTCTTCCAGACAGGGTTTCCCTCTTTCACGTAGGCTGGAGTGCAGTGGCATGATTACGGCTCACGATAGCCTCCACGTCCTGGGCTCAAGCAATCCTCTGACCTCAGCCTCCTGGATAGTTGGGACTACAGGTGCACACCACCATGCCCGGCCAATTTTTTTTTTAATGTTTTGTCGTTATGGGGTCTTGCCATATGGGGGGGTGGGCGGGTGGGGGTATCAGCCAAGGCAGGCAGAACTTCAGACTTTCTGGGTCTGGGCTTGCACATGGAGGCCTGACACTCAGGAATTTGAGACCAGCCTGGCCAATATAGTGAAACCTTATCTCTACTAAAAATATAAAAATTAGCCAGGCGTGGTAGCGCTCATCTGTAATCCCAGCTGCTAGGGAGGCTGAGACAGGAGAATTGCTTGAACCCAGGAGGTGAAGGTTGCAGTGAGCCGAGATTGTGTCACTGTACTCCAGCCTGAGCAACAGGGCAAGACTCCGTCAAAAAAAAAAAAAAATTTAAATTAAATAAATAAATAGATGATCTTACTACTTAGGGGACTACTACTTGAGTAGTTTACTGCTTTAAGGGCAGGAGCAGTGGCTCATACCTGTAATCCCAGCCCTTTGGGAGGCTGAGGCAGGCAGATTGTTCGAGGTCAGGAGTTCAAGACCAGCCTGGGCAACATAGTAAGAACTGGTCTCTAAAACAAAACAAAAACACAGCTTTAAGTGCTCAAATCTGAAAAGATTTTCAGTGAATAACAAAGATGGTTTTGGTGGCAGAACTTGCCCTGGGCTAAATCTTTTGGATATACCAAGTAGGCTGTCTGTCTATAAAGGGTTTAGGGCTAAAGTTGAATGGTGTACATTTTGGATTTTCATGCCACTACTTTGAGAGACACTACACTCCTACAGTCTTTAGCTCTCTGTTTGTGTTAGTTATTATTGTCTGCACAGTGTTAGACATCAGAGTAGAGGAAGGAATGAACACCCCAGCATGTATGTGATTATTAAATAATGTTATAACCCTAACATTTAGCTAACAAAACACCAGATTCAGTTAAAAATTTAAGCTCTGTGGGTCTTTACTTTTATATAGTATGTGTCTGAGGCAGGAGAATCACTAAACCTGGGACGTGGAGGTTGCAGTGAGCCAAGATGGCACCACTGTGCTCCAGCCTGGGTGACAGAGCAAGACTTGATCTCAAAAAGAAAATGTATATAGTATGTGGATTATCATTATGTACATTATCAAATGTGTATAGTATGTGGATTAACATCATATAATAAGTTTAATATCCAGAAATTTAGTTTTTTTTCTACAATCATTTGAAGCAAATTGGAAAGGTCAGAAATGAAGTTTTTTATTTTCATCTTTTCTTTCCAAGACTTGTGACATAGAAATGAGGTCTTTATCCCCAGATTCAGACTCTTTCTCAAAACATCTCTAAGAGACCTGTGACAGCTGTAATGTAGTGAAACGCCAGTCAGCATGAGTCTTTCATTGGACTCAGACCTGTGCTGACTGAGCATATTACATGAAATAATTAAATAAATGAAGGACTGTTTGTATTTGTGATATTTTAAGTAACTTGTGATGTGTTCATTCAGTTTTAACTTGAATCAGGTGCATTAAAGACTTTCCAGGGTTTGTATTTTTCCCTTTTGAACTTGGGTTTTTTTTGAGACAGGGTCTAACTGTGTCACCCAGGCTCACTGCAGCCTATGCCTCCCGGGCTCAAGTATCTCAACTTCCCAAAGTGCTGGAATTACAAGCATGAGCCACTGCACCCAGCCCACAAGTGACTTTTTAATAAGCTTACTTTAGACATTATGTAATACCTGGACATGCTCGTCAGCACTTTAGCCCTTTATGCATTGTATTGTTTCCTCCCGAATTTCCTTTTTTTTTAAAATTGGGACAGAGTCTCATGCTGTCACCCAGGCTGGAGTGCAGTTGTGCAATCTTGGCTCACTGCAACCTCTACCTCCTGGGCTCAAGTGATCCTCCTACCTACGCCTCTTGAGTGCCAGGGACTACAGGCACATGCCACCACGCTCAGCTAATTTTTTGGTATTTTTTGTAGATATGGCATATCGCCATATTGCTGAGACTGGTCTCAAAGTCCTGTTCAGGTGATCCACCCACCTCGGCCTCCCGAGGTGCTGGAATTGCAGGCATGAGCCACTGAACCTGGCCTAGATGTATCATACGTAAAAGCTGAAAGCTCTTTCCTATTGATCATAATCAGTTCATCTCATCTTTATTGGTCACTTTCTTTCCTGGTTATTTCATATGTGACTTATATGAAAATTGTTGTCCGGCTTTTTTTTAGGCTTTTGCGGTATCTAAGAAGAAGTCAATAACTATTCTTTTATTGTAGGGGTGCAGATCTCTCTGCTTTGGTACGAGAAGCTTCTGTCTGTGCCCTGAGACAGGAAATGGCAAGACAGAAGAGTGGAAATGAAAAAGGTACAGTTCTCCAGAATCTCTCACGTTTCATTGGTACTTCACCTTTGCCCTGGAAAATAACCATTTTCTAGTGTCTGTTATCTATGATATTAAAGCTAATGTTTTTTAATGAGACTGTTAGAAGCTGTTCTGAAATATGTAAACTCTGTTGCTGACAATTGTAATAATAGCAAAGTTATTTAATGCCTCTCTAATAAAGAGCACTATACCCATAGGTAAATGGATCCCTTCACTGTCTTCATTATGAGTTTAGGCTGCTTATCAATTCTGGAAAACCTTATTCTTTTGCTAAGGTGATATCTACTTGCCTGTTAAAATGCGACCTGAATTGGAGAGCTAAGAAAATACACAAGAGAAGTGAAAATTAGAATAACTTTCCATATATTGAGACTTTCCTTTCAAAATACAAAATCCATGTATTGTATTATGTGATGCTTTGGGGTTATCTCAACAGCTTTGCACCATCCTTCACGTTTGATAGTGTCTTTAATTTTACTGTTTGAGTGCATATGGGAAAAAAAATTGTCTGCTGGGTGTGGTGGCTCACACCTGTAATCAGCACTTTGGGAAGCTGTGGCAGGAGAATTGCTTGAGCCCAGGAGTTTGAGAGCAGCCTGAGCAGCAAACCAAGACCCCCACCCCAACAGAAAAATGAACAAATTAGACTGGCATGGTGGTACCTGCCAATAGTCCTGACGACTTGGGAGGGTGAGGCAGGAGGATTGCTTGAGCCCAGGACTTCGAGGCTGCAATGAGCTGTGACTGCACCACTGCACTCCAGCCTGAGTGACACAGCAAACCCTGTCTCTATTAAAAAAAGAAAGAGAGGCCAGGTGTGGTGGCTCACACTGTACTTCCCAGCACTTTGGGAGGCCAAGGTGGGTGGATCACCTGAGGTCAGGCGTTCCAGACCAGCCTAACCCAACATGGCAAAACCCCATCTCTACTAAAAGTACAAAAATTAGCCAGGTGTGGTGGCATATGCCTGTAATCCCAGCTACTTGGGAGTCTGAGGCAGGAGAATCTCTTGAACCCTGGAGGTGGAGGTTGCAGTGAGCCGAGATTGTGCCACTGCACTCCAGCCTAGGTGACAGAGCAAGACTCAGTCTCAAAAAAAAAGAGAGAGAGAGAGAGAGATTTATTAGTGACTTGCACTCCAGCCATGCCAGGTACAGAAATAGCTTTTGCTGTGCTTGGTTCCTGTGATAATTATTTGATCAGCTGCAGTTTATGGGTATCTCTGTAGTACAACAAAATACCCTTCTTCAAATAGATTCACTCTGGGCCAGTCATCCTGTCCCACATCTGTAATCCCAGCACTGTGGGAGATCAAGACTGAGATTGCCTGAGCCCGGCAGTTCGAGACCAGCCCAGACAGTATAGGGGGACCCTGTCTCTATTGTTTTTAAAACTAATTTTTAAAAAATTTTTAATTAAAAAGATTTTCCCTGTCCTCTAAACCTGTACTTTTATCCGAAGTTTTTATATTGATCTTCTTTCATTAAATAGACTTCCAAAAGATGTCTTTTTAAACTTGTATTGGTTTTCCATTTTTCCTCTATTCCCATTTTTCTTTGGCTGCCAAAATTCTTAAAGCTAAATTTGTTTGTAGTTATAGCAGCATAGGCTTAGATTAGATTTGTCAACACATTAGAAAGCCCTTGGGCTTTTTGTTATCTAAGATTCAGTTGTCTGAATGTCTGTTATTATATGCTACATTAAATTCCTTTCGGAAGGAGGTGAGTTATCAATAAGAAAAATCAAAATATCTTGTAAAAAAAATCATATATTCTATCTGAGAGCTGAATCTGAACACTATCTTGGGGTATGTTTGTTTGCTAAAAATTAATGAACCCCTGTACATGTATCGGAAGTGCTAGTAATAATTTTGTTTTGTTTGGAGGGTGTTTATTTGTTTGTTTGAGAAGTAATCTCACTCCGTCATCCAGGCTAGAGTGCAGTGGCGTGATCTCGGCTCACTGTAACCTCTGCCTTCTGGGTCAAGTGTTTCTCCTGCCTCAGCCTTCTGAGTAGCTGGGATTATAGGCATGCACCTGTCCAGATTTTTTCTGGGATTTTGCAGTATCTAAGTTATTTAGTGCCTCTCTAATAAAACTAACTTTTTTTTTGAGATGGAGTTTTGCTGTTGTTACCCAGACTGGAGTTCAATGGCACGATCTCGGCTCACTGCAACCTCCGCCTCCTGGGTTCAAGCAATTCTCCTGCCTCAGCCCCCCAAGTAGCTGGGACTACAGGTGCGCACCACCATGCCCAGCTAATTTTTGTATTTGTAGTAGAGACGGGGTTTCACCTTGTAGACCAGGATGGTCTCGATCTCTTGACCTCGTGATCCACCCACCTCGGCCTCCCAAAGTGCTGGGATTATAGGCGTGAGTCACCACGCCCAGCCAATAAAACTAATTTTTATTTTATTTTATTTTATTTTTTGAGATGGAGTTTCGCTCTTGTTGCCCAGGCTGGAGTGCAGTGGCACAATCTCGGCTCACTGCAATTCCTACTTCCCGGGTTCAAGTGATTCTCCTGCCTCAGCCTCTCTAATAGTTGGGATTACAGGCCTCTGCCACCACACCCAGCTGATTTTTTTGTAGTTTTAGTAGAGACAGAGTTTTACCATGTTGGCCAGGCTGGTCTCAAACGCTAGACCTCAAGCGATCTGGCTGCCTCGGCCTCCCAAAGTGCTAGGATTATAGATATGAGCCACTGCGCCCAGCCTAATTTTTGTATTTTTTTAGTAGAGACAAGGTTTCGCCATGCTGGCCAGACTGGTCTCAAACTTCTGACCTCAGGTGATCCTCCTGCCTCAGCCTCCCAGCATGCTGGAATTACAGGCATGAGCCACTGCGCCTGGCCTGGAGGTTGTCTTATAAACATAAGTAATAAACCCTGACATCCCTGCTTTGCTACAGCTTCCATTTCTACCTCTCTATCCTTTAGGGAATTTTGTTGCTATCTTACTGAACCCGAAGTCAGTAATGCCATTCAGCTTACATTTGATATGCTGAACAACACATTTTATTTTATTTTATTTTTTGGTGAATATACTATCCTAATATCTGTGTAGAAAGTTTAGTATTTTAAATATAAATTGTCATCACATAAGCTATCATATTTACATTCTAAACCAAGTTGTATTTAACATTTAGCTATTTTGTTTTATTTATGTAATGGCATAACCTTGCAGAGTATTAGAGTCCCCTTGTTTTTTTTTGAGACGGAGTCTTGCTCTGTCGCCCAAGCTGGAGTGCAATGGTGTGATCTCGGCTTACTACCGCTTCCGCCTCCCAGGTTTAAGCAATTCTCCTGCCTTAGCCTCCTAAGTAGCTAGGATTACAGACACACACCACCACACCCAGCTTTTTGTATTTTTAGTAGAGACACGGTTTTACCATGTTGGTCAGTCTGGTCTCAAACTCCTGACCTTATGATCCACCCGCCTCAGCCTCCCAAAGTGCTAGGATTACAGGCATGAGCCACCGTGCCTGGCCTAAAACCACCTTCTAATCCAGTGCTGAGATATTACATATATAAAATATTCTGTGATGTTATGGCTCCATAAGATCTCATTGTGTGTTGCATACTCTTAAATATTAATACGGTGGGATCCTACTTTCCATTCCCAGTTAAATTCATTTGAATTATCTGAATAATTCTGGTTCTTCTTCATCAACATCACTATTAAGTTAAACAATGCAAAAAGGCCTACAAAAGGTTACCAGCTTATGAGTGGCAGGTCTCTTTGGGTGGTTTTGGATTAAAATCTGATAAGCAGAATATATCTGGCTAGAATACTGTTCTGAAAAAGAATATACAGCCCATCACATCACTGATCTCTTTAGCGTACCCCGTGAGAGCTTGGAAGTCTTCCAAAGGAATTTAAGTTCTAAGTCAGTTAGCATACTATACTGAGATGTGCATTTGCTCATCTGCTGTGTGCATAGCATGCCATACTGAGATGTGTGTATTTGTGCATTTGCTCCATAGGTGAACTCAAGATTAGTCATAAGCACTTTGAAGAAGCTTTCAAGAAAGTAAGATCATCTGTATCAAAAAAGGTAAGAAATGCTGTTAAATGTATAGAGAAGGGAAACTAGAGTTTTAGTTGAATTAAACTTTTACAGATTGTTTCGTATACTGCTTCTACTTCCTAAAAAGAAATTACATGGTCCATTTTGAGCTGAAAACAAGCAAAATAATAGCCTTTGTGAGAATGTTCTTGAGAGATTTTAATTTTATATGTTTCTTAGGGACTGGAGCACAGTTTTCCTAACTAGATTCTCTAACAACTATTTATTCAGAGAGAGAATGACCTCTTTTGTCTCCACCATCTCAGAATTTTTAATCATCTAATTCAAGTATTATTTGACCTCCTCTTCCCTTTTTGACAAATGCCTTTGTATTTCTTAGATCTAGACTATACCCAATCTAAGCCATAGGGACTTACCATACATTTCAGGGAAATAAAAATATCTTTACCATAAGTAGGAGAAAGGTTAAAAAAAAATCACTCTGGGCTGGGCGCAGTGGCTCACACCTGTAATCCCAGCACTTTGGGAGGCCGAGGCAGGTGGATCATGAGGTCAAGAGATTGAGACCATCCTGGTCAACATGGTGAAACCCCATCTCTACTAAAAATAGAAAAATTAGCTGGGCATGGTGGCTCGTGCCTGTAATCCCAGCTACTCGGGAGGCTGAGGCAAGAGAATTGCCTGAGCCCAGGAGGCGGAGGTTGCGATGAGCCAAGATCGCGCCATTGCACTCCAGCCTGGGTAACAAGAGCAAAACTCCGTCTCAAAAAAAAAAAAAAAAAATCACTCTGGAGCTAGGCACCGTGGCTCGTGCCTGTAATCTCAGCTACTCAGGAGGCTGAGGTGGGAGAATAGCTTGAGCCCAGGAATTCAAATTCAGCCTGGGCAACATGGTGAGATCCTGTCTCTACAAAAAAATGAAAACTTAGCCAGGCATGGTGGCATGCACCTGTAGTCCCAGCTACTCAGGAGGCTGAGGCAGGAGGATTACTTGAGCCCAGGAGGTTGAGGCTACATTGAGCCATGATCACACCATTGTACTCCAGCCTGGGTTACAGAGCAAGGCCCTGTCTTAAAAACAAACAAATAAACACAGAAGAAAAAAACACACTTCAAATATTTCTTTGGGATAAATACACAGGAGTGGAATTGCTACCCCACACTTAAAATGTTAATTTGACCACAGTGAGATTCGACTACACACCTACCACAAAGACCAAAATTGAAAGATTGACAACACTAATTGGTAGCAATAATGTGAAACAGCTGGAACTCTCTCTTTTTTTTTTTTTTTTGAGACAGAGTTTTGCTCTTGTTGCTCAGGCTGGAGTGCAATGGTGCAATCTCAGGTCACCGCAACCTTTACCTCCCGGGTTCAAGCAGTTCTCCTGTCTCAGCCTCCCAAGTAGCTGGGATTACAGTCATGCGCCACCACACCCAGCTAATTTTTTGTATTTTTAGTACAGACAGGGTTTCATCATGTTGGTCAGGCTGGTCTCGAACTCCTGACCTCACATGATCCATCCGCCTCCGCCTCCCAAAATGCTGGGATTACAGGGAACTCTTATACATTGTTGCTGAAAATGTAGATACAACTACACTGGAAAACATTCTGGCAGTTTCTTACTAACGTTAATATAGTGTAAGAAGCTTCTGCTTTCGCCTCCATTTCCATCTGGATTCAGCATAGGTTAGAATTGTGCTTTCTTCACTAATTAGATAGAAACAGAAGAATCTTTTGACCTTATTTTTTAGAAAGCCTCAGTAGAAATTGTGAAAGTCATGGGAGTTTCCTGTGGAAAGGAACATGTATAGTATTTAGATGATGCAGGAAAGTGAAGTGTCACCTCTCTCTAACAGTGTGATAGCCAGCAAGAGCTACTATGACAAAGTACCACAGACCGGGTGGCTTACAAAATGGAAAATGTATTTTCTCACAGTTCTCGAGAGTGTTGGGTAGGGTTGGTTCTTCTAAGCCCATGTCCTCACAGATGGTGCTCTCCCAGCGGCGCTCTTTCCTCTGCACATCTGAGCCCTAATCCGTTCTTTTTGTAAGGACACCAGTCATATTGGAAAAGAGCTCACTTGTGTGACCTTGTTTTAATCCAGACTCCTGTAAAGACCCTCTCTCCAGTTACAATCACATTCTGAGGTTCTGTGGGCAAGGACTGCAGCATGTGAATTTTGGGGGGACACCATTCAGCCCATAACAAGCAGTGATGGGCTCTGTATTCTGTGTTCTCCCTCCTCTCAGGATCAAGTCATGTATGAACGTTTGCAGGAGTCCCTCAACCAGTGACGTCTCCAGCAACCGGCTTGAAGGAGCCAGCCCATCAAGCTGGCAGAGAACCCTACACGCTCTAAAGGACCTGCTTTCAGCTGGACACAGGTGCCGTCTCATGTAAGCAATTTGTTTTCAAATTAATGAGGCCAAGCTGAAGCTGAAGATTCTTCCCATCTGGCCAGTCTGGTGTGAAAATGCCTTCTTCCTTTTTAAGAAAAAGGAAAATTTTTAAACTGCTGAAATAAAATAATTGTTACACTTTTCAAATAAAACTTTTTACTTTGAACTATTTTGACTGTACACAAAAGTTACAAAGAACTCCTCCCCTGCCCCTCCACAACCATCTGGGAATAAGTGACCAGCTTGGTGCCCCATCATTCCCAAATACTTTCATGTGTATTTCCTACACTTTAAGATACTCTCCTACATAACGTGCCATCAAAGTCAGGAAATTAATACATTGATACCTTGCTGCCATCTAATTCTCCATTTCTCTGGTTGTCCTGCTAATGTCCTTTAAAATGGGTTCCTAACCCCCAGGCTACAGACCAGTACCTGTCTGTGGCCTATTAGGAACCGGGCTGCACAGTGGGAGGTTAGTGGTGGGTGAGTGAGCAGTGTCATCTCCTTCCCATCACTCATATTACTGCCTGAGCTCCACCTCCTGTCACATCCATGGTAGTGTTAGACTTTCACAGAAGCAAGAACCCTACTGTGAACTGCGTATTTGAAGGACCTAGGTTGTGCACTCTTTTTTTTGAGACAGAGTCTCACTCTGTTGCCCAGGCTGGAGTGTAATGGCATGATCTTGGCTCACTGCAGCCTCTGCTTCCTGGGTTCAAGCAGTTCTCAGCCTCTGGAGTAGCTGGGATTACAGGTGCCTGCCACCATGCTTGGCTAATTTTTCTATTCTTAGTAGAGGTGAAGTTTTATTATCTTAGCCAAGCTGGTTTTGAACTCCTGACCTTGTGATCCACCCGCCTCGGCCTCTCAAAGTGCTGAGATTACAGGCATGAGTCACCACGCCCGGTGGTTGTGCACTCTTTATGAGAATCTAATGCCTGATGATCTGAGGTGGAACAGTTTCTTCCTGAAACTACCTCCCCCCACCCTGTCTGGGGGAAAAATGATCTTGACGAAACCAGTGCCTGGTGCCAAAAAGATTGGGACCACTGCTTTAAACGGAAGCCACTGCAATTCGTTTCCACATCTCTTTAATCTCTTTTAGGTGTGGAACAGTTCTTCAGCTTTGACTCCGACACCTGTAAGGGTTGCAGGCCAGTTACTGTGTAAAGTGCCTTCGATGAGGATGTGCCTGATGTTTTCCTTGTGATCAGACTCAAGTTATGCATCTTTGACAGATTACAAAGGAACACTGTGCACTTGTCATGTGCAATTCCAGTTTGTCCCTCACTGTGGTCACTTGATTAAGGCAGTTCTGCCAGGCCTCTTACACTATAAAGCTACTCTTGACTCTTTTTTTCCCCTTTGTAATGTATGTGTATTTTGTGGAAGTTACTTTGAAACTCTCTAAAGTCCATCCCTCATCAAATGCATGTATTACTATTTTTTAATGTATTATCCATTATTATGATACTCAAACTGTCCCAGATTTGACTCTTGTTTGGCCTCTGTATGTGTTTAATGAGCCCCTAGGCAACACTTTCTGAAGGGCTTGATTTTTGTTGTGTTTAATCTCAACTCATCATTTACAGTATTGCTCACAATATATTCTGAAGCTATATATAGATGGGTCTGGTTACCTCCTTTTCTTTCGTCTTAAATTTTTACTTCACCTCATTCTACAAAAAATTTTAGGCTGCTTTTAAGAATGTGGGCCAGGCACAGTGGCACATTCCTGTAATCCTAGCATTTTTGGGAGGCCAAAGTGGGAGGATCACTTGAGTTCAGGAGTTTGAGACCAGCCTGGACAACATAGTGAGACCCCCTTCTCTACCAAAAAAAAGAAAAATTTTACAAAGCTGGGCACAGTGGCTCATGCCTGTAATCCCAGCACTTTGGGAGGCTGAGGCAGGCAGATCACCTGAGGTCGGGAGTTTGAGATCAGCCTGGCCAGCACAGTGAAACCCCGTCTCTACTAAAAAATACAAAAATTAGCCAGGTGTAGTGGCAGGCACCTGTAATCCCAGCTACTTTGGAAGCTGAGTTAGGAGAATTGCCTGAACCCAGGAGGCAGAGGTCGCAGTGAGCCAAGATCATGCCATTACACTCCAGCCTGGGCAACAGTGAGACTCCATCTCAAAAAAAAATTTACAAAAAGAATGAGATGAAAAAAATGTTACTAAAAGTAAATCAGGGTTACAAAGACAATAAAACACAGTCCTTTTATGAGGAGTTCCCAGAAGGATTCAGACATCTCACCAGAGTATGACCATGGCCAGTGAAAGGGCATGAAGAAGGGGATACCTTAGGACACCAGAAGAGGGAGCACCCAAAAAAAATGCAAATCAGTATCACATACTAAACGTAGGTGATTAAGGATGAAGGGAATATTGGAATATGCACAGTAAGGTCTTAATTTGAGGAGCAGATTTGACTCCGCTTGACATGCACAAATCCAGAGTCACACAGTCGGGCGTATCATAGATGTGGGTTATGAGAAAAAGCAAGAAATTTCTTGACAATGACATGTTCGTTCTAAGTATCCAACTTGTTGGTAGTTTAGCTTAACCTCAACACAAAATGTGGAACGCATAAGAGAGCAGACTGACTGTATGTTCACTGGCTCTGCCAGTCAGGCGTGGTACAGGTTGATGGTTGTGGTACAGGAGGCAGATACTGGGCCAGCTGATGTAACAGTGGATGTTGCCAGCACTTCTCCAAATGCAAGGGAAGATCACACTTCTCAGCATGATCTGTGTACTGACACTGCCAAGTGTGATCACTAATGCTCC
Organism: Callithrix jacchus; assembly: GCF_049354715.1. Taxonomy (NCBI): domain Eukaryota; kingdom Metazoa; phylum Chordata; class Mammalia; order Primates; family Cebidae; genus Callithrix; species Callithrix jacchus. The sequence goes on from NC_133520.1 coordinate 4,752,864, forward strand.
CGACTGGTACTAGGGCTCAAATAGGGTTACCCCATTTCATCAAAAAGAACAAGGTTCAGAGCTTATTCCAGGGAACTTGCGGAACAGTCTGAATTCTGCTCTACAACGGTCTAACTTTTCTTTCTCTTAGAAAAAAGATCCAGTCGTGTATTCAGAAACTCCCGGAATTATATCCTCTGTTCTAGCACTGTCAACGATTTAGCCGTTTCATTAAACACTTTGTCCTGAGTATTACTGACAGAATGGTGAACACACTCACAACTTAATGCCCAGTGTGGTGTGTGTGGCAGAGAGCTTATCGTCCCATACTGTCCATTCTTCCTTTCTACCTTTTAGTAAGAAGGGCTCTTGCTACCAGGAGAGTGACTAACGTCTGGCTAGTATAATATAGAGAAGTGATGGGAACAGCTTCTGGTTACATCCTTAAAAGGAAGTGACTTGGGTTGCTTTAACCCATCATTAACTCAGGGCAGCCTACATTTAACTCACACACCTTCCCCCAGAAGCAAAGACCCTGGTTATATCCTTGAAAAGTTGGCCGGGCGCGGTGGCTCAAGCCTGTAATCCCAGCACTTTGGGAGGCCGAGGCGGGTGGATCACGAGGTCAAGAGATCGAGACCATCCTGGTCAACAAGGTGAAACCCCGTCTCTACTAAAAATACAAAAAATTAGCTGGGCATGGTGGTGCGTGCCTGTAATCCCAGCTACTCAGGAGGCTGAGGCAGGAGAATTGCCTGAACCCAGGAGGCGGAGGTTGCAGTGAGCCGAGGTCGTGCCATTGCACTCCAGCCTGGGTAACAAGAGCGAAACTCCGTTTCAAAAAAAAAAAAAAGAAAAGAAGTCAGAACTTGTTTAAAAGAAGGTGCTACTTGTCCTTTTAACTCCATGCTGCGCTTCCTGGGCTGAAGAGTGATGAGCTGATCGTGAACCTGCTTTGGCCTTGTAAATGGAGACAACATCCTAGGGAATGACACATAAATAACAACATATAAGAAACCGGGATCATGGGCAACCCTTTCGGCGGAGTTTCCTCAACCCTGAGACGGTCGAGGCGCCTGACTTCTGTGTGCAATCTTTATGTTGTTTAAGCCTTTTATATTTTGCCCTCTGAGAAAGCAGCCAAATTAATTTCCAAACTAATACAGCATTCAAACAGGTAAAGAGACAGTACAGCTGGGCGCAGTGGTTCACGCCACTTTTCTAATTACTTAAAAAGTATAGGGCACTACACTTTTACCTACTTATACTTTTGGAGGTAATAAGGCATTTTACAACATTTTTAGGTTTTGGAAATAAGATCCTCCCATAAATACTACTTGGGCATGTTTTCAGCAGAAACCTACGCACAAACTTGAGAGGCCACCTGCTTCTTCCCACAGACACCAGCCCCTCCCTCATCCAGGCCTTTGTTTTCTGCCCTGGTCATTTACCTCCTTCCTTCACCTTCTCCGCCTTCAGGATTCCGAGGAGACAACGCATTCTTGGGAGTGTGTTCCAACTCCAATTACGGACTAGCTGCTCCTCCCCTGTGCTCCTCATTTGGCGACTATTCTTATCTTTTTCAGCCCTTCTCAGACTGTTTTGTGACTGTCTTTTTTTTTTTTTTTTTGAGACGGAGTCTCACTCTGTCACTCAGGCTGGAGTGCAGTGTCAAGATCTCAGCTCACTGTAACCTCCGCCTCCTGGGTTCAAGGGATTCATATGCCTCAGCCTCCCAAGTAGTTGGGACTACAGGCACACATCACCACGCTTGGCTAATTTTTTGTATTTTTCGTAGAGACAGGGTTTCACCATGTTAGCCAGGATGGTCTCGATCTCCTGACCTTGTGATCGGCCTGCCTTGGCCTCCCAAAGTGCTGGAATTACAGGCATGAGCCACCACGCCCGGCCTTATTATTATTATTATTATTATTATTTTTAATTCACTTTTCCTGTAATCCCAGCACTTTGGGAGGCTGAGGCAGGCAGATCATGAGGTCAGGAGTTGGAGACCAGCCTGACCAACATGGTGAAACCCCGTCTCCACTAAAAATACAAAAATTAGCCGGGCATGGCGGTGCATGCCTGTAATCCCAGCTACTCGGGAGGCTGAGGCAGGAGAATCACTTGAACCTGGGAGGTGGAGATTGCAGTGAGCCGAAATCGAGCCACTTCACTCCATCCTGGACAACAGAGTGAGACTCCATCTCAAAAAAAAGAAAAGAAAAATGATAAAGAGCCAGGTGCAGTGACTCACACCAGTAATCCCAGCACTTTGGGAGCCAAGGCGGGTGGATCAGTGAGCTCAGGAATTCCAGACCAGCCTGGACAACTTGGTGAAACCCCATCTCTACAAAAAATGCAAAAATTAGTTGGGTGTGGTGGTGACTGCCTACAGTCCCAGCTACTTGGGAGTCTGAGGTGGGAGGATCACTTGAGCATGGAAGGTTGAGGCTGCAGTGAGCCATGTTTGTGCCACTGCACTTCAGCCTGAGTGACAAAGCAAGACCCAAAAAATAAAGAGACATGTGAATAGTCCAATGTTCCAATCCTACATATGAATATGCATATATATTTTCACCAAAATAGCAGCATAATTCATAATAGATCAAAACTAGAAACAACCCAAATGTTTGTCAACAGTAGAACAGATAAATGTGGTATTTTCGTACACTAGAATGCGGTGCTGCTCAGCCATGACAAGCTTGCTGTAACAACATGGGTGACTCACAGATGTTGACTGAAAGACGCCAGTTCTTATGTGATTCTACTGATTAATGTATATACAGTTCAAAGACAAAGCCATTTGATACCATTAGTAGGCTGATGGTTACTGTGGGAGGGGTGGTGACTGGAAGAGAGCATGAAGTAGGGTGGCCCCTGGTGTGCCAAGCATGCCCTCCTTGATCAGGTTGATGGTCACGTGGTCGTGTTTCCTTTGTGAAGATCCATCATGCTGTATGCTTGCCTGGGCTCTTTTCTGCAAATATGTTTACTTGTGTTAAAAAGTTAAGAAACAGCCAGGCTCAGTGACACATCCCTGTAATCCCAGCACTTTGGGAGGCCGAGGAAGGAGGATCCCTTGAGCTCAGGAGTTGAAGACCAGCCTGGGCAACACGGTGAAATCCCATCTTTACTAAAAATAGAAAAATTAGCCAGGCATGATAGAGGGTGCCTGTAATCTCAGCTACTAGGGAGGCTGAGGCAGGAGAATCGCTTGAACCTGGGAGGCGGAGGTTGCCATGAGTTGAGATCGCACCACTGCACTGCAGCCTGGGCAACAGAGCAAGACAAAAAAAAAAAAAAAAAACTTAATAAACTTAAGGTAAAAATGTGTATTGATTAACTTTCCACACTTGCCATTGTCTTTTCCTGGAAGAATTCCATTTGTGCACATAAGCTTCAAATATGTATGCAGCCAGCAAAGTCGGGATAAATGCTGCCTTCTGGAATTTTCCTTAGAAAGCATGTTGACACTGTGCAATCTGGTCTCGCTACCAAGCAAGGCTTACCCTTGAGTGAAGGAGAGAGAGACTTAGCAAAGGTGTTCCAAAGAACACTTTCCTAGATGCCAAAGTAAAAAATCCACATTATGTCACGGCCATTCTGTCTTCCAAGACCAAAGTCTCAAGATGGGAAAATTACAGTGAAATTCCTGAGCTGCCCTTCCACCTCCATCCTCACTGCTGTTCTTCCTCATCACCCAAGCCAGAAATCTGAAGTCAGCTCCAGTTCTTCTAGCTCAGTCATTTATGATTTAGAAATGTTTCTGAAATCCATCCCCTTTGTTCTCATAGACACTGATCTAATTTCAGGCTGTCATCCTTTCATAACTATTACTACAGCTTCCTAGTTAATCTGTTCAAATCTCTTGTACACTGAAACCAGAATTGCCTTTCCAAAATGCAAATTAATCCAGTCTGGCCAAAATGGTGAAACCCCATCTCTACTAAAAATACAAAAAATTAGCTGGGCATGTTGGTGAACACCTGAATCCCAGCTACTTGGGAGGCTGAGGCACAAGAATCACTTGAACCTGCAGAGATTGCAGTGAGCTGAGATTGTGCCACTGCATTCCAGCCTCTGTCTCAAAAAAATAAATCATGTCACTTCTCTGTGGACATTCTTCAGTGGCATTAATGTATTAGTCTAATTACACACGGACTTTGTAATCTGACATCAGCCCACCTTTGGTACCTGACTGTCCTCTTTCCTTGATTGGATTGATTGCCATTTCATTCCAGTGCTATGTTTTTTCACACCTCTGAGTTTGTGCTCATGATGTTCCCACTTCCCAGAATGCCTCCTTCCTACCACCCACAGGGCCTGCTTTGGGGTTTAAATACCATTTCCTGAGCAGCTTTGCCTGCTCCATCTGCTTTCAGCTCAGACTGCCTTCTGTGCTGACCTGGACTGACCAGCACTGATACTGGATCTGCTATGTAGGTGCTAGGCTAAAAGTGGCAATAGCATGGCCTCCTCATTTTGGCATCTATATAGCGCTTGACACATAATAAGAACCAAGTCACTTTTTTTACATTTTATTTTTGAGACTGAGTCTCCCTCTGTCGCCCAGGCTGGAGTGCAGTGGTGCAATCTTGGCTCACTGCAACCTTCGCCTCCAGGGTTCAAGCAATTCTCCTGTCTTGGCCTCACGAGTACCTGGGAGGGATTACAGGCATGAGCCACCGCACCCAGCCAGCAAGTAACTTTTTTATAATAATTGAACTGAATCACATCATTCTAGGGTACAAAGCACAGTTAACAGTGAAGAGATCTGATGTCACTTCCACCAAACTGAGACTTCATTGCTGTCTGAAGAGAAGCTGTGAGGCTTTGGAGGTGGGGCTTCCTCTGGTAGTTAGTGCTGGCCAGAAGCCGTTTCAGCAATACTCTCATGCCGAGGGGACTGGGAGCCCTGAATATAATCAAAGTGTTCAGAAGAAACTGTTTCTAGGAGCCTGGCTTACAGCAGCCTTCCCTAAAACAGCTTCAAAGAGGAGATTATTGATAGTTGTTACAACCAAAGTTCTAATTAGCTTTTTTTGTACAGACAGGAAAACCTGCCTTCCCACGCTGGCTGATTGTGAGCCTGGTACGTGGACAATGGGTCTTCTTTTCAGATTCCAGGAAGTTTCATTCACTTGAACTTTCTCAAATTAATGTTGCAGAAAGATAAATGAGTTTCACAGTAACTGAGGACTTTAGAAGTGGAGACACTGGGTGAAGCAAATAGCATAGTCCAGGGAGCTATAGAAATATTCTTTCATATCGCTTCTCAGAAGTGTAGAAATGTTCTTTCATGTTGTATAAGGAAATCAGTTTATCAAATTAAAAAGCCATATATTAGAAAAGGGGGTCAGGGCCAGGCACTGCGGATCAGCCTATAATCCCAGCACTTTGGGAGGCCAAAGTGGAAAGATCCCTTGAGGCCAGGAATTCAAGACTAGCCTGGGCAACATAGCAAGACCCCGTCTCTAAAAAGAAGAAAAAGAATTAGCCAGTAGAGTGGTGTCCCAGCTACTTGGGAGGCTGAGGTAAGAGGATTACTTGAGCCCAGGAGATCAAGGTTGCAGTGAGCTATGATCATGCCACTGCACTCCAGCCTGCATGACAGAGTGAGGCCCTGTTTCTAAAAAAAAAAATTAAAATAGGAGGTGGAGAAAAATAAAGAAAAATGAATAAAAAGAGATGAAAAGCAAATCTATTCAACAGCACTTTTTGAGGACCTACCTCATGTCTGATTTTTAAAAATTCCTTCATTTGGCCAGGTGCAATGGCTCATGCCTCTAATCTCAGCACTTTAGGAGGCCAAAGCAGGAGGATTACTTGAGTCCAGGAGTTGGGAGCAGGAGTTTGAGACCAGCCTGAACAACATAGTGAGACTCCCATCTGTACAAAAAATAAAATTAACCAGGCATCGTGGCATGCACCTGTACTGAGTATCCTTCCACCTCTGTCTCCTGAGTAGTTCCAGCTACTGGAAGGATTGCTTGAGCCTGGCAGGTCCCATTGTGGTAACCCAAGATCCTGTCACTGCACTCAGGCCTGGGCAACAGAGCAAGACACTTTCTTTTTCTGTTTCATATTTTTTTGAGATGGAGTCTCCGCCCATCACCCAGGCTGGAGTGCAGTGGCATGATCTTGGCTTACTGCAAACTCCACCTTCCGGGTTCAAGCAATTCTCCCTTAGCCTCCCGAGTAGCTGGGATTACAGGTACGTGCCACCAGATCCAGCTAAATTTTTATATTTTTGGTAGAGATGGGGTTTCACCATGTTGACCAGGCTGGTCTCAAACTTCTGACCTCAAGTGATCTGCCCGCCTTGGCCTCCCAAAGTGTTGAGATTACAGGCATGAGCCACCACACCTGGCCACAGAGCAAGACACTTTCTCAAAAAAAAAAAAACGCTTTATTTTTCTCAGCTTACTAAGAACTTGAACACTGAAGTAACAATCTCAATAAAATATTCTTTTTTTTTTTTTTGAGACGGAGTCTTGCTCTGTTGCCCATGCTGGAGTGCAATGGCACGCTCTCAGCTCACCAAAACCTCCACCTCCCAGGTTCAAGCAATTCTCCTGCCTCAGCCGCCCAAGTAGCTGGGATTACAGGTGTGCACCACCACACCCAGCTAATTTTTGTATTTTTAAGTAGAGACCGGGTTTCACCATATTAGTCAGGCTGGTCTGGAACCCCTGACCTCGTGATCCACCCGCCTCAGCCTCCCAAAGTGCTGGGATTACAGGTGTGAGCCACCGCACCCGGCAATAAAGATTCTTAAATCCTTTATTGCAGCCTCAGTTTATAGTCTAGTCTAGATCCATTTGTGAAGAATGAAATTATTTGTATCCACTTTAATTTGCCACTTTGCATGGCATGAGTTTGGAGATTCTGTGCTTTAGCAGACAAAATGTCACAGGTCTTATTGTGGCATAGGATGGAGGAAAAAGAGAAGTGGACTTAGAAACATTAGCTTGGCTCATGTCTGTAATCCCAGCAATTTGGGAAACCAAGGCAGGCAGATCACTTGAGTCTGGTTGTTTGAGACCAGCCTGGGTAACATGGTGAATCCCGTCTCTACAAAAAAATACAAAAAATTAGCTGGGCATGGTGGTGCATACCTGTAATCCCAGCTACTCGGGAGGCTGAGGCAGGAGGATCGCTTGAGCCCAGGAGGCATAGGTTATAATGAGCTGAGATGGCGCCACTGCACTCCAGCCTGGGCAACAGAGTGAGACTCCATCTCAAAAATAAATAAGTGATTTTTAAATGGGACGGAAGTGAAGAAATACCCATCCTATTCTCTAGCTTAGGGAGTAAAACATTTAAGAAAATGGACAAATGTTTAGGGACATTGAAGAATCCTAACGTCTCTCCTTAGGCATAATTAGAAGCCAGTGCTTTCATTGTAGGTGGTTGTTTTTTTTTTTTTTTTGAGACAGAGTTGCCACAGGCTGGAGTGCAGTGGTGCAATCTCGGCTCACTGCATCCTCTGCTTCCCAGGTTCAAGTGATTCTCCTGCCTCAGCCTCCCGAGTAGCTGGGACTACAGGCATGCACCACAACACCCAGTGAATTTTTGTATTTTTAGTAGAGACAGTGTTTCACCATGTTAGTCAGGATAGTCTTGATCTCTTGAACTCTTGATCCGCCCACCTTGGCCTCCCAAACTGCTGAGACTAGGGGTGAGCCACTGTCCTCAGCCACATCGTAGTTTTTAAGACCTATTGATTTGTACAGAACAATGGATTTTTTTTTTTTTTGAGAGAGATCGAGAGAGGGAGTCTCGCTCTGTTGCCCAGGCTAGAATGCAGTGGCGAGATCTCAGCTCGCTGCAAACTCTGCCTCCTAGGTTCAAGTAATTCTCCTGCCTCAGCCTCCTGAGTAGCTGAGATTACAGGCTCGCCACCACAACCAGCTAATTTTTGTATTTTTCGTAGAGATGGGGTTTCACCATATTGGTCAGGCTTGTCTCGAACTCCTGACCTTGTGATCTGCCCACCTCGGCCTCCCAAAGTGCTGGGATTACAGGTGTGAGCCACTGAGCCCAGCCAGATATTTCTTTTCCAAGACCACCTGTCAAGGGATCTGATTTTTTTTTTCTTTTTTTGAGACAGAGTCTTGTTCTGTCTCCCAGGCCAGAGTGCAGTGGTGTGATCTCAGTTCACTGCAGCTCTGACCTCCCCAGGCTCAGATGATTGTCCTCAGCCTCCCAAATAGCTGGGACTACAGGTGTGCACCACATGCCTGTAATCCCAGCTACTCGGGAGGCTGAGGCAGGAGAAGCGCTTGAACCCAGGAGGTGGAGGTTGCGGTGAGCCAAGATCACGCCACTGCACTCCAGCCTGAGCAATAAGAGCAAAATTCCATCTCAAAAAAAAAATTTAAAAAAAAAAAGAAGAAGGGGAACCTAACCCAAGGCCCAGATAATGACTGTCCAGGAGCATGCACTAGTGGCTCCCAGGGGTGAGGCCCACGTCCCCTGCCCCCAGGTCAGCATGCTTTTACTGAGACCACAAAGTCTCGCCCAGATTCCAGATAGGAGAGAATGGTGACTTGGTTCCATTTCAGAGTGCTTTTGCTTTGGTTTACTCCCAGCAGCAAAGGGCAGGGCTGGGGATGGAAACCAAACACAGAGGGTGTGTCTCCTGATACCTCTTTTAAATCTCAGGGAGACACAGTCAGGACTGCGATATCTTATCAGTACCTGGATGGGAGGGGACTGCCAGGTGGGGGAGGGGAGGTGTGGACTCGCTGCCTCCTGTGTCCCCAGCCTCCTCAGCACCTAGAAACAACTTACCCCGCCTTTTAAGACTCAAATGCTGCTGCTGGGGAGCTGCGGGGCCCAGGCTTGGAATTCTTGGTGCACCGGCGCTTGGCGGCTCCCCTCCGCTTGCACTGCTGGACCTTGGGGTTTTTGGTTGTTTTTCTAAAGGCATTCCAAGGCCAGGACAGTGCTAATTTAAGTTCCTCCAGGGTCAGTTTTTTTTTAAACTACAGATGGGTCTCACTATGTTGCCAAGGCTGGCAGGCAGCGGCTGGAATGCTGTGCACTGCAACAGGCTCAGTTCTCTCTCGCTCTCTCGCTCTCTCCTTTTGTCAGAGTTGAGATCAGCCAAGAACAGACCCAATTCTTGACCCTCCTAGTTTTCTGAGACTACATCTACTTGATAGTTTCTACGGAGTCCAAGTTAGAACATCCCAGCTGGTGGGCTGTCTCCCAGGAGGACCTCAGAGAGGAGCCGTGCATCTGGGGCACCTGGACACACCCCACCCCGCCGAGCTCCGTCAGGCAGCCCTGTTATTTACATCCTTTCACCCTTTCTCAATAGATTATCAGGCGATGTGCTCCTCCAGATAAAGTAGTCCCAGGAAAAAGGAGACGTGGGATACAGGGAGGGATCCTGAACCCAGGGAGGACAAGGAAGCACCTTGGAGGACAGCTGTGCTGCCGCCTGGGATAGTGGGCAGCCAGCCTAGACTGTGGCTGTGACTCAGGAGATTGACTGCGGAGCAACGATGGTGCTTGTAAATGCAGATAAAATGCTCAGGTGTGCCCAGTTTGAAGAAGATTAACAGCCCTGCGTCCTGGAGCACTCAGGGGAACTGATGAACTCTTCCACATCTGTCTGTTTCCACCCACTTCAGCCGTGGCGAGTCTGGAAGCAGAAAATCCAGAGCAGCCCATGCCCTTTGACCATGTTCCTGCTGGTCAGCCAGCACCTCGCTCACATGATGCTCTGTGACACACGCCTACCGGACTCTGAGAACTCGAGGGGAAGTTGAAGCCAGGCTCTGCCTGGAAGCTCCGCTCAGTCGTCTTCAGGGAGCTTGCTAGATGTGGGAGCATCCTTGCCCTCCCCTTACAAAGCTAAATCTGTGCTTACTGCTCAGCTTTTTCCAAAGTAAACAAAGTTGTTGAGAGATTCACGGAGAGATAAAAACAATTAAAAAGAAATGCCAGGGGGAGGTTAGCACAAAGGTCTGGATATTGGTTACCTCTGGAGAGGAAAGGGGGTGAGATGGCAGAGTGCTCAGGGGTCTTTGGAGGTGCTTGTGTCTCCAGTGTAGTCACATGAGATTCATTTTAAGCTGTACATACACATATTTTTTTTTTCTGAGACAGAGCCTCACTGTCGTCCGGCTGGAGTGCAGAGGCACGATCTTGGCTCACTGCAACTTCCACCTCCCAGGTTAAAGTCATTCTCCTGCCTCAGTCTCCTGAGTAGCTGGAACTACAGACGTGCACAACCACACCCGGCTAATTTTTGTACGTTTAGTAGAAACAGGGTTTCACCATATTGTCCAGGCTGGTCTCAAACTCCTGACCTCAGGTGATCTGCCTGCCTTGGCCTCCCAAAGTGCTGGGATTACAAGCGTGAGCCACTGCGCCGGGCCTGTACATACACATTTTAAACCCCTCTCCATTTATAATATATTTCAAAGTAAGCATTTTTAATGATATAAGGATTGTTTTTGGAAAAGAAAAAATACTTTCTACTTTAATAATTGGCTGAGATAGAAGTGATTTTGTCTTTTCTTTTTTTTTTTGCCTCAAAAAGTGACGTTTATTCAAAGAAAAAAAAGTGACAAGATGTCCATCCCTTGGCTCCCTTCCCTCCCTCCTCCTGCTACTCCTCAGTGCCCCCCAAGACTGAACTCCGGCTGGGGTTAGGTGGCAGGACAGCCCCTCAGATGACGTCAGCAACATTGCGGGGCATTTCCTCAGTGGAGGTGTTGTAGAAGGTCTCTATGTCTCGAAGAGTCCGCTTGTCTTCTTCTGTCACCATGTTAATAGCCACACCCTTATGGCCAAACCATCCACCTCGACCGATTCTGTGGATACAGTTTTCCCTGTTGGTGGGAAGGTCATAGCTGATGACTAAAGAAACCTGCTGCACATCAATGCCTCTGGCCTACATCAAGAAAGACAACTCTTCAGCATGTGCATGAGAATCTGTCCCGAAGGGATGACACGTGGATATCCATGTAGGCAGTCAAGGAAGGCAGAGGAAATAAGCATCCCTGTTCCCCAAAAGACCTTAAGCATGCCAGATTCTATTCCAAGTTGCTACTTTCCTGAGAGGGGTACTGGATTTTGTCTTAAATGATCTAGATAATCATGACTGGCTGAAGCCTCAGCTAGTACATTTTGGCTTCCTGCCAACCTTGACTCACTGAGCAAATGAATCTACCTTCAACAGTATATATAATCCAGACGTGCATTTGTGCCTGTCTCGTTCTCAATACGAAATAAGTTTGGAGAACCGTTTGACGTAAAAACAACACATGATCTCTTTTGTCCACATACTTTTCACCTTTCCTTCCTCAGCAGCTGAGTCGAATCACCTGGCTCTTTGGTGAGCTGGCACGTTGAAGTTAAAATGTTTTTTTGTTTTTGTTTTGTTTTCCTGAGACTGAGTCTTGCTCTGTTGCCCAGGATGGAGTGCAGTGGCGGGATCTTGGCTCACTGCAACCTCCGCCTCCCAGGTTCTAGCAATTCTCCTGCCTCAGACTCCTGAGTCGCTGGGGCTACAGGCACATGCCACCATGCCTGGCTAATTTTTAAATTTTTTAGTAGAGAAGGGGTTTCACTATGTTGGTCAGGCTGCTCTGGAACTCCTGACCTCGTGATCTGCCCGCCTCAGCCTCCCAAAGTGCTGGGATTACAGGTGTGAGCCATCACACCCAGCCATGTTTTTTTTGTTTTGTTTTTTAACCAGCACAGGAGCTGGAGAGGGGCATCTTGAAGTCAGGAGGTAATGCCGATTGGCCTGGGCAGGGAATATTGTGTGATTAAACAGTGAAGGGGGCAAATTCCAGGAGCCCTCCTTACCTCTGCGGGAATTACTGTACGCAAGTTTCACATCCCGAAGGATCCTGTGTTGGTTTTCACTTGAAACCTAGACCATATTCACGTGGCAGACTGCAACTAAGCCAAGTTCATTCCAGGTCATCCTAATGATTTCTTAAATTGGCATTAGTGCATAATATAATGATTTGCAGTTTGTAGTCCACTTGTAAGTTGCAATTAGAAACTGCAAGGACAGTAATACATAAGTGGGAGGAGAGATTTCATTAATTCCTTTGACAAATATTTATTGACTGGCAGCCGTGCTAGCTGGTGACAATAATACAGCTAAGAGCCAAGCTAACGTCCCTCCCACGTGGGCCTTTCTTTCCAGTGGGAAGAGGGTGGAGGGTACAGGTGTCAATAATACAGCTAAGAGCCAAGCTAACGTCCCTCCCACGTGGGCCTTTCTTTCCAGTGGGAAGAGGGTGGAGGGTACAGGTGTCAATAATACAGCTAAGAGCCAAGCTAAAGTCCCTCCCACGTGGGCCTTTCTTTCCAGTGGGAAGAGGGTGGAGGGTACAGGTGTCAATAATACAGCTAAGAGCCAAGCTAACGTCCCTCCCACGTGGGCCTTTCTTTCCAGTGGGAAGAGGGTGGAGGGTACAGTCAATAAATCTGTAGATACGTATTTATGTATGCACACATATATGTAACAAGTGGCATGTGCTGTGAAGGAAAAGTAGGGTAAGGCCCCAGAGAGGGCCGAGTTTGTGCATGAGTTTGGGAAAGGCCTCTGATAAGATGATCTCTGAAGGAAGTGGGACTGAGTGGTGCAGCTTTTGGGAGGAAGATTGCGCTGGACAGACGAAAGAGCAAGGGCTACCTCTCTGCATTCCAGGGTTACAAATAGAGGGTAACATTCGCCCTCCACCTCTCAGCACCTCTTTGCTGTGACCTTTGGGAGCAGAACCTAAGTGTCCATCAGTCAGAGACAATGCCCCGACCCAGACCCCTCTAGCTGAGTACCAGACAGAGCTGGAATTATAAGACCACAGAGCTGGCCAGGCACGGTGGCTCACGCCTATAATCCCAGCACTTTGGGAGGCTGAGGCGGGTGGATCACAAGGTCAAGAGATGAGACCATCCTGGTCAACATGGTGAAACCTCGTCTCTACTAAAAATACAAAAATTAGCTGGGTATGGTGGTGCGCGCCTGTAATCCCAGCTACTCCAGAGGCTGAGGCAGGAGAATTGCTTGAACCCGCAGGGCGGAGGTTGCGGTGAGCCGAGATTGCGCCATTGCACTCCAGCCTGGGTAACAAGAGCGAAACTCCGTCTCAAAAAAAAAAAAATACCGCAGAGCTGACCAGGAATGAGGCTTACAAGTATGTCAGGGAGCTGCTCACTAACTGGGAAGAGGCTGGCCAGGTTTCATTTTCTGCATCGTTCTGATGAAGCAGCTGGTACCAATGTTAGGCGACGGTGGCACGTGGTGGGGAAAAGCCCAGGGCTCCACCTCTGGTCTGGCTTTTCTTTCCTATTTTTTTTATTATACTTTAAGTTCTGGGGTTCATGTGCAGAACGAGCAGGTTTGTTACATAGGTATACACGTGCCATGGTGGTTTGCTGCATTCATCACCCCATCATCTACATTAGGTATTTCTCCTAATGGATCCCTCCCCTATTCCCCACCCCTTGCTATCCCTTCCCTAGCCCCTCACCCTTGACAGGCTCCGGTATGTGATGTTCCCCTCCCTGTGTCCATGTGTTCTCATTGTTCAACACCCACTTATGAGCGAGAACATTTGGTGTTTGGTTTTCTAGTCTTGTGTCAGTTTACCGAGAATGATGGTTTCCAGCTTTATCCATGTCCCTGCAAAGGACATGAACTCATCCTTTTTTACGGCTGCATAGTATTCCATGGTGTATATGTGCCACATTTTCTTTATCCAGTCTATCATTGATGGGCATTTGACTTGGTTCCAAGTCTTTGCTATTGTGAACAGTGTCACAATAAACATATGTGTGCATGTGTCTTTATAATAGAATGATTTATAATCCTTTGGGTATATACCCAGTAATGGGATTGCTGGGTCAAATGGTATTTCTATTTCTAGATCCTTGAGGAATTGCCACACTGTCTTCCACAATGGTTGAACTAATTTGCACTTCCACCAACAATGTAAAAGTGTCTCTATTTCTCCACATCCTCTCCAGCATCTGTTGTCTCCTGATTTTTTAATGATCACCATTCTAACTGGCATGACATGGTGTCTCAATGTAGTTTTGATTTGCATTTTTCTAATGTCTGGTCTGGTTTTTCTACCTTCGGACCTTTTACCTCTTGGGGTCTGTGAGTAGACAAATGAGTAGGTAGACTGGGAAGGACAGGACGGGGGACACAATAAGATTTGCTTTGTCCAGGCATGGGTGGCTCAAGCCTGTGGTCTCAGCATTCATAATGACTTACAAAAGCATTTATTCATAACTTACAAAAGCATTGAGAGCTGGGATTATGGATGACTTATATACCTTTTTACTACTTTCTGTGAATTTCTACAAATTACTTTTTTTTTTTTTTTTTTTCAGACAGAGTCTGGCTCTGTTGCCCAGGCCGGAGTGCAGGGGCAGGATCTCAGTTTACTGAAACCTCGGCCTCCCGGGTTCAGGCAATCCTCCTGCCTCAGCCTCCTGAGTAGCTGGGTTGACAGGTATGCTCTACCACACACGGCTAATTTTTGTATTTTTAGTAGACACGGGATTTCATCCTGTTGGTCAGGCTGGTCTCGAACTCCTGACTGCAAGTGATCCATCCACCTTGGCCTCCCAAATGTGCTGGGATAACAGGTGTGAGTCACTGGACCCACCCTACAATTTAGCAACAAAAAAACAAAGTGAGCAGCCGGGCGCGGTGGCTCAAGCCTGTAATCCCAGCACTTTGGGAGGCCGAGGTGGATGGATCACGAGGTCAAGAGATCGAGACCATCCTGGTCAACATGGTGAAACCCCGTCTCTACTAAAGATACAAAAAATTAGCTGGGCATGGTGGTGCGCGCCTGTAATCCCAGCTACTCAGGAGGCTGAGGCAGGAGAATTGCCTGAATCCAGGAGGCGGAGATTGCGGTGAGCCAAGATCGCGCCATTGCCCTCCAGCCTGGGTAACAAGAGCGAAACTCCGTCTCAAAAAAAAAAAAACAAAAAAGTGAGCAAAGTTATGCACAAGTGTATTAACAGACTGCTCTCCTGTACCTAAATCAGTCATTTTTTTTTTTTTAAGTTTTGCTCTTGTTGCCTAGGCTAGAGTGCAATGGTGCAATCTCAGCTCACCACAACCTTCGCCGCGCCCTGGGTTCAAGCGATTTTCGTGCCTCAGCCTCCCAAGTAGCTGGGACAACAGGTGCATGCCACCATACCCGGCCAATTTTTGTATTTTTAGTAGAGACAAGGTTTTGCCACATTGGCCAAGCTGGTCTTGAACTCCTGACCTCAGGTGATCTGCCCGCCTCAGCCTCCCAAAGTGCCAGGAGCATAGGCGTGAGCCACCGCGCCTGGCTGACAGCTTGGTTTGATACATTTTAGGGAGACATGCTACAGCAATCAGTATATGTAAAATGTACATTGGTTCTGTCTGGAAAGGCGGGACAGCTCAAGCAGGGAGAGGGCTTCCAGGTCACAGGGAGGTGAGACAAAGGGTTGCATTCTTTTGACTTTCTGATTAGCCTCTCCAAGGGATATGCTTCTGTCAGATACGCATCTATCTCAGCGAGCAGAGGAATGACTTTGAATGAGTGGGAGGCAGGTTTGCCCTAGCAGCAGTTCCCAGCTCGACTTTTCCCTTTAGCTTAGTGATTTCAGGGTTCCAAGGTTGATTTTCCTTTCACAGTGGCATATGCCTGTAGTACCAGCTGAGGTGGGAGGATGGCTTGAGCCTGGGAGGTCAAGGCTGCCCTGAGGCATGATTGCGCTCTTGTACACCAGCGTGGGTAACAGAGTGAGACCAAGTCTCAAAAAAAAGAAAAAAGCCAGGTGCAGTGGCTCAAGCCTGTAATCCTAGCACTTCGGGAGGCTGAGGTGGGTGTCAGGAGTTCAAGACCAGCCTGGCCGTCATGGAGAAACCCCATCTTAAAAAAAAAAAAATCCTGTATTGTAAAATGCAGATACAGAAAAATACACAGAGCAAATGTGCAGCTTAATGAATTACTCTAAGGCAAACACCAATATAACCCTTGGTGGGATGGTGCAAGGTCTCTCAGGAGTCCCCAGGAATGAGACCCAGTTGCCTGCAGTGGTTACCTGCTCCTTAAGTGATGCACACTTTATGGACCTGCTTTTTCGAACTCCTTTTCTCATTCATTTCAGGATCACCTTCCAAATAAGCCATGTACCTAATCTCTCATCTCGGGGTCAGTTTTTGGTGAAACTGGAAGTCAGGCTGTTTCTTTTTTTTGAGACGGAGTTTCGCTCTTGTTACCCAGGCTGGAGTGCAATGGCGCGATCTCGGCTCACCGCAACCTCCGCCTCCTGGGTTCAGGCAATTCTCCTGCCTCAGCCTCCTAAGTAGCTGGGATTACAGGCACGCGCCACCGTGCCCAGCTAATTTTTTGTATTTTTAGTAGAGACGGGGTTTCACCATGTTGACCAGGATGGTCTCGATCTCTTGACCTCGTGATCCACCTGCCTCGGCCTCCCAAAGTACTGGGATTACAAGCATGAGCCACCGTGCCTGGCCTGTTTCTAAGGAAGTCTTTAAAAAGGTGGCGTTTGGAACGATCCAAGATGGCCGATCGCTAACAGCTCAGGACTGCAGCTCTCAGTCAAAGCGCAGAGAACTAGAGGATGCCACACTTTCAGACAAATTCTGGTCGCTCAGGGAGCAGAAGATCCCCCATGGAGGAACCACATGGGTTGCCAGCGGGACTCTTGGGGCCGTGCAGCGATTTTGCCGGCACCTTGGAGAGCAGAGTAAACAGGGCCGGCTCCCCTTCTGACCGAGGCTTGGAGGACCCACACGGGTCCCCAGCACGACTCCTGAGACCGGCGCAGCAGCTGTGACGGCACCTCAGCGCGGCAGCTCTCGGCGCAGAGTAAACGAGACTGGTTCCCCTTCTGACCGAGGTTTGGAGCCCCGGGAAGGCAGAGTTGCCCATTACGGACACAAGAAGGAAGCCAGACAGGAGAATCCTGGGAAGAAAAGCACCATCAGTCTTAACGCAGCCATTCTGGCTCTGGGAACTAACAACTTGGACGTCCACTCAAGAGACCTAATCTGAAAGTTGGTAATTTCAAAGACGACAGGAGGATAAATTTACAATGATGGGAAGAAACCAGTGTAAAAAGGCTGAGAATACTCAAAATCAGAACGCCTCTCCCTCTACAGAGGATCACAGTTCCACATCAACAATGGAACAAGGCTTGACGGAGAACGAGCGCATCCCAATAACAGAATCACGCTTCAGGGAGTGGATAATAAGAAACTTCTGTGAGTTAGAAGAACATGTTGTAGCCCAACGTAAAGAAATTAGGAACTTTGAAAAAAGGTTTGACGAATTCCTATTGAGAATAGACAACTTAGAGAGGAGTATGAGAGAATTAATGGAACTGAAGAATACAATACAGGTTTAAACACTCGAATTGTTCAAGCAGAAGAAAGGATATCAGAGGTCAAAGTCCAACTTAATGAAAGAAAACAAGAAGACAAGATTAGAGATAAAAGGATAAAAAGGAATGAGCAAAGTCTCCAAGAAATGTGGGGCTATGTGAAAAGACCAAATTTACGTTTGATAGGTGTACCTGAATGCGATGGAGAGAATGAATCCAAGCTGGAAAATACCCTTCTGGATATTATTCAGGAAAATTTTCCTAAACTAGCAAAGCAGGTCAACATTCAACCCCAGGTAATACAGAGAACACCACAAAGATATTCCTCAAGAAGAGCAACCCCAAGGCACATAATCGTTAGATTCACCAGGGTTGAAACGAAGGAGAAAATACTAAGTGCAGCCAGAGAGAAAGGTCGGATAACCCACAAAGGCAAGCCTATCAGACTTACAGCAGATCTCTCAGCAGAAACTCTACAAGCCAGAAGAGAGTGGGGGCCAATATTCAACATCCTCAAAGAACAGAACCTTCAGCCCAGAATTTCATATCCCGCCAAACCAAGCTTCACAACTGAAGGAAAAATAAAATCTTTTATGAACAAGCAAGTACTCAGAGATTTTATTGCCACCAGGCCTGCTTTACAAGAGCTTCTGAAAGAGGCATTACACACAGAAAGAAACAACCAGTATTAGCCTTTCTAAAAATATACCAAAAAGTAAAGAGCAACAACATAAAGAAGAATTTTCATCAATGAATGGATCAAACAGCCAGTTAACATCAAATGGCAGTAACCCTAAATTTAAATTGACTAAATCCCCCAATCAAAAGACACTGCCAAAACCCAACGGTGTGTTACATCCAGACCTGTTTCACATGCAAGGATACACAAAGACTCAAAACAAAGGAATGGAGAAAGATTTACCAACCAAATGGAGAGCAAAAATAAATAAAAAGCAGGAGTTGCAATTCTCGTATCGGAGAAAATAGATTTTAAAGCAACAAAGATATAGTGGTAAAAGGATCAATGCAACAACAAGAGCTAACGATCCTAACACCCAGATACATAGAGACTTAGACTCAATGAAAGGATATCAAGGACTCGAACTCAGATCCGGAACAAGTAAACGTAATAAATATTTATAGAGCTCTCCACTTTAAATACACAAAATATACATTCTTGTCAATAGCACATCACACCTACTCATAGGTTTAAATGAAACATTGATTGGCCATTATTAATACCCATTTTTTTTTTCAGAATAAAGCAGTATTTCCATTCACCCTCCCTTTCTCTCTTCCTCTTTCTTTCTCTCCTTTACTCATTTTTTTTCTTTCCTTCTCTCAAAAGAAGAA
Organism: Callithrix jacchus; assembly: GCF_049354715.1. Classification (NCBI taxonomy): domain Eukaryota; kingdom Metazoa; phylum Chordata; class Mammalia; order Primates; family Cebidae; genus Callithrix; species Callithrix jacchus. The sequence goes on from NC_133520.1 coordinate 4,771,587, forward strand.
ATCAACTTGTAAACCTCTAGATCCAGGTCGGCAATATCTCTCTCATTGCTTGAATTCCTTCCTTCCTTCCCTTTCCTCCCTCCTTCCCTCCCTCCCTCCCTCCCTCCGCCCCCTTCCTCCCCTCTTTCCTTCTTTCATCCCTTCCTTCCTCCCTCCCTTCCTGCCTTCCTCCCTTCCTAAAAAAAATAAATAAATAAAAAGGTGGCGTTTGAGCTGAGAGCCGCTTGGTGAGAGGGAGGCAGCTCTGTGAGCTATGGTCTAGTGTCTACTCGGAGGACACCAAGCAGGCCCTGGGACACAGCAATCCTGAGTGTGTGTGGAGTAGAAAGCAGCCCTTGGTGGCTGGACCACAGGGAGAGATGGCCTGGGAGAGGCAGGCAGGAGCCGAGTCACAGGAGTTTCCAGCCCTGCATGGGTGTGGGTGCTTGAGCAACGTGTGAGTCACGTGGGATGAGAAGCCTCCTTTGAGCTTCCCTTCTCAGCCCCCTGCCACCTGACATCCACACTCACAAACATCCTAGCAGGCAAAACCCAATTTCATGTGGCCAGTCCAGTCTTAGGATAAATACCCATTCAGAGAAGGCAATTTAAAAAGCCAAGTCATCTCAACAGGAGCTACACTAGATGCACAGATGTGTGAGTCAGCAGGGTCCGGCTTTAACATATCTTGGTGTTGTCTAATAGTGGAAGCACAACTTTCATTGCCAAAGCTGGGGCCCAGAAGCTCTGGAGATGGAGCAGACAGATAAGGGTGTGGCTGGCGCAGAGTCAGGCCCTCTGAGATGATGAGCACGTCTCTCACCAACCTCTTCTGCAGTGAGCAGCTGTCCCACCGGTCTCTCCAGCTGCCAGGAGAGAATGAATTAGGGTGTTGAAAATTACCCAGATCCAAGGCTGGGGAAGGTATGACTCCATCCAGAACAATCCTTGTCTTTGCTACTCCAGCGTGGCCCAGGCCTGCCGTGGAGTATTTGCTGTGTATATTGACAGTGCGAGTTAAGAGTTTTGTTGATTAAAAAAAAAAATACTCAAGTCAAATTTATAGAAACAAGGTAAAGTTCTAGGTGCCAGGGCTGGGGGAAAATGGGGAGCTGTTTAATGGGCATGGATTTTGAGTTTCTTCATCTTTTCATTATTTTATTTTATTTATTTATATTTTGAGTTTCAGTTTTTCAAAAGGAAAAGTTCTGGAGATAGGTTGCCTAACAATGTAAATGTATGTAATTCTCCTGAACTGGACACTTAAAAATGATAACAGTGGGTTGGGCGTGGTGGCTCGCACCCATAATCCCAGCACTTTGGGAGGCTAAGGAGGGCAGATCACCTGAAGTCGGGAGTTTGAGACCAGCCTGACCAACATGGTGAAACCCTATCTCTACTAAAAATGCAAAAAAATAGACAGGAGCAGTAGCCAGAAATCTTTCTTAAAATTAAAAAAAAAAAAAAAAAACTAGACAGGTGCAGTGGCAGGCACCTGTAACAATCCCATCTACTTGGGAGGCGGAGGCAGGAGAATTGCTTGAACCCAGGAATTGGAGGTTGGAGTGAGCCGAGATCGTGCCATTGCACTCCAGCCTGGTGCCTGGCAACAGAGCAAGACTCCATCTCAAAAATCATAAATAAATAAAAATAAAAGACGGTTTCACGCTGTTGGCCAGGACGGTCTCAAACTCTTGACCTCATGATCTGCCCACCTCCCAAAGTGCTGGGATTATAGGTGTAAGCCACCATGCCCAACCTTAAATTTCTTAAAAAATAAATTCAGACAATAGTTTCGAGTGCAAGCACTGACTACCATGGTTGGAACAATTGTGACCTGTGCTCTGACTGCTGGCACTGTCCTAAATGACCGATTCCAGGAGCTTGGTGTTTCCAGTCAGTGGCATCAGTGACCAGCACAACACAACCCTGCAGTGAGTGACAGTGACTTCCCATCTGATTTTCAAGGCATCTCAGGGTCCCTAGAGGGAGGTAAGATAAGATGATAAAGGAAACCAGCTCAGGGAAGGTAATTTGCTTGGTCACACCGGTGACACAACCTGTTTTTCTTTCCTGTCCCTGCTCTGAGATGCCTAAGGGGCTGCACTCACAAGGGCTCTTCCTTCAGGTTTCACAGTGGGGGCTTATTAAGCAGCTGCTTCTCATCCCCCTGGTCAGTGACTTGAGGCACTCAGATGTCCACTGTCTTCCTGTTGGCAAATGGGACCCCAGGCCGAGGAGTCCTGCTTGCTGGTCCTAGGATGGTCACTGGATGATCTCAGCTGGGCTTTGCAGTGGGCTGTGGTTTGGAGAACTGTGTTTCTGAGCCAGCTCTGAAAAACGGTTAAATGTGAGCTGCAGGCCACAGACTCCTGTTCCCGCTTTCAGTTCTGCGCTCTCCTGACCACTGGAGTGTGGAAGTAGCTTGGCGTGTTTACAGGCTGCCCTTTCCTAACCCCACACCCTCACCCTCACTGAGAGCCTCTGTTTGGCCTGCTGCCTGTGTTCTGGGAGTGGGAGAGTTCACATTATCTTTTAAAAAACCTCATCGGTTATACTAAGTAGAAAGAGGGCTCTGAATTTGAGGAAATTATCATTGTAAAATCCTTTTTAAGAAATATAGGCCGGGCGCGGTGGCTCAAGCCTGTAATCCCAGCACTTTGGGAGGCCGAGGTGGGTGGATCACGATATCAAGAGATCGAGACCATCCTGGTCAACATGGTGAAACCCTGTCTCTACTAAAAAAATTACAAAAAAAAATCAGCTGGGCATGGTGGCACGTGCCTATAATCCCAGCTACTCAGGAGGCTGAGGCAGAATTGCCTGAACCCAGGAGGCGGAGGTTGCCGTGAGCCGAGATCACACCATTGCACTCCAGCCTGGGTAACAAGCACGAAACTCCGTCTCAAAAAAAAAAAAAAGAAATACAAATGGGCCAGGCACAGTGGCTCACGCCTGTAATCCCAGCACTTTGGGAGGCTGAGGCAGGCGGATCACAGGGTCAGGAGTTTGAGACCAGCCTGGCCAACATAGTGAAATCTGTCTCTACTAAACATACAAAAATTAGCCAGGCATGGTGGCGGACGCCTGTAGTCCCAGCTACTCTGGAGGCTGAGGCAGGAAGAATCGCTTGAACTCAGGAGGTGGGAGTTGCAGTGAGCCCAGATTGAGTCACTGCACTCCAGCCTGGGTAACAAAGCAAGACTCCGTCTCAAAAAGAAAAGAAAAAGGAAATACAAATGTTGGGTCAGGCATAGTGGTTCATGCTTGTAATCCCAGCACTTTGGGAGGCTTGAGGTGGGCAGATCACCTGAGGTCAGGCATTTGAGACCAGCCTGGTCAACATCATGAAACCCTGGCTCTACTAAAAATACAGAAACTAACCAGGTATGGTGGTGGGCACCTGGAGTCCCAGCTACTCGGGAGGCTGAGGTGGGAGAATTGCTTGAACCTGGGAGGTGGAGGTTGCAGTAAGCAGAGATGGCGCCATTCAAGCAAAAAAAAAAAGAAAGAAAGAAATACAAATGTTGGCCAGGTGCAGTGACTCATGCCTGTAATCCTAGCACTTTAAGAGGATGAGATGGGAGGACTGCTTGAGGCCAGGAATTTAAGAGTTCAAGGCCTTTCTTCTTGGCGAGGCCTGGTGGTTCACACCTGTAATCCCAGCACTTTGGGAGGCCGAGGCAGGTCGATCACCTGAGGTCAGGAGTTCCTGACCAGCCTGGCCAACATGGTGAAACCTCATTTCTACTAAAAATAGAAAAATGAGCTGGGCTTGGTGGTACGTACCTGTAATCCCAGCTACTAAGGAAGCTGAAGCAGGAGAATTGCTTGAACCTGGGAGGCGGAGGTTGCAGTGAGCTGAGGTCGCGCCATTGCACTTCATCCTGGGCAACAAGAGTGAAACGAAACTCTGTCTCAAAAAAAAAAAAAAAAAAAAATAGGCCAGGCGCGGTGGCTCAGGCCTGTAATCCCAGCACTTTGGGAGGCCGAGGCGGGTGGATCACAAGGTCAGGATACTGAGACCATTCTGGCTAACAAGGTGAAACCTGTCTCTACTACAAATAAGTTAGCTGGGCATGGTGGCACACGCCTGTAATCCCAGCTACTCGAGAGGCTGAGGCACGAGAATCACTTGAATCCAGTAGGTGGAGGTTGCAGTGAGCCAAGATTGCACCACTGCCCTCCAGCCGGGGTGACAGAGTGAGACTCTGTCTCAAAAAAAAAAAAAAGAATTAAAGATTAGTTTGGGCAACATAGCAAGACCCAGACCCAGTCTCTCTCTCTCTCTCTCTCTTTTTTTTTTGAGACCAAGTTTCCCTCTGTCACCGAGGCTGGAGAGCAGTGAGTAACTGAGATTACAGGTGCATGCTACCACGCCCAGCTAATTTTTTGTACTTTTAGTAGAGATGGGATTTCACTGTATTGGCCAGGCTGGTCTCAAACTCTGGCCTCAAGCCACCCACTCGCCTCAACCTCTCAAAGTGCTGGGATTACAGGCGTGAGCCACTGAGCCACTGAGCCCAGCCCAGTCACCTTGTAATTAAAAAAAAAAAAAAAAGAAGAAATGTCACGCACTTTGAATGTAGGCACTGAGTTAGAATTTTGGCCGTATGACTTTAGACAAGTTACTTATTCCTTCCTATGTTTATTTTCTTGGCTGCAAAATGAAGACAATGCCAATGTGAGGATTAAACAGTCCATAAAGCGATGAGCTCAGCCCTGGCACTGGGCAGGAGCCCCGTCAACGTTAATATTGTCAGACCCCGGTTAGGATTCTCTAGGAATAGGCAGGCTCATTGAATACATCATCCCTTGGTTCTCAAAAACAGTTTGGCTTCTTAATATAGAATTCTGTGAGGTGGTTAAAGTTTTTCCTACACCCTTGCTTATGTTACTAATTTACTCAGCAAACTTTGGTCCAGAGTCAAGGTAACCTTTAGAGCCGTCAGGTTCAAATGAGTCTGGAGCAATGTCACTCTCAACCCAAGCAGTGCAGTCATGAGGCTGAGCTGGTTGCAGAGAGCTCACTGCGTCTCCCTGGAATGTGGGGAGACGACTGGGGAGTGGATGAGGCCCAGCCCTCCCCACAGAAGAACATCTTTCTGATCACTGCCATGTGGTGGGGCCATTGAGACTCCAGGATTCCCAACTGGACTGCATCAATCCCTCATTTCATACGTGATCAGACAGAGGTTCTTTGTTTATGCAACGGATGGGTGGTGGTGTGGCAAGGGCTGGGGCTTAGAGTGAGGCTGGTTCAAATGAGGTTCTGGTTCTGCCACTACTCAGGGATCAAGCTGGCCAACTTGATGCAAGTTACCTAACATCTTATTCTCCGTTTCCTCCTCCCTGAAATGAGGATAACATTATCTACTTTATACTGTGTACATTACAAGGAGATCATGTTTTGATTAAAATAGGGAGTGTCATTTTTCTAATATTTGCTCTGATCCTTTTTTTGGGTGGGGGGTACGGGTAGGAGGACGGAGTCTCACTCTATTGCCCAGGCTGGAATGCCGTGGCAAAATCTTGGCTCACTGCGACCTCTGCCTCCTGGGTTCAAGCCATTTTTTGCACTTCAGCCTCCTAAGTAGCTAGGATTACAGGTGTGTGTCACCAAGACCCTGTCTCCAAACAAAAAAAGAAACCACTTTCTTGTTTGTTTTTTTTGAGATGGTGTCTTGATCTGTCACCCAGGCTAGAGTGCAGTGGTGTAATCTTGGCTCACTGCAACCTCCACCTCCTGGGTTGAATTGATTCTCCTACCTCAGCCTCCTGAGTAGCTGGGACTACAGGTGCATGCCACCATACCCAGCTAATTTTTTGTAGTTTTATTAGAGATGGGGTTTCACCGTGTTAGCCAGGATGATCTCCATCTCCTGACCTAGTGATCTGCCTGCCTCAGCCTCCCAAAGTGCTGGGATTACAGGCATGAGCCACTGCACCTGCCCCCCCCACCTTTTTTTTTGAGACAGAATTTTGCTCCTGTTGCCCAGGCTATAGTTTGATGGTGTGATATTGGCTCACTGCAAGTGAGCCTCCCCAGTCAAAGAGATTCTCCTGCCTCAGCCTCCCGAGTAGCTAGGATTATAGGCTGGCACCACCATGCCTGGCTAATTTTCGTATTTTTAGTAGAGACGGGGTTTCACCATGTTGCCCAGGCTGGTCTCAAACTTCTGGGCTCAAGTGATCCACCCGCCTCGGCCTCCCAAAGTGCTGGGATTACAGACGTGAGCCACCGTGCTTGGTCTTAAAACAATCCACTTTCTACACTTTCTAGCCTATTTAACAGCAAGCATAGAGGGGAAAAGCAGATTTCTTAACCAGTGTTTAAGGTGGCTAGGAGGGGAGATTACTGTTCAGAGTGAGAAGGGAATGGGACAACCCCTTATGTCAAAATATATATATGTATATCTTGGCTGGGCGCTGTGGCTCACACCTGTAATCCCAACACTTTGGGAGGCCGAGGCAGGTGGATCACCTGAGGTCAGGAATTTGACACCAGCCTGACCAACATGATGAAATCCCGTCTCTACTAAAAATACAAAAATTAGCCAGTTGCAGTGGCAGGCTGGGGTAATCCCAGCTACTCAGGAGGCTGAGGCAGGAGAATCGCTTGAACCTGGGAGGCGGACGTGAGCCAAGATCATGCCATTGCACTCCAGCCTGGGTGATAGAGTGAGACTCCATTAAAAAAAAATTATATATATATATATATATATGTAAGCTACCTAATGGGAGGGTAATGTAAGGCTTAAGCCACCAAATGGAGAAACAAAGGGCTATTCTGGGTGTTACCGGCCCCTTCCTGAAGACTGTGAGAGCAGCCTTCGGTAATTAATAGGGAAGAAGGATTATACAGACCCTCCTTGGGTTAGCAAATTGCCAACCTGCAATGATCTAAAAGGCAACATTGAGGGCAGCCGAATTCCTCCAGGCCTTTTCCACAAAGCTTCTATTGTGTTTCTTTCCCAGGGATTACTAATGCAGGGATGTGTGCCTAGTAACAGGGAGATCCACCCTTGACTCCATAAAAAAGGAGACTCCTGTTTCCTTGGGTTCCACCTTCCTTCCCAGAGGGTGCTGTCTGTTCAAACACTCCCACGCAGTCAGACGTACAGACGCCACAGGACACTGTCCTCACCCTTGCTTTTTGTTTTGTTTTTGAGACAGGTTCTTGCCCTATCACCCAGGGCCGTGGCATGATCTTGCTCACTGCAACCTCTGTCTCCTGGGCTCAGTGGATCCTCCACCTCAGCGTCTCAAATAGCTGGAATCACAGGTGTATGCCACCACACCTAGCTAATTTTTTTTTTTTTTTGAGACAGAGTTTTGCTGCTTGTTGCCCAGGCTGGAGTGCAGTGGCACGATCTCCACTCGTTGCAACCTCCGCCTCCTGGGTTCAAGCGATTCTCCTGCCTCAGTCTCCCAAGTAGATGGGATTACAGGTGTGCACCACCATGCCCACTTAAGTTTTGTATTTTTAGTAGAGATGGAGTTTTGCCATAGTGGCCACGCTGGTCTTGAACTCCTGACCTCAGGTGAACCACCCGCCTCGGCCTCCCAAAGTGCTGGGGTTACAGGCTTGAGCCACAACGCCCAGCCAATTTTTTATTTTTTATGGAGGTGGTTTTCACCATGTTGCCCAGACTTGTCCCAAATCCCTGGGCCCAAGCAGTTCTCCTACCTCTGTTTCCCAAATGCAGACAGGCCCCACACCTGGCCTGCTTTTGGTCTGGTGTGCCAGTTCACACACGCCTGCCATAGCAACTGCGTTCTGAACTGCAGGGAGGCATTTACTTGTCAGCACCTGAAACCTTCCTCCTCAGTTGAGCCCAGTTATCAGCTTCTGCCAATCCAGATGAATATCCTGACCACCTACCACCCTGCTGACAACGACTGTGGATTTATGTTGCTGGATGAGCCTGACACTCCCTACCACAGGTGGTGAGCACACCTGTAGTCAGTCCCAGCTCCTAGGGAGGCTGATGTGGGAGGATTGCTTGACCCTGTGAGGTAGAGGTTGCAGTGAGCTGAGGCTGCGCCACTGCACTCCAGCCGGGGCCACGGAGCAAGACTCTGTCTAAAGTAAAAATAATAACAAAGACAAAAACAAGAAACAACAAAAAAGTACAATAGTTCGTGTAAAAATACTTGGTACAGGGCTCAGTGAAAAGTAAGGATTCCCATTGAATGTCCATTATTTTTAGTATAAAACACTTTTACCTAAAGATTATACAAGTGCCCGCTGTCTGTGGCTGTTTTTATTTTAGAAAAAGCTTCTAAAGTTCAAGGACCCTCTCTGCTGGTCTCTCCATTTATCAAGCACTTACTTTAAGTCAAGCACCCTGCTAGTTTTGGGAAACAGAAATAAAAGATGTATCTGCCCTTAAGGAGTTAAACCTCTGGGGAGAAAAACTGTCTATCTACAACACGGTATGGCTGGAGCCATGGAGAGACAATCATTGGTTCTCGGAGTCAAAAAAATTGGTATCTGACCTGCTGGGTCTGGGGGGTGGGAAAGAGAAGGCCGGTATGAGCTCAAAGGTGCGAAGCCTTGAAGCTAAGCAGGAGACGGAGTTTACACAGAAGGGAGAACTCGTGCAAAGCTGCTGAATGATTTCTCAGGCCTTTTTGAGATGGGGGTCTCACTCTGTCACCCAGGCTGGAGTGTAATGGTGTGCGATCTCAGTGCACTACAACCCCCACCTCCTGGGCTTAAGAAGAGAAACTCCTTATTGGTATTGGCTTTTGTAAACATTAAAAAAAAAAATAAAATAAAAGAGAAACTCCTACATCAGCCTCCTGAGTAGCTTAGGACCACCGATACACACAACACCAGGCCTGGCTAATTTTGGACTTATTTTTTTTGAAATGGAATCGCCCTGTTGCCCAGGCTGGAGTGCAATGGCACCATATTGGCTCACTGCAACCTCTGCCTCCCAGGTTCAAGTGATTTTCCTGCCTCAGCCTCCCCAGTAGCTGGGATTACAGGCATACATCACCACACCCAGCTAATTTTTTTTATCTTTAGTAGAGATGGGGTTTCACCATGTTGGCCAGGCTGGTCTCGAACTCCTGACCTCAGGTGATCTACCCGCCTCGGTCTCCCAAAGTGTTAGGATTACAGGTGTGAGCCACCGTGCCTGGCAGACTGAGATTCTGGGGTCCAGCCTTCCCACTGCCCAGACTGGGAGATCTCTTACAGAATGGATTGAGTTGGCAGATGGAGGGGTCAAGAATACTTGGACTGCCTGCTACGAAGACTGAAACTTCCATTCAGGACAGTGGTAATGTAACTGGAGACTGCAGTTTTGGAGAGGGATGACAACTCACTCTTGAGCATCCAGCAGGTGGTAAGAGGTCTGAGCTGACAGATTCGGAGGTTTTCAGCATTTGCATGGCAGCTGTAGCCATTGGCTAGTTCTATAGGCGAGGAATTGAGCGCTTGGTGGGAGTACAAGATCTCTTTACCATCTCGCATCAAATCCAGGGGTATGTTTTGCAGATACTTTTTTAGTGACTAACTCTGAACTGTGAACATGGTTCCATTGTCACCTTTGTTCTTTGAGCAACAGATTAGAGGATACTAGGAATATTCCTAGACAAGAGGGTCAGGAAGGGAAAGCAAAGTATTTTGGGGATGAAAGTAGGTCTGTGAGGCAGGCTTGGCAGACCCACAGAGGAGTCTACTCTTCACTGCACCCTCAACAGTCTGGGTGTTGTTTTATTCATGAAACTGCAATACAGCCAACATATTTTTATAGATGGTGTATTTGTCACCCAAGTTGGAGTGTAGTAGTGTGATCACGGCTCACTGCAGCCTCAACCTCAGCCTCGCAAGTAGCTGGGACTACAGGTACACACACATCACCACACCAGTTTTGTTTTTTTAAAGATGGGGGCCAGGCAGAATGGCTCACACCTGTAATCCCAGCACTTTGGGAGCCTGAGACAGGCAGATCACTTGAGGTCAGGAGTTTGAGACCAGCCTGGCCAACATGGTAAAACCCTGTCTCTATCTCTACTGAAAAAAAAAAAAAATTAGCTGGGCATGGTTGTGCACACCTGTGATGCCAGCTACTCGGAAGGCTGAGGCAGGAGGATTGCTGGAACCCAGGAGGTGGAGATTGTGGTGAGCCAAGATCATGCCATTGCACTCCAGCCTGCGCAACAGAGCAAGACTTCATCTCAAAAAAAAGAAAAGTCTCACTATGTTGCCCAGGCTGGTCTCAACTCCTGATCTCAAGTAATCCTCCTGCCTCAGCTTTCCAAAGTATGGAGTTACAGGTGTGAACCATCACACCCAGCTGCTGACATATTTTTAAAACAATTCACATTACATTAAATTTATCCAAGTGATATATTTGAGGTAAGCAAGACCGCTGCTACCAGCTACTTGAGACCAACAATCTACCATCAGACCAGAGCCAGTTCCCACCACAGTAAAATAACTATGAAAGTCTTTGTCAACTGAGCACTTTCTGATGTAAGAATCAACACATCCGAAAAATGAAGTTGAATGTTGGACATGATTAAATTTGGTAAGTACTTTATTTATAAGTAAGGCTGTACAGGATTCAGCAATGTCTAATTCAGGTCCCATATGTAACAGTTTTTAAATGAGTAATTCAGCTTACAGTGAAATATATTTTCATCTCAACCTTTTATGCTATATCACTATTTGGGCTTTTTAAAAATTATTTTTGAGATGAAAATTTGAAGTTCCCCCAGTACCCAGGTTACCATATTATATACTATAAAGATAGCAACATACAAAAATGTAACAAATACTAATACATTGTGATTAATAGCTGTTTATTAGCTTTTTAATAAAGCAAAACTTTATAGTGAAAGTAATAAACTAGAAATAGCTTTTTATTTTTTATATTTTTATTTATTTTTGAGACAGGGTCTTGCTCTGTCACCTAGACTGGAGTGCAGTGGCATAATCTTGGCTCACCGCAGCCTCCGCCTCCTGGGTTCAAGCAGTTCTCCTACCTCAGCCTCCCGTGTAGCTGGGATTACAGGCATGCCCCACTAAGCCTGTCTAATCTTCACATTTTTAGTAGAGATGGGGTTTCACCATGTTGGCCAGGCTGGTCTTGAATTCCTGACCTCAGGTGATCCACCTGCCTCAGCCCTGCAAAGTGCTGGGATTACAGGCATGAGCCACCACGCCCAGCAAAATAGCTTTTTAAAAGCTTTTAAAATGATATGTTTATAAAATGACAGACATGAGCAAAACATCCTCAATGACGATAATACACAAGTCACAAGTTTCCTGTGAGGGAAGCTGAGCAGTACAGAGCCAGGCTGTTTAAAATCCAGATTCACTTCTTGATACCACTGAGCTCTTACTCTGAAATTGTGCCGGGGAGCTTCTAAGCATCTCTGGTCTCAAGTTTAATAATGCAAAAATTCCATCTAAAGTTTTGGAGCGGAATCCCTTCGGCACTAATGGTATTTACTCCAGCACCATCTCTCCTGTACGTTGCCTCTTCATTCTTGAGTAGGGACTTATTGTATCATCCATAACAAAATCATACAGTACTTTTATCCAGGAGTTGTAGTGGGGGAGGTTGTCATAGTATTCAGCCGCTATTTTCCTCACCTAGAAGGGAAAAAATACAGCAAGATGAAAAGTGAGTGTTACTGGGTCTTTCAAAGATAACTGATGAATGGTTGATACAAACAGTGAGAAGGGAAACCATGAGACCTGCCTCCCTCTTCTCGCTTCAAAAAAAATAAAAGCAGCCAAAGCAGCTGAGGCAACTCTAAACAAAAAGCAGTCTCATTTCAGCAGCTGAATGCACTCGACCCTCTAGGACTCTCTTCCGTCACTTTCCAAGGGACTAAATATCTGGCTTATTTGTAAACACGTGCAATTAGATTAACTTGATATTATTAAATAATGTACTGCATGGATAGCACTGTAGAATAAAAAGGTAACATCTGGTTCCTGCCATCCAGGAACTTAAAAATACTAATAAATTGTGACATGCTAATTACACAGAAATTAAGCACTTGGCTGGGCCTGGTGGCTCACCGGTAATCCCAGGACTTTGGGAAGCTGATCACCTGATGTCAAGAGTTCAAGATCAGCCTGACAAATATGGTAAAATCCCATCTCTACTAAAAATACAAAAAAATTATCTGGGCATGTTGGCTCACACCTGTAGTCCCAGCAACGACTCGGGAGGCTGAGACAGGAGAACTGCTTGAACCCGGGAGTTGGAGGTTGCAGTGAGCTGAGATTGTGCCACAGCACTCCAGCCTGGGAAACAGAGTGACTACATCTCAAAAAAAATAAAAAATAAAAAAATAAACACTTTTTAAGTGTGCAGTTCTGCCATCTCAAGTTAAAAATGTCTTTACAGAAAAACTATCTGGCTAGGCACAGTGGCTCATACCTATAATCCCAGCATTTTAGAAGGCAGGAGAATCACCTGAGCCCAGGAATTTGAGACCAGCCTGGGCAACACAAGGAAACCCATCTGTTTTTTTTTTTTTTTTTTTTTTGAGATAGACTTTCGTTCTGTTGCCCAGGCTGGAGTGCAGTGGCCTGATCTCAGCTCACTGCAACCTCTGTTGCCTGGGTTCAAGCGATACTCCCGTCTCAGCCTCTCGAATAGCTGAGACTGCAGGTGCACAACACCATTCCCGGCTAATTTTTTTGTATTTTTAGAAGAGATGAGATTTCACTATGTTGGCCAGGCTGGTCTCAAACTCCTGACCTCAGATGATCCATTCACCTGGGCTTCCCAAAGTGCCAGGATTACATCAGGAAACACCGTGTCTATAAAAACTTCAAAAAAAATTTAAAAAGACAATCTGGAGGATTAAAAGAAACTGTTTATTTTTTATTTTTTTTGAGACAGAGTCTTGCTCTGTCACCCAGGCTGGAGTGCATTGGCACAGTCTCAGCTCACTGTAACCTCCACCTCCCAGGTTCAAGCAATTCCCCTGCCTCAGCCTCCTGAGTAGCTGGAACTACAGGCATGCACCACCATGCCCAGCTAAAAAGATATTTTAGGAAAAATTAGCCTGTCATGGCATGTGTCTGTAATCCTAGCTACTTGGAAGGCTGAGGCAGGAGGATCACTTGAGTCCAGGAGTTCGAGACCAGCCTGAGGACATAGCAAGACTCTGCCTCTACAAAAAATTAAAAATTAGCCAGGTGTGGTGGCACATGCCTAGAGTCCTGCTTACTCAGGATGCTGAGGTGGGAGGGTCGCTTGAACCCAGAAGCTGAGGCTGCAGTGAGCTACTGCACCACTGCACTCTATCCTAGGTGACAAAAAAAGCTTGTCTCTAAAAAAAGGTTAAAAATAAAAATAAATAAAATTTAAAAAGGACCTAACAGTGAACCCTTTGTAAAATTAGGGTGGAAGATGCAGTATTTATATTCTTGCTATTTTTTTTTTTTTTTTTTTTATGAGCAGCTTGGACTGACAAAACACTAGCCTGGCCAACATGTTGAAGCCCTGTCTCTAGTAAAAATACAACAATTAGTGGGGCATGGTGGCGCGTGCCTGTAATCCCAGCTACTTCGGAAGCCGCGGCATGAGAATTGCTTGAACCAGGGAGGTGAAGATTATAGTGAGCCGAGATTGTGCCACTGCACTCCAGCCTGGGCAACTGAGCAAAACTCATCTCAAAAAAAAAAAAAAAAAAAAAAAAATTAGAATATGTATCAAAGTCTTTACTTACCAGTGGAAGGTTTTTTCCAGGAATGTTGGGGAAGTCATGATGTTCATTATGATAACCCACATTGAAGGTAAGTAAATTCAGAGGCCCATAATATGAGTAAGTTTCATGACCCTTTAAGAACATGTAATGCTCAGCTATAAAATGTCCAGAAATCGGGTGCAAACCCAGGCCAAGTAAAGATGCTGCCAACATGTAGACCAAGGATTTAATTCCAAAAAAGTAATAAATTAAAATGTCGAAAGTGACCTGGGCCACGGTATTGATAACTTCCAGATAAGTAAGTGGTTTGGGGTTGATGAACAGAGGTCGAAATGCATAAAAGAGAGGCTGAAGAATAACCCAAATAAACTTTCTGAAAGTGGTACAGAAGAACCAGCCCTCAAAATCAGTAGGAATATCTACATCGATGCCGTCAGCTCCCAGGTACCGATGATGATCCATGTGGTACCTCTTGAAGGAAATGGAATATGGAATCCCAATAGGAAGGTTAGCAAACATTCCAAACCAGCGATTCCACATTGCTTTGCGGTTGCCAAAGGCAGAATTGTGAGCAATCTCATGAATACCCAGAGTCATCGAGTGGTTAATGCAACTACCAAATGCATAGGCCCAAAATATGACCCATTTCCAGTCCAAGTCTTTTACGAAGTAAAATGCAGCCAACTGGGTGAGAACCATCATAATTATAATCCATATCAAACTGGGATCAGGTTTCATCAAGGACTTTATCTCTGGATGCTTTGCTGTAAAGAAAAAAACAAAAATATTAGGCACTAAAAGTACCAAATAGTTCAGCAATTATAATTAAATTAACACCAATTAAACAATTTTTTTCTGTAAATCATAGTATTCCCTCTACTAGAGACTGCAGTGAATATTTAATAACAACAGGAAAGGATTCTAATAGTAAAGTTACAAAAGATCATGTCACAAGAATCTGAGAATTTATGCAAGAAAAACTGGCCTCAAACTTTAAAAGTTCCACATGTTTTGTATTAAAATGGTGTTATTTCTGTATTTAGACAGAGGTACAGCATTCTTACTTTATATAAAACAATTAACACATCTGACAAAGGGTAGAATAGACATTTTGTAGTTACCCTAATATCATGAAACTGGTATTCACATTTCTCTCAGACAAATCAACATGCTCCAAGTAACTGTGCTGAATTTTCCCAAAGTTGTAACAGTACACACAAATCAATACTAGAGGCTGCCAATAGAGTCAGGGAAACAACAGTCTTCTCAATAAATGGTGCCAGGATGACTTGCTACCAAAATGCAAAAGAATGGATCTGGACCCCTTCCTTACACCATATACAGAAATGAACTCAGATCACAGATCCAAATTTATAAGAAAACTATAAAACTCTTCTTTATTTCCTTTTTTTTTTAAACCATAAAACTCGTATAAGAAAACACAGGAATAAATCTTCATGGCCTTTGTGGTTTCTTCGATACTATAACAAGAAAAAGTGACAAAAGAAAACAGAAACTGGATTGCATCAGAAACTTTTCTGTTGCAAATGATACTGTGAAGAAAGTATCATTTGAATGAAAAGATAATACACAGAAGGGGGGTTATGTTTGCAAATCATATATCTCATAAGGGACCTATATCCAGAATATATGCAGAACTCTTACAACTAATAATCCAATTAAAAAATGGGCACAGGATCTGAACAGACATTTCTCCAAAAGACATGGAAACGAACAATGCTCAACATCGTTAGTCATTAAGAAAGTGCAAACTGAAACCAGACACCACTTCATAGTTACTAGGGTGACCGTAACACAAAAAGATAGGTAAAAACAAGGATCTGAAGAAATTGGGACCCTCATATTTTGCTTGTGGGAATGTAAAATGGTGCAGCTGCTTTGGAAAACAGTAGCGTAGTTCCTCAAAATGTTACACACCTGGTATATTCACATAAAGATATATTACTCAGCCACAGAAAGGAATGATACACTGGCACATGCTACATGAACGAACCTTAAAATATTTATATTTAGAGACAGGGTCTCCCTCTGTCACTCAGGCTGGAGTACAGTGGTACCATCATAGCTCACTACAGCCTCAAACTCCTAGACTCAAGTGATCCTCCTGCCTCAGTCACCCTAGTAGCTACAACTACAGAAGCATGCCACTGTGCCCAGCTAAAATATTATGCTAATGGCTGGGTGGAGTGGCTCACACCTTTAATGCCAGCATTTGAGAGGCCAAGGCAGGGGGATCACTTGAACCCAAGAGTTCAAGATCAGCCTGGGCAACATAACAGGACCCTGTCTCTATAAATAAAAATTAGAAATTAAAAAAATGTATATTATGCTATGCTAAGTTAAAGAATCCAGTCGTAAGAGATCAGGTACATGATTTCACATACATGAAACGTCCAGAATAAGCAAATCTACAGACCATAAAGTAGATTAGTGGTTACCTAGGACTGCTAGGTAGAAGCAGGGGATATGAAGGATTGCTAATGGGTATAGGGTTTCTTTTGTGATGATGAAATCTTCTAAAGTTACATGGTGGTGACAGCTAGACAACTCTGTGAATATACTAAAAAACACTGAACTGTACACTTTAAATGAATAAATCATGATATGCAAATTATCATCTCAAAGCTACTGGCCAGGTGCCACAGCTCACATTAATACCAGCACTTTGGAAGGCTGAGGCACGAAGACTGCCTGAGGCCCACTGTTCAAGACCAGCCTGGGCAAGAGAGACTCTATCTCTACCAAAAATAAAAAAAAATTAGCCAGGTGAGGTGGTGTAAACCTATAGTCCTAGCTACTTGGCAGGCTGAGGCAGGAACATCACTTGAGCCCAAGAATTTGAGGCTGCAGTGAGCCTTGATCATACTGCTCCACTGTAGCCTGAGCAACAGAGTGAGACCCTGTCTCAAAAAATAAAACATCAAAAACACACAGGGCTGGGTGTGGTGGCTCACGCCTGTAATCCCAGCACTTTGGGAGGCCAAGGCAGGTAATCATGAGGTCAAGAGATCGAGACCATCCTGGTCAACAAGGTGAAACCCTGTCTCTACTAAAAATACAAAAATTAGCTGGGCATGGTGGCGCATGCCTGTAATCCCAGCTACTCAGGAGGCTGAGGCAGGAGAATTGCCTGAACCCAGAAGGCGGAGGTTGCGGTGAGCCGAGATCGTGCCATTGCACTCCAGCCTGGGCAACAAGAGCGAAACTCCATGTCAAAAAAACCCCCAAAAAACAAACTCTATCACTGTGAAAGTACAGCAGTGAAGGAAGCATTTCTTGTGATTTATTCTTATTTGACCCACTAATAATGGTCTGGTCTCTAGCCCTCATTAATTTTTCTTTTCTTTTTTTAACTCTTTTTGAGATGCAGTCTCTCCCTGTCACCCAGACTGGAGTGCAGTGGTGCGATCTCAGCTCACCACAACCTCTGCCTCCCCGGTTCAAGCAATTCTCCTGCCTCAGCCTTCCCGGTAGCTGGTACTACAGGCGTGCACCACCATTCCCGGCTAATTTTTGTATTTTTAGTAGAGACGGGGTTTCACCATGTTGGGTGTCAGGCTGGTCTTGAACTCCCGACCACAGGTGCCCTGCCCACCTCGGCCTCCTAAATTGCTGGGATTACAAGTGTGAGCCACTGAGCCTGGCCCGCCCTCATTAATTTCAAACAGATGCCTTATAAATTAGCTTTTAATGTGAACTCAACGTAAACTTAAAATGTATAAAAAATACTGGCTGTCCTATCAGGCCCTTCCCTCACCAACCCCCCCAAAAACTGAACACTTGCAGAACCGTCTCTTATATTTGGGTATAATTTAAAGAAATCTAAAGATTCTTATCTTTCTACATGTGATTCCACCTCCCACCCTGAAACAGAACACTGGGCAGTATTTATACCTGCATGGAAAACGTTATGTCTCCATTGAGAAATATGTAGTCCTTTTACTTTCCAAGTGAAATGGTTCAGTGACAGTTTGTGGGGAATGAAGTCTCAGTGTGAGATAAGCATCAATCAGCCCCTTCTTACTTCCTTCATCATCATTTTTTTTTTTTTTTTTTGAGACAGTCTCACCCAGGCTGGAAAGCACTAGGGCAATCACAGCTCACTGCAGCCTCTCCCTCCCCAGCTCAAGCGATCCTCCCACCTCAGCCTTTGAGTAGCTGGGACCACAGGCACATGCCACTACGCCCCGCTAATTAAAAAAATTTTTTTTTTGTACAGATGGGGTTTCACCACGTTGCCCAGGTTGGTCTTGAATTCCTGAGTTCAAGTGACCCTCTTGCCTCAGCCTTCTGAGTAGCGGGACACAAGTGTGCACCACCACGCATGGCTAATTTTTAAACTTTTTGTGGAGATGGGGCTGGTCTGAACTGGCCTCAAGCAATCTTCCTGCCTCAGCTTCCCAAAGTGCTGGGATTACAGGCATGAGCAACCACACTTGTTCTGATTTTCAGAGTATTAAATAGCTCAGTTTCAGTATTCCAGAGTTGGTTTCTACACAGGTAGGACACCAGATTATTCCTATGTAACACGTAGATAAGGCAGTGATAAAATGTATCATATGTGGCTGCCTGGGGTGGCTCATGCCTGTAATCCCAGCACTTTGAGAGGCCAAGGTGGGTCAATCCATCTGAGGGTCAGGGGTTCGAAATCAGCCTGGCAAACATGGCAAAACCCTGTCTCTACTAAAAAAAAACATTAGCCAGGCATAGTGGCAGGCATCCTGTAATTCCAGCTACTCGGGAGGCTGGGGCAGGGAGAACTGCTTGAACCCAGGAGGTGGAGGTTGTGTTGAGCTGACACTGGGCCACTGCATTCCAGCCTGGGCGACAGAGCAAGACTCCGTCTCCAAAAAAAATAAAAAGTATCATATGCTATCTCATATCAAATATGTGTAGGTGACTTCCAAACAAATGAAGGCAGGCAGTGCACTACTGGCAGGCTGAGGTATGCCGATGACTTGAGCACAGGCTGTAGCGATCATCATGCCTGTGAATAGCCACTGCACTCCAGCCTGGGCCACACAGCAAGACCCTGTCTCTAAAGGGAGTCTAGGGGAGGAGGAAGGAAAGGAGGGAATTCAAGAACCCAAAGTCACCCGGTGCAGTGGCTCACGCCTTTATAATCCCAGCACTTTGGGAGGCTGAAGGGGGCAGATTGCTTGAGCCCCCTTCAAGAGCAGCCTGGGCAACACGGGGAAATCTGTCTCTACAAAAAAAAAAAAAACACAAAAATCCACCTCCTTGTGGTCTCACCTACTCCCTTTTTCTTTTCACTGGGGAAATCAAAGTTGAGAAGAAAAACTAAGAAAATACTGTATAGGAGGAAAAAATTCTCATGTTCAACTCACCAACCATTTGTTTCCCCAGTTTAAATTTTTTAAATTTTGTGTGTGTGTGAATGGGGAGGGTCTCACTATGTTACACAGGATGGTCTTGACCTCCTGGGCTTAAGTGATCATTCTGCCTTGGCCTCCCGAAGTGCTGAGATTACAGGCCCGAGCTACCGTGCCCAGTCCCGTTTCCTCAATTTTTGAAGAAACAGCAGAGGTTAAAAAGCACATGCTCTGGGCTAGGGGTGGTGGCTCACGCCTGTAATCCCAGCACTTTGGGAGGCCAAGGGGGGCAGATCACCTGAGGTCGGGAGTTCGAGGCCAGCCTGGCTAATATGGCTAATACGGCCTACCAAAAAAAAAAACCTTAGCCCGTCATGATGGTGCGCCCCTGTAATCCCAGCTACTCGGGAGTCTCACGTAGGAAAATTGCTTAAACCAGGGAGGTGGAGATTGTAGTGAGCTGAGATCGCGCCACTGTACTGCAGCACAGGCGACAGAGCGACACTCCGTTTTTATAATTTTTAAATTTTTTTTAAAGATAGGGTTTCACCATGTTGGCCAGGCTGGTCTTGAACTCCTAACCTCAGGTGATCCACCCGCCTCGGCCTCCCAAAGTGCTGAGATTCCAGGCATGAGACACCACACCCGGCAAACACTCCGTCTTTAAAAAAAAAAAAAAAAAAAAAAAAAAGGGCAGGTATCCTTCAGGCAAACTAATGCGCATTAGAATCCCTGTAGCATTTAGTGACGTTCTTATTTCATCTTGTAAAACAGCGCTCATACATAGCAACCTAGTAGAGTTACCAGAATGAAATTGGGTAATGCTTGTAAAGCATCCCACACGATCCCTGGCAGATCATTAGGAACAGCCTGGGAGAGACGAGCGTTCTCGAAGTGACACAGAAGGCCCGGATCCTCCGGAGAGTTCCGTGCTCTAAGTCAGCTGTCAGGGGACCAGCGGGCATTTTCCCTGTTTGGCAAGTCTTCGTTTCCAGTCTTTTCATCCACAAAACCGAGATGGACGAAAACTATCTACGAATCTGCCGTTTTTACGTCCCAGAATCGTCGTGAGGATCAATCGAACAAGCGGCGTGAACCGACCAGGGCCCATGCAGTCCGAGAATCCCGGGGCGGGGGCGGGGGCGGCGGGGGGGGCAGGGTGGGGGGGTCAGGGGGCGGCGGGGGGGCAGGGGGGCAGGGGGCGGCGGGGGGGCAGGGGGCGGCAGGGTGGGGGCCGGGGGGGGCGCCGGCCTCCTCCAGGGCCTGAGGCCGGGACTGCGGCCGCCCCCGCCAGGACTGCCAGCCGGCGCCGGACCCCGAGAGCAGGGCTGGCGAGTAGGCCCCGGGATGCCCAGGACCACACCCTACCCGCTTGCCCCGGCCCGCTCGGGAGGGGCGGGAGAAGGCACAGGAAGGGGCGCCCACCCGAGGGCATAAGAACCTTCTAGTGAGGGATGTACCCAAAGGTGGCGCAGCCGGGGGCGCCTTTGGTCCTCAGCGGCCGGCGTGGGCCTGGCGGGGACTCCCCCGCTCGGGGACGCGCCTGCGCCTGTTCGCGGAAGGGTAGGAGCTGCGCGCCCCCGGGACCCGTCCCTCCCCCGCGCCCCGCTCAGGCCTGTCCCGCGAGGACCCGCAGGCTGGAGGCCCGGACGGCGGCGGGACCTTGCGGGGAGCGAGCTAACGGGCCTCGGGAGCCCACGGTCGCGCAGAGCCCGCGCGGGAGGCCGCGCACACATAACGGGGCGCCCGCTGGCCCTCACCCAGGATCTCCCGGCGCCGGTCGGCGTGGGGCTGGTCGGTGTAGACCCACTCGAAGTCTTCCCGCGAGACGCGGCTCCCCATGGCGGCGGCGGCGGCGGCGGCGGCTCTCGGACCCGCTCTCGGCTCTCGCTCCCGGCCGGCTCCTTCGAGGCGTCTGCGGCTCCCGACTCGTGTGGTGGCGGCCGGCGGCGGAGCGTGAGGACTCGGAGGCGGGGACGGGGGCGGAGCGTGAGGACTCGGAGGCGGGGACGGGGGCGGAGCGTGAGGACTCGGAGGCGGGACGGGGGCGGAGCGTGAGGACTCGGAGGCGGGGACGGGGGCGGAGCGTGAGGACTCGGAGGCGGGGACGGGGGCGGAGTCCCGAGGCCCCGCCCCTCCCGGCCCGCCCGCCTCGCTGGGTGGAGGGCGCGGGGCTCTCCCCGGCCCCGGCGCTGCTCTACTCTGGGCTGGGTTCTGAGGTCCGGTGACTCGGCCACCAGCCCGGATGCTGCGGTCTTGCGAGTGCCCGCCCCTGCGGCCTGCCTCGCCGGAGCCCGGGGAAGATGAAAAAGGAAGGCAAGGTCTCAAGTGACATAAGCAGCTGCTTCAGCGCCTCCGCGAGCGGAGCCCCCGGCACGGCCGCCGGGTCACACCGTCTGCAGGCGTGAGGGCCACTCTTAATGGCAGCTGGCCTACGTCTTGTTTAATTTTAAAAAGCACATGAGCCCTTGAGTCATTTTTCGCTGCCTTCTGGAAATAATACCTCGGGTAACAAGAACTAATCAAGTAAAAAGAAAACACCTTTTTTTTTTTTGAGACGGAGTTTCTCTTGTTACCCAGGCTGGAGGGCAATGGCGCGATCTCGGCTCACCGCAACCTCCGCCTCCTGGGTTCAGGCGATTCTCCTGCCTCAGCCTCCCGAGTAGCTGGGATTACAGGTGCGCCACCGTGCCCAGCTAATTTTTTGTATTTTTTTTAAAGACAGGGTTTCACCATGTTGGCCAGGCTGGTCTTGAACTCCTAACCTCAGGTGATCCACGCGTCTCGGCCTCCCGAAGTGCTGGGATTACAGGCTTGAGCCACCGCGCCCGGCCATTTTTAAGAGGGGGAGATGATATGGGATTTGTTGTTGTGCTTGAATTATTCTAGTGTGACCAGTTAAGAGATGATTGCTCAACCTTGCATCTGCCTGTCGCCTAAGTCAGCAACCACAACCTCTTCCTGAAAGAAAGGTTTTGAAACGAAACAATTTTGTTTCAACATTAGTTACCACATGTACATCAAAAGAGCAACTTAAAGATTATAAAAAGAAGATAACCAAATCAGGTGTGCCTCCTAATCAAAGAAAGTGCTGTGCAAGCACACAGGCCATGCACACGCAAATCTGATCAAGCCCCTGGATCTGACTGCCAGTTTGTAGAAATAGAAAGGACATTTGGCCGGGTGTGGTGCCTCACACCTGTAATCCCAGCACTTTGGAAGGCCGAGGAGGGTGGATAACCTGATGTCAGGAGTTGGAGACCAGCCTGACCAGCATGGTGAAACCCCGTCGCTATCAAAAATACAAAAATTAGCTGGGCAAGGTGATGAACGGCTGTAATCCCAGCTACTCAGGAGGCTGAAGCAGAAGAATAGCTTGAACCCAGGAGGCGGAGGTTGCAGTGAGATCACGCCACTGCACTCCAGCCTGGGCTATAGACCAAGACTGTCTTAAGAAAAAAACAAAACAAAAACAAAAACAAAAAAAAAGGAAAGGAAAAAAATAGAAAGGACAGAGAGATGCGTTAAACTAGGCCATGGGATGAAACCAGCAAGATCCAGCTCTGGGAGACTATATAGGACAATGTCTGGGTTCGCTAATAAATAAAATTCAAGGAAAAAAGAAGAGAAAGCTATAGATTAAAAGGAGTTTAAAAGACACACCAACCAATTGCAATGCGTTAACTTCATTTAGATTCTGATTGAAATAGTCAAAGTTTAAAAACATTGACATGAAATAATTGAACTCAAGTATCAATTGGATATGTGAAGATATTTTTAAAAATCAATTTCTTTTTTTTTAAGATGGAGTTTCCCTCTTGTTGCCCATGCTGGAGTACAATGGCGCAATCTTGACTCATGACCGCAACCTCTGCCTCCCGGGTTCAAGCAATTCTCCTGCCTCAGCCTTCCAAGTAGCTGGGATTATAGGCATGTGCCAGCACACTCAGCGAATTTTGGATTTTTAGTAGAGACAGGGTTTTTCCATGTTGGGCAGGCTGGTCTTGAACTCCGGACCTCAGGTGATCTGCCAGCCTCAGTCTCCCAAAGTGCTGGGATTATAGGCATGAGCCACCTTGCCTTGCCAAGAATTATCAATTTCTTAAGTGTGATAATAGTATTATGGTTATAGTGGTTTTGGTTTTTTTTTTTTTTGAGACAGTCTTGTTTTGTTGCCTAGGCTGCAGTGTAGTGGTGGCCTCATGTCTCACTTCAGCCTTCACCTGGGTTTAAGCCATCTTCCCACGTCAGCCTCCTGAGGAGCTGGGATCGCAGGTGTGTACCATCACGCCTGGCAGCCTTGTACCATCATGCCTGGCAGCCTTTTTGAATTTTTGGTAGAGATGGGGCCTCACCTTGTTGCCCAAGCTGGTCTCGAACTCTTGGGCTCAAGTGATCTCAAAATATTAGGATCACAGGCATGAGCTACTGCATCCGGCCCCAGGAGCCTTATTAATAAATCCCTAAGACCCACTTGGCACATTCACTTCTGAGACAGAGGGCCAGCGTGGCTGAGGTGCCTGTCGAGGAGGCTCTGAGAGCAGAAGTGAGACTGAGCAGGGACACCTGGAGTGGAGGCCTGAAGGCTGATCAGAGCCCAGTGCCAAGGGGCCAAGGGTACTGTCTGTAGGCTGGGACAGCCTCGGGAGTGTCCCAATGTTGAAAAAGGAGTAGGATTTGATGATGGATGGATACACAGGTCTGATCATGCAGGTGCTTTTTAGTTGTTAATGACATGGTGGAGGAAAAAGAAGGTGGGGAGCGTCACCAGGAAAAGGACAGCTTTGTATTGGCAGATGGCACATGAAGCTGATAATTGGACTCAACTGAGGAGGACGGTTTCAGGTGCTGACAAGTAAATGCCTCCCTGCAGTTCAGAACGCAGTTGCTATCGCAGGCGTGTGTGAACTGGCACACCAGACCAGAAGCAGTCTGGGTGCTGGAGCTCACGTCCATAGTCTCAGCACTTGGGGAGGCCAAGGTAGGAGGATCGCTTGAGGGCAGGAGTTTGGGACAAGCCTGGGCAACACAGCGAAAGCCCACTGCTACAAAAAATACAAAAATCAGCTCGGTGTGCTGGCCCATGCCTGTGGTCCCAACTACTGGTGAGGCTGAGGTGGGAAAATCGCTTGGGCCTAGGAGGTTGAGGTTTCAGTGAGCCAAGATTGCGGCACTGCACTCCAGCTTGTGTGACAGAGTGAGACTTTGTCTTGAAAAAAATTAAAATATAAATAAATAAAAGAAAGAAAGAAAAATGCAGAGTTTGAAAAAATGTGGATTTGGACCTACTTTTTTTTATTTTTGAGATGGAGTTATGCTCTGTTACCCAGGCTGGAGTGCAGTGTCTCGATCTCAGCTCACTGCAACCTCTGCCTCCCAGGTTCAAGTGATTCTCCTGCTTCAGCCTCATGAGTAGCTGAGATTACAGGTGTGCGCCACCATACCCAGCTAATTTTTGTATTTTTAGTACAGACAGGGTTTCACCAGGTTGGCCAGGCTGGTCTCGAACTCCTGACCATAAGTGATCTGCCCACCTCAGCCTCCCAAAGTACTGGGATTATAGGCATGAGCCTCCATGCCCAGCCTGGACATTATTTTTTTTAAAAAATACTTTATCATTAATTTAATAGCAGCTGATAATCATGAAATTTTTCTTATTTTTTTATACCTTAAGTAAAAGTCTGCAAATTATCACCGATCTTTTGCAAAAGTTATTACATTAGTCGTACTGCCATTTTTCTTAAGGTTGACGAAAGATAACCTAGAATCACCGCCATTACATAATCACACAAAATGATCATATAATAAATCAGACCTGGTTTATCATCAGTATTTATAAAACCAGACCTAGGGAAAGAACTACATCTACGGACACATGCATGGTCTTAACACAGCAAATGTTTAGCCTGTCCTGACTACTACAAAATCAATTTTGACATTCTAAAGTAAAGTATTTGAACTACAGGACTGTTGTGGGCATTGATAGCTATTTTAATGACATCTAGGCATGCTTCTTTAATTTGGACTTTTAAAAGTTCTTAATATGTATGGGTAACAAAAAAGTAAGCTAAGAAGTATAAATAAAATGCTTTGGAGTTTTAAAAAAAGATTCTTTTTTTTTTTTTTTGAGACGGAGTTTCACTCGTTACCCAGGCTGGAGTGCAATGGCACGATCTCAGCTCACCGCAACCTCTGCCTCCTGGGTTCAAGCAATTTTCCTGCCTCAGCCTCCCAAGTAGCTGGGATTACAGGCACGCACCACCACGCCCAGCTAATTTTTTAGTATTTTTAGTAGAGATGGGGTTTCACCATGTTGACCAGGATGGTCTCGATCTCTTGACTTCATGATCCACCCGCCTCGGCCTCCCAAAGTGTTGGGATTATAGGCGTGAGCCACCACGCCCGGCCAAAAAAAGATTATTAATGGATTATCTAGTTTTCACATCTTTCTCTAAACCTTGAAAAATAATTTGTCTTGAAGCAAACATACTAGTTATTCTGGAAAGACACTCTCCAGTCTTTTTGGAAGCTATGGTGAATCGCAGCCAGCCCCTGGTCGTATTAGGAAATTTAAGATAAAGTCGTTTTCAGATGAGGGCAGCTATATTTTTAAAATCAATGTAGATTTTTCCTTTTCTATATGCTTGATTTTTGAAAGGGCAGTTTATTTTTGAGACCATTTCAATAGTGATAGCAGTTGAGATTGAATGGTATTGACTAATTCGTAGAAGAGTAATACAGACAACATTATTTATTCAATTCAAACAAATAATTGTAATAATTTTATGTCATCTATTTATTTTCTTTTTATTTCATTTTTGAGACCCATTTTGCTCTGCTGCCCAGGCTGGAGTTCAGGGGCCTGATTGTGGCTCACTGCAACCTCTGCCTCCTGGGTTCAGGTGATTCTCCTGCCTTAGCCTCCTGAGTAGCTGGGATTACAGGTTTACACCACCACGCCAGGCTAATTTTTGTATTTTTAGTAGAGGCCGGGTTTCACTATATTGGTCAGGGTGATCTCAAACCCTTGACCTCAGGTGATCCACCTGCCTCAGCCTCCCAAAGTGTTGGGAGCCACCACACCCAGCCCAACATTCTATATCTTGATTATAGTAGTGGTGACATGGATATTTTACATTTGTCAAAATAGAAAACCAGCTGGGTGCAGTGGCTCATGTAATCCCAGCACTTTGGGAGGCCAAGGTGGGCAAATCACCAGAGGTCAGGAGTTTGAGACCAGCCTGAGCAACATGGAGAAACCCCATCTCTACTAAAAATATAAAAAATGATCCAGATGTGGTGGTGCATGCCTGTAATCCCAGCTACTCAGGAGGCTGGGGTAGGAGAATCGCTTGAACTGGGCAGGCAGAGGTTGCAGTGAGCCGAGATTGTGCCATTGCACTCCAGCCTGGACAAGAGTGAAACTCCGTCTCAAAAAAAAAAAAAAAAAAAATCAGAAAACCATACATTAAAAATGGCTGCATTTCATTAATGCATTCCTCAGTAACAGTAATAAAAAAGATCCTTTATTTTCTCTTCACCTCTTTCCCCATCATTTCTGACATTAAATGTGCCAAGATTCAGTTATAGCAAATGTATATCATTTTCAATGGAAGAAACATAATTTATAAGTTTTTTATTTTTGTTAAATGTCTTAGTCCATTCAGGCTGCTGTTACAAATTGCCATAGGCTGGGTAGCTTATAAAAAGTAGAAATTTATTTCTCACCATTCTGGGAGCTGGGCCATAAATAAATGAGTGCATAAAGAAAGTGTGGTGGCCGGGTGTGGTGGCTCACGCCTGTAATCCAAGCACTTTGGAGGCCAAGGCGGGTGGATCACCTGACGTCGGGAGTTCAAGACCAGCCTAACCAACATGGTGAAACCCCATCTTTAAATAAATAAATAAGAAAGTGTGGTGTGTATATATATATGAAGGATACTACTCAGCCATGAAAAGGAATGAATTAATGGCATTCACAGTAACCTGGATGTTATTGGAAACTATTATTCTAAGTGAAGTAACTCTGGAATGGAAAACCACATATCTTATACTCTCATTTGTATATGGGAGCTAACTTATGAGGATGCAAACGCATAATAATGATACGACAGATTTTGGGGACTAGGGGGGGATAGTGTGACAAGGGAGTGAGAGATAAAAGACTACGAATTAGGTTCTGTGTATACTGTTTTGGTGATGGGTGCATCAAAATCTCACAAATCACCACTGAAGAACATGGTTGGGCGAGGTGGCTCACACCTGTATTCCATCCCAGAACTCTGGGAGGCAGAGGTGGGCAGATCACCTAAGTTCAGGAGTTTGAGACCAGCCTGGCCAACATGATGAAACCCTGTCTCTACTAAAAATACAAAAATTAGCGTGGCATGGTGGCACGTGCCTGCAATCCCAGCTACTCAGGAGGGGCTGAGGTAGGAGACTCACTTGAACCTGGGAGGCGGAGGTTGCAGTGAGCCGAGATTGTGTCATTGCACTCCAGCCTGGGTGACAGAGTGAGACTGTGTCTCAAAAAGCAGCAACAATAAAAAAAACAATTCTGAGGCCTGGGAAGTCGAAGATCAAGGCACAGGCATATTCAGTATCTGCAGAGGGCCTGCTTCCTTGTTCGTGGATGGCTGTCTTCTGGCTATAACCTCACACAGCAGAAGAGGTGAAGGAGTTTTCTGGGGTCTCTTTTATTATTTTATTTTTTGAGACTCCATTGCCCAGGCTGGAGGGCAGTGGTGCTATCTCAGCTCACTGCAACCTCCACCTCCCGGGTTCAAGCAATTCTCCTGCTTCAGCCTCCTGAATAGCTGGGATTACAGGCACGCATCACCATGCCTGGCTAATTTTTGTATTTTCAGTAGAGAAGGGGTTTCACATATTGGCCACGCTGATCTCAAACTCCTGACCTCAGGTGATCCAGTCACTTTGCCTGGCCTGGAGTCTCTTCTAAAACAACACTGACCCCACTCATGAAGGCTTCACCTTCATGACATAATCACTTCCCCATAGCCCAACCTCCTCCTAGTCTCCTCCCCTTGAGGATTAGGCTTCAACATATCCATTTGGGGGGCGGACATAAACTTTCAGTTTATAGCAGCTGGTTTAATTGTTGAATAGGTAACACACACACATCCATGGTTTAAAAATAGAAAAGCATAGGCTGGGCATGGTGGCTCACACCTGTAATCCCAGCACTTTGGGTGGCTAAGGTGGGTGGATCACTTGAGGTAAGGCATTCGAGACTAGCCTGGCCAACATGGTGAAACCCTGTGTCTACAAAAAACACAAAAATTAGTTGGGCATGTGGCATATACCTGTAGTCCCAGCTACTTGGGAGGCTGAGGCATGAGAATTGCCTGAACCCGGGAGGCAGAGGTTGCAGTGAGCCGAGATCATGCCACTGCACTCCAGCCTGGGCAACAAAGCAAAACTTTGTCTCAAAAATAAATAGAAAAGCATACAGAGGGTGCCTAGGGATAAGCTCCTCCCAGCTCCTGTTCCTGTTGCTTTGTTGTCAAACCTCAAACTCTAACAACCATTATTGATTCCCTGTGTATTTTTCTAGAGTTTCTTTTTTCTTTTTCTTTTTCTTTTTTTTTTGAGATGGAGTCTCCCTGTCACCCAGCCTGGAGTGCAGTGGTGAAATCTCGGCTCACTGCAACCTCTGCCTCCCAGATTCAAGTGATTCTCCTATCTCAGCCTCCCAAGTAGCTGGGACTACAGGCACAGACCACCATGCCTGCCTAATTTTTGTATTTTTAGTAGATACAGAGTTTTGCCCTGTTGGCCAGGCTGGTTTCAAACTCCTGACTGCAAGTGATCTGCCTGCCTCAGCCTCCCAAAGTGCTGGGATTACAGGGGTGAGCCATGGCGCCTGGCCTAGAGTTTCTTTATGCATATGCATGCCAGTACTTAGCAGTACAGCCAGGAACTGCTTAAAGATGGGGATATGCTCTCAGCAATGCGTCATTAAGTGATTTTGTAGTACGAACATCACAGAGTTTACTTACATAAACCTAGGTGCTATAGCCTACTACGTGCCTAGGCTATAGGGTATAGCCGATTGATCCTAGACTACAAAACTGTGGCTTGTTACCGTTCTGAATACTGCACAGTGGTATTTGTGTATCTAAACGCAGAAACACAGAAAAGAAGCAGTACACATATGGTAGTATAATCTTATGGGTCTGCTGCTTGTTGACTGAAATGCTGTTATTCAGCATGACTATATTATTTCCTTATTTTTCAAAAAGTTAGTGTATTGTAATACTGTTCTGCATTTTGTTACTTCCCTTAGCAATCTTGGAAATACATACATACTTATATTTTTTCTTTTTGAGACAGTCTCACTCTGTCTCCCAGGCTGGAGTGCAGTGTGGCATGATTTCAGCTCTCTGCAACCTCAGCCTCCTGGGTTCAAGTGATTCTCCTGCCTCAGCCTCCTGAGTAGCTGGGATTACATGTGTAAGCCATCATGCCTGGCTAATTTTGTATTTTTAATAGAGATGGGGGTTTCACCATGTTGACCAGACTGGTTTTGAACTCCTGACCTCAGGTGATCCACCTGCCTCAGCCTCCCAAAGTGCTGGGATTACAGAAGTGAGCCATCACCCCTAGCTGGATTCTATTAGGTAAGAACCATTTTACAAATGAAACTGAAGCACAGAGATATTAAGTACCCAAGGTGGTAACTGGTATAGCTGCAATTAGAAGCTTAATTATTAATAAAAAGTTAGAGCATGTATGCTTGAATTTTTTTTTTTTTTTTTTGAGATAGAGTCTCACTCTGTTTTCCAGGTTGGAGTGCAATGGTGTGATCTCGGCTCACTGTAACCTTCTTCCCCTTAGTCTCAAGCGATTCTCCCACCTTAGCCTCTTGAGTAGCTGGGACTACAGGCGCCTGCCACCATGCCTGGCTAATTTTTGTTTTGAGACAGAGTCTCACTCCGTTGCCCAGACTGGAGTGCAGTGGCTTATCTCGGCTCACTGCAACCGCCACCTCCCAGGTTCAAGCAATTCTCTTGCCTCAGCCTCCCTAGTAGCTGGGATTTCAGGTGCATACCACCACACCTGCTAATTTTTGTATTTTTTAGTAGAGACGGGGTATCGCCATGTTGGCCAGGCTGGTTTCAAACTCCTAACCTCAGGTTATCTGCCCACCTCGGCCTCCCAAAGTGCTGGGATTACAGACATGAGCCACTGCACCAGGACATATATACTTGACTTTTACCTTAAATTGCATCTGATAATTTAGGAAGTTTTGGAGATGCTCCTTTTTTCATCGGACCTGGTGCTGCTCTAGGTTCCCCTTCCTTCTTTCTTGTCTCCCAGCCCAAGGCAGAGGAGCATCTGAAGAAAACTAGTGTTCTCACCTGTGGTCCTCAGGAGGCAGGGTGCGGTAGTGCAGAAAGCCCTATGAACGGGAGAGACTGATACGATCCTCTGGAAGCTATGAAAATGAGTAGGGTTACAGAAACTGTTTCTCTAAAGAGCACTTTCTTGTAAGCTTGCTCCAACTCTCCAAAGAAGGAACAGGCAGTTTAGCCCTCTCTTCTCTACCCCACCCCGAATAATCCTCTTTGGCTTGGCCTTGAGAAGAGAGGGGTGTTCCCCTTGTCTCACCACAGAAAAGTACATCTTAAGTGTTGCATTCCTGAGTCATGTTGCTATTTACATTGCTGCTTCACAGATTCTTAACAAATCAGTAATTCGAATTTGACTTTTGTTCAGTCCAAAGAAAAGGAGGAAAAAAAAGAGTTTAAAAACACAAAACCTGAGAAAGTTGAAAGCTATTTAGTTGCATTTCTTTGAACAGAATTTATTGAAGTAGGGGAAGTTTACCCTCGATTTGTATTTCCTTTTCAGTGATCAGTTAGACATTTTGCTCAAACATCCAACTGCTCAATTTTTTTCTGCATACGGTTTACTCTAATTTTGCTTTGAGGAAATGATTAATCAAAAATCAGAGGAAGGCTGGGTGCAGTGGCTCATGCCTGAAATTCCAGCACTTTGGGAGGCTGAGGCAGGAGGATCACCTGAGGTCAGGAGTTTGAGACCAGGCTGACCAACATGGAGAAACCCCTCTCTACTAAAAACACAAAATTAGCTGGGTGTGGAGGCCCATGCCTGTAATCCCAGCTACTCGGGAGGCTGAGGCAGGAGAATTGCTTGAATCTGGGAAGCCGAGGTTGTGATGAGCTGAGATCATGCCATTGCACTCCAGCTTGGGCAGTAAGAGTGAAACTCCCTCAAAAAAACAAAACAACAACAAAACAACCAGAGTAATGTAGGCCAGGCGCGGTGGCTCATTGCCTGTAAACCCAGCACTTTGGGGGGCTGAGGTGGGCATTATCACCTGAGGTCGGGAGTTCAAGACCAGCCTGGCCAACATGGTAAAACCCCATCTCTACTAAAAATACAAAAATTAGCTGGATATGGTGGCACGCACCTGTAATCCCAGCTACTTGGGAAGCTGAGGCAGGAAAATCGCTTGAACCCAGGAGGCGGAGTTTGCAGTCAGCCAAGATTATGCCACTGCACTCCAGCCTGGGCGCAGAAAGAGACTCCGTATGAAACGAACAAACCAGAGGAATGTATACCAGCAAATTGAGATACATCTTTTTGGAAAGAACATCATCTTTAATGAATTCTGTAAGAACTGGCTCAGCAGTTAACATGGGAAGTTCACAAAGGTGAGATCTTTTAAAAAAAGTTTTTTAAAGATAAACAAAAAAGCAACATACTTGTGAAGATCTTTGGTTTCTAACGACGTGAATCTATTATACAGCAATTTAGCCACCTGGAGAATATGAAAATACAAATTTCCACCCTCATCTACATCCTGAAGATTGGGATACACAGCAACTACCTTTATCTTTCTAGGCTATCTGGATGATAGAATGCAGTAATGGTGCGAGGACAGTTGATGCCACTGCTGTCACCCTCATCCACAGCCTAACGTTACCTGTGATCTCTTTTCTGAACATCTAAGTTGTCCACAGGTTGGGGGCAAAGCACTTAGAGAAGTTTCCTCCTCTTCAAAGAATTGTTTTCAGCAATTCCCTATCAGTTACACCTTTAAGAAACAGGTTAAATTGACTTAATATTATTTTATTTTGTTGAGAATTCAAGCATTTAGTTTTGGAACTGGAAGTCGTTTCGAAAAGAGAACTAGTGCTCTGCCCTCACAGGGCAAAAGAATTGGTAGTCGCTGCTTTTCTACTGACCAGCAGCATATGTTATAGGGTGGTGACTTTTTTTTTTTTTTGAGATAGTCTTGCTCTGTTGCCCATGCTGTAGTGCAGTGGTGTGATCTCAGCTCGCTGTAATCTCCACCTCCTGGGCTCAAGCGATTCTCGTGCCTCAGCCTCCCTAGTAGCTGGAACTATAGGTGCACGTCACCAAGCCTGGCTAATTTTTGTATTTTTAGTAGAGATGGGGGGGTTTCACCATATTGGCCAGGCTGGTCTCAAACTCCTGGCCTGAAATGATCCACCTACCTTGGCCTCCCAAAGTGCTGTGGTAACATGTGTGAGCCACTGTACCTGGCCAGAAGGTGATTTTAGACATTAGTAGCCTCAGAGTACATCTACTGCCAGGACTTCCTCTGATTTTAGATTACAGGTTCTGGAAGCCTTAAAAACATTTTACTTGCACACCTTGGGTGAACCCTTTGTGTGCAAATAACTTTTAAAAATTGCCTCCTCCAAGCCCAGCTTTTTCTTGATCTTAGTTCTACATATTACTCTTAACATTAGTGATTTGGGCATTGGATATGCGAGATGATGTTGCTTATGTTAAATTCAGAGTCTCATTGTTCTAAGGTTTCTAGGATGTAGTATAGTGTAATAGCAAATTCGTAAACTTCAGAGCTTATGGGCCAAATCCCACTCATGTCACTTACTTGTATAACACTGTGGACGTGGTGCTTAGCCTGAGTTCAACTTCCCCATGTAGAGTAAAACGTACTTTATAAGGCAGCTGTGAGGACCACAGTAACATCTGTAAAACACACAGTACAGTGCTCCAAAAGACAGTAGCTATTAATGTTATGTTTGCAATAGAGCTCCACATTCTTTTGTGCATGAAATACGAAGAAAACAAGTAGCACTGGTAACAACACATTTATTTACGTACCCTGTTGTGTGACCGGGAGGTGTTTTTCACTTTCCAATAATTGATTTGGTTATAACAATTAAAATTCCAGAAGGTAAACTAGTAATTTATTGTTGCTCATAAGCATAGGTAAACAGACATGGCACCACAATAAAGGAATCTTAAACACGTCTAACCTTTCGGAATAGGTCTGATTATGGACAAATACACTTTGCCAGTGGACCTAATAGATTACCAATATGCTTCCAAATCTCATGGTTCTCTTCAGACACAACAGAAAAAATCTGGATTTAATTTTTGAACTCCAGAAATTTAATCAAGATGCTTAGGAAGATACAAAAGGCTGACAGTACTTAAGCCTGTCGTATTTATCACCAATATAACTGTATTGCTATTAAAAGTAAAATCATGGTAGGAGCAGCCAACTAACTGCTAGTCTGATTTTATAGATTTAGTATTTTTTGATAAATCACCTCAGATGGCAGGCTATACAAGTTTAATGCAGTTTTAACTTAACCTTTTGTGTACTAGTTAAAGCAATTCAGATAGATCCCAAGTAAAGAACTGGACAGTGTATCAAATTGGGTTTCATATCAGAAATCAGCCATTTCTAAGCAATTGCATCCTACAGGATGTTTTCTTTCAGACTGCCTTTTATTCCTGACTTCAAATTTTACTCACAGCATAGATTTTTAGAGAGTTTGGTAAGTGTTAACAAATGGGTACTCATTGCTAGAGCCGGATATAAGAATGTGTTGATCACCAAGTATGAGATTTATATTATATTAAATTAAAATTATATAATGTTGGAAATAGACAAGATAGGGAGTTCCCAGATCCTAGAAAATATTATGGCTAAGGAAATAGAGAACTCAAGAAAGGATTCTACCTCCAAGAAACTAATTCAGTATAGTAAAATAGAATTAAGTGCCCTGTCTTAGGAAAAAAGTTTATTAATAATAAGGAACAACTGGGACATCATACATCATTTCTTTGGAGATTAAAGTGCAGGCTATGAAATGGCATTTAAAATAATGCATAAAGTAGTGCAATCTTAAGGTGCCATTATTTTTGTTTATTACACATAGCCTAGTTTGATGTCAATTTTCTCTCAAAAATCCAGCTGTAGTGACACCTTTTAGCTTATTTATTTAGGCATTACTTATACTCTGTTTTACCCACCTTTGGGGCTACATAGAATATTTTAACATTTTTAATACGTAGAATAACTGCGCATACATCTTGAAACTACTAAATAGAGATTAAGGCAAGCCCCTGTAAAGTTCAGTATTCCAAAAAACATTTTACAAAAAAATTGCTTCTGAAATCAGTGGCTTTTGACCTGATGGCACCCCAATAGTCTTTAAAAGTAAGTATAATGACTCTCAATACATTTGTGTTTGCCCCATTATTTCCAGGCTCTGTACAGGAGTTTGAAAAAAAAAAAAACAGGTTCTATAACCTCAGAATCTGTGAAAACCAGGTAAGCCAAGTGCATGTGGGCGATAAGCAGAGGATCTGGCTGGGGAGGCGGGCTGAGGCCAGCCCTTTTCGTTGCTTAGGCATGCCTTTTCACATTGTCATCCATGTGTAGCACTGTACCATAATACATTTATATGTGGGAATGACCATTCACATGGAGACATCTCCAAAAAACAGCCAAGGAAGACAAAGGGAATAATTTAAGAAATGTTGCACTAAGACAACACAGCATTAACGACACAGAGCATTTAGATAACTGACTTAAAATGCAGGGCAGAATGGTTCCCTCAGGAGGTTAATTTACAGTTTTCCTGTAACCTAAGTCAGTATTAGCTGATCAAAATAATCTGCAGTTTGTTAAACCTTAAATTCCATTATGCTATCCATAAGTAAGCACAATAGCTATCAAATAACTGTCCTAATAACTGGCGAAGGCAATAGCCAAACATGTTTTAGCTAAATAGCCTAAGATTTAAGATTTGAACAACGGAACTGTAGTGCTTTATTCTCCTATTGGATGGAACATTCATGCATTAACAAGTACAACTAATTAGCTTTATGAACACATGATTATAACTGTATGCAATAGAAATCTGGATTTTGGAATAGAAAATATACCTTCTAATAGTGTGACTGCTTACTACAAGAGAATAAGCAGTTAACTAATGGAAGACTATATAGATATTTAGGCTACCAAGATGTAGTTTAAAAAGAAATTCAGGGAACTTTTAATAGTTCATGAACGACAATTAAATAAATAAGTCTGGGGCTGTATCCCTTTGATGCATACGGATCACACTCTGTTAATCTGTAAACACATACTTTAATAAGTAAAAAAAGTCTTCCTATTATCAGAAAAGCAGACGAGTAGAGCCCTGGGTATTCCCCTGGGCCGCCTCTGAAGATACAATAACATGGCTAAATACTATGATTACAAAAATGAGAAGTGCTGAGAAAATGAGTTCCAGACAGGGACTTTTATGGATGACCTTGGCTGACAAATGTTTTTTGGAAATTGTTTTATTTTAAAATTACCTTCCCAACAAATCATGAAACACTCGAATGATATTTTATGGTTTTTCATTGAAAACATACTACATTGTAAATGGAATTTCAAAGTCAGACATATAATTGATCAAAATCTAAGGACAATATTATGTAAGGACAATATTAAAAATGGATAGAAAAAGCTTCATTTGGTGAGGTTAATCTAAAGGATGCATAACCACGTCATGTTGGACGGATAAAAAAGGTGATAACCTTGTGCTTTTATTCAACTAAGGTACTTACCAAAACCTTAGGTTTTATACAGGTGTTAAGCTCCCACCTGGAAAGGGATAGTTTTCTATATTACACCTAAATTTACTTTAAATAACTGCAGCCCAAGGCAACAGTTCTTTAAAAGAACTTAACAGTCAACTTGCTACATAATTTAGTAAATTAAAATACAACGAAGACAGTGATAATTGAATGTCTCAAAAATATACAACTGGGGAGAACAACCACTGCACACAATTTGGAGGTTGTTAAAGTGACCACTCAGGAGGTTGAACAGTGCAAGACATGCTTTTCCAGTTACAAGCTCAAAACAGGAGTGCAAACAAAATTAAAGCTTTTGTTTAAAGTTGTGGGATAAAGAAAGCTTGAAACTAATACTAAAAAGCTTCCCTCAAGGTCATCCCCCAGAAATGAAATAATCAAAATGCCTTTTCATGGTACAGTTTTCCTTACTGAACTTTGCTGCAATGACAAAACTGCATCCTGCAGGTCGAGTCCCCTACACACTCGCCACATCTGGTCAACGCGCACACGGTGCTGAGCGAAGCAGAATACTAGCTCCCAGAGGTCCAATATTGAGAGACAGAGCCTTGGAATTTGGGGTTCTGCCTTAGCCAGTGTATCTGAACCCTACAGAGAATAAAGCAATGGGCTTTAATAGTCGCTTGTTCCTATAAAACTGGAGGACAAATGGACGAACAATTTCCCCTCTAGAGGCAAGCTGCTGTGGTGGAAGATGTTAAGCGCTTAAGTAAACTAAGACGCTGCTTAGAGTGGAGAAGTAGAGGTTCAAGATCAATACCAGTGCAAGAGCTTTTTAAGTGAGTTGATTAGGCAACGCATGCATCCATCCATGCAAATGTAGGACATGGCCCCCACAGAGAACTGAAAACATGTGTAATAACTGGAAACGTTCCTTGCCAGTAGTTTATAAAAATATATAGTCAATACTGTAGAGGCTCTTTCTACAGTCAATACTATGGAAGTCCATTTTAGTTACCCATTACTTCAATACCAAAAAGCATTAACTACTTTTCAGACATTCCAGACAAAGGTCACTTATAACAAAAAAGACTTAAAAACAAAAACAAAACCAAGATAGTGTCCATTTAAAAAGTAGGTCTTTTCTTTCAAGTGAACAGGACATTTTCTGTATTAAACTTAACTTCTAGTCTGTCAAGACTGGGTTTAATTAAGATCCTTATGTATGTGCATATATGCAGAAACAAATTAACTTACTTTAAACATTAACTGCACAGAAAAAAGTTAACTCCTCAAAACATGATAGAACAGGTCTGGTTAGTACAAATCTATTGCAAAGTAAAAAGATTCTGTGCATCAGTTCAATCAGGAGAAGCGGGAAAAGAATGTCCCAACTATAAGAGTTCAAGTTTAGGTTACGTTGTGAAAGCCTAGAAGCTTCAAGGACACCATGTTGCTCACGGTATCCTGATATGCATAACTGCTTAAGCTACTAAGCCATGTCTTCCTCTGGAACTAGAACCACATTCCAATTTACTTTCTATTCCGAAGACGTTTAGATTTCCTAAGACAGTCTATGGCTTCCCCAGCCTTTTTTCGTTTCCGAGGGGACTCCTCATTCTGCCCAGACCCTGAGGAATTTCCTACAGCACTTTCCATTACTTCTCGTAATTTGCGTTCTAGCTCTGCCAACCGTGCATTCTGTTCACCTATGATCTGGGTCTGCTCTAGCAGTTTCTGGTCCTGGTCTTGAAGCTGTTTTTGCTGTTCTTGCACTTTGGTGCGAAGCTCAGAAATTTCACGCCTGAGAACAGTCACGCCAGCACCATTTGTTTTAACCTGCTGCTGGAGTTTGGTAACTTCTTGTCGTGAAGGGTTTTGCTTGGAGAAGAGCTGCATTGTCGTTAGGGCTGCAGACGGTCCTGGAACTGTGAAGGAATAATTTAAAAGGGTCAATCAGTTAAAATATTTCCCTACCATTTATTTAAAAATGAAATATCTTTATTATGTCACTTCTGATAATTTCCTTTTCTTTGAAATCCACTTGGTCTAATTAGTGGGTTAATCATCACATTTTAATACCTTATTTTAACTATAAATGCGTTTCAATTCTGATTCTCCTGCTCACGTGGCAGTATGTAGACTGCCAGCAAATGTGTATGTAGACTACTGCATTTAATGGCATAAACTTGAGTTTAAAATATTGTAAAAACATGTTTAGAACCTGGTAAGAAAATACAAGTAATAAAAGTAGAAAATGATTATTTCCTATCTAATTCACATAATGAACATAAACGTTCAAGCAGAAGCACAGACCTACAGATTGCACATTTCTAATCCAAAAATCTGAAATCCAAAATCTGAAACGCCTTAAGCACCAACGTGATGCTCAAGGAAATGCTCATTGGAGCATTTTGGATTGTGGGTATGTGGATAAGACATTGTGGAGCCAGTAAGTGTAATGCAAACATTCCAAAATCTGAAAAAAGCTGAAATCCGAAACACTCTGGTCCCAAGAAATTGGGATAAGGGACACTCAACCTGTATCATGTTCTTAAGTTCTCTCTGCACTTAGTTTTATGCAAAGGCTTCAACTTTAGCCAAATGATAGGGACTCCATCAAAGAGTGGGTTACATCATACATTATGATCACAAAGAACTCCTGACATGGTGTAGGAGGGCCCTGGACCTATTCTTTTAGGAATAATAGGAATGTAACACAGGCATGAAAATAACTATTTTGAACATTTCATTTAACCTTATCTACTGAAGGTTTTCTAAAAGAACCAGATGGGTCCATTCATACCCTAAACCCATCATGCTAATCTTCTTCTTGCACATCTAAATAACCATATTTCCTTTATTGATGCATTCTTTTTTCCCCCTCTCTGCTTATCCAACTTCTACTTATTCAGCAAGGCTCAAATCAATCCTACCTCCTGTGATGTTTCAGTCAGACCAGTCAACACGGATCTCATCTACCTTAAAATTGTTTCCCTGCCTCGCATCTGACATTTAATTGGACATTGCCTTAGTTGTCTTGCCTATGATAATTTACCTTCAAGTCTGGGTGAAGTATCTTACCTTTTGAAATAGTAAGATCCTTGAGAGCAGACACCACATATTACACTTCTTTTTAGTCTCCACAGGACACAGTACAGTGCTGTGCGCATAATAGGTACTCAATAAATAATAGATACATTAATGCCGAGATATGTAGGCTTTATGACTCCATTACAGAGAGCCACTCAGCTGCCTCACTGGGTACTACAGGGAGCTAACTAATCTGAACAAAACAAAAAGTTTATTTGTAAGTTCTTTCCTAATTTAAAGGATTTGCCAGAGTTGGATATATTAAATAATTTAGTCTTTCAGTAGATATAGGCACACATCTTTTAAGAGCCAATATACTTACACAAAACAGTTACCTAGCACAGATGAAGTAATACTGTTCAAAATAGCATTATGAACCCTGTCTTTTAAAGTAGGAGTTAGACACTTTGGGGGCTGAAATAATTCACCAAATATTTCCCTGAAGAGTTTTTGGCATTTTATCTGGTTTGTTTTTTAAAAAATGAATATTAATTCATCAGAAACAACAACAACAAAAATACAGACAGTCCTCAAATTACAATGGTTCAACTTAATGATTTTTTTACTTTCCGATGGTGTAGAAGTGATAGACATTCAGCAGAAACTGTACTTCAGGTACCCCAGAACCACTGTTTTTCACTTTCAGTATAACAGAAAATAAATTCAATAAATGACACAAGGATGCTTTATTATAACATAGGCTTTGCTAGATCTTTTTGCCCAACTGTAAGCTAATGTAAGTGTCCTGAGCATGTTTAAGGTAGGTTAAGTAAGCTACAATGTTTGATAGGTTAGTGTATTAAGTGCATTTTTTGACTTAATATTTCTACTGATGGGTTTAGCAGGATGTAATCCCACTGTAAACTAAGGAGCATCTGTATGTAAGTTTTCACCTGGAATTCTATTACTTTTTTTTTTTTTTGAGACAGTGTCACACACCTCAGCCTCCTAAGTAGCAGGGGCCACAGGCATGTATGTGCCACTAACACCCAGCTAATTTTTAAAATCTTTGTAGAGATGGGGGTTTCCCTGTTTCCCGGGCTGTTCTTGAAATTCTGGGCTCAAGTGATCCTCCCGCCTCAGTCTCCCAAAGAGTGCTGGGATCACTGGCGTGAGCCATTGCGCCCTGTCCAACAATCCTATTTCTTTCTTGTTTATTTTTGAGATGGGAGTTTCGCTTGTCACCCAGGCTGGAGTGCAATGGCACAATATTGGCTTACTGCAACCTCCGCCTCCTGGGTTCAAGTGATTCTCCTGCCTCAGCCTCCAGAACAGCTGGGATTGCAGGCATGCACCACCATGCCTAGCTAATGTTTGTGTTTTTAGTAGAGACAGGGTTTCACCATATTGGCCAGGGTGGTCTCAAACTCCTGACCTCTGGTGATCCACCCGTCTTGGCCTCCCAAAGTACTGGGATTACAGGTATGAGCCACTGTGCCTGACTGGGCCCAGCAATTCTATTATCTAGTAAGTTTATTGTAAGTCAGTATTAGTGTGTGCAAAAATTTAGTCACAAGACTGCTCAGATTGTTTTGCAGAGCATAACTGAAAAGCTAGAAGCAAGAAATGTGCCTAACTAGTGGATTAGCTGTACAAGTTATGATTGATAATCTAATCGCATTAAAAATGATGCTGCCAATAAATAACTACTGACACAGAAGAGTTCAGGACACTTGGTTAAGTGGAAAATAAACGAGAGGTGAGTTATAAAACTATGTACAAACATGATTATAAAGCCGAGATACCTGGAGGAGAGCCCATGAGTCTTCCAGACACATCTGATCCTGGTAATTTCCTCTTTAAAACTGGAACAATCTTTTCATCAAAGTACTCCATTGCCATGGAGGATATATCCCTTAATTCTTGAAGTACTTCATGAGCTCGTTGTGGGGCTCTGGTAGAATTGACATATCTCAACACTCGATAAATCTCATCAATCACCTAAAATAACGAATTCTCATTAGCACTTTAGATTTTTCTCTTTTTAAATAAAGAAAATAGCTA
The DNA here is from genome assembly GCF_049354715.1 of Callithrix jacchus. NCBI lineage: Eukaryota > Metazoa > Chordata > Mammalia > Primates > Cebidae > Callithrix > Callithrix jacchus. The sequence continues at coordinate 4,812,578 of NC_133520.1, forward strand.
AATAGGCAGGTAAGTAAAACTGCTTTAAAACTGTTCTACAATTCTGGCAATGACTTTTAGGGTGATTTAAGTGATGTACTGGCTACTGATGAATACTGCCATTTGCAACACATGGCTTTTGGGCTTGTTATAATACCTTTTTTTTTTCCCTTAAATGGAGTTTTGCTCTTGTTGCCCAGGCTGAAGTGCCGTGGTGTGATCTCAGCTCAATGCAACCTCTGCCTCCTATGTTCAAGTGATTCTCCTGCCTCAGGCCTCTAGAGTAGCTGGGATTACAGGCGCCCACCATCACACCTGGCTAATTGTTTTTGTATTTTTAGTAGAGATGGGGTTTCATCATGTTGGCCAGGTTGGTCTTGAACTCCTGACTTGAGGTGATCCACTTGCCTTGGCCTCGCAAAGTTCAGGGATTATAGGTGTGAGCTACCTTGCCCAGACTGTTATGATACTTTATACTTGTATTTATTAAGCACCTTTCATGTATTGTTACTGTACTGGGGCTGAGGAATCAGGATGAATAAAATAAAGCTCCTGACCCTGAAGGAAATCACAGTGTAACTGGGGAGATATATGTGTACACAAGTGATACAAACAGGGATATACAAATTGCTACAGACACTAGAGAACTAAACTAAGAAATGAAATCCTGTATGGGAGCTGGGGTAGGGTTGGAGATTGTACAAACCCATGTTTAATTAATCTGCCAAACCTGAATCTGTTCCCCTAAGCTGCAGGAACTCAGCATGATTTCTCTGCTCTTCTTAATACTGCCTCCATATCTCTATCATCCTTTTAAGTTTTGTTTCTCTGAGACTTGTGAGACTTGTTATGGATTGGAATGAAGTCTCCTCACTTCCTTGTCATCACTAAAAGGTAGCAGAAGATCCTTTTTTATTAAGGGGAGAACACCTAACTCTCTTGCTGGAACGGTAAATAAACTTTCCTTAGGCATTTATGATCTCAGCTTTCATTCTTGTGAGGTATCTTTAATACTTCCCACGGCTTCAGTATAAACCTGAAGATAAAATTCCTTTTTCTTTTAAGATGGAGTCTCACTGTGTTGTCCAGGCTGGAGTGCAGTGGCACAATCCTGGCTCACTGCAACCTCCGCCTACAGGGTTCAAGCAATTCTCCTGCCTCAGTCTCCTGAGTAGCTGAGATTACAGGTGCGTATCACCATGCCCAAGTAATTTCGTATTTTTAGTAGAGACCGGGTTTCACAATGTTGGTCAGGCTGGTCTTGAACTCCTGACTTCAGGTGATGCACCCTCCTCAGCCTCCCAAAGTGCTGGGATTACAGGCGTAAGCCACTGTGCCCGGCCTAAAATTCCTATTTCTGAAGACCCCAATCTGGATGACATCTACTCCAATGGGCTCTTACCTCATAAGAACCGAGGGTTAATCAACCAAACCGTTCTGTGACCAAAATCTCAAACAACCTGGCATCCCACATATTCCTCCTACTGCATCTAGCTTGTTCCCAACTCTGGATCAATCTTATAGCCCACCTTCCCTCCTCCTTTACTCAGGCTGCAGAGCACAGCCAGGGAATCGTAGAGTCTTGCAGAATAGGACCAGGACAAATTCACAGCCCTTCACATTTCCTAGGCTCTCAGCATAATGTGATGATCTTTGTCAGTGGAGTATGATGTGTGCTTAATAAATGTCAGCAAAATTGAATCTTAGGATGTGTTCTTATCGTAACAACACAGAAGACATCACAGAAGAGGCCAGGTTTGCGGGCCTGGAGAACTAAACAGGAACTGCCTTGGGCCGAGGTGGTGCATGGAGCAGATGCAATGGAGATGAGATGTGCTGATTTTGAATTACGTGGGACATGTAGGTGATATTTGCTAGCAGGCAGCTTGAGATACAGGTTGGGAGTTCAGGAGAGGAATTTTGGATGACGGCTAGTTACCAAGGGAGGACACATTTGTTTCTGGTAATATTATTATATTATGAACTTACTTTAGAAGAAGATAACCCTTTGCCCCATAAAAACTTACTAAACTACTATTTAGGAACGCATATATATATAGAAATGAAAACGTAGTACTTTCCCTTAGACTTACAATTTAATTATGTAAGCCTATCATAACTTGTAAGATAAATATCATTCAAGCATTAATTGAGTTCTATGTACTTGTCACTTTTCTTCCTTTTTTTTTCTTTAAGTTGGAGTTTCACCATATTGGTCAGGCTGATCTTAAACTCCTGACCTCAGGTGAGCCACTGTGCCCAGCCGTACTTGTCACTTTTCAAAGTACTGAAGTAAAAAGCAGTAAATAAGGATAACAAGATGATCATTCTCATGAAGCTAAATTAAACAAGAAAATAATTTAAAGGAGTGCCACATGGAAAAAAGAGGGTAATGATAGTTTCTACAAGGAAAGGGGGGAATAACATGAGACAGGTGGTTGGGAAAGGCTTCTTTGCCATTTGTAAGGAAGACTGAATGATGAGGAAGAAGTGACCAATTGAAGATATGGGGAGAAAAGTGATTCAGGTAGAACAGTAATGACAGTGGCCCCAAGGTCAGTGTCAGCTTGGCTTGTTCAAGGAGTTCAAGGACTAGAAATAGACACATTTTATATATACATGTATATATCCAAGGACTAAATATCTGCGGAAACTAGCAGCTCGAAGCTTTAAAAATTATATATTTATACATAATTAAGAAATAGTTATTAAAATTAAAAATCTAAGCCAAAGTAGAAAATCAGTATTCAAGGGGTCCTTCACACTGACTGATATTTCATGTATAGTGATAGGATATTAACTGACCCATAGTAGTTTTTGTTTATCAAAGTTTTATATATGGGTTATACATTGGAAAAGTTCCACAGTATTCGATATTTTTTTTGTTTTTTGAGATGGAGTTTTGCTCTTGTTGCCCAGGCTGGAAATTCTCTTGCCTCAGCCTCCCAAGTAGCTGGGATTACAGGCGACCACTGCTACGCTTGGCAAATTTTTGTATTTTTAGTAGAGATGGGGTTTCATCATGTTGGCCAGGCTGGTCTCAAACTCCTGACCTCAGGTGATCCACCTGCCTCGGCATCCCAAAGTGCTAGGATTGCAGGTGTGAGCCACCACGCCCGGCCTTCCATAATTTTTTAATGTTGTCCCCAAGGCTAATATGTTGCATCTATAGATACAAACTGGCCATCAGCTCTTTGAACTAAATCAAGTCCCCCCACCTTTTTGCCCCAGGGCTTTTGCACGTTCTGATCCCTTTCCTGTAACGCCATCCCTCTATATCACACTTCGAGTTCCTTGGTCATACATGAGGTCACAGGAACACTGTACTCTCTGAGAAGTCTGTAATGAACCCTCCTCCAGTTTAAATCATGTTAATATCTTCATCCAACACTTTATTTCCATTCAGAATATGCATTACAATTTGTAATTACATCTTTCTGTGAATTTCTATCTTTCCTATAATGTAAACTCTATGACAGAAGAGATCACACCACATTTCACTGTCAGATCCCCAGAGCCTAGCAGTGTGTGGCACATGGCAGTTAATAAATAAGGGGTAAAGATGGTTAAATATATTAGC